>NC_137782.1:139807167-140509667 GCF_963455305.1 Plecotus auritus | reverse complement strand
ATAAACACCACCTTTATAATTATTCAAAATGTGTGCATATATGCTGGGGGGGACACTCTCTCTATATATGTATATATATATACACAAACATATACATATACATGTTTATATATGTATATATATGTGTGTGTTTATATATGTATGCATATTTAGAGCATACATATCTATAATTATATATCTGTCTCTATGTAGTACCTATCTACACGAATAAAAGGGAAACATGCTAATTGACCATACCTCTGCTACTCCCACAAGCCATACCCACCAGCCAATCAGGAGCGAGTATGCAAATTTAACCCAACCAAGATGGCTGCAGCCACGGAGCAAGCAGAAGGCTTGGGTTGCCCCCAGTAATGGAGGAAGCCAAGCTTCCGGCCCGCCCTGTAGATTTTGCTTTTGCTCAAATCTACAACGTTTCAATTATAGAAGATAAATAAATCCCAACAAAAATGTCAGCGGCCACAGAGCTGGAGCTGAGCAGGAGGCTTGGGTTGCCCCTGGCGATGGAGGAAGCCAAGCTTCCTGCCCTGGCTGGCCCTGGCTTCCACTCAAGGCTACAAAGTTTCAATTATAGAAGATAAATAAATCCTAGACCCTTGCTTCCAGCCGGCCTGGCCTCTGTTCAAGGAGGCGCTGAAAAAAAAAAAAGAAAAAGAAAAAAAGGAGGGGCTGGGACCTTGGGTCACTGGGGGGTGATCAGGCCAGGATGGGATGGCAGGGGCTGTTGGAGGTAAGCAGACCAGCAGGGGGACAGTTGGGGGTGAGCAGTCCATCAGTGGGGGTCAGTTGGAGGTGATCAGGACAGTGGGGGGGGGGCAGTTTGGAGTGAGCAGGCCAGCAGGGGGGCAGTTGGGGGTGATCTGGCTGGCAGGGGGGCAGTTGGGGAAGAGTAGGCCAGCAGGCAGAGTGGTTAGGGGCAATCAGGCAGGCAGGAAGGCAGGTGAGCAGCTGGAGCCAGCAGTCCCAGATTGTGAGAGGGATGTCTGACTGCTGGTTTAGGCCCGATCCCTGTAAGCCGGCAGTAGGACATCCTTCAAGGGGTCCCAGATTGAAGAGGGTGCAGGCTGGGCTGAGGAACACCCCCCACCCCAGTGCACGAATTTCGTGCACCGGGCCAAAAGTATAATATAAAGTAGATGATTATTATTTTGTATTTTTTTACAAAATTTTATCTTATATTAATATATATACAATGTTTAATATTTAATTCTTTTGCTGTGATGAATTCAAATAGTTGTCTACAAATATTTGTTAAAATAATAGAGCAATAAACATTTCTGAATATACATTCTAGCACACATGATTTAGTACTTTTGGAAGATAAGCCTCTAAAAGTACAGTATTTGTTTTAGTGAATGAACACTCATGTTTTACATTTTAAATAGCATTCAGCCCTCTCTCAAGGAATCCAGCCTGTAACCTAAGCTATAGACCTAATACTAGCTCTCAAAACAAATAAAGTAACCCATCTGGTAACTTGCTTCTGCTTCCTGAACAAGGAACTCCTGAAGCCACAAGGTAAGCAGCCAGATGCATCCTTCCCCACATGTATATCATGCCTTGGGAGCTTTTAATGAAATTTTGTATTTATGAGTCTAAAAAAGTAAATATTTAGTTTTGTTGAGGAAGACACTGCAATAGTCAGTAGTGACCATGTTAGCACTTTAGATCTATTTACAAATAACAACAAAATAGACAAGCAAGGCCAACTGTACTTTAGGAAAAATAAATATATATATATATAAAAAATAAGAAACACTCAAATATAGAGTTATAAGTCTGAGTTCTGGGATCAAAAAATATCCTAAGAAAACAGATGTAATGTAGAAAAATAAAAGACAATTTTAAATAAGTTAAATTTGTATCCCTGGAGAGAATCAATGATTACAAACAGAAGTAAATACATACTGTTTTGAAGAATAAACAAACAAAAAATGCAAAACAAACAAAAAATGCAAAACAAGAAAACCACAAGTGCTTAAAAATTAAAAACAGAATCACCAAACTAAAAAGTAATAATAGTGGCACTGAAGAGTTGCAGGAATACTGCTTAAAACTGAATTAATAATGTCGATTCAGATGGCAAAGAACAATAATAGCCAGATAAATCAATACAAGTTATAGTTTATTCCAAATACTAGTTGATGTCACAGTTGTTAAATGACTGTTTGTTTTAAATAAGGAAAGGTGTAACATCAAATCCATTTAATTACTTCCTAGAAAAGAATTTACAAGTAATTTTCATAGATCTGGGTGAAGAAGAAAGTTAAAAAGGGGGGAGGAACATACAAATAACATACAAATAACTAACTTACTTGAGAAAGAAAACAAAGAAAAGTGCAATGAGATTTGATGAAAGCTTAAAAAAGAAGGGGAGTAATTAGTTTTTCTTAGTCATCTTAGTTATGGGACGAATACAATAAAGTGTACACATTTTAAGTGTATAGTTTTTGAGAACTGGCAAGTGTAAACACCTGTGTAACTATCACCACAACCAAGATAAAGAATATTTATTTCACCAAAGTGTGCTCCTTTTGCTCCTTCCCAATTAATCTCACCCATCTAGCCTAAGTCAATCATTGATCAACTTTCTGCCATTAGAAATTAGAAATCTTTTCTACAGTTCCATAGAAATAGAATCATACAGCATGTGCTCTTTTGTGGATGGCTTTTTTTTTTTTTTTTTTTTTTTTGCAAAGTATATGTTTTTGAAATTCATCCATATCAGTCATGTGTTCTTATTTATTTCTGAATAGTATTAATTACACATATATACCACAATTTGTTTATCCATTTCCCTGTTGATGAACAGCTGAGTTGATTTCTGTGTAGGCTATCTATATATATAAAAGCCTAAACGACCAGCAGACCAGTTGACTGGCTGACCGGCTGACTGGCCAGTAGCTATGATGTGCACTGACCACCAGGGGGCAGATGCTCAACACAGGAGCTGCTGAGTGACAGCAACTTTGCAGAGTGCCCTCTTGCACTCAGGGACCCCTCAGGGGATGTTGGACTGCTGGTTTCGGCCCAATCCCCGCAGGCCAGGCCAAGGGACTCCACCTGCCTGAGGGACCCTGCTCACTCCACAGGCACCTTCGAGCCCCAGCCCTGCCCCAGGTGTAGCTGGCCTGGGAGGGGCCGCTGGAAATTGGCTCCAGGGAGTGTCTGGCCCATCTCACCCAGTCCCGCCCCACCGGCCACCTTCTAATTAATTTACTTTCAGTGTGCACAAATCCATGAACCAGGCCTCTAGTAAATATATACAGCTTCTATGTAAGGGAATGAAAACATGTTTTCAGAGGAGGGGGCTAAATCTATGGGTTCACTGTTGGGTTATATATACGGTATACATTTCCCAGTCATTCCTTACCTGGCCTCATGAAGTTTTATAGTATGAATGTGCAGACTAATTTCAGCCAAGGACTCAAAGGGACCCCAAGCCATTTTGGGAATCCCCTTTCTGTATATCTCCTTTCTTTCCAGTACTTTTCTTCTCAAATTCTAGCGAACTTCATCTTCTTGAATATAAATCTGTCTCCTCAACACAGTGAAACTGCTGGGCACTATAAGGGATGTCCCTCCCTGTGCCCAAGTTTAGGAACCGGCTTCATGCAGAAAGTTGGGGCAATCTTTGGGCTAAACTCATTTGTTTATCTTGTCTGTGAGATCACAGTGTTACTCTGCTTATTAGCCAACATGTGAAAACAATTGCTTCATATAGTTTGCCTAGTTTTTTTGTGGACTATGAGAACTTATTTGGACTTTATTAATCTCTTAAACCAGGAATTAGGAGTTGATATTGATTAATTTTTAATTGCATAGAGAATATAATTATTTGTAAATTAAACAAAAACAATTATCCTATCTAATAAAAGAGTAATATGCAAATTGACCATGACTCCAACACACAAGATGGCTGCCCCTATGTGGTCAAAGATCCTGCCCCCATGTGGACACAAGATGGCCACCACAAGATAGCCAGCAGGGGAGGGCAGTTGTGAGGGACCAGGCCTGCAAGGGAGGGCAGTTGGGGGCAATCAGGCCAGCAGGGGAGGGCAGTTAGGGGTGAGCAGGTCTGCAGAGGAGGGCAGTTGGGGGTGACCAGGCCTGCAGGGAAGGGCAGTTGGGGGGACCCAGACCTGCAGGGGAGGGCAGTTAGGGGTGACCAGGCCTGTAGGGGAGGGCAGTTAGGGGCAATCAGGCTGACAGGGGAGCAGTTAGGCATCAATCAGGCTGGCAGGGGAGTGGTTAGGGGGTGATCAGGCTGGCAGGCAGAAGTGGTTAGAGGCAATCAGGAAGGAAGGCAGGTGAGCAGTTGGGAGCCAGTAGTCCTGGATTGTGAGAGGGATGTCCGACTGCCCGTTTAGGCCCAATCCTACTGTAAGATTGGGCCTAAACGGGCAGTCAGACATCCCTTGAGGGGTCCCATATTGGATAGGGTACAGGCTGGGCTAAGGGACACACACCCCCGTGCACGAATTTCGTGCACCGGACCTCTAGTACTAAAATAAAAATAGAAAATAGAATTTCCAAACCACTAAAAATACAAAATGGAGAATCAAAAGGAAACAAAAGAATGAAATTAGAAATAATAAAGACAAGAAAATAAAAAAAAATAGACAAAAGCAACAATAAAAGTGGAATAAATGGATTGAATTATCTGAGATAAGACATAGTGCTTAGATTGGGTTTAAATATAACTGCATGCTTTTTATAATATAATACATATAATTAAAATATTAACGAGCCCTGACCGGTTTGGCTCAGAGGATAGAGCATCAGCCTGCGGACTGAAGGGTCCCAGGTTCGATTCCAGTCAAGGGCATGTACCTTGGTTGCAGGCACATCCCCAGTAGGAGGTGTGCAGGAGGCAGCTGATCAATGTTTTTCTCTCATCGATGTTTCTAACTCTCTATCCCTCTCCCTTCCTCTCTGTAAAAAATCAATAAAATATATTAAAAAAAATAATAAAATAAAATAAAATATTAACGAAATAGTTTGGAAATAGATGGTGAGATAGTCTCATTCTTAATTTTTCTATATGAAAAATATAATTTAATGTTATTTAAAAATTAACATTGAGCCGAAACCGGTTTGGCTCAGTGGATAGAGCGTCGGCCTGGGAACTGAAGGGTCCCGGGTTCGATTCCGGTCAAGGGCACGTGCCTTGGTTGCGGGCACATCCCCTGTGGGGGGTGTGCAGGAGGCAGCTGATCGATGTTTCTCTCTCATCGATGTTTCTAGCTCTCTATCCCTCTCCTCTCTCTTCCTCTCTGTAAAAATATTAATAAAATATATTTAAAAAAAATTAACATTGAATTGAACAGGTAAATGAAATAATATTATTGGAGAAGATAAAAAGCAAAGCAAAAACAATTCTCATAATAAAATAAGACTCTTCTCTATGAAATAAAGGAAACAAATATATTTATTAATTTAAGAAATATTAAAAATTACAGGAACAATATCAAACATACTAATTATCATAAAGATATAAATAGATAAAACTCAAAACATCTCTTGTTGACAGTAATTAAAAGCCTTGTATATGCTACCTACCCCTGAAAACATGTCATAGTAATTAGGGAGTATAAAAAACATGTTAGGTAAAGATATATCAGGTAAACTAGAAACTAAAATGACAATGTTACTATCAGAAATATAGAATTCTAGAAAAAATCAGGGCAATGATGATTATTTCATGTTGAAAGAAAAGATAGACCTTAAGGTCAACTCATGAGTCAATTATGCATTGCTTCTCAACTCCACATTCAGTGATGTCATATAGGTAGCTTAAAATTAGTTACGGTAGTATTTAATACTCAAAATTTGGCAAATGTTTCAAAGTAGACACCTATCACACCCTAAGACCTGGTTGTTAAACACTTTCCAGCACTACACCACTAAATAAGGTCCAAAATGAACATGTAACAGTCATGACTCTCTATGACCAAATAACAGAACTTAGAAATGTAGAGTACAAACTTATTAGAAATTCAAAGACAACATGACAGAAGCTCAGTATTTGTGGGAGAGATTAATACATATCTGTCAGCCTTTCATGGTTCAAGTATGCACACACACTAAACACAATGAAAAAGGTGATTTAGATTATATAATTAATAAGATTACTTGAAATGTGGATTGAACCACTAAACAAAGAATATATTTTCTTTTGTTGCATACATAATGCACTTTTAGTGCCTACTAAGTCAGACAAAAAATTCTCAATAATTGCCAAAACATTTAAATAATGACGTACACAGTCTTGGGCCTCAGGACAACCAAATAGAAATAACAGAAAGTTAAATAACTTGACTGTAGAGTGAAATCTCTTGTTTCCCTCCAACACACAAAACATGCTAAGTAATTAAGATGAATTTGAAATAAGAAATATAATTGAGCATAATTTCAAAAATAACAAAGTTATATCCATTGTTTTAAAAGTATTAAAACTAGGAGCATTTCAGATTTGGCTCCCCAGCATATCCCCTTAGCTTGGCTCAAAAAAACTGTTATAAAAATTAAATAAAAATATTAAAACTATACATTTATGCCATTTTCTGATTCAGACATGAACTCAGTGAAAGCCAGATGAAGGCAAAATAATACATGGCAAAAATCAACAAATTATCTAATTTCTAAACTGTAAATTTCTAAGTTCTTAAGATGAGAAGGTTACTCTTTAGAGTGGGTGAGATGCACAAAATCAAAATACATAAAATAATATTTACCTTCTGCCAAATTTATTTTAAAGGTGAGAAGAAAAATTCTATATATACAAAATAAATGTTAGGGAAATATGTATATTAAAATAAATCCTAGATATGTTGAGAAATTGAACATAAAATTATTTCTATACAACCTAAGCTAGAGGAACATTTAAATACTTGTGGAGTAAGAGAATGCTTTCTACACACTCAAAAAGGAAGAAACTTATCAAAACTTATTTTCTATCAAAAATACATAAGTTTTAAGTAACAAAGAGTAAACTGGTAGAAATTTATTTTCATCAAATATTAAGAAAGGCTTATTATTCTTAATATTGAAAAACCTCTTACAAATTAATAAATATTAAAACCTGAATAGAATTATGGACCAATAATAGAAGCAAATAATTTGCACACACAAAAGAAATTCAAATACCTAATAAATATATTAAAAAATTGCTCAGTAATGTCATGCTACTTTTAATTTGCCAAGGAGTAAATGATTTCGGGAGCTACTAATACTCAGTGATGGTGATGGTGAGGAGTGTGGGAGGTGGGCAGTTGTGTACTTGTAAATGTTGAACAACCATCAGGTTCTCTGGAAGGAGTTCTCACATGAATATTGGTTGATATTTAAATTTAATGTTAATGAGTGAGACAAAAGTATAAAAAGAAAAGTAAAAAGGATATGTCAGGATGTCACTCATTCAATATGATGAGCAGCTGCTTTGCTGCATAGGATGATAGATTTCTTGAATAGTGGAAAAAATATTTCCTCAATGTTCAGTACTATTTGTAATGCAAGCACTATAGACCAGAGATACTTTTTTAAAGTAAATCTGCGTTATTAGTGTTTTCTCCATTGCGTCATTAAGTCTTGAAAGGCAACAAAACTATAACTTAGGGCCTGGTTCCTGGTGTTTGTTGCATTGCTTTGGGGAAATGATCCCACAAGGCTCCAAAAGTGGAGTTACTAAGAGATACACAGCAGCACATTATTACATAGAATTCCCACTAAACAAACACAATAAATATAAATATTAGAATGTGATGTGTTCCTATATATTACAAGAAAAACCTTATGCTGTATATAAATTGTAAAAAAATTACATATTGTTTGATCTGATTTTTACAAAATCCAGTGTGTATGAGTGCACGTTTGTTTATGTATATTTTAGGTTATTGTAAATGTTTATATTTGTTTAACTGGGTGGTATGTTTATAGATAATTTGTATTCTGTTATTTACATTTCTCTATTATTTCCCCAATTTTATGCAATTAGCACATACTTTTCAATCATTTACTTTTTTGCAGCTCTTCCACTGAAAGCATAAAAAATTAGTCCCTGTTAGAAAAAAGCTCTGCTTCATGTTTTCTAGGATTTAAGAGGTAGGGGAAAAAAGAAGACACACCAAAAAATAGGATGTTCCAAAGATCAAGTCCTGTGGAATTTGCACATTTTATCTTAATTTTATACACTCTAAACAGCTTGCAAATTCAGTTTAAATAGCCTTCATATCCAGCATAGGCTCTAAATTCTTCCAAACCATGATTTAGGCCCCCTACCAAATTAGAAATGTTCTTGAACTGCCAAATTGAACTTACTAGTCAATGAAACTGAACACTGCCTAACACATCATTGTCCTCCAAACTGGTGCCATGTGCATTCCGAATCTGTATTTTCTATACACATTTTCTACATGCTGATTGTAGAGAATGTGGCTAACTCCACTTTGGTTCATTAGTTTGGTAAAAGAGAGGTTCAGAATTATCCCATATAATTCACAGCACTTAAATCATATATTTTCGTAATACTCTAACCTACTGCTTACAGTAGCAACTCAAGCATATTATGACCAGTTTGGTATAGAACTGCCATGTTATAATTGTGGTGTTGTTCTTTCATTGTAACTGACAAACATAAAATTTGATTTTCAATAATATTTTTATTGAGCACCTAATATCCAATCTTGTAGTTGTTTGCACTGCTGTTACAGTAGAACTACCAGTATGTGTTTGTCTATTTATCATGTATGTGCCCTTTTAAATAATTAAGTTTACTAAATGTCAGCATTTAGGTTTGGTTTATTTTTCAGAATGAAAGAGATTGAACTTAAGTATTTAGGATGGGTTAATACTCCACCTCTTTCCATGCTGCTGAATTTTCAGACCTCATCTTATTACCATTTGACAACATTACCATATTGTCAAAATTGCTCGAAACACATGATCTCCAATCCATTATTACTGACAACTAATTAGTTCTTCTGATATCCAATAATAAACAGAAAGTTGTTAAAAATATTGCTGACATACTTGTTCTTTGTGGAGGTCTTATTATAATAAGAATTATCCATTTTAGAACCACAAGCCAGCACCCATTACATTAAAAAATAAGTAATAGCCTCTTTTATCATAGATGCTTTCACAATTCAAATCTAGATGACTGATATTATCTTAGCTACAAACTGACTAGAATATTCTTTCTTTTTTTTATTGATTTCAGAGAGGAAGGGAGAAGGAGAGAGATATAGAAACATCAATGATGAGAGAGAATCAATGATCAGCTACCTTCTGCACACCCCATACTGGTGATTGAGCCCGCAACCCAGGCATGTGCCTTAACAGGGATTTGAACTAGACAGTATTCCATTAACACTTCAAATCTGTTGTGTATTAAATTTAATTTATCTCTTTCCTTTCCCTTTTCATTCTCAAACCTGGTGCTTCTTCTGTTGTTCTTTTACCTACGTATAATTTCTTTAAAAATTTTTCCTCCTGGTCATAGGTCAACACTTAACTACTGAGCCATGCTGGCTGGGCTGACTAGAGTGTTCTTGAACATTGTCTAAACCTCTTTATTTATCTCTGTTTGATTAATATGTGCATTATTTTTATGTTCTCTTATAGAGATAAGTATATTAGAAAGGTCTATTCAGATATAATCTACTCTGTATACTGTATTAGATATTTATATTTCAGCTTTACCTCCAGACATTTTATGTTTTTTAAATTAACTCCGCAAAGAGCAAGTGATGAAGGAGTACTGTGACAGATGACCTCTACAAGATGACAAATATGGGGGTGGACAGGTCCCAAGAAAATAAAAAGAATAATCATTTCGTGATGTCTTTTTCTACTAAGCCTTAGATATTCTCTGCTATTGGACAAAGGCTCTGCCTATGTAACAACAAAAAGTTAATTTGTCAAAAGTTAATATAATTTTTAAAAAAGTGAAGCTTCGTTATTTGGAACTAAATGAGATAAAATCAATAAACAAAACCCTATACTTTGGCCAGAACTAATGATTTATTTGAAAGTTTAACATTCCCAGTGGAAGGTAAATATACTTGGCAGCTCTATAGCTTGAATCATTCAATTCATTCTATAGCTTTTTTTTATTTCATAGCTTTTTATAGCAGTGAAATAGTGTGCTGACCACTAAATGCATAGCCAAAGATTAATTAAATGTTTTCAACATAGATGACGCAAGAGCCAAAATAAACAGAATGGCAGAAAGTTGAATTTAGTAATGGTCATTTAATTGAGTATTGTCTATGGGTGACAAATTTTTTTATGGATATTCATTTTAAACTCCTGGTAACAGAAAGACATCTGATTTACTAAATGTGAAACCATCACATTTTAGATACTGCTGCCTTTTGAAGCAGCAGCTTGATTTACTCCATTACTATCTAGCTCAGGTCTGAGATGAAGACAAAGATGGAGTATGAGGCATCTAGGATATGACTTACCTCCCACCGCCCAGTTTTCATGCTGTACCAGAATAGGATGGAAACCAAAGGAAGACTAGGAAAGAAAATAGGTTGTTTGATCAAACAACTGAAGATTGTGTTTAAGGAAAAGCAAGGAAAGGGAAAAAATGAAAGGAAAATTTTTAAAGAAATTATACCTAGGTAAAAGAACAACAGAAGAAGCACCAGGTTTGAGAATGAAAAGGGAAAGGAAAGAGATAAATTAAATTTGATACACAACAGATTTGAAGTGTTAATGGAATACTGAAGTAACAATGTCTAGAAGATAGTTAATATTTGAGAGAGAGCCGAAACTGGTTTGGCTCAGTGGATAGGGCGTCGGCCTGCGGACTGAAGGGTCCCAGGTTCGATTCCGGTCAAGGGCACGTACCTTGGTTGCGGGCACATCCCCAGTAGGAGGTGTGCGGGAGGCAGCTGATCGATGTTTCTCTCTCATCGATGTTTCTAACTCTCTATCCCTCTCTCTCTCTTCCTCTCTGTAAAAAATCAATAAAATATATTTAAAAAAAATATTTGAGAGAGAAGTTTGGGTGAATTCTAGTGTATAAGATATAAATATGGGATGAATCCAGATAATAGACAGCAGTTGAATCCTGTATACTTATTAAGCGTTACAAGGTAGGGCTTATAGACGGAGAAGAAAACAGAGCCATTGGCCTAACCATTCCATTTCAAATAATTTATATTACAGGCTTACCCCTATGTATCCAAAATAACATATGCTATAATTATAGTGATATTTGTAATAACAATAGATTGGAAACAAACCAAGTATTCATCAGTAGGGGAATGGTTAGATAAATTAGGGTATAGTAACAAAATAAAATGTTATATAGCTATTGAAAAGCTGTGGTAATATGCAAAGATCACCAGAATATATAAAATAGCTAAGAAAAAAAAATGCCTGGTGCAGAGTGGTGTATAATGTATATAGCCTTTTATGTAAAAACATTTGGAAAAGTGGGATATATATATTTTATTTCTTTCCATGAAAAAAGAAATGCTGGAAACATTAAACTATAAAGGTGATCATATATGGTGGCAAGAAAAAATGAGGAACATGAGAACAAAGTGGAAGAAAATATTGTCAGTATATACCTTATGATATTGTTTTGATCTTCGAATCATGGGAATCTATTAACTGTTCAAAAAAATAATAAAACATTAAAACAGGAAAGACATGGAGAAGCAAGGATGGATTCTCCTTCAATGAATAAAAGGATAAAAAAAGAGTCTGAAAACAAGATGAAGACCATACAAAGCTGAGAGATAAGTAAAGAACCAAATGGGTAGGAAGAGAATGTTAAGAAGTAGTCGACATCTTCAAATATAGAGCAAGCAAGAGGTACTCAATGACATGCATCTTTCTTCCTGTTATACCTGCTGGTGGTACATTTTATCGAAGTCTAAATGCTGTCTTTAACAAGTAAGTATTTAAGACATATGAGAAGCAAAGTTTCCTTAAAACCAGTCATTGGTCTTTGATCTCTCCCTTTATTTTAATTAAAAATATCCTATTTCAAAGTTACAAAACCGAAGCCTAAACGTGACAGATTAGAAAATTATCCTCATACATAATAAGATTTAGCACTCATTTTATCTTTTACTTTAAAAAAAAAAAAAAGAACAAACATGCATTTGGTTAAAGAAAAAAAAATGGACCCCCCTTCCACCCTGAAAAAGGCTACAGTTTCTTTAGGAATAAAAATAAATAAATATTTGGGTTGAATATTGAAGCCTAAAAGTCAAAAAGTAATTTAAAGATGGAATTACCCTTGGAAAAGTGAATATTATGCTGGTGTAATGGTGATTAAACCAGGAGAGAGGAATTATTAGAAAATTGATGAAACTGGATTTTTAAATGAGCAAACTAAGGAAAGTGGTTTCCTTAGTTTCTTTCATGAATCAAGTTTCTTTTCTTTTCTTGCAAATTTCTAGGAAAATGCAAGCCTCCAAAAATCAGAGCTATGATTGCGACAAAAGTGATCTATAATTTTTTAGTGGCACTATTGCTTTTTTAAAAACTTGCATTCTTTCAAACTTTTTAAAGTTTTCTTGTGGGCAGAGTTTCCTTTTGAAACTGCAAAACTCCTTGAATCCCTGCTCTCTCTCCAGCATGTTTTGTAAGTGGTGAAGTCATTCATGAACTAGAAAAGGAACTACATAAAGATTTCTTAATGGTTTTCTGGGTGAACTTCCTTTTATATCAAAGTGAACTAGAATTATTCCAAACTCTACCTTTTAAGACAGGGAGTACATAAACCAGGAAAGTATTTGTAAAATATTTATATTGTTGTTTCTTTTAATTGTACTTTGAAACTCAGGTTAAAATATTCATTTGGGCTTCATGACCACTATAATTTCTGCATTTTAAAATAAAATGCCTTGTTAGCTAGGCTGGTTCCCCACTTAGATCTTCTAGTCCAAAGCTGTTCAGCCGAGTTGAGTAAGGTCATGGAAGTTCCAGCTATATCTATCATAATTCCAGTTGTTGCTGCTGCCATTCTTTTTGTGTCTTCTTCACTGTGTATCAATCACTTATTCATTCAACAAGTAGATACATGTGCTGAGGGAATTTGTAAACATTCTCTTGTAATTTCTCAGTGAAATTGGATAGATGGTTCTGAGCTGAAGACGAGAGAAAGCTGGTGTAGATTTACAGAATGAAAGGTCTGAAATAGTCATCTAGAGAGTAGGAAAATGAATGGGCTAAGAAATTATAGTAACATGAAGGGCCCACTTGAGTTTAATGATAAAAGATACCCCCTTCTTCTCCCCCCCTCCAAACTCTGCACATCACCTCTCAGATGTCCATTGTCCTTACATTTGTCCCAAGTGCCATTAGGATTCTTCCCATGAAGGCCTCTAGTCCTCTTCCCATACCTAAACTCATATATGTGATTCCTCTGTTCCAAGATCTCCTGCAGAAAAAATTAACTGATCAACTGAATAGTCCTCAGAATAGTTTTAGTGGTTGAACTACTACCATTTCCAAAGTAGCTGATACATAGTTTGCATGACAAAAAGAAAAACTTCAACTCAATGTTTGAAAGATTCAAATATCATGTAAGAGCCAGAGTGGGAGATATACTGTTTTGAATATAGGCTTTAATTCACAATTGTGGGAAGTCTAAGCTTCAGTCTAGACCTCGGGGTGATAATAAAGTAGCATCTGGTAGGAGGACTTCAGCTTCATGCAATTATTTCCCCAATTCTTCCCACTAATACAACTAAACTCTAAACAATAGATATAAAATAAGCATAAGGAGACTCTTAGAGAAGGTTAAAGACAGAATAAACCATGGCCCTGCCCCACCAATGCCAGAAATAGCTAAATTGGGATATTAGACTTCCTTCTCGCTGGAGACTAACAATTCCCCCTCCCAAAGTGGTATCAGTGGAGACCACATGGCCTGGAATCCCACACATATTTTTAGGTAAGGAACTTCCAACCACTTTTCATTTCACCAGTGGAGAGGTATCAGAGCAGACACAGTGGAAAGTCATGACTTTCATCCAGCAATCATTATCTCCATTCCCCCACTACCTGACCTGTGTCAGTGGAAACCGTATGGGAGTCTGTATGGAGGCACGCCAACCCTTTCCCCCAGAAGGTATCAGTGGAGGCCTAGTGGAGATCCAGAACTACTGCTCACACTCAGCAGTAATAAGAACACTGTCCACCTTGGGTGTCAAAGAAAGACAAGTGGGGAATCTGAATTTCTATCCAATACTGGCAGTAATGAGGTTACACTCCCATTTCCCTGCTGTAGCAGTGCCAGAAGAAGTCAGCTAAAAGAGAAGATTTAAATAAAATATCAGCTCTCAGAATATAATAACCAAATGTCAAAGATTCCATTGAAAATCACTCATCATATTAAGAAACCTGAAGATATCAAATTGAATGAAAAAGATAATAAATAGATGCCAACACAGAGGTGATAGAAATTTTAGAATTATTTGACAGGTTTTAAAGCAATTATCATAAAAATGCTTCAATGAGCAATTACAAACACAAATACACAAATGAAATAATGAAAAGATAAAGGCACAGCCAAAAAATCCAGAAAGTCTTGGCAAAAAAAATTATAGGATATAAAAAAGAACTAGGTGGAAATTTTAAATCTAAAAAATATGATTGAAATAAAAAACTAGGATTCAACAACAGAATGAAAGGAACAAAGGTAAGAATCAATAAATTTAAAGATAGGACAATTACAACTGACTAAATCTGAAAAGAAACAAAGTAAACTAAAATGTAAAATGAGCAGAGCTTAGGGACCTGTAGAACTCTAACAGATTATCTAACTTTGATGTCATCAGAGTCTCAGAAGGAGAGGAAAAAAGAGTGAGGCTAAAAACTTTTCTGAGAAATAATGACTGATCATTTTGCAAATTTGGCAAAAGATATACAGCAGCAGATGCAAATATCTAGGCAAACCCCACATATGATAAACCCTAGGGAATTCACATTAAATCACATAATAAAACTTCTGAAAACTTCAATCCAAGAAAAAAACCTTGAAAGTATCAAAAGAGGATTGACAGTATGCCTATATAGGAAAAAAATATTTGTATGACAGGATTTATCATTAGAAATCATGGAGGCCAGAAGAAAGTTGCTAACTAAAATAGCTAAAAGAACTTTGAAAATTAATACAGTAGAAGAAATTATTCTACCTGATTGTAAGACTCATTATGTAGCTACAGTAATCAAAACTTATGTATTGGTGGAAGACTAGGCACATAGGTAAATAGACTATAATAGATAACCAAGAAATATACCCACACACATATACCCAACTGATTAAAGATTAATTTAATTTAATTTTTAAAATTAATAAACAGTGTTTTCTAGAGCAGTTTTAGATTTACAGAAAAATTGAAAGAAAGTACAAAGAGTTCCCATGCATGCCCGGTCCCCATATGCATAACCACCCCCACTATCTACTTCTTCAAGAATGTTCTGGGGATGCTTAAGAAGATTGGGTATTATGTTGCAGTTGAATGGAATGTTCTGTATATATCTCTTAGACTATTTGATCTAAAGCATGGTTCAAATTCCAACATTTCCTTTTTGATTTTCTGTCTGAATGGTCTACCAATTGTTGAAAGTTGGGTATTAAAACCCCCAACTATTATTACATTATTTATTTGTCCTCCATATCTGTATTTGCTTAATATATTTAGGTATTCCAATGTTGGGTGCATATATATTTATGATTGTTATATCTTGATGAATTGATCCACTTATCCTATATAATAAAACCCTAATATGCAAATCGATTGAACAGCGCAAGGACCGGTCACTATAACATGCACTGACCACCAGGGAGTAGACGCCCCACGCAGGAGCTGCCCCCTGGTGGTCAGTGTGCTCCCACAGGGGGAGCGCCACTCAGCCAGAAGCCAGGCTCACAGCTGGTGACCGCTGCAGCGGTGGCAGGAGCCTCTCCCAGCAACTCAGCAGTGCTAAGGACCCCTCGGGGGATGTCCGCCTGCCGGCTTAGACCTGCTCCCCACAAGACGGTGCAGGCTAGGCTAAGGGACCCCCATCCCCCAGTGCATGAATGTTGTGTACCGGACCCCTAGTTATATAATAACCAACTTTGTCTCGTTACAGTTTTGAATGTAAAGTCCATTTTGTGTGATATAAGGAGAGCTATCTCTGCTTTCTTTTGGTTCCGCTTGTATCAAATATCTTTTGCCAGCTCTTCACTTTCAGCTCATCTGTGTCCTGAAAGCTAAAGTAAATTTCGTGTAGGCAGCATATAGTTGATTCCTGTTGGCTTGTTGTTGTTTTTTAATCCAGCCACTCTATACATTTTGAATGAAGAATTAAATCCATTAATATTTTGAGTAATTATTGATAAGGACTAATTAATAGCATCTTATTAATTTTTTTCTGGCTATTTTTATAGTTCCATTTTTCTTTTCTACTTTCTTGCAACCTTCCTTTGTAAATTGATGAGTTTCCATAGCAATATGCTTTGATTCTCTTCTCTTTTTCTTTTGTGTATCTATTGTAGATTTTTTTGCTTTGCATTTCCCAAGAGACTTACATAAAACATCCTACATATGTAACACTTTATTTTATGCTGCTAAAAACTTAACTTCAATCCTTATAAAAACTCTATCCTTTTATCTCCCATTATTTTTGATGTCACCAGTTATATCTTTTTATATTGTGCATCCATTAACAAATTGTTGAAGCTATAGCTATCTTTAGTACTTTTGTCTTTTAACTTTAGCTTAACTTTTATGAAGCTAAGTAGTTAACATCACTCTATTACAGCTTTATCATATTCTGTGATTATTCTCAGATTTTTTGTTCCCTAGTACTACTAAAACGTCTTAAGTGGATTCCAGAGGTTTCCCAGAGCTGTTTCGTTCACAGATAGCTCTTCAATAGTTAATCTTTGTGGTGGAATGAGGAGCTGGGTTCTCCTACCTCACTACGCTCCCCGCCCCCCCACCAAAATCTGGAAGTGTCTATCATCATATCTTCAAGCTCAAATTACTTCCACAGCCGCATACAAACTGCTAATGAGCCCATCAAAGGCATTCTTCATTTCTGTTACAATGTTTATTTCTAGCATTTCTTTTTAATACTTTCTTAGAATTTCCATCTCTCTGTTCATATTATCCATCTGTTCCTGCATGTTGTCTATTTTTTTAAACTAAAGACCTTAGCTTATTAATTATAGTTTTTTAAAAAAAATTCTGGTCTGATAATTCCAACAGTTTTGCCACATCCAACTCTGGTCCTCGGTCACTTCAAACTGTGTTATTTTTGCCTTTTAGTGTACCCTGTAGGTTTCTATTGAAAGGTGGACATAATGTACTGGGTACAATGACCTGAAGTGAATAGGCCTTCAGTAATGTAGTAGTAAGGTGGGTAGAGAAGGCATTTTTTAGTCCTATAATTAGGTATCAGTCTTTTGGTGACCATGTGCCGTGAGACTGTTCTTTTCAGTTTTTTTCTTTTCTCTCTTTACATGGTACAGGATGACTAGAGTGGGCTGAATTTGGTATTTCTCTTTCCCTAGAAAGAAATGGAGTAGGGTATTTGCCTCCCCCAGGTCAGGTAGGCTTATATAATACCCCAATAGTATCTGGGAAAATAGCTTCAAAAGAGGGTGCGCTTTGTTAGGAAGAACAGAATGATCAACCAAAGGATACATATTCATATATGCATAGCCCTTGGTCATAGACAATAATGTGGAGAAGGCCTGGGGGGGGTGGGGCAGGATGGAGGGAGGCAAAGGAGAGGAATGGGGGACATCTGTAATAGAGGGAACAAGTGAAAAAAATAAAAAAGAACAGAACTCTTTGATATATTTCAAAACTGCTCCTTTTCCCCTACACCTGCCCGAAGCTTGAGAGGATTTTCCTCGGATATTTACTGTGTGGACATAGTAGAACTCTTGGGATAAAACTCACAAATGTGTGTGAGGGCCTTCCATGGCTGGGTCTTTGGGGGTTTTAACTCAGAGTTGTCCACATGGAGCCTCCAGCAATTTGTTATCAGCGTTCAGATTCTCCTACACTGGCACTGGTCCACACAGAGGTTTCTGCTCATGGGTTTCTGCCCTAGTAAACTGTGATTCTCTACAACCACTAGTCTGTCTCTCTAACTTTGGGGTAACAGTTGGCCCTGCAACCCCCCTTTTCTGATGGATCTAAGAAGAGTTATTGATTTTCAGCTTGTTCAGATTTGTTAGGACAGAGTGGTGACTTTGAAGCTCCTGACACGATGGCCTGGAAACCAGAAGTCCCAGCTGATTTTCCACAAAAGGTGCAAAATCCTCCAGTGGTGGCAAGCTAGCCTTTTCAACAAATGGTGCTGGGACGACTGGACAATCGTTAATAATTTCAATAAGTGAAAATGCATCCCAGAATTTATGTAAAATGATAAAATTTGAGAAAGAAACATCGCAGAAAATCTTCAGGATCTAGGAATAAGTAAAGACTTTTTGACTTGATGGCAAAATCACTATCCATATAAGCAAAAATCAATTTAATTAGACTTTATAAAAAATAAAATTCTTCTGTGAAGGACCCTGTTAAAAAGATGAAGAGGCAAGCTACAGATAGGGAGAACATACTGCAAACCACCTATATGACAAAGGACTAATATCTGGGGTATTTTAAAAACTCTCAAAACTCAACATTAAATAAGATTATTTTAGAGAAATAAAACACAGAAAAGGACACTATATAAATGGCAAACAAACACACAAAAATATATTTATTAGCTATTAGGAAAATGGAAATTAAACCACAATGAGTTATTGCTATATACATATCAGAAAAGGTAAAATAAAAAATAATGGCAGCACCAAATGTTGGAGAGGATGTGAAGAAACTGGGCTCATACACTGCTGGAGAGAATGTATAGCAATGGCACAGCCACCATGAAAAACAGTTTGGCTGTTTTTTAAAAAATCTAAACATGAACTACCTATTACTCAGCAATTACACTTCTGGATATTTATCCTAGAGAAACAAAAATTTATGTTCACACAGAAACCCGTACAGAGATATTTATAGTATTTGTAATAGCCCCAAGCTGTACAAAACCTTGATATCCTTCATCAGGTGAATGGTTCAACAAACTGTGGTACATCCACACCACAAAATACTAGTTAGCAACCAAAAAGAACAATCAATTGATACATATGGAGATGAATCTTGACAGAATTATTTTGAATGACAAAATCCATAATTCCACAAGTATAACATTCTGGTAACAACAGAAGAAGAGAAAGGGAAAAAGAATAATGATTTCCAGGGGCAAAGGAGATGTGGGGATGAAAGGTAAGTGGGTGTGGCTATAAAAGAGCAATATCAGGGATCCTCCTGTTAATGGAAACTTCTGTATCTGGACTCAATATCAATATCCCGGTTATCATGTTGTACTGTAGTTTAACAAGAAGTCACCATTGGGGGAAACTGAGGAAGGAGTGCACATGGTCTCATATTATTTCTTACAAGTACAAGTGAATCCACAGTCATCTCAAAATAAAAAGTTTATTTGAAAGAAAATAAGAGAAAAAAGCATGCTAAATTAAAAAAAAAATCAAGACAAAACAAAACAAAAAGCAGAGTAGGACAGGTTTCCTAAGAGACTTCCAATTTGGAAAATACCAAAACCTTTCTGTTTATCAATTGCAACCTGCTCCTGATTTCTACACACGGGTCCTGTAGAATCCACAGCTACTCTTGGCAAAACTTCCTAGGATCGGGCTGCCTTGCCTTGTGATGGGACTCATTGAGTTCTGTTTCTGAACAGGTTGACTATTTTTCTGGATTCAAATTTTGACATGTCCTTTTAGGGCTGGGAGCAAACAACGCAGGCTTCCCAGTGTTCCAGCATCTCCTGTGTGAAACAGCCAACAACATGGCCAACTCTCTTGAGAGCATGCCCTTGTCAACCTTCTGAGTTTATTGATATTTACATTTATGATACAAACAAGTTCTCCGAGAGCCTCCTTTTCTGCTGCCTGGTGTTTGCTTTCCTCGGAGAGAGGCCACACAATTGAGAGGGAAGGAGGCAGCACTTGTGCGGGATTTATTGGCACAGCACGCTGAAGAACAAGCACACCAGCAAATAGAGGATATTGATAAGGAGACTAAATTCATTTGAAATCACTAAAACTCAGTTAGGGGCATATTGTATTAAGTGAAATGCCATTACTGAAGGGCCCAGGGAAAGACTCTATGCCAAGTCATGAGAGCTTTTCAGCTCACTGGAAAGCAGCCACTGCACCCACTGGCTTGGAAGTAGAGATAATTTCTGCCTGGATCATAAAGGGACTTGAGAATAGCTCAGTCCCTGGGAGCACAGGCACCAGCTGAATTGTCCCCGAGTGAGAGCATGTGAGAGAGGACCCCTGTGCAGTGAAAACACACACTGGGCGGGGATGAGTCCCAGCTCTCCACAAAGGCTGTCTTTCATTGCGGTTGTGGTGCATTGGTGGATTTTAACAGCTCCACATTAAGGACCATCAGTTGATTCTGTGATTTTTTTTTCCAAAGCATCTTACTCTTCCTACAGAGCATGGCAACAGAACTCTGGTTTATTTAATTTGATTTAAGCATTGCCAACTAGAAAGTTCCCCCAGCAGACATAAGTTCCCTACTAAAAATCCTAACAGCATCTTGGGGCTATTCTTGGTCAGGAGAGGGCTTGCAACCTACCCCCAAACAGGAGTAGATGGAGAGAATCTGTTTTCTTCTAAGCAGCCTCCTAGCACTTCCCCAAAGGTTGTCTGCAGTTCCACTGCCTTTACACTGTGAATCCCAGGGAGCAAGGACGTACTGTACACACGAGTCCATTGCAGTGATGTGTATAAATCTTGTTCAGGTTATTCAGACTAAGGCGGCCCTTATCGCACAAGCGCCAGAGCAGACTTTGAAAACACTTTTCACCTGTGACAATAGCGGCCCAGTTTTGTCCTCCCTAACAATGGAATAAATGCAATATCTCATGTCAGCTAACTCCATGTCTTATTTATGCCAAATTCTTCCGGATTCAGCATTTTGACACAGGCTTTGCATTGGAATTTTATTTCAGTACGGACTCCTAGAATAGCATTGCCCAGAAAAGAGAGGAGAGATTTTTCTTTTGAGTAAAAGTCTATAATGACCACAGAAGAAATGAGTGGTCTTTGCTGTGCTCTCTTGCCTTATCTATACTGTATGCTAACAGGGAGAAATCAGGCTTTGAACCTATGATAATAAATATGTTAAAAACTGCCCATGCTGTACTAAGATACTGTGATTCAGGTAATTGGCAAACAGGACTAATTGCTGGTTGGTAGAAGATCAAGGGTTATTTACTGCCCATGGAGTACTTATGCCTAAAAAGAAGCTTTTTCTTAAGGATATGAATGTTAATGTGGGGATCTAACAGAATTATATAACCACAAGATGGTCCTATTTGCAGCAACAAGCACATACTCCCTTCTCTGAAGCCAAAATGCACTTGGCTGGCCTTTTGGCCACATGATCTTTTTTTTTTTTTTCCTTGATACACCCAAAACACCAAAGTGAGCTTTATTCTACTGAAGTGATCACCTATGGCAAATAGATTACGATTTGCAAATGTGTGTAAGATTATCAGAGTCATGATTCACAAACAGATGTTTTTTACACCAAGTTATAGCAAGAATGTCAATTTTGAGATACCCAAATACACATTCATTATGAAGCTTTATTTTAAGGAAGAAGATGGAGGTTCTAGAAAAAGGAAAAAAGCCTAGAACATTGACACATTTATCCCTCTGATTTATGCTCTATATAACATCTGGTGGTCTTTCACCATTTAGATCTGATCATAGTACTCTCCTGGCATAACTCTTCAACTGTTGCCCACTTCCTTCAAGGTAAAAGCTAAACCCCATTGATTAATACCAACACTGCATACTTATTAGGGTCTGGTTTCTGTCTAGCTCTGCCATCTGCTTCCTAAATCTTACCTTGTCACTTGATGACCCAGCAACACTGAATTACTCATTCCAACAACATGCCATATCTTCTGGGCCTCTGTGTTTTTGCCTTAATCTAGAAGGCCTTCTCATTACTCAGTTAGAAGACTTCTATTTATTCTTTTAAACCTGAGTTTAAATGTACATTAAGTCCTCACATAACCATCCATAGGTTCTTTGATTTTTAAGGAAAACAAGGCATAATGAAACCAATTTTACCATAGGATAATTGATATAAACAAGAGTGTAGTTCCTTTAGCATCTCATCAATGTTATAACAAAATGATGTTGAACAAAACGATATTATTTGACAACCTGCTACAGTCCCCTTCTGGAGCCTTCCCTCATGTTCCCAGCAGACTCTCCTTAGGCTGTGGCGTGACCCCACTGCATTTTATGTAGGCACACATTGTTGTCACTACAAATACTTGCCAACATATCTCTTTCCCAATTATATTATAAACTTCCTGAGGGCAGGAACCATGTATTTTAATCTGTTTCTTCAGCACCTCATAGATTGTCTTGTATATACAAGGTCTCAAAGAATTTCATTGAACGTGTCAATGAGTAAATGGATCTGTAGATTAATGACAGAAGTTATGGAGAGAATAAATTTGTACTTTTAAATACAAAACAGCAAAATAAAAATAGGGAGGAAGAAAAGAGAAGGCAAGTGCCTCATTTCCTCTTCAGCGATTTGCAGTACAGTTTAGGGAGGCTTAGAGCCGGATTCCCAGGGCTGCTGTGTGATGTTCTTCCTTGCCATCCTGAACTATACTTAAATTTCCTCAGAGGTTCACAGCCTCCTCCTCCTCCTCCTCTTCATCACCATCCCCATCCCCAATATATACATCAACACTATGCTCTCCCTTTGTTCAGACTCTGTCCACTCACTAAGACAAAGTAAAAGAAACGTGCACACTTATCAGTTTGTGGCTCAAAGTAAACCACTTTTCCCCAGGCCTCAAGAAGAACCAGCTTGCAGAAGCAAAATAAATATGAGCCTCATGGCAGAGCCAAAAAAATATGCATGTCCAGATATGTGCTTTTGTCAGCCTTTAAAATAAACAAAGTACAATTTCAACATGATGGCCTACTGTGCGGGTCTCTTAGGTTACATCCTGCAAAGAGTTATGGTGTGTCACAGGCGGTGTGTTCTATAGCAAAACAATCAGCAGATTCTACTGCTTCCTAATGCCCCTTCTGTACCCTCATAGGCAGATTATTCATGGTCTTCCATTCAAAAGACTGTTTATTTACATATTTATTTAATGGCAGTACCCTCAGACACAGTATTCATACCTACCTCCCAATACTATGAATAGATTTGCACGATACTATTTATAAAGTGTCTGATTTCTTTCTTAGAACAATTTGTATAAATTTAATGGGCAAACTGGACTAACAAGCAAAATAGAGACAAAGTCATAGATAGGAAGCAGGCAGACAGCTTTGGTAGGAGAGGAATGCTGGGGAGTGTGGAGGGATTGAGCAAAAAAGAGAAAGAACTCATAGACATGGACAACAATGTGGTGATTGTGGGGGAGGTGAAGGTAAAAGAGGGTACAAAGGGAATAAATGGTGATGGGAAAAAATAAAATAAAGAGCAAATAAAAGTTTTAAATGTTGAGGATGTAGCTGAGCAACATCTTAGTAACAGGAGTGCCCAGAGAATAAGGTGTGCTGGATAGTTGGATTTTCTGGTTAACTGAGTGTTGTTATTTCCAAGAGAGCACAGTGATTAAGAGAGCAGTTAACTTGAGAGTTAGACTACTTGAGTTGGAAATTGGGCTCTGCCTCTTCCTAGCTGTGCAAACTTGGACAACTTTATTAACCTCTCTGGATCCTCAGAGTCTTCATTTTAAAAACAGGGTAGTATCTATATTGGATGTGGTACCAAATCATATTTCAGCCTGAAACAACAACAAAAACGTGTGCCTCTATATACACTTATAAAATAACCTTGCAGATTTTAAACCAAATGGAAAAAAAAAAGTTAATGAATGTTTTACAAGAAAAAAGCATGATGCTATTTAAAGCTCTACATTGTCCAGTCTGTTAGCTCACCATTGTCAATCCTCATAAAACCCACCCAGAAAAGGACACAATGGCCCTATACCCTGGAACCTCAAGCTAATTAGAAATGATTATTCCCATTGCACAAAAATGCAGGGTCATCAAACAACAAACCATAGCCTGTCTTTATTTAACATTTTGATATTTCGTCCTTCATGGAATTTATGCGTCTTTATTTAAAAAAAAATGTATTACAATATTACTTATCTTGATTACTGAGTTTTTTGGTATCACTTATATTTTGTCCTCTCACCTCTCCCTCATTCAAACTCTATCTTATATTTTGTTGTGAGAGTGACATGAAATAATTAATATAAAGCCCTTAGGGCTATGCCTGATATGTACTTAGTGTTCAGTAGTTTTCTTATTAACAGGTTGGTTGTTATTTTTTTAACTCAAATCCCTTACTCCATTTTTATTAATTTATGTTTTAAATTTTATTTTTCAATTATAGTTTACATAAATATTTATTAGTTTCCAGGGTACAACATAGTGATTAGACATTTCCATAGTTTACAAAATGATCACACAAGTCTAGTACCCATCTGCCACCATACAAAATTATTACAATATTATTAACTATACTAGAGGCCCAGTGCACAAAATTCTGCACTGGGTGGGGACGGGGGGGCGGCCCTCAGCCAAGCCTGTGCCCTCTCACAGTTCCGGGAGCCCTCAGGGGCTGTCCAACTGCCGGCTTAGGCCTGCTCCCACCACGGGGAGAGAGCCTAAGCTAGCAGTCAGACATCCTTAGTGCTGCCACAGAGGCAAAAGAGGCTCCAGCCACCACTGCTGTGCTCACCAGCCATGAGCCATGAGCATCTGCCCCTTGGTGGTCAGTGTGTGTCATAGCAACCAGTCGTTCTGTCGTTCAGTCAATTTGCATATTAGCCTTTTATTATATAGGATACCCTATGCTGTACTTTACATCCCTAATTTTATAATTGGAAGTTTGTACTTCTTAATACCCTTCACCTTTTTTGCCCATCCTTCATCCTCCTCCCATCTGGCAACCATCAATTTGTTCTCTATATCTATGAGTTTGTTTTTATTTATTTTAGGTTCCACATATAAGTGAAATCATATGGTATTTGTCTTCTCTGTCTGACTTATTTCACTTAGTATAATACTCTCTAGGTCCATCCATGTTATCACAAATGGCAAGATTTCATTTTTTATGGCTGAGTAATATTCCATTACACACACACACACACACACACCACATCCTCTTTATCCATTCATTTATCAATGGACACCTTGATTGCTTCTGTATCTTGGCTATTGTAATAATGCTGCAATAAACCAATAAACCTAGGGGTGAATATATCTTTTCCAATTAGTGTTTTTGATTCCTTTTGATAAATACTCAGAAATGGGATTGCTGGGTCATGTTGTGGTTCTATTTTTAATTTTTGAGGAACTCCATACTGTTTTCCATAGTGGATGTGCCAGTTTACAATCCCACCAACAGTGCATGAGGGTTTCTTTTTCTCTATATCTTTGCCAACACTTATTCTTTGTTGTCTTTTTGATAATAGCCATTGTGACAGGTGTGAGCTGATATATAACATTGTTTTAATAAGGTCACATGCATATGGACCACACATTTGGAGCTCTTTGGTTTTGACCTTTGGTGAGATAATCTTCTCAACATGCCAGTATTGTTCTTTAATTCTCTTGAGTCCTGTTAATTTATAAGCACCAAACTCACCATATCAACTCATTATGGGAACTATTATGTACCCTTTAAACAGAATTATTATACAACTATCTTAAGTTCTGCCTTTTGTGTTTCCAAACCAGCCTGCCATTTGGATGGAGTAGGCTGGTCAATCTATTGTAACACTGGAGTTCATGCTTTCTCACTGAATAGACCATTCGTTTGAGTTGATTGACCTGCCAATTCAGTCATACCAGTTGAGCCAGGTGTTTGTGCAGATTTAGTACTAATGTTAGATAGGACAAGGGTCTTAAGGTCTAGGTAGCTCTTACTAAATGCTAGTCTTGCTAAATGTTAAAATGTAGCACAGTATTGGCAGAAGCATCTGTAAGCAGCATGAACTGACAGGAACTCAACCAAGTAAGTGTAGCCAATAGCAGAGAAGAATTCAGCATATAAGTGACCTAATAGTGTATATAAGCGATGGCTAAGCTTCCTTCAGGGGAGGCAGGGCTTTGGATATGAATCCCATCTCCTGTACTTGCTGCAAATAAATAAAACTATTTTGTGACAATCACATCTCGCTTTTTATTAGAGCACCCCAAGTGGTGAACCCCTTTAGTTCACCTGTGCTGTGAAGCAAAGTAAAAGTGCGCCCCTAGAAAATGTAGCTAGTTGAACAACCATCTCCCATTCATGTTGCTCTATGTGTCTTCACAAAGTGACATCTGGGACAGTGATCCCTGTAAGCAGTGCACTCTGCTATCTTCTGAAACCTTCTAAAACCAATCTACTACCAATCTACCTGACCAGATTATGATGTTGATTATAATCAGGAAAGTGATATACAAGGTATTTAAAAGGTGTTTCCAATAGCAACCTTGTCAAAATATATTTGCATTCTTATAGGAGTAAGACAACAACCAGCTGGCTAGTTCCAACATACACAAAGTGCATGGCAAATAAGCAAAAAAGTAAGCAAACTCAAGAGAAAACTTAGCCTATGTTCTTTTAAGTGGAGTGCTATTTGGGAAGGGTTAAACATCCCTGTAACTAATATATGACTAAGACTCAAGTTTGGTAATGGCAGTAAGAATTTTATAAACCAAGCCCACACAATATTAAAATAAGTTACAATATATGCAAAATTTATGAGAGAATGTCAGGTGTAATGCTTGATAAAGTAAGCTTAATGCTTAAGAAATTTATCTTCGGGCTGAAAAAGCCAACTCTTGCAATTCTGAGTTGAAGTATAATTTTAGAAACTCTTTTCTGTAAAGTCATTCTTTTATTAATGAGATCAACTCTAGGTGAGCTGAGAGAGGTAACTTCCTAAAGTATCCAGGAAGACAAACAAGTTCCTCAAAAGCATTGGAGAGTCAGCATGCGCATTAACAAAATACTGAGAGGCAGCTGCAAACTATTCTTTCAGAGAAGAAAGGTAAAAAAAAAAAAATCAGTCCTCAAAAAACCCTTTGGATTTGTCTCCATTCTGTCCTGTTTTGTTTTGTTTTGTTTTGTTTTGTTTTCTGCTTGGGACATTGCTGAAGCTTGTGAATAAATAAAGCGTTTGGGGCTGATGGAGGCTGTGCATGACTTTAGCTGCTTCTCCTTCACTCTGGGTGTGCCATGCTGCATCGTGTGACACCCCTCTTACCCGACTGGCCCACAGTAAAAACAGGCCAGCAGGAAGTCCAGGGAGCAGATTTCCCTGGTCACATACTGCAGCCCCCAGCTGAAATGCTGTGGCTCAGCAAGGCAGAGGAGACAAATCTGCATATAGCACAGTCCCTCTGCAGGATGACTAAGTCTATCTCTCATTTGTAACCAAAATGTCCTTCCTTCACAAGCAGACTTTCATGAATTCAATCAGTGAGAGTAAATTATTGACAGCCGACACTGCTGAATGATCCAGCAAAAATGAGGAAGGAGGATAGACATGTTCAAACTTGGGGAATTAGATCATTTTCAGGACCATGAGTAATTCTTAGATGACCTTAAGATCTAGGCTTTTGGCACACTGCCCAGAGGCTGAGATCTGGTATGAACCTTGTTCTCAGGGGTGGGTGAGAAGGGTTGAGGAGTTCAGGGCTTTCATGAAACATGCATTTGAAAACAGTCACTTTGCAAATATCCCAATTCCTGATGTGAGAATCTCTAAGGTGCGGAGCCCTTCTGCATACCTATGCAATTCTGAAACAAAGTTGGAAACATAAGAAAATGTCCAAGTGATTGATTGTATATGCCATGTCTCTTTTCAGTCACTTCTTCAATTCTGCAAGCAAATATCAAAACTTTTTTTTTAAAGACTAATGCAATGGTTTGGTTAACCTTTACTGTAACAGCCCAATTCTTTTCTGGCATTACTTGGCGATTGGATAGAAGCTCACCATTGTTGTAGAATGATGGGTGTTCCCAAAGACACAGCATTAAGGGATACACAGCGTGGAAATCCATGAAATTCAAATGGAGCCAATTAACTTGTTCATAGCTATTCTACATCTCTTATTGCCTCACATAATTATTTTAAAAGCTATAATATCAAAGAATAGCATCATGTGTAAATATCAGCTTAATTTTAACATCTCTTGCTCCAAAGTCAACTGTTTTTTTTTCTGTCTCTCTCCTATTATTTTATGTCTCTGTCCTACCCCTCCCTTTCCATCTCCTTTTATTCTCATTTTTTTTCAAACATTTTTTACTAGATATTATTTTACACTGGTTTAATTTCTTGAAACCCATTTTCAATCCTTATTACAGATCAATAGCTTGTCTACTTGCCAATTTAAAAAAATAAGAAGAAGTTCAAAATGAAAGAAATTTGCTGTCCAGGTGTGACTGCCAGCTGCCAGAGTTTAGATGAGTGAATGCAAGTCTCTATATATAGAGATAAAAACCTGTAGTAGATGATTTTATATTCAGTGGAATTAGCTGAAGCTCTTACATCAACATTATTGAATCTAATTTTTTTTAAATATATTTTATTGATATTTTACAGATAGGAAGGGAGAGGGATAGAGAGCTAGAAACATCGATGAGAGAGAAACATCGATCAGCTGCCTCCTGCACACCTCCTACTGGAGATGTGCCCACAACCAAGGTACATGCCCTTGACCGGAATCGAACCCAGGACCCCTCAGTCCGCAGGCCGACGCTCTATCCACTGAGCCAAACCGGTTTTGGCTTGAATCTAATTTTTTTGAGGAATATTTTATGGAATGGACAGTTGACATTATTTCATGTTGCATAGGTTACAAGAGAGTATACTTACTGGAAGCATTAAAGGCTTTTGGAGAAGGAAATGGGTAGCCTTGGAGGATAACAGCTCTCAATATTCATGGCCAGAGGCCAAAATGTCACAACAAAAGTGATCACCTACTTTTTCAATAGTGACTGCCCCCATGGGGAATAGAAGGCCCTCTTGGTACTCACTGTGCACAGGCAACGAGTGTGGCTCATTCTGGGTTTTATACAAGGCCTAGCTCTACACATTCATTACAAGGTTATTACTATCATTATGCTGGACAACGTAATAATATTTTAAATGGTCCAAATTTGGCTGCCAGCTATTCATGAGCTGCTCATGAATATTAGGTAAAATAGCTTATGAGGGCAGGGAAATGGAATCTGGCCTACATCCCATGCTTCCTCTGCTACAAATTAAGAAGGGCCTCTGTTAGGCACGATTCTGGTTCACATGAGCCCTGATGATAAGAAGTGGCCTTTGTAGATAACTTTTTGGGGCCTTATTGCAGAATAGGTCTTGGGCAAAAATATAAAACAAGTAAAGTTAGTTACCCAAGTTCTTCACTCACCCTTTCTTTCTTTTTTATTATATTGATTTTAAAGAGAGGGAGAGGAGAGAGAGAGAGAGAGAGAGAGAGAGAGAGAGAGAGAGAGAGAGAGAGAGAGAGAAAGAGAGAGAGAAAGAGAGAGAGAGAGAGGTGAGAAACATTGATGTGAGAGAGAAACAGATCAGTTGTCTCTGGATGCAACCTGGATATTTGTTCTGACTGGGAATCAAACCTGCCACCTTTTGGTGTGAGGGATGCTGCTCCAACCAACTGAGCCACACCAGCCAGGCTTCACTCACTCTTTCTGATGCATTTCCCTGACATCCTGCATGTTTTCCTCTGACCCATTTTCTCATACACCACCTTTCCTCTTATAAAGAAGAACAAATTCATATGAAGTCAACATTTGCCAAAGTCTGTTTCCTGGGACAGTGGTCCTTCAAAATGTTCCGCCATAAAAGGATTGTGTGAGAAGTCTTTCTCTCTTGGAGAGTCGCAGTGCCTGTGAGCATGTGAGAGACTTTGGCTCCAGAGGAAAGTCGCCTGTTTAATGGTGATATGGGATCCTTTTTTGGGCATAAGATATACTACAGTTTAGAATTATTATTGTTCTAAGGAATTAAAGTTTCAAATTTTAGTAATACAATGAAACTAGTAATGTTTAATTTTGAGAGTGTCATTATATAAAGGTCAGATGCACTTCAAACCTCAGCTGTACCACAAGATATTTAAATCAGATAAAGAGTCTTTCAAAACCTTGCCCCAAAAGCAGGCAGTCTAGTGGTAAACTTAAAAAAATGTAAAGGCATGTATTTCTTTGAAGACACAATTAATTCTATATGAGAAATAATCTACTAAGAGAAAACTCTTGGCATCATTGGGTGGAACTAATGTTCATGGTAGTTTTAACAAGTCTTAATAATAATAGTTTAGAGCTCAAACATGGCAAATCTTCCCTGGCTTGGTGAATAGCTTTGCCATCAATTGGATGACATGTAGAAACCAAAGCTAAATTGTAGACATTATATTGTGTTTATTCCAAATGTGAGGAACTAAGCCAATTAACTCTATCCAGGGATTCATACCCTCTCAACTTCAAAAAGGAAATTTCTTTTCAACAAATTTCTGGTAACTTTCAGTCATGATGAAACAGTTAGCCAATTGATTTTTAACCAATTTAAAAATAGGATTCCAGCAAAACAGTTTGTGCATATAACCATCTGCACAAAGATGCCCCAGCAATTATTTGCTTGGCCTCCCTCTGCAAAATTCCTGGGGAAACATGATCTGCAGTCAACTAGCCGTTTTTGTTAATAAGCACTCAGTACTGCAAAAAAAAAAAGAAGTTTAATAGGCGACTCCATCCAGACTTCAGGCAGCTTGTGTGCAGGGAGGAAGGCCACTCAGCCTTGTTTTACTACTTCCATTCCTCAGTCAAGGTGGCATGATTGGGGCAAACTTGGGGAAAGCAGGCAGGCAGAAAATGGTGCACAACCTTTCTCCCATAGAAGTGATTTTTTGTCCAAGTTAAAGGCCAGTTCACAATTTTATGAGAAGCAGAGGCTCTGCAATCATTACTTTAGGGCATGTGAGGAGGCACTGAGCCATATGTACATGCAACATGACCGTTTCCTAGTATTAATGTTTCTCATGATAAAGAATAGAGAAACCAAACCGAGCATTCAAGAGTCCATTTTAGAATAGGATTTGCAGCTAAAAGTCAAGCAAGAAACCTACATGGAATAATTTTTATCTCTGATTTTTTTTTTCTTACACATAGACTAATGCCAGGAGCACTATCTGAGATCTAAAAGGTACTTTGGAAACATAAAAGCCAAGATTTCCCTTCATTTGGGGCTGCTACGTTCTTTGGAAAGGCATGACCTGAGACCAACAAAGACAGAATTTTCAATTATTTAAAGTCTGTGAAAGAGAACTTCAGTGGACAACAGGGCACAGAAGAAAAGGGGAAATATTAAGGACTAATTGAAAACAGGCAGGAAAAAAAAAAACAACTTCAGGATTCCCAATTTAAAAGATCCCATGAATTTACTAAATGTTTAATAATGCTATATTAGGATCAAGTGTTACTCTAAGCTAGGTAAGGAAGGTTTTTTTGTTGTTGTTGTTTTTTTTTTAGTAAGTTTAAAGTAATTACCACCTGTTTATAGCCTTCAGCCTAGGGAAAGAGTTCCGTTGAACAATAATCCTGTCCATTTACATAGTTGTGAGGACAGTAGAATCAGACCAGAAAGTCTACATAAAACAGGTACAGACACACTCTGGTTCAAGATGTATTGATTCACTTTTCATGGTGTAGACCCAGTTTGAGTTAGATTAACCCCTATATTAGGTCACAAATCACTTCCCATGGTTTTCAGTCACCATTGCCTATTTTCACGCAGAATACTGCCTCAATCTTGGCTGGTTCAAGTCTACTAAACTAAAGCCTTGTCTCTTCATGAAGTGCACAAACTTGCTGATTATCCTAAACTATCCCTTTCATTAGGGTCCTCTGGTATTGCAAAGCCTATAATACTGTAATGTCTGATTTCCTATACCCAGGTCAATGCCCAGTGCAGCTATGAGGTGAGCTAAGTTAGTCTGTGTCACTCTAGATCTGCCCGTTGGCATGTTCACATCCTTGTCTCCTAATTAGCGCCTCTCCTCACCACCCGTTCATTGTGTCCCTATGCCTTCTTTCATCCTGAGCCATGACACTTAAGAATTTAAAGTGCTACTACTTTACCTAGTGGAATTTGCAACACCTTCGAAAAGTCACTTTGGTGACTTTCAATATAAAAGAACTGAGGTACAAGTGGAAGGACTCCAGGTACCAGCCAGGAAGCAAAGGGAAATGTGAGGATCATGTACACCTTCTAATTTGCAAAGCAGTGTGTGGTGATGTATGAGAATGACGACTTAATCTCGCTGTATTTCTGTTCCCTCATTAGTAGCATGGGGATTATGAAAGTCCTTATATAGGGTTGTTATGAGGTGTAAATGACTTAGTATTTGTTAAATGCTTAGGGAATAAATACTATGTAAGTGTTTGCCCATGAAATAAGAATAGGCATCCAGATCTGTCAGGGTATTAAAATAAGACGTGTTCACTTTAAACACTGAGTTTAAACCATGAACTTTCATGATAGGATTCCAGTCCCTTCCATCCTATAACACACTCTGCTCCAGGCAGACGAATCTAGTAAACTCCCACCTACGCTTGAAATATTCACTCAAACCTCATTCTTACATCATATGCTCACTCAACTTGGACTACTCCATCTCTCCACTACCTCATTAAATTTTATTTAACTTTCAAGGCTTAGATTCAACTTTCTTCATAAATCAACTCTCACTAACTGGGATCTATATCCGCTCCCCTTTTATTTGGCTCCCTTTTTTCTGAACAATATCAATGCTTCTTGTGTTAAGCATAGCATTTATGAGTACTAGCCACCTAGAAAGTGCTTAATAATTAAGCTGCAAGAGAGCTGATATTTAAAATATCTTATTTCCCTGCTTGCCCAGAGGAGAACGGGCCTCCTTCATTCTTACTTCTCCATAAAAGGGAGGCCAGGCTCATTGACAACCCATCCTGCCTGTTTCCCTTGGTTCATCTCTGCAGATGAGCATGGTCTAATGATAGAATGGCCCCTCTGTGCATGCCTTTAGGTTTGTGATGACTAGCCCTCTTCACCCTGACATCTATTCCAAACTACTCTCAATGCACTAAGCATGCTTCCTTCCGAAAAGTGAAATTCATAGGCAATAAATAATTGAATGGCTCAGTTTATTCCAAGCAGTCACTCTCTTGCCACAAAAACAAGAAAATACAGAAGTGCATCCTTGTTCAAAAATGTGCTAATTTTTAGCAGCCTTTACATTTCTTGTTGCTCTCTGGCTCGTAGCTACAATAATTCTGTCCATTTACATGATTATGAGGACAGATATTTCCTGAACATCTATTGTGCAAGGCCCTAAGCAATGAAATGGGGAAAGGGTAAATAAGATAGCTCTTGCTTCTATACACAATCATTCCATAGTCGTTACAGCTCATTAAAGTAAAATAAAATAGTATAAGATAAAATAAATTGCTGATAAGAGATGTGTGGAAAGCGAATGCATAGAAAATCAAGAGAAATTAATGTTTTCCATGACTCCTAATTCTCCCCAGAGCAAGTTTTAAAAATGATGAGAAATATTTACCGTTATTTTAAGATTTTACTAACTTTTCTCTCTTTTTCAATGTTGGCAGTTGAGGTATCCTATGAAAGTCAAAGAAATGCACTTGAAAAGATATGAAGAATTGTGAAGATACGAAGATATAAAGGACTCCATATGACTGGGATTAACTATTTCAGCCAGTACTACTCTTTTATGTGTGGGAGATAGGGCCCTTGCCTCATCCTGGGCTTTAGACAGTCTTGCTCTAGCTCTCTCAGCTCGTTTTTCCCCTTAGGGAAAAGAGTTTGGGAAGCTGAGGCAACAAGCGCCCCTTTGATTTGGTGCTCCAGGTACCAGGATTTCAAATTCCCAATAGCTGGTGAGAGCACTTCCAGGCCTGAGGAGTGGCCAAGGGGGCACTGTTGGTATGAACAGAGCTTAGCTATATGTGTGCATTGGGATGTCCCCACAAGTACAGCGGGACTCCCAATAGTGCAGGACAGAATAGAGGTGAGAGAGAGAAGAAAAGGGCTGGTCCAGGCCCATGAGCCGTGGGCTGGCTTTCCCTATATCTTCTGTGGAACTACCAGGAATCCAAGCACTCTAAATTCAGACTTGGAGTTTTAGATCATTGTGATGGTCTAATTCTCAAATTAGAAGGATATGTTACTTACCAGTTTGTTAGGTTTGTTTATAGTTTTTAAATATTAGACATATCATCTATGGGTCTCCATATTTATTCTTGCCCTAGCCTCACAAATATTAAGGGTAAGCCTGGATACAGCTATAGACATAGGAAATGGGGTTTGACTCAAACTATCTTTCATCAAGAAATCAGTCCAGGTTTCTCCTCCTCCTCTGAGCCTCCCTGCATTCTCCCTCACTTCATCAACTGTTTCCAACTGCAGAGCTGCCTTTCTGCCTGATCTCAGGAGAGTGGGCTGGTTGTTTGGACCATTGGTTTGATCTCTGCCATTGTCTTCTCTCTGAGTGATAGCTTACTACCTTCACATTTTTGTGTCCCTAACATCTGAACCCAGGTGCACTCCACCTTCTTGCTCAAAAATTTCAAGCTCAGGTGAGATTTGTAGGAGAGCTTGTTACATCCTCAGGGGCTTGGATTAGCCAGTTGCCTCAAAACTCAGTTGCTCTCTATTTGTTACAATGTATGACAAGACTTTTCTTGGCATCAAAAGAAAAATAAAAGTCCTCATAAAGAAAGTCAGCTGTTTGTGTTGACAACAGATGTAAAAAAATTTTTTAAAAAGAAGAAGATACTTAGCCACAAACTTTTGAAAGCATTGAAGCTTGTAGTGACAATATTAGTGATGGCTGAGATGTATGACCCGCACAGGGTGTATGCAATCTCCATGGGCTGTACCCCTTGTGAACATCGAGCTCTACCATAAAGTCAGTTTGGAATGTTAGACTCCAAATATCTCAATAGCTGTCAATTAATTGGTTGATTCATTAATTAACTCATTGCACAAATATTCATCCAGCATCTGTCAAAAGACTAACTGGTATGTTCCAAAACAAGTCCACCACGGCTGTTCTGTCAAACACAGAAGTGCTTCATGTCACAGCTATTCGGAAAAATGAACTCCTCTTGCTTCTCTTTCACACAACTGAAGCTCTCCCTTAAACACTGACATGTCTTATTTTAACTATTTTTGATGGAAATATTTCTAAAGTATCCTCATTTCCTTAGAGTATACTAAATGTTCTTTAATCACTCATGAAGTCAATCACTCACTGTGCTTTAATTAATTATGTGATGCACTCAGGAAATTTTAATGTATAGATGGCAGTCTGTTTGGGTTTTTATTTGTGCTTTATAATTTTTTAATCTACTCTTGTTCATCACTTCTATCAGCGTGCCTTTTCTGATATCTCTATTCCCTTTAGTGTGCCAACCTTTGAACTGAAAATCCACATTTGGTAAATATTTTTATAAAATAGAAGGGAGCATCTGACATATTGTCTATGCTGTATTGTCTCTGAAAAATGACATAATATTATACTAATTTCATGGCATCTCTTTTGACTGCTTATGATCAATTTTGATTATTTCTTGTTTCTCAGATGTATTCAGAAGAGAACTTATTGGATGAATACTTACTAAATGAGATATTATTGAAATGTATTATGAAGTATGTCACAAGATAACTGGCTAACTTAGAAAATGTGATTTTCTTAAAGAGACAAATTTAGTAAAAGTAGTTTGATGTAATTGGCTGATCATCAACCAGGTCAATTCACTCAATTGTCTGTGTGTCTGTAGCTAGTGTTAAACAGTTACTTTGACTTTTAAACACTCTCCAACTTAAACTCTGAAATATATATAGAAAACCTATAAAACAAAAAGATTAAAATGGGCTGGGAGATCAACCTTCAGTATGCTAGCATATAGAAATATTCTGGCCAGCTTTCCAATGCTGGTTAAAACTATTTAAAAATAAATAAAACCTCATGCCGGCCAGTGTTTCTCAGTGTTTGAGCCTTCACCTATTAGCCAGGAGGTCAAGGTTTGATTCAGGTCCCTTAGTGCACATGCCTAGGTTGTGGGTTCAATCCCCATTAGGGTGCATGCAGGAAGCAGCCAGTTAATGATGATCTCTCATCATTTATGTTTCTATCTCTCTCTCCCTCTCCCTTCCTCTCTGAAATTAAAATTAAAATAAAATAAAGCCTCTGGAAATTGTCCTAAAAGTGAATGGCATATGAAGATGCACCTATTCAAAAAATATCTGAAGTCAGAGGATGTGGTATTTGAACCAAGGTCACCCCCTCTCTCCCACCCCCAGCTCAGTGATGTGGAGATTCTACTCCAGACTAGTGTCACCACAAACTCAGGGGTCTCTCTGCCCACAGCACCCAAAGGAAGGGTTTTCTTCCTGGGACAAGTAGAATGTCAGAATTTTTCATCCTGCCCCGAATTTCTTATTGCTGAGGCTAAATCTCAGGCAAGTACAATTGAGAAATAGGGACTCCTTTCTTATGTCCAGCCTCCACTGTGGAATAGAGATTCTACTGAGACATGATCACCTTTTTCCTGGCTCATGAAGTCGTGGTTCCACACTAGAGAGGCAGGCTGAGAGAAACCCAGATTTCTACCCCTCATCCATGAAGTTCTTGGTTCTCATAGTAGAGAGGACCTCAGAGAGAAACTTTCCATCCTCTGTAGCCTCAGATCTAGAGCCCTGGCTCAGAGGTATTTGCCTGGGGAGAGAAACAGGCCATAAAACAGATAGCTCTTCATCTCTTCTTAAGGAACTGCCTTCCCAGTGATGAGAAAGGGTGATTTTGGCAGGAGTAATCAGGGAAGGTTAGTTGATTGGTTGGTTACTTTTGCTCTTTTTTTTTTTAATTTTTTTTAAGTGAAAATAGAACTTGTTTTTGAGGAAAATGTAAGATTTCTATAAGCTAAGAGATCAGGTCAAGCGAAGGAAAAGAGTGGAACAGCAAAAAATAAAAGCTCAGAAGCAAGAATGAACTTGGCCTGAAGTGGGGACTATCTGCTTGTTGGGAACAGACTTAAACATGGGAAGCAGGAGAGTCTGGGGGTTAGATAAGCAAGGTGGGTGCCATTAATGTAAGAACTGTACTTGATGACAATTGGAGGGGAATCCTTTGAGTGTGACTTCTGAAAGAGTTGATTCTGAGAATCCTGTTACTCAGAAATAGCTTAGGTTTGAGTCTTCAGAGGGAAGAACTACAAATGTTATTCTCTTACCAATAGAGATAAGCAATACCTTGAATCTATACCTCACATGATCAGATGAAGTACAAGACATTGGGATGGTTTTTCAACATCACCGATTCTCCTTTAGAGCAAATACTTACATGCGCAACTAAACAAATTTTGTTTTAAAAACAATGGTGTATATATTAGGGGAGAAAAAGCAACTAGCTGTGAAACCTCTCACCACATCTTTTTCAGGAGCTCACAGAGAGAGCCCCAGGGCTGTCTTTACAGCTACCCAACTAGCTCTTGAAAACGAGCTTTTCCTGTGATTTAATAACACCATTTACAGGAAACACAACTTAACTTTTTAAATACCCACTAAGAGAATGGAGGCAGAGGAAGAAGGCAGTAGCCAGTGAATAATTCATTATCTTTGTGAAAACAAACATGTAAATAATCCTGTATTTAATTTCGTAGATGCAGAGTGGGCAGGGGAGAAAGGAAATCCTTTCCTGCCACTACTGGTGGCCTGAAAACCCTCTCACCTTACCCTGTGGTCTCACTGAAATGCTGGTGCTAAAATGAAAGTGCACCAATTCTAATAGTCCGAAAATAAAAGCTTAATTACATAGTGGGTGTTTTGGAATGGCTTTCTGAATTTTAAAGTGTTCATCATAGGTCTCTATTATTTTCACAGTTCATAAGACTTCCTTACTCGAAGTACTCAATGAAGTGAGATCAATGCAACCAATAGCCAGGAAGCATTGCATTTAGAGCCCTAGCTTTTTTGTTCATCACTGAGGAGGGCGGAGGGAAAGGGGTGGGAGGGTGGGGAGTGAAGAGGTCTTCATATGCAGTGAAAGAAGATTATTTGGCTTTGAGTGGTGGGCACACAGTGTAATATACAGATCTTGTATCATAGAAATGTACCCTTGAAATCTATAGGATCTTATTAACCAACTAGAAGCCCGATGCACCAAGATTTGTGCTAGAAAGGGCTTTCCTTTCCCTGGCTGCCGGCACCACCTTTCCACTCCGGCCCAGCCCCTTTCCGCTCAGGCCCCTCCTTCCCACACTGCCAGAGGCCCTGAGAGACCTGGGGTGGGGCAGGACGCAGGCATTCTGCCTTGGTGGCTGAGTATGCAAATTAACTGCCATATTTGTTGGGTTAATTTGCATATAACTCCTGATTGGCTGGTGGCATAGTGGAGGTATGGTCAATTTACATGTTTGTCTATTATTAGGTAAGATGTTACCCAATACATTTAAAGTGATTATCAATATGTATGGACTTACTTTTGCTATTTTGTTGTTTTCTGCCTATTTTGTAATTCCTTTGTTCCTTTCTTCTTCTCTTTTTCTTTGTGATTTTATGATTTTCTTTAGTGGTATGATTATATTCCTTTCTTTTTATCATTTGTATATTTACTATAGGTTTTTGTCTTGGTTACCATAAGGACTACATACAATATCTTATAGTTATAGTCTATTCTAAGCTGATAACAATTTAACTTTCACCATATATTTAAGCTCTACTTTTTATACTCTCCCCTGTCCCCATTTTATGCTTTTGTTGTCAAAATTTACATTTTTTACACTGTGTATCCAGTAACAAGTTGTTGTAGTTATAATAATTTTTTATATATCTGTCTTTTAACCTTCATACTAGATTCATGATTTAGACATCACCATTATAATATCAAAGTATTTTAATTTAACTATATATTTATCTTTACCAGTGAGATTTATACTTTCATATATTTTTTTGTTACTAATTAGTGACCTTTATTTTCAGCCTGAAGAGCTAACTTCCTTTAACATTACTTGTAAGACTGGTCTAATGATGATGAATTTCTTCAGTTTTTGCTTGTCTTTAAGACTCTTTTGCTTATATTGATAATCCATTATGAAAACTCGATTCTAAGGACAACTTTGCCAGGTAAAGTACTCTTGTTACACAGTCTCTTTTTTTCTTCAGTTTTTTAAAAATACCATGTCACTCTCTTCTGGCCTGCAAAGTTTCTGCTGAACACTCTGCTGATAGTTCTATGGAGGTTCCCTAATATGCAACCAGTTGTTTTATCTTGCTGCTTTTCAGATTCTCTCCTGTCTTCAACTTTGTTATGTGTCTTGGTGTGGGTCTCTTCAGATTCATGTTTTGTGGAATTCTTTGGATGTCTGTTTCTTTACCCAGGTTAGAGGAGTTTTTACCCATTTTCTCTTTGAATAAACTTTCTTTTGCTTTCTATCTTTCTTCAACTTTTGGGACCTCTAAAACCCATATTTTGGTCCAACTGATGATATCTCATAAGTCCCTTAAGTTATCTTCCCTCTTTTTCATTCTTTTCTCTTACTGTTTCTCTGACTGGGTGAATCCCTGACCTATCTTCAATTTTACTGATACTTTCTTCTGCCTGACTCATTTTGCTGTTGAACCTAGTTACTTAATTTTTAGTTCAATTATTTATTCTTCAGGACTGTGATTTCTGTTCAGTACTTAAAACTTTGTTCTCTTTGTTGAAATTCTCCCTTTGTTTATGCATTATTCTCCTGACCTCAGTGGGATCTTCATGACTGTTATTTTGAACTTTTTATCAGATAAGTCATGTATCTCCATTTCTTTAAGGCCTGTTTCTGGAGTTTTATCTCTTTCTTTTGTTGGGAAAGTATTGCTTTGTTTCTTTATTTTCCTTGATTCTCTGTGTTGGTTTCTGTGCATTATCTAAAACAGCCAACTCTCCCAGTCTTTAAAAAGTGGCCTATAGGAAATGTACATTATGGATCAGTTTAGCCTTAGCTCTATTCAAGCCCCCTTCTTTGTTCTTAGTGCTCCCAGTGATTGAGAAATTGCAGTTAACACATAGACGTAGACTAATTGGAAGCCAAATAATCAGGTAACAAGCAGTTAGGAAAGTATGTAGTTAGGGCTCTTCTAGGGAGAAACCTGGAGATAGATTTTTTGCCTGATCCCTTTGCATTGAGCCCAGGTGTGTAGCCACAAGGTGTAGGTGTGAGGGTGCTCCTGTGCCCATCAATAACTGATTCTTTGTTTGCTATTGTCTTGTGGGACTCATGAATGCAAGTCCCTTTGGCTCTCTGAGCCAGGCAATCCAGGGGCCTGTGCTTTGGGTGACAGCTGCAAAAGCTGGACACCAAACATGTGTATAAGCTCCTTCCATGGCAATACTGGTGATGTGGAGTAGGCTAGAGGGAGCGGAGTAGGCACGAGGGGGGAGAGAAGGGTCAGGTGCCCAAAGGCTTCCCTGATCTTGGGGAAAAAAACAGTCAGCCCTAGGTGCGTACTGAATTAGAAGGCTGACCCTCAGATGGGAGGTTTTAAAGTATGAAAATAGGCCTATTTCAGGGAAAAACTGGGAGCAATACCTTAACATGTTTATTCTTCTTACCTTGTTTTTTAAGCTTTATACATCAATGCCAAAAAAGACAGTTTTTCTTTTCTGCAGGCTCAAGTATAGCATCTGATTTTTTATTTGGGGACAACGGTCACATTTCTTGTGAAATTGTAGGGCAGCTAGTTCCATAAACCATATTTAAGATAGGTTGACTGCAGAATTGAAAGGGGTTCTTGAGTCAACAACTTTGGACAGATAGCGATGTGGGGAAGGAGCACTGTGCTTAATTTGGAGGCATTAGCAGAAGAGCTTATGTAATCACTCAGTGCTCTAACTTTTGAGGTGTTTGACAGCCTCCAGCAGCTAATAGGTATGTATCACAATTCATTCAGGTGGTTATTCTATCTTAAAACTACTCCAGGTACACATAAATTTCCCTCATGGGTAATGCAACTATCCATCCTCCTTTAAAGCACATATTCATTGATTCAACAATGTTCTGTCAATGAGAATATATTTACTATCCATTTAAAGCCATGGTTTTATATTCAGATTTCCATGACAGCAAAAATAAAACTTTTCTAATACCTCATAGAACTTAAAATACTGGTATGATTTTGGATTTTAGTTCTTTCAACTGTGGTTTTCTTTTTAGACTTTCTCCATCTTGGGTTTTTTCTTCTGAAGTAAGTACCTCCCCTTAATATATGGCACCCAGAACAGAACACAATACTTCAGATGTGGTCTGAACTACAGAGAATAAGAAACTATTACTGTAAGTAATTTAGAAAAAAGATTTTCTACTAATGCAAGCTATGAATGTGACTTTTTAAAGCATCCGCCTTGTACTGATGGGTGATATTAAAGTTGTGGTCAGCTAAGTCATTCAGAACTTTTTAACATGAATTTCTGCCAAGCCAAATTTCTCCATCCTGTACTTATACAATTAATATTTGAACTTTTATGCAAGACATTGTATTTATCACTGTTAAATTTCATCTTACTGGAATTTTCTCTGAATTCCAGACTGTCAGAACAATTTTGAATGTTGGTTGTTATATTTACTATTGATTCCAGCTTTGTGCCTTTTAAATTTCATAAGCTTCCTTTCCATGTTGTCATCAAAATCACTGGTAAACAGGCTTGGCCAGGCAGGGAACAAATTGTTAGCCACTGGACAATGGAAGATAAAATAAATTATTTGGATCAGATTGTTGAATTTAGTTTACCCACTTTTTACCCAGCTTGGATTTCATCATGTACATTAATTTTAGAGGAATATGTTGGATATTTTATTTAAATCAAGCTGTTTCTGCAGATTTACCTTGATTGGCCAACTCTATAATACTATTCAGAGAAAAAAAGTTTATCATTTTCATCATTTATTAGTGCCTACTGTGTGCCATGCATTGTTATATGTTAGAGAAGTACTGTAGACCATTATAAAGAATTTGAATTTGAATAATTTGAATTGCAAAGAGAAACTACTAGAGAGTTTATTAGTAAAACTACATGAGTTTTAGGATTAAAAGATCACTTTGATACTATGCATAGACTGGATTAGGGAAGAGCAAGAATGAAAGTAAGGAGACATGTTATGAGGCAATGGAAATTAATTGAAGGAATACCTATTCTGAACCTGAGATCTAGTTTCAACTCTTAGCTCTACCACTGAAGGTATGAGTTTGGGAGAGACATTTCAACCAAATATCCTATGCTCCCTTATCTATAAAATGAAGAATTAAGGGAGTTTTGTGACATAAACTTGACAAACTTTACCAACTATAATATTCCATGTATCTGCAATTTAATCATCACTAGTTTATTCTCTTACTGTCAAACCTAGAATATTTCATGGCTCGGTGATAATGTAATCTTTCTTCAGTTTTTGAGATACATACTCCTCTCTTATTTTAAACTTGAGACTTTCTCTATTGTATGTGATCTTTCAAACGAGGATTGGGTCTTTGCAGTAACATCTATAATTTTATACCTAGGCCAGAAGAGTGAGAGTCACTTCAAGTAGCTATGTTCTTTACTAATCTCTCACTTAGATGATAATCTTCATTTGACACCATTTAATTGTTTCCACTTTGAAGACATTGCTCTTTGTTTGGAAGGAAATAGGAAATTAAGAGTTGAATAGTTCTGCCTTCTTGTTATTCACTATATAGTTGGATGTTATTATATGTTCATATAATTACTGATGTATTTTCTGCAGCTGCAGCTATCATTGGGGTTACACAGGTTACACACTAAATGGATGTATTTCAGCAAGAAACAGTTAAAGTGACCTTCTTGCTACACAGTTCTACCTATAGACCAGGAGTAGTCTCTCCATCTTCAAGAAGTTCATCTTCTCCTGGGTTGTATCATCATTACTCACATCAGTAGCAATATATTATCCCTGAAATCCATTATATGTGTTCTATATGTCTGGTACTGAGCTAAAAGATTTATGTGCATTATCTCATTTTATAGGGCAGTTTATTCAGACATCCACTCATTCATTTGATTACTATTTATGGTGCACCTCTGATGTACCATATATTGAGTAAACACTATGATGCAGGGGTAAACCAAGCAGTCATATTACCTGTTTCATGTTATATGCAGCCTATAGGGAAAGGTAAGTACTAAACTGATGATCACAATAAAGTGGGTATTAATTTGGGGTTAATAAAAAGTTGATGGGTGTTCATAAGAGATAGACCTACCAGATGACTCAAAATTTTGCTATTTCCCGAATATACCAAGTGCTCTTCTGTTTGGATTTCCTGCTCCGGCTATCTAAGGCTCTTCTTCTATATATTCATATGGCTCATGCCCACATAGTATTCAATCATATGACACCTTATTTGTGGAGCCTTTTCTTGCCACTCTACTTGATGCCACAACTTCTCTCCCCATTAATTTCTGTGAATTTACCCATCATATTTTTCTTCATAGAACTTATAAACCTGTGAAAGAAAAGGTATGTATCTTTTCAACCTACTCCTCTCATAAGTAAGTTGCATGAGACCAGGATCTTTATTTTATTGACTGCCATTTCTGGAGTGCCAGAACAATGCTTGGCACATATTTGGTTCTTGCTTAATAAATTTCACTTAAGTGATTGATTGATTGATTGATTGAAAAAATGAATGGATGAATGATATATGGTAGACTAGGAGAAAACCTCACATTTTTCAAGCCTCAAATTTGTCATACCAGGCACTAGTTAAAAAAGAGACAATTGTCATTGGTTCAGAAAATGCTCTCACATCTGTGTTGCTTTTTTTTCCATATATTTTATTGATTTTTTACAGAGAGGAAGGGAGAGGGATAGAGAGTTAGAAACATCGATGAGAGAGAAACATCGATCAGCTGCCTCCTGCACACCCTCTACTAGGGATGTGCCCGCAACCAAGGTACATGCCCTTGACCGAAATTGAACCTGGGACCCTTCAGTCCACAGGCTGACGCTCTATCCACTGAGCCAAACTGGTTAGGGCCACATCTGTGTTTAATGATGATTGTGTAGGTCTAGGATTCCTGCACAAAGAGAAGAAATCTTGAGTAATCTTGTAAAAGAAACAACTAAGAGGTAGAGTATTAGAGACACGTGTTGAGCTGATGAATGAAAGTGTGCCTTTCAAATTTCATAAGCTTCCTTTCCATGTTGTCATCAAAATCACTGGTAAACAGGCTTGGCCAGGCAGGGAACAAATTGTTAGCCACTGGACAATGGAAGATAAAATAAATTTTTTTTCTGAACCTCTTTCTAAGTATATCTGGCCCAGATTCTGTCCTCCAGAGTTCACATCATAGGAGGCCTATAAAAGGGGCACAATATCCAAAGTCAAATAGCAACGAAGGTCACAGCAAGAGAATTATGGATTAAACAATGGAAAAACAAAGAAACTCAGCTGAATGAGAACTAGTCTGTGGCCTTAAAAAAGCAGTGTTGTGGAAGGAGCAGGATCCAAGAACAGTTTCCTTTCATAGGCACAAACTGCTTCAAAATCAAACCAACTTGTTGGGGAGATATTATCTCTGAGGGTAGAAAGGGTAGAAGGAGAAGTGATGCAGTCAGTAAGTGAGGACAAGTTAGATGGGAAGGCGCATTTGGCTTACGTCAGGAAAAACACAGAAACCAACAGGGCCATAGCAAACTCTGCAAGCAAATGGGCATACCACCAAGAATATCCCAGCAAACAAGAGGAGGAAAAGCAAAGGTTAGGGTTAGAGTAGTAAATGTTTGGGGGAATTGAGAGTATCCCAGAAGGAATAGCAGAGCCTATGTATGATCATACACACTAACAGGTCCTGTTTTTCCATTTGCATGAAAAGGATCTGTGCATATTATTTTTTTCCACAGGAGGCAATCTGAAATGCCTCAGCAGCAGCATTGTTCTTAAGCACCACAGAACTACTGACTAAAAAGTTACTCAAAATTCATTTGTGAGTCCCATAAAAATGGAGGCTTTTTACAAAATTCCCCCTGAATTTCAACTATTTCAGTATTTATGTGCACATGGTCCCCAACTTCCAGCTTCACTGACCTAAGACAGCTAGAAGCAAAGGAATAATGGGAAATTATACCAAAAGAGTGTTTTTAAATGTAAATTTACAAATGGGTCTGGAGAGTCAGCAGAATAAGATGTCTTGGCAGGTAAACCTCAACATGAGGCCTTCTAAGTCCATTCCTTGTTTCTTTCTTTAAGAAATATGAGATAATGTTCAGTGAATCACCAGATGGAGAATTTGTTCAGGCAAAATGGCTTTGCAAGTTCCCTTGTAAATCGCCTCTGGCTTCTAAAAAACAGTAGCAAATGTGCTGAAGACTGAATTAGCTAGAACAGAAGTTTCACTTTTTCACTACAAGAATTATCTGGGCCTGAGCTAAAACCTGGACTCCTAGAGCTGGAAGGGATGTTGGACTGTCAACTAGGCCTGTTGTTTCAGTCAGGAAGACTTAACAAGCTTATGAAACTTTGAGCAGTGTGAGGTCTCCTCCAGACTTGAAAGAAATCCATTCCCTTGGTAACCTTGAATTTAGAGGAACTTATTACTCATAGAATGTGGACACTGAGGGAGAAACATTGACCTCTGCATGATACACACTGTGAAGCCCTTGTAGAGGTTCCCAAATGACCTGGGGGTGTTAGAATAGGACAGCTATTTTAAAGTAGACTGCAAGAAATGAGAATCTTCTAGAAGATCAGAGGATGGAGCTTTGTCTTGATTTCTACACTTCAAATCTCCCAAAAGATAAGATTCAAAGAGCCTTCAGCTGAATTGAGCAAAGGACACTGCCCACACTGAGAGATCCATTGGGTCTTCACATGACCCTTGACCTTCAGACCACAATGTAGCTGTGAGGCCTGCATCTTGAGCATATTAAGGATTCTGAAGGGTCTTCAGGAAAGGAATGACTTTTTAGAGTATTGTCTTAGAAGTACCCCTCCCAGGACTCCATAGGTGAGGGGTCTGCTGAGGAAAAGGCTTCCACTTTTACTCCTCTGCAAGTAAAAAGAGGAATGCATAAAATTACGGAATGGGGTGAGAAAAATAGCATTCAGATATTTTTAAGTCTCACCTTCCAACAACTTGAGTTAAATTTTAGGTATTATGTCAAAATCATGGAGACTTTCACCCCAAATTTACTAATCCTTACATATATTTCTTATCTTGAAACTATAACTTTCACTTGGTTGGGGGAGGGGAAGCCTGGGGGGATTATGGAGTGCATGTAATTTAAAATCTTTTGCATTTAATGATTTTTTTCTGACTAGGGAAGGATTCAGGTATTTGGATAATTTCATAAACCATTGAATTTTTAAAGAGGAATGTGAAAAAACATATAACAATTGAGTTAGAAGCTGGGCATAGCTGTGAGATAGATATTAGTCCTTTTTTTACCAAAATGTGGTTTATGAGGCTTTTAATAGCGATTAAATTGGTGGAAACCAGGTTTTACCTTGTTATGGATTTGGTAATTTCTACATGTATTTTCCCCATGTAATGCTGAACTGTTGGAACCAATGCAGTCTTTTTAAAAAATATATATTTGTATTGATTTCAGAGAGGTAGAGGGAGAGATATATAGAAACACCAATGTTGAGAGAGAATCATTGATCAGCTGCCTCCTATACACCCACACTAGGGATCGAACCTGTAACCAGGGCATTTGGCCTGACCGGAAAGGGAACCATGACCTCCTGGTTCATACGTCAATGTTCAATCACTGAGCCATGCCAACTGGCCCTAATGCAGAGTCTTAACTGCATAGATCATCTAATTCCATTTTAGAAATCGGAAATGACACATCTCTATACAAAAATCAAGATAATTCATCAGTGACTAGCTATTTCTATCTATACCAATCCCTCCTTCTGTGTCTGTTTCTGTTCATAGCCCTAAGAACCCCGGTGCATAACTTAGGATCACTTTGATCTCTACTCAATTGCCATCCTGGGATGCTCTTCATTTGCCCAAATACTAACTATTTGAAGACTATTACTGAGTTATTATCACACAAAAGCTCTTTCTATATGGTTATATATACTATGAAGAAAAACAAAGCAGACTAACCAGAAACAGAATGCTGGGTTTGGAGGAATGCACATTCTAGAAGAGTAGTCAAGAAAACCTTCCTGAGGAGGTGAGAAGATAACTGAATGGGGAAAAAATGCAAAGTGGGCAGAAGCTGGTACATTAAAGAATACCAAGGGACTTAGGGGCTAGAGGGAAATGGAAAGAGGGTAGGAGACAAGGTTACAGAAGTAGGCAGGGGCCAGATATAGAGGGTTTGATTTCTTTTTAAAATTTTTTTATTGATTTTAGAAAGAGAGGGAGAGAGAAACATCGATGAGAAACATTGATAGGTTGCCTCCCAGGCATGTGCCCTGATAGGAAATCAAACCTGCGACCACTCAGTGCATGGGATGATGTTCAAGCAACTGAACTACACCAACTAGGGCTGGTTTGACTTTATTTTAAGTGTGAAAGCAATGAATGGTTGTAAAAATTAGAATGATGACCATGACAAAGTGCCTATCCTCCTGGAGATTACTGGAGTGGGAAATGAAAGATGATTAATGAGTACACCAGGTATGAGCTAGTTTCTGTTTTAAAAGTTCACACCAAACTGATATTTCACAAAATCATGATTTCATGGGCCTTCAAACTACTGAGTTTAGCCCAATCTGTAGAGGGACAATATCCACCTTGAACTTTCATCTACATGAGGGTAATTGGTAATATATTGGCTTCTTATCATTTTACAACATGCATTTAATGCTTAGGGTAGTGCACATACTTCATAAACAAACTTTGGATAGAAAATAAGATTTGGTGTTTTAAGGAGCCTCATTAAATCATTATATAGAAGTAATTCTAAGGGGACTAACTTTTCCCAAAAGAAATACTTTATGTACATTTGCTTTTCAACATTGGTTCTTAAGATTCATGAAGTTACGACATAAGCCATTAAATGGGAAATCTTGATGATATCTTATTTAAAAGATTAGGTGTGTGTGTGTGTGTGTGTGTGTGTGTGCGCGCGCGTGCGCGTGAGCTTGTGTATGTGTGTTTCTTTTCAGTGTCCGGCATCATGTGTGTGAATGGATTGATGAAGGACATGAGAATAAATGAGATGATGTTATTGTGCTCCAACTTTATATTTTGTCCTCTTTTTCTTGGTTCACTTATAAAATTAAGACAAAGGTCTGAATGAGGTAGCCCCTCCTTCTTCTACCTCATGTGTCATGGACTTCCCAGTGGTGACCACAGATATGAAGATTTCTTGTCCTCCCACATTGAAGCCTTTAGACTACTTATAGAAGAAAGGATAGCACTAGCTTCCTGGCTAATTTCTGATATTATTCTGGAACCTTCCACATTCTTAGACCCCATTTTCTTTCTATCCAGATAAAGAGGTGAAAATCAGCGACTAGTGAAATAAAAGTAGATTTAAATCCCCGTGACCGTCCAAACCATAGAGAAGGAACTAGATCAGATGATTTGGCCTGAAGTGGCTACTTCTGAATTAAAGCTTCAAGGGGCTATACTTAGTGCCCTCAGTTCCCTGAAGGCCTTGCAGCAGCTATTAAGTTTACAGATGGAAATGGCAGGACTCTGAGACAGGGTGGGAGAGTGGAGCTGGGTAAGGAGGGACAGCAAAAGAAGGGGACAGTTTCTGCAAAGTAACCAGCCCTGTTACCTATGACTTTTTTTTCCACACACAGATTTATTTATTTTTTTTCCATTCAGTTAAACCCCTATTCAGCTGTGAAAATCCAAGAACCAGAAGGTTGCTTTAAACAAAGGAAACCAGAGAGTGAAGCCTGGAGATGCTATGCTAAAGGCCAGTACTTCAAGAGACCTGATGGGGAGACACTGAAATGCTAGCACCTGGCTTTGGTTTGAAAATTCTTATTTTGTTTTGTTTTGCTATGTTTGTTTGTTTGTTGTTTTTCTTTAGATTTCACATATAAGTAAACCACACAGAATTTATCTTTTTCTGCCATTGTGTACAAATATATTTAAATAACATTTTTTTTTTTAAAAAAAGCAAATGCTATGTGACTTTAAAAAAATGTGGTAGTGGTGGAATGGGAGGTTGTTGAGGAAGAGGAGGAAGGCAGGTACCTACTTTATCCAAAGCCCAAGGAATTAAAGGTCCCAGGTAATGCCAGTCCTATTCATTGCAGCTGAATGAGAGCTAAATAATAAAATCACATTATACAATGAAAAAGTCAACCCAGAGCAATGAATACAGAACAAAAGTACTTTGGAATATGCCATCCTAATATTCCTGTCTTCACAGCTTAGTGTTCTTAAATGTGTTTTATGTTTAATGAAAGAAACAATGAGTTTCAGTGGAGGAAAAAAAAGAGATCTTTAAAGATAATCAAGGCCTTAACTACCTACCTTAGGTAGCTGAGAAAAAGCTACTGTACTCTTTATTTTTTAACACTCCAGATATGTAATTTAATGCAGGTCTAATGACAGTCTCAAACATGGGGCTTTAATCGAAATTGTTCAAGCTCAGTACTGTGACAGGAACTCACAAGCCCCCAACAGTGCTGTCCATTTTCTCAGGTTTTGCAAGAAAAAAGGAAAGAAGAAAAAAAACCTCTTGAACTTATGTTGCTATTGATGTGTAATATACAATAAAAAAACAGTTAAATTTCAATTACCCACAGGTAATTATAATTTTATTGTTTGACTGTACTACAGGGATTTTTGCAATTCCCAAGACTAATAATTTTCTATAATTTTACAGGTTGTCAAATAAACTATTAAAGATTATCTTTGAAAAGACATCCGCAATTGTAAGGACATATCATACTGTTCATGTACTGTATGAGTAATTAGAGATCCCTGGATAGTGAAATACCCACGCGGGGAGCTCGCCACCACCTCGCACATTTCCTCCCAGCTGCCTCTAATCTCCCATGAAAGCTTTCCAACTTCTCAGGTGTTCTCTTCACTGCTGTAGGAAGCATGTCCAAATTCTATTAATATTCCCCCCAGTAATTCCAAACAGTTTGTCAGGATAAAGCTCTACCTCCCAGTGGGAAGAAGTTAAAATCAGAAAGATGGGCCCTACATATTGTTAAAGGAAAAAATTCTCAGGATCTCAGGACAAAATGAGAGGAGATAGACTGGAGGGGAGAGAGTAGGGAATGGTGGGAGGGTAATGAAAGAAAGAGGGGGGGTGTTCTTGGACCAAGATAAGTTATAAAGTTATAATCAATGAGATGAAATTGGCCCAATAGTAAGGTTCTTACTGAAATGTTCTCTTTCACAAGGCCATTTTTGTCATTCCCATATACACATTGTATGTAAAAGATCAACCTTGTCCTTTTTGGTTGGGTAGCAATGCTCCTCTCTTCTAAAGCTTACATCTATGAAGAAGAGAAGGTGCAGATGACTTCTTCATGAAGACTCTCATCTGTCTCCAAACACACCTAGCTTGTCATGCCTTCCAGCTTTTATGTACATTCAATGATCAATCTAAATACCTTCCTCCTCTCGCCTGTCAAACTCTAGCTTACTCTTTAAGACCAGAGAAAATGTGCCTCCTTGATAAAGGTGTTATTAACTCTACTATTTCTATTAAATATTTTATCTTCTGAGTTCTCAGAGGCTTTTCAAAATCTTTTTTATTGGAGCAGATGGCACCATGTCAGGTGAACGGAAATGAAACCTAGGACTAACAGAGCAGCCAGAGAATGCCTTCAGCTATCTGAGGAATACAGGAGAGACCAGGAATTACTTCCTGGGCCAAACCAGAGATAAGGACTGTGGTTTGTGTTGGGGAGGTAGGATACCAGGGCAAGAGCAATGGCTTGACAGCAAAAACAAGAAAGTGAGAGTGAAGCAGAAAGGTGATTTATTAGGAGACAAGGATGGGGGAACACATATTATGTGGTCTGATTGAATTACTGTGGACAGATACTGTCTGAAAAGGTTGAGAACACAATGGGGTCTGTTGGCCTGTGCCAAATACCATCTAACCAGGACTTGCCTGGGCCTAACAGGACAAACATTACACTGCCCTATAAATCTATGCTTTCATTTATCTCCTCCACCAGCCTTTGAATTCCTAAAGGGCAGACACTGTTACATTCAATTCTCTGCCCCCAGCACCTTGACTACTAGGCAGTCATCAAATAAATGTTTGTTGTCTGTAGTTGGAAATGCACAGAAAACCTGAGCTCTTTTCTTGGCCCTTCCATAGTTTGTCTCCATAGCCTGTGCAAGGTTGAACCTTGGATTTCCATACTATATCTACACTCTATTTCTTTTTAAAAGTCTTGAGGGAAAGTAGAAATCACTTGTTAATAACACCCTAAAACCTCTCTCACTTGGATACTTATTTCTGGAATTTCTGTACTAGGAGAGTAAAATCTTAACTTATTTCTTAACCAGAAATAAGTACAAATGCAACAAAGGACAGTAATCAGTTAGCTTTTTCTCACTATGGGGTGCATGGATGATTGGAGATTTTGAGTGAGAATCCCATTTGTTGAGAGAGTAAGAGTCTACTGGTGTCACCAAGTGTCTTGTGTGTGAGAGTAAAGGAATATGGAGAGAAGAAGTAGGTCATAGAAGAGAAAAAAGAACCAGAAAGGTCTTGGGAACTACCTAGACATATTTTGTCATCTTAACATAGTGCCCAGAGTTTTCCTTGGTAAGAAGAATTGATCACAGTTTGACTTTTAGATAAAGAAGAAAATAAAACAAAGAAAGGTCAAATTAAAAAGTTAAACAATAATTATATTAACTGTATGAGATAATAAAGCTGTAAGAAATATAAAGGTGATATATAAAAAATTTCCCAGGCCCCACTGGATAGTGACAAAGTGAAGACCAGGAATGAAATATCTTGCCTTATAGTCCAGTGCTTTTTCTGCACTTTTCTGTTCCAATCTTTGTGCCAATGTTTAAAACGATACCCACCAACACACAGAAGAGATGCCTCACAATCAAAAAATGTTATCAAGATGGTTGATGGGAAAATGAAGCAGGTCCAAAATGTCAACAATACTAGTGTTTAAACAAAGACAATATCCTTTATCAATGCATAATCTCAACATAGATTTCATTCCGATACAACATTTTGGCCATTGCAAAGCTGGTACGTGGCCTTGCAGTCTAAGCGTCTGGGAGCTTAAAATTTGGAAATGTAAAATTATTAAATAAATAGTCCTATTGCAGCATGTCTTAATTCTCGATAAGTCATTTTGATAATAGATCTGTGCCCTGAGCTGAAGGCAATGCCAAGGTCAATTATTTCATTTAAGGCCCCTAATTAAGACTACTTCCTTGAGGTCAGACTAAAGCATTACTTTATTTTAATAGAGAAAAGATCAAAGCTCTACCTTAAATTTCCCTGATGCAAAGCAATGCTGCTTTAATCTGGGTTACAGTAACAAGGGCAAAAAGCTCTTTACTTATTTTAGAGCACCTCCCACCGCAAGGCGTGAGATCCACTCAATGGAAATGCAGTTTATCTAAGGATGCCACTGCCCAACTTCTGTTTTTATTTCATGTCTTTAATCTCTTTTATTTCTATACCAGAAATTTCTCTGAAATGAGCATGCATTAGCAAAACCAGTTTGCCCAGAAATGCCCAATGGAGCCACTTTGTATACTTTGGAGGTCCTGAGTTCCCACACCCGCCCTGTGCTGCTGTTGTTGAGCAGAGACTTATAAATGGGAGGCAGACACCCTCAAGATGTACTTTATGGGGCTCAAACAAATTCAGTTCATAGTGTTTAAAAGTCAAGAAATTTCTCATCAAGTCTGGATTTCTGGATTCTCATGGAAAGGATCAAAAGACCTAACAGTGCTTGGCTCATAATCTTAAAGGGTAACAATGGGCTGAAGTTGAGGAACGGCAGCATCCTTTGGATAGGACGTGCCTTCCAATTTGGCACTGTCCCAACTGCTCATTGTGGCAAGGGCTATAAACTGGCCAACATATTTTGTTTGGCCGATGTAGCCTCTAAATTATTACTAATATATCTTTTAATTGCAGTGATTTTAGGCAGGATTTAAACTCTGCTGTTCCACATCCCTGTGGCTCTATACAAGGCCCGGTTCACATATTTTTATGGCCAGGCTGCCCTCAGTGGCAGCCCTTCCAGATGTCCTGCCCATTTCCCTCAGCCCACCAGAACTCCCCTGTGCAGTTCCCAGCAGGCTCGCAGCTGTCCACCTCAAACACCTGGGTCTCTCTCCTCCACTGCCAGAGTGCTTTCCAGCACCTATATGAGGATCCCACAATAAGGCACAAAGAGGAAGTGCTGGGCATTCATGCCTCCCCCACCACCTGCAGTCCTCTCCCAGTGGGGGGTGATTGTCAATGGAAACACATCTCAGACCCGCCCCCCCCCATACCAACCCCTGATGAAATGATCTTGAGGTGTGTCCACACAGTTTCTCAGAGGGTCCCCCGTACAATGGTGCCCCACAGCCCATAATGAGAATCAGCTCATTAACACACACTCTGTGGCTTTTCTCCCGCCTCCAAGTCACTCTCCACTCTTCTTCACTGGATTTTCCTAGAATCACCTCCCAAATCAACTATGTTCACCAAGACTGGGCTCAGGTTGCTTTCAGGAGAAACTAACCTAAGACGACATTTAAATTCATTCTGCTGTGAGGGCATCCCGGTCGTTACACACAATATGAATGATTGAGCAGGACTGGGAGGCTTCCAGAAGCCACATTACAGAAGAAAAACTTATTCTAACGATGCAGAGAAGATTTCAAATGATTCTGATAACCATAAGCAACTTTGGGGGAAACATGCTCTAAAAAGAGATAAAACTGACAGGTTAGCTCCAGAGGGCTAGATTAACACTAAGAAAATTGACCCAAGCAGATATATATGTTCAATATAAGGACACATTTTTAACCACTCAGAGCATAGTTAAAATGGGACGGCTGCTTTGTACAGAGGTTCCCATTTCCTTCCAGAGATTTAAAGTAATGAAATTCCCTTACTTTCCACAGACCCTGGTAATCTATGATGCCCACACACATTTATTTCAAGTTGCAAACATGAGGCTATAGAGAGGGGGATCTTGCTGTTTACCAGGTGGGGTACCTTTTCAGATGTCTCTTTTGAGGTTGAGGAGGGAGAAGAGAATAAGATAGAGATAGCATTTTGATAATGGGAGCAGTAGTTCCCCCAGCATTCTAGGGATATAATTTAGCACCTCTATAAAACCTGGGAATGCCTCAAATCAAAATGCATTTTTTTCTCTTCCCACTGAGAATCTCTTAAGTGCACAGGAATGCATAAGATCAGGTGAATTATCTATTATTTGAAAGATATTTATGATGCCTAACATGGGAGGGCACAATTCGTATCTGCTCTGCACAGGAACTCAAACACGATAGTAAGCCAGCGGGGAGGAAATAGCTGAAATATTTGGAAGAGCAGACCCACACTGCCAGAGCTGACCGTGAATTCAAGTGTCTTCTAGTGCTCCCCTTCTTCAAAGCTAAAAAGCAACGAGGTAGTCAAATTAATGAAGGATTGTAATAGAAATGGAAAGATTCGAGTGTGCCGAAGAGTGGAATACAGTTTTGTTTTTAAGTGGCACAATAGGAAAGAAGCACTTTGATGTAAGAGGCTGGCTGGAGGGTCTTTTCAGCTTCAGTGTCACAAAAAAAAAAAAATCAGAATGAATTAGCATGGTTTTGATATCATTACAGATGTGATAACACATGAGAAAACAGACATTACCAGGTTGTAACTCACAGAGTTTCAGATAAACATAAGCTGTAAGAACAGGGCTCTATCCAGTGTACATTTTATCAGAGCCTCCTGAGCATTGAATTCCTGTTCCTGGAATGACCAGCAGCCCTCCCATTTATATTTATGGATTCCAGCCCACCCAAGAAAAGTAAAAATTAAATGAAAAGTCATTACCACGGAACACAAAGGCCTGAGGGAACTCCCAAAGTGATGGTGGTCAAAGTTCAGAGAAGGATCAACCCCAATTGCTCTTAATCCAATGTACACAATGGGATTGATGGAAGACCACAGGAAGCCTAGACTTAGTAACTCCAAACCTCAAGATCCTTAAATCTGAGAATAAGAGTGGTGGTTCTTTGGGCATAGATACAACAAACTATAAAGTACCACTAACAGCATTCCTCCACTCTCTAGGGTTCCTTACAATAAGACCACCACTAGGACAATTAGAAAATCTGATAGCATCTTATTCTATCTCCCCAGTCAGCCCTGAAGACGTCTCTAGCGGAGGGCATGGGCTTCCATCCCTGTGCTCCTGTGGGTGGGCCACGACAACAGATGACTTTTTAAATGACATGCTGTTTCCTCTTCTCCTAGTTGTGTACGTTGGTTTTGCTGGGATTTTCTTTTGATGATACTAATTCTGCCAAAGATAATTAGGGAACAAGGAAGTCTGCTTTCGTATTCATGCCTTTGGGAGGTACAGATTTAGCATCTGAAGGAACAGGAGCTTGGCTGAATGAGAGAAGAGAGGAAACTCTATTTTAAAAGAAAAATTAATGCAGCTTTGGTTTTGGTATCACCTGCAGAAGCAAACCTTCTTATTATGACCGCTCAAGTGGTATGAACATTCCATCACTTCTTCACTTCCTGGTCATAGCCAGCCATTAACATGGACATTTGTAAAAAGAAACCTATTTTCCAATTGTCAAACTCTGCTAGCTGATAGTGGTGGTGTTGATGGGTGTCACTCTGAATTATCAATGTTAAAAGAATGTTTCACATTTAACGTATTTTTTACAATAAAAAGATAGAAAATAATAATAATTGAGCAACTCACTCTGCTTTTTTGATGATGTCTCACAGAAGCTTCCTGATTAGAGCCAGTTGTGACTGTGGTTGTCACAAGACACTCCATGTGGTAAAACTGAGAGGTTTGAAGATTTTAGGATAGGACAAGTGGCAATAAAATCTCACAAAAATGCAGTGTTTTAGTGGGGGAGAATATCACAACATCCCCACCGATTATCAAGGTATACATCAGATTAAAAATTAGAAATGGATACTGTACCTAGTCTGTGTGTGTGCTGTGGTCCCACGACTACATGAGGAATATAGGGCTATTAACACATACTTTTAGAATTAATTTTTAAATTACCAATTACAGATTGGAAAATATGCTCCCTAAGCTGCTAGAGATTTTAGCAAAAGTATATTAAAGTAGATTTTACACTTAACCTTCAATGGTGAATGTGACTAGCAAAAAAGAAAGAATTAATCAAGTATTGGAAGATAGTTGTTCCATTTGGACATACAGTTATAGAATTGGGATAACATAAACAAATTCTGCCCAAGAGACCAGATATAATGATGTTTGACAAACTTATTGATATTGCAACTCCTCTAAGTTCACACAGATAATACCAATGAGTTCCAGTGAGTATGTGGGTCTGAAAGAAAAGATGACATTAATATGTAGACTGAGAGATTTCAGAGCAAAGTAAATTATCTTTTTGGTGACTAGGGTACTTTGCATACACAAATTAAATATTGCAAGTAACTGAGAATTAATTTTACACTGGAATTGATTCTGAATACTATACTCTCACACACCTATTATATTAGTAGTATATTTTTCATAACAAAAAATAATGAAACTGGCTATTTCCATAACTTTAAAGTTTATAAAGAACCAACTTATATGTAAAAAAGAAAAAGGCAAAGGACGTTAAGGAAAGCAAGAAAAAGAAATTTCAATTAAAATAAAAGTTGAAGGCTATATAGCTGCATATGAAAGAAAAGCACTTTAAAAACAGTTATTATTCCCTTTTATGTAATACTAGTGGCCTGGTACACGAAATTCATGCACATGGGTGGGTGGAAGGGGGTGTCCCTCAGCCCGGCCTGCACCCTCTCACAATCCGGGACCACTGGCTCCTAACCACTCACCTGCCTGCCTGCCTGATTGTCCCTAACCACTCTGCCTGCTGGCCTGCTTGCCCTCAACTACCCCCCCTCCCGGCCTTCTCACCCCCAAATGCCACCCCCGCCGGCCTGCTTGCCCCCAACTGCCCCCCTGCCAGTCTGCTTGCCCCCAACTACCCCCCACTGCTGGCCTGCTCACCCTCAACTGTCCCCCCTGCCTGCCTGCTTGCTTCCAACTGGACCCCCCTGCCAGCCTGATCACTCCCAACTGCCCTCCCCCTACCAGCCTGATCACCCCCAGCTGCCCTCCCCTCCTGGCCTGATCACCCCTAACCGCCTCTGCCTCAGCCCCGCCACCATGGCTTTGTCAAAAAGGACGTCCAGAAGGTCTCCTGGTCTAATTAGCATTTTACCCTTTTAATAGTATAGATCTGATACTTAAAACATTATCATATTATCTGAAAACTAGAGGCCTGGTGCACAAAATTCACGAACTAAGGGGGAGAGTCCCTCAGCCCAGCTTGCACCCTCTCAGAATCTGGGAGCCCTCAGGGGATGTCTGACTGACACATTAAGCCTGCTTCCCATGGCAGTCAGACATCCTTAGAGCTGCTGTGGAGGCAGGAAAGGCTCCCACCACTGCCATTGCCCTCGCTAGCACTTGTTGTTTGTTGATTTGTTGATGATAGCCATTCTGACAAGTGTGTGATGGAACCTCATTGTCCTTTTGATTTGCATCTCTCAGATGATTAGTGACTTCGAGCATGTTTTCATGTCTCTCGGCCTCTGTATGTCCTCTTTTAAAAAGTGTCTATTTAGGTCCTTCGCACATTTTTTGATTGGATTATTTATCAAAATAATCCTTTTGTTAAGTTGTATGAGTTCCCCCTAAATTTTGGAGATTAAACCCTTATCAGAGATAACATTGGTAAATATGTTCTCCCATGTAGTGGGCTTTCTTGTTGTTTTGTTGATGGTTTCTTTTGCTGTGCACAAGCTTTTTATTTTGATGTAGTCTCATTTGTTTATTTTCTCCTTAGTTTCCATTGCCCTAGGAGCTGTATTGGTAAAGATATTGCTACAACATATGTCTGATATTTTGCTGCCTATGGATTCTTCTAAGATTTTTATGGTTTCCTGTCTTACATTTAAGTCTTTTATCCATTTTGAGTTTATTTTTGTGTATGGTGTAAACTAGTGGTCTAGTTTCTTTCTTTTTTTTTTTTTTGGCATATATCTGTCCAATTTATTGAAGAGACTAACCATTTATTGAAGAGACTATCTTGATTCCATTGTACATTCTCTTGCATCCTTTGTCAAATATTAATTGAGCATAATGGCTTGGGTCAATTTCTGGGTTCTCCATTCTGTTCTATTGGTCTGTATGTCTGTTCTTATGCCAGTACCAGGCAGTTTTGAGAATAGTGGCTTTGTAATATAACTTGATATCTGGTATTGTGATCCCTCCAACTTTGTTCTTCTTTCTCAAGATTGCTGTGGCTACTCGGGGTCGTTTTTTATTCCATGTGAATTTTTGGAGAGTGTGTTCTAGATCTGTGAAATATGCTGTTGGTATTTTAATGGGATTGGATCGAGTCTATAGATTGTTCATTCATTTTTATTGCTGTATAATGTTCCATGTGCTTATATATCACAAATGGCTTATGTATTGTACTAGTCTGCTGGGGCTGCCATAATAGACTGGGGGACTTAAACAACAGAAATTTATTTTCTCACAGTTCTGAAGGCTGGAAGTCCAAGATCAAGGTGCTGGCAGGGTTAGTGCCTGGTAAGAACTTTCTTTTTGATTTGCAGGTAGCTCTCTTCTCACTGTGTCGTCACATGGGCTTTGTCTGTACAAGCACACTCCACATATCTCTTCCTCTTCTTATAAGGAGACCAGTCCAGTGGATGAGAGTCCCACTTATGGCCTTGTTTACCCTATCTCCATGTATAGACATATTGATGGTTAAAGCCTCAAATACAGATTTTGGGGGAAATGTAATCTAGTCTATAATATATATTTTCCTGCAGAAGTACACTAGGGTTGCTCTAAGGTTTTTACGCTTCTACTCAGTGCTTCTATGAATATTCTTGTACATATCTCTTGAGGCTCATGAGCAAGCATTTCTTTAAATCACATAAATAGAAGTGAAACTGCTAGCCCATAAGGCATGCAAATGTTCAAATTCAGAAACTGGCACCAAAGTATATCCCAACATGGTTGAATCAAGTTTTACTCCCACCAGACTTGTCTATGTATTCCCACAGGTCCACATTCTTACTGCCAGTAATTATTATCAAACACCTTAAATTTTTATCAATCTAGTGAGCATACATGTTATCTTATCAAGGACTTTAACATTATCTCATTAATTAGAAAGAATTTTGATCACTTTATTCATTTGTTTATTCAGAATTGGCATCCCACTTTCTGTAAAATTTCTATTTTGTACATAATTCTCCATTTTATTCTGTTGGTTTGTAGTATCTTGAAAAATCTTTTAGTAGATATTTTATGTGCATTTTAGATGCAAAATCTTTGCTGATTATATATGTTGCAAATACATTGTTGTAGTTTATATCTTGTCATTTCACTTGCTTTGGATGGACCAAAGCTTTACATTTTAATGCAATCTCATTCATCAATTTAAGTTTGACACTTTTTGTGTTTTGTTCCAAACGTGTTCTTGCCCCAAGATCACAAAGTTACTCTCCATGTGTTGCTGTATTTCCTAAGCCCTTTATCCTAATCCCACTGTAAATAAAAATAAAATATTTTATTTTAGAGGTTACAAAATCCTTCACTATGTGTATCTCAAATGTCTTAGATGAAGTACATAGGTTTTCATTTTGGATAATAAATACTTTGACCCATTTTATTAACACCTACTCCATGGAGAGGCTCTAAAAAAAAGTCTATGACAGATAAATTGGATATGGACTTTGCTGTCAAGATGCTTAAAGTCTATCCCAAGAAGCATGATACTAGAGCATATATTTAGCTTAATAAGAAAAGGGTCCTGAGATCTCAGAAGTCCTTTAAAATAATTTAAAGTTAAAATTTATTGGGTTCATATTATGTGCAAGGATACTCTCGATTATTTCTTTGAAAAGCCTATGAGATTGTTACTCTAATGCTGTATTTTTAAAATGTCAACACCAGACTGAAGTTTGGAAAGATGTCCTCGGTTGACCTGGAGAACCCCGGCCAACAAAGTACTGTATACAGTGGGATTTGGTCACAGGCGGTCTGGCTTGGAGTCCTTTCACAATGAGTCCCCTTCCTTTTCCTCACTGAAGAGGGAGCTAAAGTAGGGTTTGACATACGAGAAGAATGAATTCAGGCTGCGGTGTTGGAAATAGGCTTTAAAGGATGGGAATATTTCAGAAGTCAGAGAAGAGAACCTTTAATATGGAGAGAGTCAAGAAGATAGATGGTGAAGTGTGTGCTCTAATTTAAAGACAGCAGGTAGTGCATCGTGACAAGTTGCCGCCTCTTCAAAGAGATTGGAAATATATGTCATGAGTGAAAGGAAAAGGAATATTATTCCAAAGAAACTAGCGTAATCTATAGGGCCCCACCCCCGTGTCCCTCAAGTTTCTCTAGTCTCAGCACTCATTCCTGGCTTCAGTCCTTCTGGCTTCCCGGCTGCTACGAACAGGCTCAGGAGAGCCCAGCTTCAGGCACCGTGTGCTTGCTTTTCCCTTTTTCATGACTATTCTCCCCATGGCCTGCAATGCATCTTTCTTCCTATTATATGGATCTCCCCTTAAATGTTACTCATTTCAGGTGCTTTTCCTAATCATCCTGTCTAAAACACACATCCTCTCCTCACTATTGTTTACTCTCCTTTATCTTTCTTTATAGTACTTACCACTACCCAGACTTACGCTGTATCACAATTTCCTTTCTTATTAGCCACTGGGCAAGAATTTTGGATGATTTTTATTTTAACAGTAGCCCCAATATCTAAACTGTGCTTGGTACATAATCTGTGGTCCACAAATATTTGTCAAGTAAATGGAATAAAGGAATGGAGGATGAATGAATGAGTAAATAAATAATGGGCATAAGGACACCATCAGTGGTTTTGTAAGTTGTGACATGAACCCATATTTCAATAAGCAGTCTATGGCAGAAATGTGAAGAAGGAATAGGAGAGACAAGATAAAGCAAGCAGGGAGGACACCTATGAAGTTTTTACGGCAATATGAGGAGTCTAGTGGTTCAGAGCTTCATTTCTGGTGTCAGACTATGAGGTTCGAATCTCAGCACTAAGACCTCCTGGCTGAGTCACCTTGGGCAAGTCACTGAAAGTTTCTGCCTTTTCCTTTGCCTGTAAAGTGGGGATGATATTATTATCACCTGACTCTAGGACTGCTGAAAAGCTTCAATGAGATAATACAATGATTCAATAATTCCTAAAATAGAGTGGTCATTAGCAATAATAAATTCTTAAGCTAGGGCAACCACAGGAATTGAAGGAGGAAATGAGTAAAGAGACATTGAGTAGGTAGAATAAGGGAGACTTGGGATAACCTATAGAGAAAATGCCTGAAAAAGACACATATTTTTATTTTGTTTGATTAGAGAAGGGCAATAACTTTAAGTGAGATCCAGCATACAGATAAGGATTCAATTTTGTGTATGTCAGACTGTAAGGAATAGAAGTAGCAGGCATAGTAAGCTTTGTTTTAAAATGTTTGAGTTTGAGGTGTTCCCAGGCATTTTATATGAAGATGTCTAACAAAGATTGGAAATACACATTAAGGGGTAATGACACACCTTAACGTTATTTTTTATTCCTCAAAAAGATTTATAATAGAATTTTATTAAACAGTTCCCTTCCCTTTATGGTTTTCAAAATATGGTTTACTTAACCTGGATATTACTATCTCTCTAAACCTTATTACTCTAACAAGTATTTCCCAGATTCTGATGTATTCCATGAGTAACCCCAAAGCTTAATAGATAAAAACAATGACCTAATCCTCACTCCCCTCCTACCCTCTTGCCTGCCACCAACCTTTCACTGTTTCAAGGTATCAAGGAAGGATTCTTAAGCCCCATATGGATCTGAAGACTTGATTCAAAGGAACTACAGGCCTGAACTCACCAATTTGCAAACCAAAAAGCTCTTGTTTACCATCCTCAATTTTAACCACCAACTCCTACTCAGAGGAAACAGCATGCTCATAGTCAGCCAAAGAGTAAAAAGGAGTAGTTAGAAATCTGTAATAAATGTATGTAAGTGAGACAGAAAATTAGAAAATGGCCACCTGCCAGCCGCCACATAAATTTCAGAGGAAATGCATTTTCTACTGGGATGCTTTATCATAGGAATTGCAAATATTTATTAAAAGTATTAAAATAGTCAGAATGTTAAATGTTTCCTCCAGTGGTGAAATTTCACATTGCCACATTAGAAGATGGGATATTCTGATACAGCGTTTATTAAAATGACTTCATTTTATTAGTCTGTCATCCACAATAAATGGGCAGGTACCTTTAAAACAAGATCCGTTGAAGATAAAAGATATTTGGGGGAGGGTTAGAATCTCATTGTGTGAATGTGCCTTTGACTACACAAGTATATAAATTTTTCAACCTTTCCCAAATGATGCCAATAAGATTTTGTTGGTGGTGGTTGAATATCAAGTTTGTTGGCTTCTGTCACCATTTGAAAACCAAATGTAGTTTGGTTTGCCACTAACTCGCATGCACATGATGGGGTTCAATGCAGGCCACCCCAGAATGCACCACTTCGGCATGAGGGCTATATCGAGCTAAAGATAATCAAGTCATAACAGACTCAAGAAGAGCTTACCTCGCCCTTAACTGCCTAATAGAATTTAGGTATGGAGCCTGTGCCAGGAGGAGAGCTTTTTTACATCAGAAATGACACAAAAACATTTGTTGGCCAGACATTTGCTCTGCCCATCTTCCCATGAATCGTGTCCTCCCCTTTAAAGTCCCAGACCCCACCCCCTTCTCCTGAGCTCAGGATAGCATTAAGTCTCAATCACCTGACTATTTGAGAGCTTCTCATGTTTCCATGTCTTTGTGGGGCTCCTGTACATATGAAATTAAATTTGCTTTTCTCCTCTTAATCTGTTAGGTGTCAATTTAATTATTAGGCCACCAAAGAACCTAGAAGGAAAGACGGGACAAATTTTCCTCCCCTGCACAAGACACACTGGATAACTATTTGAATGGTTAGTCCTTAGTGGGTTTTCAGATGCAATTACCAAACAAACCCAAGTGGAGATGTTAAACCAACTCCAAATGAGCTGAAAATGTAAGGAGGTGGCTACTTTACGGCACCAGGATAATAAGATGACAGGCAGAGCACATTGCTACTGAGTGGCACTGAGTTGAAGAGTGACAGGATGAGCTGGACAGATTACCTCCCTAAGAAGCTTGTGGTTCCTTTGAGGCACTGACCTAATAAAGATCTTATGCCATCACAGAGCGAAGATAGAAAGAGCCTTTTGCCATCTTTAGACACTCTTTTGTGTGAGTCGAAACAGCTTCCCAAGTCTATCCCATGATAATGCTGATGGTACTGAAGGGAATCCAATCTGGCTTAAGTATGGGGGGAGGTGAGGTAGAGGTCAAGAGGGGCAGGGCCTGATGGGAAACCAAGTATTTCTGGGCCAGAATAACTAAGAAGCATTAGCCTTCAGTAGGTGGGTAGAGTGTCCATCTTTCATATTAGAATGTAAGCCATTTAAGGTGATTGTTCTATGTGAATTCATTTATTCAATAAATATGGGGGGCAGGGGCACCTCCTAAAGCTAACCATGAATATGGGTGCTAAAATCAGAGGTGAATAACAGTGACTCAGGTCCTGCCTCAGATACCCGGCATTCTGGTGGGGAGAAGACAGGTGTTTACAAAGCAATATACAAGATTTCGTGAGGTAATGAAGGCTTTGAAGCAAAAAATAAAACCATGGCACAGGGTGAAAAGTGACAAAGAAGGCTTCTTTTAGGTCAGGGAAGGGTTATGGGTGAGGGGACATTGAGCAGGTGTCTGAATGCAGTGAGGGATCTGTCCAGATACCCACAGGATCTGGTCATGTGTTATAAGCAGAAATCTGCCAGTGCTATCTTTCTACTTTCCTTCTCTTCCTGCCTGATCATAGGAATCCTTAGAGATGCTGCAGCCATCACTAATATGTCACTAAGCCATAATACTGCTCTTAGATGATCTGACACTGTTCCTCTTATTTCATGAGGCTGACAAACCCCCTTCTATTTGATTAAGACAGGGTAGCTGAGTTTAATATAAATTATAATTATGGCCAGTATCTGCTATTTTCCAGGCATTATGCTAAGGATTATGGGTTCTACCACTGTATTTCAGTGTGTGCCAATCTATTGTCTAAATTTGTTTTTGTTTCTAACCATAAAATATTTTAAAAAATAATGCCTTTTCAAAGCCCAATAAAGTAAGGGCTTCTATCTGGGCTAAGATTACAAGACTAAAAACCTCTGTGTTAAATTTCCCCTATGACCAAAACAATGATAATCTCTACCTGAAATCCATGTGTAGGTTCTGGTGTTTCATGTATCCCTTTAGATTACATGCTCTTGACACAGCATAAAAGGATGAATAGAAGAACAACTTAATCCAGGAATGCCTAAAAGGAGGATCCTTCTCTGTGGATCTTCGATAGCTGAGAAGAATTAAGGGACTGTGAAAACTTTCAGCTGAAAAAGAAGTGCCAATAAAGGCAAATATGTTCATCAAGATACGTTGAATACATGGCGGATGGTTTGGTGCAATCCTTTTAAAAGTAACAGGGGGAGAGAGAGAAAGAGAGAGAGAGAGAGAGAGAGAGAGATTGGAATGCTTTAAGAACTACTTAGGCACATGCAGAAGGAAAAACCTCGGTGTGCTGTGTTTGATTTTTCCACACCTAGTACAGAGGGATAAAAGAGACGCAGGAAAAGAAGTGAAGGAAGAAGACAAAATAAAGAAGGGAAAGAAAAAGGAAGAATGATGGCAGAAAAAAATTAGAAGATGAAAGGGCACAAACAGAGCAAAGAGAAGGCAAGGAAAGCAATCTGTGTGGACAGGCCACATGCTGTGGCAGACACAGGCTTTCCTGAACCTCGCTCATCATGTCCTCATGAACATGCTAAAGACATGGATGCTATTATTTATTTCCAAGTCCAGGAAGCATGCTTGGAGAGAGGAATCTAGCTGCTATGGTCCCAGGGTGGCTAAATGATCCCCATGGGATCCAAGGCTCGGGAAATCTACAGCACTCTGTGCTCTATGCAATCACTGTCAGCGCACTAGCCACAAATCTCTAAAAACAAGTTAATTAAAGGAATCTTTATTGAGCACCTACAAAATGCTCTGGAAATACACCAATGGGAGAGAAAAACAAATTCCCTGCTTTTATCAACTTAAATCTAAAAAGGGGAAACAATTTAAGAGCTACGATGACGTGAATGGCAATGGAAAAAAAAATTAAGCAGGATATAGTATAGTATAGAGGATGTGCTTAGATTTGGGGCAACGGTTACTCTCCACAGGGAGATTGGAAAGAGCTCAATGATAAGGCAAAACTTAAACAGAATCTAATCTAAATAAAGGGAGTGAGCTATGAGGACAAGCTGGGGAAGGCATTCCAGGGGGGTATAAAAGCAGGAGCAAAAGTCCTGTGGCTTTTAACAGCTTGAGACTATGATGTAGCAGGAAAATCAAAACCTATCTTTAATAGTAATTTATACTCAAGGTCTGGTCAGTTCAATTACAGCTAGTCAGTGGTGAAAAGCATTATCTAAGAAATGCTTTAAAATGTATAAAGTGTATACAATGCTTCAAGAGCAATTGAGTTGAAAAGAGACTAGGTCAGAGAAGGTATCACAAAAGAAGTTGGCCTGAGTCTCAAAGACCATCTGACAGTGAACCAGGCCCTGTGCCCTACAGAAAACTACAGAGAAGACATAACACATAGAGTTATCCATTCACAGTGGAGGCAGGAAAAAGCTCCCTGGTATTGGGTCGGGTCATATTTTGTATTTCTGTTCCATTTCCTGCTTGAAGGGTTTCCATATTGTGGTGAATCTGTGTGTGGCTGTAATGGGGGCTTCCATCTGTGGTCCTGGAAGAGACAGGTCCCAGAGCATAAGCCTGGTCACTCATCATCTTGGGAGGAAACTCAATTCAGACCTTGGGCAGAAGGACATCCATATAGCGCAGCCGATAATCTCCTCAAGACCAGCTGCTCCTTGCTTTTTGGACACAAAATAGGACCCAAATTACAAAAGCTGGGACCAGCTCTGTCCTGGGTGCCACATATTGTTTTCCTTCCTGGCAAGAATAGCAGATGCAGCCTTTTCTCTCAGATGTATGCCAATGGACACAACAAAAGAACAGGCCCATCTAATGTGAACCTGGGATTTTGGTGACTACAGAGAAGGCCTTGTCAAAATCAACACTGTGAATCGGAATCACATTACAGTTAGCTTCCCTTCAGATTTTCATGCATTTTCTGTGTTTCCCTGCATCCCTTTCACCCTGATGCATGACTCCATCAGCAACCATTTCCTGGAAGTGGGCTGCTAGAGACAAGGGACCACACCTGCTTCTTTTCTGCATCCCCACTGCTTGGTAGAAAGTGAGGGCACATAGGTACCCAGTATGTTTACAGAAGAGAATTGACATGTCTAGAGAGTCAAATCAACCTGAATTTCTTTGGCTTTGTCAAAAGATGAGTGATAGACATTTCACAGGATACCAAGAGCTATCCTGTTTTTTTGGAATCAAATAAAACAAAATAAACAGAAAAAAAATGATGGGCATTTTGGGGGAAATTCAAAGAAGAATGAGCATGATTCTAGGAAGAGAACTTTACAATCTAAAGAGAGAGTCAAAATAGAAGCATATGAGGATGCAAATGGCAGTGCTGAATTTGAATAACAGTTCCAGCACAACAGAAGAACATCACCAGACAGGTTACCTTTCGTTGCCAAGTGAATGGAAAAATAAGTGCTATAGGAGTTCAGAGGAGGGAGAGATTTTTGTCTTCTCAGATGCTCAGAAAGCGATAACAGAGTTTGGGGTTTGGGGAGAAATACCTGACTTAGACCTTGAAGGAATGGGTAAGATTTCTATAGCACGAAGGGAGCAGGGAGGGCACAATAGCAAAAGTTCAGCGGAGGAGCATTTATCAGTAAAAACTGTGCATCGGGGAACAAGGCAGGGAGGTCAGGGCAGAGCAGCCATGCACAGAGGGTTAGTTGGGAGAAAGGGGGAAATGAAGGTGGGAACCATGTTGCCCCAGGACTCCAAGGGCAATCTGAAACATTTTTTTCTTAAACAAACTTTGAGGAGGCCAAAGGTCTTTGTCTTGACACTAGAAGAAATAAGAGAACAGAAATGTATGCATGCCATGATTTCACTGGCAGCCTGATTTAGCAATGTCTTTTCTAGTTTGCCTCTGCTGTTGCTTTTCCTAATTTCCTCCCTGCACAAAGAAAAGAAATAAATAAGTGTACTATGGTCTTATTTATCCTTCTTTGGACATTTCTTTACCAGGCAGATGGTCAATTAAGAGCACTAAACAATGACACTGTTTTCTCTGTAAACATTTTTTTCTAATAGCCTAACAAATGGAAGCCTGCACCGCCATACTGCTGAATACCATCTTGACTTTCTAATTACAAAGAACCGTGTCTCGATTGTTACAATTACAGCTGTAACAATGATGCCGGGCCCTGAACAATGCCGTCAGAGGCAAAGTGCTTATCCGAATAGTCACAAATAAAGGCTTAAATTTATGCCAGAGATGTAGATGGAAGTTAAACAATTGGGAGGGGGAAAAAGGGTTGAAAACACTGGTTTAATGCTACAGATGTGATTTTGAATCCAATTACTCTGAAAGACAAAAAAGAAAAAGAAAAACTTGAAAAGGTGCTGTTTTCTTCTGTTTTAGTAATCAATAGGTTAAGGGGTGGTTCCACTTAGCATGTTAACACCTCTAATTTTGATATTTGGCTACACTCTAGTATTTTCAAAGCATACTATCTTTTTAACTAAGTGGGATTTTGTAAGATGCCACTTAGTCTCTCCATGTCAAAATAAAAGATAACTATTCTTCAATCCGTTAACCCATAAGGTAAATAGTATTATTTTTAAGCAGCTTATTTATATGTCCAGCACTATTTTAAGGAAGTCACTAAATCACAGTTCTGCCTCAGTGTCCTTATCTGTAAAATGGGTATAATAACAACAATATAACTATAACCACTGAATTGTAATGAGTTTTAAATGACTAGATATAAAGCATGTGGTATAGGAATTGCTATAAAAAGTACTTAAAATAGGGCAGCCAGTATTGTTTTTAGTGGAAAGTATACTTCAGAATGAGCTTTACAAGCCCTGGAGGAAGAAAGCAAAGGCAAAATGTTAGGAAGAGGCCATCCACCTCAAGGACACCAGGGTCATGCCTATCCCTGGGTATGTCCAGTCTCCATGACTCCTGACCAAACAGAATTATTATTTCATCTAATGGTATGATTGGACGGATGCAGAGTCACACTTTGACATGAACAGTATTATATTATAAAATTTCAATTGGGAACTTTCTTTCCAGCTCAGGACTGAGAGTTAGCATTGGCATTTAGCAATGCTAATTATGCCTTTTTTTTCCTTCAAATGATCTATAATCTATTATAGTACTCAGATACTTAGTGGCCTGAAAAACATAAAAACAGCCATGTTCTCAGCCCTGGACGGAGTAAAATGTGTGCTTATTTATTAGTATAATTGTTTAGGTAATAATAACCTATACTTAATTGGGAACTGTATGCATACCGTGGCCAAGCCTGCTACATGTAAAAACTTTGTCCTCCCAAAAACTTTATGCGAGGTAATCTTTTATTTTTTTCATTTGATAGGTGAATCAATCAAAACAGGCATATTAAGTAATGTAATCAAATTGAATCATAAATGACCATGGACTCTACATCTCATGAGCAAACTAATAATGTAAAAACATTTAAAGGCCCAAAAGCAAGTAGACAAAGACTAAGGTCTATTACTATGTTAAAACTGTAAACACTTAGTTCCAGGGTTGGTGATGCCCAGTCACAATATGAGGAGGACGTGCCCCCTCCCAATGACGTCCAGTCCACCTGCACACAGCTGTCACAGTGATCTGCACACGTACCCACCTAATTACATTACCTTTTCTGTAAGGCTGTCACTGCCCTCCCCATTTGTACAGGATAAAGGCCAAGTCCTTGCTTGGCACACCCGATGGCTGTGATCTAATTCTCATCTCACCTCTGAACATGTCTTCCTCACAGTCGACTTTCAAACTGAGAATTGCAGTTCCATGAATAGGCCCTGCTGCTTCACACCTTCTTGCCTTTGTCCCTGCTTTCCCATTGCCCAGAATGGAGGACACACATTTTCTTTACAGACCTGCCTTGTGCCCACCAGGTGGCACAGTCCACACCATCAACAACTGTGTCCCCCATCTTCACTCAGTGCCTCTGAGCCCTGGTATTGTACAATTTCTTTCCTTTGTTTTCATCCTTGATTAGACTTTTAAACTCCTTATAGAATAGAGAATCTGTCTTAATGCCTATTGTATCTCTAACAAATAAGCACTTAGTGAACGTTGAGTGAATGTAGAAGCTTAGAGAGAAAAGTCTTCATAAGCATCCAAGGAGAAGAACAGAAAAAACCCCACCCAGCCTCACTGACCTCAATAGTCATTCTGAAAAATAACTGCGACCACACTCTCTTTGCTCATCTAGAATAAACATTTAGAGCATTAACCTTTTCTCTGTCCCTTCTTTTCTCCCCTTGAATTAGAGATCTGAAGATGGGCCCTCGGGGAATATATGTTTAGAAATATGATAGGATAAGGAGTGGAGACCAACCATTATCTTTGTAATGTTATCTTTTCAGATATTTTATTGAATTAGTCAGAGGACTCATGAATTTTCTTGCGAGCTCTTGGAATAGCAGGGTATACATTTTTTTCTTCGGGTATGTAATTGTAAGCTCCGTGAAACCAAGCCATGTGTCTAATCTAGCTGGGTCTGAATTCACCATGGGTACCACACCCAACAGCTATTTTTCAAATGCATGGGTGGGTTAGGCAACCCATTATTGAGAAGAGAGAAAACATTATCTATAAGGTGGGTGTGATATTTCAGATTATGCACAGAATCATCTGGGCTTTCCAAATCAGCACATTTGTCTAATTTAGAACAAAAATGAAACTCTGCAGGGAGAAAAACTGACTCTGAGCCTTTCATCCTGAATAACTGAGAATAGGTGTTGGTATTTACTAAGGAAGACTAGAAGAAGAATAGTTTGGGTTCAGTTCAGTTTGGTCATGTTCACTGCGAGACGTCTAGTAGATATTCAGAGGGAGATACTCAGGAACACATGGATTTATGAATCCAGGGTTCAAGGGAGACGGAGGTTAGAGGTGTAAAATCAAGGTGTCAATAATATGGCATATGCAGTAATGAAATGGGACTGAATGTGATAGCTTAGGGAATGTGTGAAGACAGAGGAGAGGGTAAGACTGAGAGCTGCAGCACTCCAAACTTTAGAGATTGAGAAGAGAAAAATCTAACATAGGAAACTAAGAGGTGTCAATCAATGTGGTAGGAGAGAGTAATATTCAGGAAGCCAAGGACAGAAAGTTCTGAAAAGGGAGATCAGCTGTGTGAAAGGCTGCAGGATTGTCAAGTGAGATAAGGGCTGAAAAAAAAAATGCTGGATTGAGCAAGGTGGAAAAATTCTGACATTTAGATGTCTGTGGTTTACTTCTCATAGAATACACAGTGCTTGACGGTTTGGGGTTTTGTTGTTGTTTCCATTTGATAAGTCATCCTTCTGTGTTGTGCTTGCTTCCTTGAGCACCAACCTTTCAGACTGTACAGGGAAGAGACCTCACTGTGTTTCTGGTGGGGGCTTAAACCTGAAGGAACTGAAGTAAGGGTCACACATCATTAAGAGAAGGTCAATTCCCAAGCAGAAATTGGTATTTTCTTTTCTCCCATTTCCATATTACAAAGATGCCTCAGGCTTCCTGGAGTTTCTATTAAGAATTCCAAATCTCCCAGCAATGATTTTTAAATAGTAGTTTTCCCTAGGATAGTTCTCTTTAGCTTGGCTCGCCCCCACAATACATCAGGGGCCCTTCAATCACTGTAAAAGCCTTTTATCACTCTGACTCCACTCCATCGTGTATACCATCTCTACACTGACCTTTCCAGACAGCACATTCATAATGATGATAGCTATAATTAATCTGCTCCACATCATCTCCCTCAATTTTGTGCACATAGTAGGCACTCCACAAACAGTTGCTGTGTGGTTTGAAATCAGATAACTAAGTGCATTCTTAAATCTCTCTTTTATTTTATTAGTAAGATTCATTTTATTTTTGTTCTCCTCTGCCTAGCTATTTTTAAATATAATGAGAGAATAGCATTTCTAGATAGTGTGTGAAAGCATTTTAATACTTTAATAATTCCATATAATTCCAAATGATCTTTTCTCTCCCATACTTTACAGTAAATAATAAGTACATAGATGAAAAATATGCATTTTATATCCAGGGGAACAGCTATTAAGTATCACCAAAAGATGGAGAACATTTTTATCTTAAGTCAGCCACATAAATACCCATTAATTTTTTAAATGATTTTATTTGGTTGATGGAGTATTACATCTCCAAATTACATAGTTTAGATTTCCCATTACACGCTCCTTATGGATCATATGCAGATTCACAAAGTTATATGGAAGATTCTACGATGGGAAGGAGCCAATTTTCATTTTCTCTGTTCTTGTTTGAAGAACCAAAACTGTTAAAGGGATAAAGCTTTCAAAAGTGCCTGTTCCAGGTTAATTGTCTCAAATTGCTCATTTAAAGCACCATTATAGTACAGCAACGCCAGTTAATCTACTCTGAAGCTTCCTTTTTTATGGCCGTAGCTACATTTGGTGAAATGGCACCTTTGGCAAACACCCAAATTGGATAAAATTGCCATTTTTCTTGGAACATGAAAAGAATAACACATGTTTAGAAATCACTTCATATCATGTGGCTCTAAATGGTAAGCTGCATGTTAGTCTTGCTCCGGAATCCACTCTCTTTGGCATTTTCTGATTTGACCCTAAATTTCCGTTGCTTTACTGATGTGAGTAAATGATGTGCTTTTGCGGACAATACACAGGTAAGAGCTGGGGGGAGGGTGCAGAGGAAACTGGCAAGAGGAATCGTGGCAATATTTTTAAACATCACAACTGTATAAGAAAATGATGTGTCCCTGCACTGACACTTGTGCACAACTTGCAGCTGATGGTACCTTTATTATTGGAAACACTGTAGTTTGAGAGCCTCTTCAGTGTCGACATAACTAGCAGGTGCCACGATCATAATGGTAAAAACATTCACTTATTAATCAGCGCACATAATTCCTCTCTAATGCTGTCAATTTAAGATGGCAACCTGATTTTTTTTTTTTTTTTTTTGGAGTGGGGAGGAGGGTCAACAATTTAATGAATCTCTTCTGCATTTTAATTCCAACCTAATAATCTGCCTCCGGCTTTTTTCCCTCCCTCACTCTGAGAACATTTCTCCGGATCCTGCTATTAAGCACAATGAGGTATTTACCTTCCTACCTCAGTTACGCAAAAGGATGGAGAAACAGCCAGATAGCCAGACCCTTCGGCCTAACCAGCACTAATGTTAACCTGTCACCAACCCTCACTGGCATCCTCCAATTCCCCTCTCTCCATTTGTTCATATGGAATCTCCTCCCTCCTCGATGCTGACACTGTAGTGCTCTGCAGGTTTCTTTTATTAAACACCACTGGGAACCAGACTCAGAAATGTGCAGTATGTTGACATAGTTAAAATAAATAAATACAACTCATTGCCAGAAATATTAAAAAATTCATCGAAATGTGCTCCTGTCAGGGATGATTTGTTTTCATCCAAACAGGGAAGACTGATGGCTTCAGGATGGACCAGGTAGGGACTCCATCTACTCGCTCACTCCTTCATTCATTCATGCCTTCATTCATTTTCTTCATATAAAAGCAACCCACCACCCCTTGCTCACCATGTCAAATGTAAACAGAATAGACTTTGTTATTAGGGGAGATGTGACTCCAAGTGTCTGAGCTGCAGAGTGACAGCCAGCTCCTCTCTGAATTTCAGGCAGCCTCTGTCACTTGTCTTGACAATGAAGAGAGTTAATATATTCATGACATTACCACACATGCATTCGCAATTCACAGCATATTGTATTGTTTACCCCTGTTCTTTTGTACTACTGCATGTAGTAATTTGCCTTCTAGCAACAGAAAAATTCCTCAACTTAAAATTTTACCCTCATTTTATTTACCCTTAATAGAAAAACCACTGCTTCCTGGCCCATCCGTGGCTGGCAAGACCACCTTCCAGCAGCATTGCAAACAGATAAATGTCAGATTTTACATTTTGATCAGATGTTTCTACAGTCCTTTCCTATACATATTTCTCATATTCTGCCTCCCACGCCCTTCTTCAGCAGTCACTGCCGTCCTTCCTGTATATTCTTAGCATATTTGGCACTAGGTGGCCAGCTCTCACAGGGAAGTGGACAGCAGTGAGAGTGAGGCAGTGTGGCCTGGATTAGGCTTCATACCCTAATGATGGGGCAATGCTGGTCAGAATGAAAGAGCATTGTGAAGTCCTACTCTTTTACCAGCTATGTTCAATGTGCCCACGGTGCTCATTGTTTTTTATCCATAGTAACACAACCTTCGGTTTCTTCATCACTCCCCTGGATTGGGTACATTCCCCATGTATGGGTCCCCACCATTCACTTAAAACCTGTCTAGGGGTCATTGACTACTCAGCCTCCTTGATTAAACGTATTTATTCTGAAGGGGTGCAAACTTGTAATAATGTTGAATGCTTAGACAGATAGTTTTGCCATGATGAGTATTTGGTAAAAGTGAGTTGTTATTCTCAGATATTGCTGCTCTTGGAAACCAGAACTGAAATGTGCTTTGATGGCTTAGGGCAGTGGTCGGCAAACTGCGGCTCGCGAGCCACATGCGGCTCTTTGGCCCCTTGAGTGTGGCTCTTCCACAAAATACCACAGCCTGGACGAGTCTATTTTGAAGAAGTGGAGTTAGAAGAAGTTTAAGTTTAAAAAATTTGTCTCTCAAAAGAAATTTCAATCGTTGTACTATTGATATTTGGCTCTGTTGACTAATGAGTTTGCCGACCACTGGCTTAGGGTAATTTTGTGGAGATGGCTGAAGAGGCAAGCAGTCTGAGTTAGCAAGACAAAATGACTTTTTCATTTTTATCACAGTGATGAGCTGTCTGCATTCCAATGCATGTCGCAAAATTCCAAGTCTGAGAGAGGCTGTGAGGGTCACTCAGTCCACCGACCTGCCTTTGAGTAGAATCATTTAAAAACTGCCCTATGCTTAGAGTCTTCAAGACAATCTATGCTCCTCGGTCCAACTGAATGTTGAAACTTTTTCTTAGAAAAAACATGATCTTGTCTGCAATTTAAAAGCATCTCCTGTTCAGTAAGAGAGAAAGCATTTGGTTGTTCATTATATTCAAACTCTTTTTACACTTATGAATTATAATTGAGTTTCATTCTCTCAAATTCTGCTCTTGTAGTGTGCTATGTAATTCAGTGTTTGCTTTTTTAACCTCCTGGTTCCTTTCTACTAGTTATGTATTGATTCATCTGTGTATGTCTATCCAAATGACATGTAAGCTCCGATTGGGCAGGAACTGTCTTTTACAAACTCTTCTAAAGAATAAAAGGCTCAAGGGTAGTGATTCTCAAACCTGGCTTCACAGTTGGATCACCTGAAAAGATATTTTAAAATATTGATGTTTATAATATCCCGGGGAAATCCTGAGTTAAATGGTCTAAGGACAGGGCGTTGGGGTAATTTATTAAAAGTCCTCCACTTGATTATAATGTGCAACCAGGATTGAGAGTGTGATTTGGGACAGACTGCTTAACATCACGAAGTCTTGATTGCTTTAGGTAAGAAACAGGAATAAAATAGCAACTACTCCCCCCCTTTTTTGGGGGGGAAGATTAAAAAGTTTATGTATTCAAAAACCTTAAGCACAATGCCTGGACCACATTATCCTATATAATAAAAGGGTAATATGCAAATTGATCCTAATGACTGAACGACTGGTTGCTGTGACACGCACTGACCACCAAGGGGCAGATGCTCAATGCGAGAGCTGCCCCCTGGTGGTCAGTGTGCTTCCACAGGGAGAGGGCCGCTCAGCCAGAAGCTGGCTCATGGCTGGCCAGCGCAGCTGCGGTGATGGGAGCCTCTCCCACCTCCGCAGCAGTGCCAAGGATGTCCAACTAAAGGTTTAGGCCCACTCCCCACTGTTAGTCAAACATCCCCTGAGGGCTCCCAGGCTACCAGAGGGATGTTTGACTGCCAACCTAGGCCCGCTCCCTGCCATCACTTGGACATCCCCCGAGGAGTCCCGGACTGCAAAAGGGTGCAGGCTGGGCTGAGGAACACCCACCCCGCCCCTCACTGGCCCTGAGTGCACAAATTTTCATGCACCGGGCCTTTAGTATTATCAATAAGTGTTACGTAGTATTACTATTGTTAAGGTTATTATTATTTGGCCCAAAATACCTAATGTGCTATTGGAAACCTACAGGGCACTTAATAAATGCATATTAACTAATAACTTAAGGTCATTTAGCCAATAATTCAAATCTATATGAAAGTTAAATGATTATTGTAAGTATCCAAGTAATTCAAATCAAAATATAGTTTTCACTTACATGTAAAAATGTGTTTGGCACTTGATCTAGATAACTGTGCTTGTTCACAGTTTCCTTGTGCATAGAGAATAACTGGATTGACTGTGGACTGGAAGATTTAGAGTGGACAAATAAAATACTCATAGAACCTGAAGAATAAAGTCAAAATATAAAGAATTAGAAAGTCCTATGACAACCAGATGGTGCCAATCAAGGAGATTACAGCATTAAAAGGGTGATAAGATTATCATTAGGAGAATAAGAATAAAAATAAGAATAAAACAATTTTCCATACATAATATCATATTTAATTATCCTATCTAATAAAAGAGAAACATGCAAATTGACCATACCTCCATTACACCCACAAGCCACGCCCACCAGCCAATCAGGAGCAAGTATGCAAATTAACACAACAAATATGGCGGCGGCCACAGAGCTGGAGCAAGTAGGCTTGGGTTGCCCCCAGCGATGGAGGAAGCCAAGCTTCCCACCGCCCTAGCTGGCCCTGGCCTCCGCTCAAGGCTACGAAGTTTCAATTATAGAAGATAAATCCCAACAAAAATGGCAGCAGCCACAGAGCTGGAGAGAGCAGGAGGCTTGGGTTGCCCCTGGTGATGAGGAAGCCAAGCTTCCTGCCCACCCTGGCCTGCCCAGGCCTCCGCTCAAGGCTACAAAGTTTCAATTATAGAAGATAAATAAATCCCAGATACCAGGGCCTCCACTTGGGTCGCCGGGAGGCGTGGCCAGCCTGCAAACCACCACAGGCTCCTCGCCCAGGCCACCCCATGCCCCAAGGGAACCCCCGCCCTGATCCAAGACACCCTTCAGGGCAAACCAGCCGGCCCCCACCAGTCCTCTATCCTATCTAATAGAAGAGTAATATACAAATTGACCATCACTCCAACACACAAGATGGCTTCCCCCATGTGGATACAAGATGGCTGCCACAAGATGACCAGCAGGATGATACAGCAGTTGGGTGGGACCAGGCCTGCAAGGGAGGGCAGTTGGGGGCAATCAAGCCTGCGGGGGAGGGCAATTAGGGGTGACCAGGCTGGCAGAGGAGGGAAGTTGGGGGTGACCGGGCCTGCAGGGAAGGGCAGTTGGGGGGCACCCAGGCCTGCAGGGGAGGGCAGTTAGGGGTGACCAGGCCTTCAGGGGAGGGCAGTTAGAGGCAATCAGGCTGGCAGGGGAGTGGTTAGGGGGTGATCAGGCTGGCAGGCAGAAGCAGTTAGAGGCAATCAGGAAGGCATGCAGGCAAGCAGTTGGGAGCCAGCAGTCCTGGATTGTGAGAGGGATGTCTGATTGCCCATTTAGGCCTGATCCCAGTAGGATCCCTCGAGGGGTCCCAGATTGGAGAAGGTGCAGGCTGGGCTGAGGGACACCTCTTCCCCTTCCCCCCTCCTCCCGTGCATGAATTTCGTGCACCAGGCCTCTAGTTTTATTATAATAGACAAACCTTACAAGTTACCTGAGAAATCTAGCCACCCTACCTCCTACTTTTACAAGTGAGTAAGCTAGGTCTAAGAAAGGTAAAATAATTTGGGTATAAATAGCTATAACAAAAAATATGATAAACTAAGACAGAATCAAACCAAGAAACTTATAAGTAAAGAAGGAAGACATTACTTCTGATATAGATGAACAATAAAAGCCTCATAGAGGCAGTGATATATAATCTAGAGGTGGACAGGAGGATAGAATTTAACCAGGCAGAAAAAAGAGTACACTACTCCAGACAAAGGGAACCAAGAGAAAAAGAAAAACAAGGGACCAGGTTGACTACAGCATAATGTGCATTAAAAGGGCAATGGATAATAAGGTTGAAACGGAAGTCTGGAGTCAAATGTTGAAAGGTCTTTAATAAGCAGAGCAGAGATCTCAGAGAATCCATGCCAAAGCTAACCCTAAAGTAAAGATTTCTTTAGACTGGCCATAATGGAGCTTAAAATCAAACCTTGAAGACTCAATCTGATAAAAATGTAACTTAAATTAGCACCACACACACACACACACACACACACACACACACAAATTCATTACTATTTTTAACAAGACAGTAACAAAATTTATACAATAAAATATAACAATAGCAATTTTCAGTGTTCAATCAAAAAAATCACTAAAGAAACAGGAAAAAAATGACCCATAATCAGGAGGAAAATCAATCAATATATTGCAATCAATCAAATAATTACAAAAATTATAGAATTGCCAGGTAAGAATTATAAAAGTGTTCTAAATATACTTGAGTATTTAAAGGAAAATATAAACATAATGAGAAAAAGTAGAAAATATTAAAAGAACCAAATAAAAATCCTAGAGCTACAATAAATAATAAAGTATTTAATACTTAAAAATATACTAGATTAGTTTTACAGGCTATTTATCACTGGAGAGAAAAAATCAGTGAATTTGATAATATGACAATAGGTAAACTAAACATAGAAGAAAAACAGATGAAGAAAACATATAAAGTGATATTTGTGATTTGTGATCATTTAAGTGTTTGTAAGTGGTAGTAGAGTTCCAAAAGGAGGATTTTAAAATATTTTAGAAATATGGTGAAAATTGTCCAAAATTGATGTAAACAATAAAAACTCAAATATCTAAAAACTCAATGAACTCCAAGAAAGATTAGAGCAATTAAAATCATACTTAGATACACTCTAATCAAATGGTTGTAAATCAATGAAAAAGAAAATCTTTAGACAACCAGAATAAAAATACACATTAAATAAATGGCAACAAAGATTAAAATGAAACCTAAATTTTCAATAGAAGCAACACCAGTAGAAACAATAGAGTTATATTTTAAGAGAGAAAACATTGTCAATTAAAATTCTATATCCAACAAAAATATCTTTAATAATAAAGGTTAAATAAAAAAGATTTTTCAGTCAAAAAAATTAAGATTAATATCTAAGAAATTTGTAGTACAGGTATGTTAAAGAAAGTTCTTTAGGCAGAGGAAAAATAATACCAGATAAAAATTCAAACCTACACACACACACAAAAAAAAACAAAACTGGAAATGAAAATGTAAAGGTAATTATAAAAGATTTCTTCCACATTTATTATTGATTTAAAACATAATTTACTGTATAATGCAAAAAATATTTTGGGGGAATTATAAATATGTAGAGATAAACTTTATGACAATAAGGCAATGAATAGTACAGGGAGAATAGAAACATACTGCTGTCATATTTTTTTATTATTGTACTTAAATGGATATAATATTATTTGTATGTAGATGGTGGCAAATTACAAATGTATATTGTAAACCCCAGAACCATCCACTAATATACGTCAATCCAATCAATAAAAACCAGGGACACATTTAAACCAAAGAAAAAAGAAAATGGAATACTGAAGATATAGTCATGTAAATGAAAAGAAGGCAGGAAAAGAGTAACAATATACATATGGGACAAAATGCAAAAAAAAAAAAAAAAAAGAAAAAAAGAAAAGAAAAGAAAAATTGTAGTCATAGTCATAAACCTGACTATATCAATAATTACATTAAATTATCAAACAATTCTTTCTTAATTGCTTATCTAAGAGAAATTTTCTATTTCTACAAAAAGCAACTTTCTTCATAATACCACAAAAACTGAAAATAGACCCTAACTGGTCTGGCTCAGTGGATAGAGCGTCGGCCTGCGGACTGAAGGGTCCCAGTTTCGATTCCGGTCAAGGGCATGTACCTTGGTTGCGGGCACATCTCCAGTGGGAGGTGTGCAGGAGACAGCTAGATCGATGTTTCTCTCTCATTGATGTTTTTAACTCTCTATCCCTTTCCCTTTCTCTCTGTAAAAAAACAATAAAATATATATTTTTTAAATAACTGAAAACAGTCTGAATGTCAGTCACAGTTGAATGTATAAACTGTTTTCTTGTATATCCATACAAGGAAGTACTATGCAGCAACAAAAAATGACTATTGATATAGACTACGCCACTATGCTACATGATAGAAACCAGAAACAAAAGCATTGCATGCTGTGGGATTTTTTTATATGAAATTCTGGAATAGGAAGAAAATAAGCTATAGTAACTGGTAGCAGACTGGCGGTTGCCTGGGGACCAGATTGGCTGGGTGGCATGAGGACAGGCATTGACTGCAAATCGGCATGAGGGAGATTACTGAGGTGATGAGAGTGGCCTGTATCTTAGTTACACAAATGTATGCATATAGCAAAACTTATCAACCTGTTTGCTTCAAATGGGTGCATTTTACTTTATATAAATTTTAGTCAATTGATTGGGTCCTATTAATTTTAAAACTTGTAAACATATAGCAATAATTAGGTTTAAAAAGATATGTTTGCCTATAAAAAGCTCACCTTTAAGGAACCTTTAAGAAAATAAGGCTGCTGTAAGATAAACTAGGACTGAAATTTGAACCAGAACTTATTTGAAAATAACTTTGCAATAGCTCTCAGCAAAGGAGCAAATTTTAAGATGAAGGATGTATGGGGCAAGCAGGAAGATGATCATTGCTATCAGATACCATGAATGTTACAGACCATAGAAATCTGGCCACAGTTTAGTCGTGAAGCTTAAAAAAGAGGACAGAATTCAAAGGCAGGTCCATGATCTTTGAGTTGGGGAAAAAGAGGACAGACAGAAGAAAGACAAGAAGAAGAGCAAACATTTTAGGGAAAGTCTAATAAACTCTATTTTACAGTAGACTGTAAATTTTACTGAGATGCCAATGTTATAATCAGATATAAATGTCTGGTTGACATTATTTGCAAGTGTAAAGCTGTGTTTCATATGAAAAAGGTGAAGGGAGTTATAGTTTTGCCACTTATTAGCCTAGAAATAGCTGCTAACGATGAGAGTATGAAGGCCATCATGTCATGTGAAGGTTGTACAGAAAGAGGAGAAGAAGAGAAGGATAGAACTTTGAGAAATATTACTCTTCAGAGTTAAAAAACAGTAGAGTAAGAGAAGGAACATTAAAAGGAGGAAAACATTGGAATATTTATAGAAGCCAAGAAAGATGAGAATACCAAGGAGTCAGAGCCCATTGAATATAGTTTTAAATAGTGCAGAGAAGGTTAAAGAAGATCCAGAAGATTCCATTTAACTTGACCATCAGGATTTGAACATGGGAGATAATTTTCCGTGAATTAATGGATAGCAATGTTAGTAAACAGAAGCAGTGAGTGTATTTTTTAAATCAATTTAGTGGGCAAAATGAATAATACCTAGGTGGCATGTTTATTGTCAAACAAGATGAAAGCATTTTATTTTTAGAAAAGTAAATGCATTTGTATATTTTTGTGTAAGCAACAACAATTAGAGAAAAAGACCAAAGGTGCCAAAGAAAGAAGAGTTGTTTCTTGAAGATCCTGGGAAAACCAAGCAGTAGGAGACCAAGAGCCTCATGGTACTTGGGTGGCGCTTGGTGTAGCTGTTAACTCCTAAGTCTGTTTCCTGATGGGGAGCCTGAGATACCCACTTTTAAATGTCACTGAGAAGTCTCTGCATGTAGAACATAACAAGTCTAGTTCAGTGCTTGATACACAGCAGTTATTATTTTTAAAAACCTAGGGTTTCTTTTGGAAAAGAGATGGAAACAGGAGGGAAGAGAAAGGAAGACGAAGAAACCAGGGAAAGTTTCAGAGAGTGAAGCATGGTGACAGATGGAGAGGAGGAAAGACTATGGAGGTTGCACCAGATGGCCCTTGCTTTTTCAGTAAAGTAGGAAAGAAGGTCATCTGTTCAGCATGAGGACGGCATGGTTGAGAATGAAGCATAAAAAATGCAGAAAAATGTTAAAACATGTGGGGTTTTTTTCTGAGAGAAAATGGATATACAGTTCAGTGTGGCATAAGGAACTGGGATCCTGAGGTAGAAGATGCCTAAAAGTGAGGTGGGAGAATAAGAGTTTAGCAGATCCAATGGCAACTTTCTCATAAATGTACCTGGCAAAGCCTGGCACCTGGGGAATAAATGAGTAGCCTACAAATGGTAAGGTACTCATTTGGGGGATTTGGCATGATGTAGTGCACTATAAGAAGTGACTCTCATGTGTTATGAAGAAGCATTTGGAAGTAACTGAGATGGAGTCTTGGGACCTGGGGAAGGCTCCTGAAGTTGGAGTTAGGGGGAACAACTAGGCTAACTGAGATGAAGGTGAGGATACAGGGGCTTTGATAAAGGTGAAAAACTGATGTAGAAGATAGAAGGAATTGAATGGCTAGTACAGCCGTGGGCAAACTATGGCCCACGGGCCGGATCCGGCTGTTCTATCCGGTTCTCTTGCTCTCCCCTCTGCTTCTTTACTTTGAATTTATATTAGTTCACACAAACACTCCATCCATGCTTTTGTTCCGGCCCTCCGGTCCAGTTTAAGAACCCATTGTGGCCCTCGAGTCAAAAAGTTTGCCCACCCCTGGGTAGGTAAGGTTGTCATAATAGGTGAGAGGAGCTCTTAAATATGGATTATTAAAATTGGGTCAGTTTTAATGGAAGATGAGTTTGAAGGGTACAAGTAGAGGGTGACAGATGTGCATAAATATTGAGGCCATTATGAATTAAAGGGGTCGAGAAAATTTTGTAAAAGGTATGATTTTAGACATCAATGAAGATTCTCAAAGTATTGAGCTGATAAAAGAATTAAGGAAGAAAAAATGCAATATAGTAGCAATCAAGCTACATTTTAAAAAAAAGGAGGGGGGAGAATGGTAGTTAGATGATATTACCAAGGCTGTGAAAAGACCTTTAAAGGTGCCATAAAATTTTAGAATAAAACATTCACCTGGAAAACAACAGATTAGAGTTCAAAGCATGGCTTCCCCACCAATGAGCTGTTACGTTTCCCAGCTAAAAAGTAAGAGACTTGGACTCTGAGATCACTTCCAGTTAGTTCTAATAACTGTCAAAGCTAAGACTGACACAGTATCAGTTCATCAGAAGCATACAGTCAAATTAGTGAGAAAAATAAGCTACATGCTCATGCAAAATGAATGAAAAAATGGAAGAGAGTTAGCCAAACTAGCCAGACTTAACAGTTTAGATGTTAAGTGAGTGACTAGGTTGGTCTTACTACAGATGTATCACAGGACAAGAGCTCCCTGCTAAAGTCACCACCTTTCATTATAGAGAAATGAAACCCCTTGCTCTTGTTTTCTGAATAAGAATCAGCATTACGAACAGCTTGATGTTTAACCAGATATCTCACCCAATGAAGCCGCAGACCAGCACCCTCCCTTCACTCTAATGAAGACTCACTGTAGAAAAGGAGAACAGCTAGGTCTTCAGCAATCCCTTACCCCACCCCTGGCTGTTTCAAGAGATTTTCAGCAAACCCCCCTAGACTCTGCCTCTGCCTTCCCCCCACCACACCCCACATCCAGTCTCTGCCTTAACCACTGGATCTACTTACTTGCTATCTCCCACATAATTTTTTTTCCCACTCCAATAATGTGATTATAATAGTTCAGGTAATTCAATACTTTTTGTTAGCTTTATTGAGGGATAATTGACATTCTAAAACTGCACACATTTAATGTATACATCTTGATGAGTTTGGACTCATTACCTTCTGAATGGGTCTGAAGCAAGCCCCAGGGAACCCGGAGCCCTGCTGAGTGCAGCCTTTATTAACATAATTCTTATGACCTATAGAGTGACCATACCAAGGACAGACCCACTTTAGGTCTATAATCCTGGTGTAAACATAGCTGGCTTCTCCACTGGGCAGAGTGCTAGGGTCCACTTGGGGCACAATGCTGTTTTAATTGTAATTTCTTAGAAAATTAAAAAAGACTCTTATAATGAATCCAGCCTGGATTATTTTCACCTTTATACCATCACAGTCATAAAATATAAATTTTAATGTTGTTGTTTTGTTTTGTTTTGCTTTTGTTGGGAGGAAGGGGCCTGTGGAGACAAAGGCGCCTAGAGACCACAAAAGTCATAATACAGCCCTGTGTGTAATCATTAATAGCTCTCCCCCACCTCCTCTAAAACCTGTCTTACTTTCAATGATAAAATTATATAGTGACTCTACATGTGAGAACGAGGAAGAGCGAGGTGGGGAGGAGATGCATGGCAGGAGACAGAAATCCTCAAACCTATAGAAAAACAGATGAAGGCTTGTTTTGGGCCAATAACCATGGTAAATACTTCTGGTCATTTTGAACGTTCTATGTGAGTTTGTCCAGCTCTGGAGTCTCCCTACCATTCTTAGACTTATTCTAAGAGAAGGCAGTTCACCAAAAAGTATATATGGGAGAAGGAACAAGGAGACAGGGATTCCATCCACCACTTGGCAAAACCCTACCCCAGGAGCTCCCTCCCCCACCATCTGCTTCCCCTCCCCCTTCTACTTCTCACTCTCTCTCAGTCTCTCAGGCTGCCAAGTTTTGTTAGAGCTATTTTTGAAAACATGCTGATTAGCTTTGCCACAAATTCCTGTTCTCTAACCCCTCACTGTGGCTCAGCAATCCTTCTTTTCATCTCTTGTTAACTCTGTTTACTCCTCCTCCCATGGCTTGACATAGAGTGGAATGAGAAACAGGTCGGTCCTACAATCATTCAGGGAGTCTTGGTTGAGGACCTACCACAATGCCAGCCCACATGGGTCAAACACAGCCAGGTCGTTGTATGTAACCTCAAGTCACATACAATGTAGTGAGGAAAACAACTTCATTCACCAATTTCTTTTTACATGCCTACTATGTGGCAAGCAGGAAGATGAACACTTAAGTATTGAAAAGATGAACTTGATGTGGGCTCTGCTTTTCCCAAAGAATTCATTTTTCAAATATATGTAAATGGGTCCCTAAACAAGTCAAAGGTACCCTCTCTAATTTGGGATGGGGGACTGATTATGCTAAATTCACCTGCTGGCAGACTAAAGCTCTCTACAAAAATTTGACCCAACCTCCACAATAGACATCTCTTTGCTCTTAATTTGGGCCTCCTCCCATCTGCAGACATTTCTACATTAAAAGCAAAGTGAATAAAAGCTTATTTTTAAATCATTAAAACCTTTGGCCAAACAGCTAGCCAGAGCACGTTGTTGCTTAGTTAGGAGCTGTCAGAATCACTTAAAAACAAAGCTGAGCAAAGTGTTAAATAAACGTACAAGAAGAGCAGAAGGGGCCGTTCAAATATTGCCAGGTAATCCAAATCCACTGTGGATTTGGGGAGAGCACATCTGCAGACTCCGAGAGACCGCAATGCTGATTAGCTTTTTAATCTTACCCCCGTAAGGATGGAAATTTTTCCTGTTACTGAGAAACACGAGGAAACCATTATTTCTTTGTAAAGACAAATATCCATTTCAGTAAGTAATTTAAAGCACACACTGTAGAGGACATGTGTGGATATTTGGCATAGAGCTGGAAGCACTAATAAAATAACTTCTCCTTAGCTGATCTTTTCTAGACAAAAAGACAGAATTAATGGTGTGTCCGTTCTGGTATTATATCCTAGATGTTTACAGTTGATCAACTGTTAGAAATAAAGAAATCTTATGCACATAAAATAAGGGGAGGAGGACAAGAGAAATCCATCACCATTTCCCCTTCTTACTTAGAATGTCATCAGTATTTCACTAACTCTCTTGATGTCAGCCTGGCTAACAAGTCTGTCTTCCATTATTTAGATACTAGAGGCCCATTGCATGAATTCATGCACCAGTGGGCTCCCTCGGCCTGGCCTGCAGGATCAGGCCAAAACTGGCTCTCTGACATCCCCTGAGGGGTCCCAGATTGTGAGAGGGCACATGCCAGGCCAAGGGACCCCACCGGTGCATGATCAGGACCGGGGAGGGACACGGGAGGTTGGCCAGCTAGGGAGGGACCACTGGAAGGCTCCAGCATGTGTCTGGCCCATCTCGCTCAATCCTGATCAGCCGGACCCCAGCAGCAAGCTAACCTACTGGTCAGAGCATCTGTCCCCTGGTGGTCAGTGCACATCATAGTGACTGGCCGACTGGTCAACTGTCTGCCCCCTGCTGGTCAGTGCATGTCATAGCGAGCGGTTGAGTGGCATTAGCATATAATTAGCATATTACATTTTGATTGGTTGAATGGATGACTGAACACTTAGCATATTAGGCTTTTATTATATAGGATGTCTCTACCTGAACAGCCCTGAGATTGTCTCAGTCGTACACATTTGGCATTGACACTGTTTGCCCCTTTAGGATTTGATTATTTATCCTAGGGAAAAAAATGCATTTACATTTTTAACTGAATATTATTTCATGACATGTTTGTGAGGCTAAAAGAAGTCTGGGGATTGATAATACTATGGGGCACTAAGAATAACTTCACACTGGTATCATACATCTTGCCAGTTGTTCCCCAACCTGGGTATATGCTGGGCCATGGGAAATGCATTTAGTATTATATAGTCAGAGGATGGGGCTGCCTGCTCTCATGGAAAAATCCATATCCTATCCCTGTCATGACTCTCATGGAGCTTACTATATAACTTGGCAGTAGTAGATAAATATGAAAAAGGCCACATATAATATTTAATTAGTGGAACCAGCACAAACACAACAATCAAAGTGGTGTATGTCATGACATACAGGGCAGGGCGAAAGAAGGTCTATAGTTGTGAGTATGCAAAACACAGAGTTTATTCTTGTATTGTTATTTATTAACTAGAGTCCCAATGCATGAAATTCGTGCAAGGGGCTCGGCCCTCGCAGCCATGGGGGCTTGCCTTGGCCCTCATAGCCCTGGCTTCATCTGGAAGGTTGTTAGGCCATCTGGTCTAATTAGCATATTACATTTTTATTATTATAGATTGCTGTATTATTTTCCATACAAACAACTGTAAACCTACTTTTGCCCCACTCTGTCAATGAAGTGCCTAGCACTGCCTGGTTTCTAGTAGGTATTCAGTGACATTTGTTAAATGAATGAATATTTTCTATAATCCAGATGATGGCTCTGAGCTATAAGCATCTTAATATACTAGCATACAATTTAACAAATAAGCATCTGAACAATCAAGTGCACTGACCCTGTGTCCAGGGAGGTTCTGAGACAGAGGACTCCACTGTGCATTAGGAGTGGGGGCATTTTAGTGAAGACTTTTTCATGGATCTTTATACATCATGGCTCTGCAGAGCCCCTGCCCTTCCTTAAATCATTGGTATCTGAGTAATTACCAAAAATCATTACACAAAATTTCCTCTTCTCTCATTGATGCCTACTGCAATGCATCATCTTCTGGATTAAGTTAAATAGTTCCTTTCTTCCCTTTGCTCTTCTACCTTTGAAATTTTTGTGGACTGTAATTATTCCCCATCTTGGCAATGGCTTCAATGAATTATCCATTTTCTTTAATCCACCCAGATAACTGAATTCTTCTATGGGCTTAATCATCATGTTGCTCTAGCCTGGAGTTCCTCGCATTGTTGTTCATTTGTTCTGAAAAGAGATGCCTCAAACTGAACCTTGCACTCTGGGTGTATTTTTAAGGAACAGATGTTCTCTTGGTATCCCTATGATGCAATTTCATTGCTATGCAGCTTTTTATGCATTATTTGTATTTTCTTCCAAACTGTGCCAAAATTTTGCAATGCTTTACTTTCACTTATGCGTCTTCACTTTCTGTGAATTTGAGAGAGTGAGAGAGAGGCTGTATGTGTGTGTATAAGGTATGCAAAATATGACAGAAGATGTGTCAAATCTATATATCCTATGTAATAAAAGCATAATATGCTAATTGGATTGGACATCCTTCCAGATGACATTTTGGACGAAGCTGGGACTGTGAGGGAAGCCCGGGCCCTGGGTGCCTGCTGGCAGCCGAAGGGAAGCCCGGGTCCCAGGTGCCAGAGGGAAGCCAGTGCCAGCAGCTGCAGAAAGGAAGGCCTACTCTTGCACAAATTGCATGCATCAGGCCTCTAGTATATATATAAAAGCCTAAGCGACTGTTATGACCAGTTGACCAAACTACCGGTCCACCGGTCGCTATGATGCACACTGACCACGAAGGGGCAGATGATCAATGCAGGAGCTGCCCCCTGGTGGTCAGTACATTCCCACAGCCAAACTCCCATGGCCAGCCAACCTCCCACGGTCCCTACCCCCAGCTGGCCAGGGTGTCAGTGTGCTCCCACAGCCAACCTCCTGCAGCCAGCCAACCTCCTGCGGTCCCTCCCTCTGGCTGGCCAGCCCCAATCACAGCCAACCTCCCACGGTCCCGCCCCCCAGACTGGGCGAGACGGCCCTGATCCAATCGCCAGCCAGGCCAAGGGATCCCACCCATGCATGAATTCGTGCACCAGGCCTCTAGTGCATTTATGTTTTTAACTAAGGAAATAGTTTTGCCCGGCCAGTGTGCCTTAGTGGTTGAGCCACGACAAGCCACGAACCAGGAGGCCATGGTACGATTCCGGTTAGGACACATGCCCCGGTTGTGGACTCAATCCCCAGTAGGGGGCATGAAGGAGGCAGCCAATGGATGATTCTCTCTCATCATTGATGTTTCTATCTCTCTCTCCCTCTCCCTTCCTCTCTGAAATCAATAAAAACATATTTTAAAAATAAAATTAAAAAGAAATAGTTTCATTTCACCCAAACCATTATAGTTTAAAACTATGCAACTTTACTTAACAATCTTAAGAGCTCTTACTCAGTAGTTTATAAAATACTGTTTTATAGATAGACACATAGATATATGATTTACTCCTGCGGGGGCAGAATTATTCCCATTTTACAGATGATGAAGACAACCATCAGAACAGTCCAATAGCTCTTCTAATGAAACAAGGGGCAGATCTGAAACTCATCCTGGATTCCTTGACTCCCAGGCCAAAATCATGTCTGTTCCAAAACAGCTGTCTCCTCCATCACAGCTGTTGTTTAGAGAAGCCAATTCCAGTTGTAGATACTGCATATATAATAAACATTATGGTAAACTTTATACTCAGCCTCAAACACTTATTGTATACTTTGTTTTATCAGATTGTTTTGCAACTCTCAAAGAGAGAGAAAAAATTTAGGAAAAGTGGAGTGCAGCCTATGTTTTTCTTTGCAGAAACCCCTGTGAAAGACTAGTGTCAGGAGCCAAGGACAAGCCCTTTGTTCGAGCTTTCTCTGGTATAGTGAGAGAGACTAAACATCACGACGCTCTGGTGATAATAAAACAGGTCACAAGGCATGGAGGATGCAGCAATGACTTACCAGGCTTCAAGTCCCCAAATCATGAACAGGTTCTCCTCCAAATATTATCTTGATGGAAGTTATTTAGAATAATGAATGCATGCTATCATGGGGAAAAAAGTCTTATAAATGAGTTTGAGAGTTTAGGTCTTAGCCACAAAAGCCTGTCTGTGGATGCCTGGAGTGTAGTACTAGGTGTCTTGGTGACTCTATAGTAAAAATTGTGTTCTGGAATGTCTAGGACACAAATCCAAGCCACAGCCCCAACCACTGCAGTGAATTGAGTCAGGACTCTCCAGGCTCCCAATCTTCAGCATCCAGGTGGGATCCTATGGGCTGGGGAAGAGGATCCAGAGGAGTGGGGAGGACCCTCGCAGAGAAAAAGAATCAGGCAGATAAAAGTAGAGGCTCTTATGAGGGTCAGACACTCCTGCCAGGTAAGCCCTAGGGAGAGGTTCCTTCTTTCTTTACTCTTACCAGCCCTGGGGGCTGAGCCACCACCTGTCCTTTCTGCTACCTGTCCCTTGTTGTTTCAAGTTTCCCCTTGACCAGAAACATTTTGGGTTAGAAGAAAGGCCCAGGGCTTTCTGTTCATGCTCTATTCTTGAAGCCAGCACAGTGATGCTGAAGATTGGCTGTGTATACCTTGCAGGTCCCCATGCATAAAGATCATACCAGAGGAAACAGATTCTATGCCAGCCGTGGGCAAACTATGGCCTGCGGGCGAGATCCAGCCCGTTGGGCTGTTCTATCCAGCCTGTGGAGCCGAAAGAGCAGAGGGTTCTCTTGCTCTCCCCTCCGCTCCTTCACCAGCATCAGTGTTAACATGGCAACGTCGGGAAACACGGCCGCAGCTCCTTCTTCTGAGTGGGCGGATTTATATCCGCCCATTCAGTAGAAGGAACAACCTCTCAATCTTCCAGAGGCTCCTTGTAATGCCCGCTGACGCGTCCCCCGACATCACCCTGGGAATGCGGAGACACGTTATCGTGGTGATGTAGGGAGACACGCCCCTGGAGAGCACAGTATCAGAGCATTAGCTAAAAAGGAGACCAACAACACTGTTCCCACTGAAGTTGATGTTTTAAAGACCAAAAACCTTTCAACCCAGTCTACATTGCCATCTACATCTACGTCCCGGGCATAATTTGGAAGTTGCACTAAAGAAAATGTTTAATTTACTGTTTACACATTTTGTTCTTTTCTATTTGTTTTAGTTTTAAATTATTTTATTATATTTAAGTTTAATTTGAAAGGCTTTTGTACCTTTCCTTTGTTAGGCAATTTTATTTTGCCTTTGCCATCTTCAATATAAGGTATGTTATTGTGCTATGATTCCTCCATTTTTTGAAGTTTCAAATTATAATAATTAGTGTTTACATTCTTCTTGTTAAAATGTTTGAAATGAATAAAACTATTGAAATAAAAAAAAATGACTGTACCCTTTTATGTAATGATGTTTACTTTGAATTTATATTAGTTCACACAAACACTCCATCCATGCTTTTGTTCCAGCCCTCTGGTCCAGTTTAAGAACCCATTGTGGCCCTCGAGTCAAAAAGTTTGCCCACCCCTGTTCTATGCCATGCTCTGCTCCCTTGCTGCTCTATCAATATTATGCTTCAATTTAAGAAATACCTACTTAATACACAAATATACAAGATACCATTGGTCAAAGTATCAGTGGCTTAGGTTGTGCCTATTTCACTGGTATCATCTAGTAAAAACTATCCATATTAAGATCTGATTCTTAATGTCACCCATTTACATCTAAATTTCCAATGCAAACTATAAAAATTTTCCCTATTTTGTTGCAATGGTGATGGGCTCTGGAGCAGGACTGCCTGTTTTACAAGCTTGTTGCCCTTTATTTAGGTATTTATGCAATGAGAGTAAAAATACTATCAGCCTTAGAGGGCTGTTGAGAGGATATGGGCTGATCCTAGTGATGACCATAGAGCAGGCACTGAGTGCTGTATCTTGTTGTTATCATTGCTGTCTTTGTCCTGTGCTTCAGCATTATATGAATTCCAGCTTTTCTATGGAATTGTATCAAGGGCACTGGGAAGGCCTCTCTGTTTCTACAGGGTCCTCTAAAACTGGAAGAGACGGGCTGGCACCTGTGAATTTGTAATGATTCCCTAACTCTTCCAGTGGAAAAGGGGAGAGTGGAAGAAGTGATCCCTCTTCTTTGCTATCACCACCGCAGAGACTGGTCTGCCCAAGGCCAACCTCAGAATGAATGAGAAGTGGAGACGGCCATAGGCCAGAGGAGAGAGGGCACAGCAGAGTGTAATTGTGGGGAACATATATTCTAGGGGTTGAATGTCTGGGTTTGAACCCAAACTCCACCCTTTAATATCTGTATGATCCTGAGTAAGTTACATAAATACTCAGTGCCTCGGTTTCCCTATCTTTTAAAAAAAGATGACAGTATCTACTCACAAGGTGGTTAAAGGATTGAGTTAATATATACAAATGACATAGAATAACACCTGGCATTGTATAATTGCTATAGGAGGGATTATAAAAGGGGGTGACAAGCCAGCTACAATTAATAATAACAAGTAACCCTTTAGTGGCTTTTCTTGAATCCCATATATATTCAAGATGTGTTGATATGCACAGTGTGAGTACCAACCTGTGTTTTGTTTTGTTTTTTTTTAAATAATGATCCAACTATATTCTAATCATTTTTTTTCATATGTTTGCATCTTTTTTCAGCCTTCCCTAGTATGATAGGCTCAGTCTGCATCCAGAGTGTATCCAAGGTTTATCCTTTAATGTCTAGAAAAATAGGTAAGAAGCACTCAAATGCATGTACATCTCTTTAAGAGGCATGACCCAGCTGTTCTTCCTGTTCAATTCCTGCTCTAAATTGATGCTAGAGTCTCCTTTGATAAATCCTTTTATGAAAAACCTGAAATGATGAGAGATAGCAGACAGAACAACATAGTAGGCTGGACTAGATCAGGCATCTACCCCTACAATTGTTACTTAGGCCCTCTGAGCTTCATTTTCCTTCTCTGTAAAATGGTCATAATAACGGGTACCATTTGGTGCACCATTTATAGAGACATAAAGATTATGAATTATTACTGCAATGCTTTATTTTACTATAATAGTTGTGTTTACTTTCTTGGTTTCATCAAAATCTGCATTTATTAGTACCCATGGGAGTGTGGTATGTAGGTGAGTACTTTCAGGTGGGGTGAGGCAGGAAAGGGTTGAGAACAGTTGATCTTAAGGACTGAATGGATTGCATGACTCTCAGGAATTCCTCTACAGATATTTCACTCTTCACCTAAAATTATGATACGTCCAGATAGGCAGAGAGCTCACGCTGTGCCCCCTGACACTTACACAGTGTGTCGCTCTTCTGTGCTTTGGGTTTGTGCAGAAATGGAAGGCCCAGCAGCCAACCGAGCTGACGCAAGGTTGACATTCTCTTATGAACATCGAAGACCCTGACAAGGATGCTTTGCCAATAGGAAGGAAAGAACTAAAAGCCATCTTTCCTTCCCATTGAAGCAGTTCACAGGAGCCTCTATAGTCAGAGCCAAGCTTCTCCTGAAGTAGTTTGTACTCAACACTGGCACACAGACAAAAGCCCAATCAATACCCTGCTGCCTTAGATCAGAGGCCATGACTATAATGATCTTAATGTAGACAGTTTTTTAAAGCAGATATACCCAAATGCCTGCCTTGGTCATAATAAAATAAATAAAGATCTCAAAAGGGAAAGCAACCATAGAATGGGAAAAACTCAACATTTAAGCTTCCTGTTCACTCTCCAATGAACACCTCTGGGTAACCTATGTGTTCGTTTGCTGTCTACTCATCCATGACAGTCTGTAGCAACATTGTAAAAAGTCAATGAGGTCTACAGTGATGAGTTTTCTGTTTTTAATTTTATGTTTTCCTACTGACTACAATTTTTTAAATATGGAAGATTAGAATATATTCTGAATCACCTGGTAGACTACCTTCTAACCAAGTACTGCCACATGAGTACAGTGCTCAGGTTTATATTTGAGTTCACTGTCATACTGGTAACCAATGATCATCTATAGTTAGAGCATTTCTAGTAGGCTTTAGGTGATCATGTCCTAATGTTAATGAGACAGCACTCATCATGTGTCTGCTATTATACTCGTGTTAGATTCTTTTACTAATTATAAAGACAAAACTTGTGTTTTACAGTGATCATCTACAATTGAAAGATATTTTCACAGTCTAGGATTTCAGCTTCATAATATATTTTATAAATCTAGAATGTTTTGACATCATGAAAATGACAATGTGGTGGAATAATGTTCTACATTAATTGTCACAGGCTAATGAGAAAAGAACAGAGATAGGCTTAATATATAAATGGAGTTTTTGTATCAAATACACAGTATGACATCACAGCACCTGGTAGAAACTGCCAAAGGTTTTACAGTTGTTGAAATAGAGAATTCTGGTTGAATAATTAGATCATCGCAGGGCATACTGAACTCAAAGAAATGCATGCAGACAGAGTAATAGGTACCATTCATGTTGCTCATGGATAGTCTGTGCAGACCCATATTTGTACATCACAACTTGTAATAATTTATAAGGACTATACAGTAACAAACAATGAAGAATTCCCTATTAAATTCTATTTTGAAATTATCTTTTAGTATTAATTTTGGGTGGATTGCTAAATAAATGGGTCCATTAAAACAATGGATTGTGGTCTGAATTAATTATTTTTAAAAAAGGAAAAATCACTGAAGTGATGACAATAATTTAAGGAATGGCACATAACACAACATTACAAATATATAAGTTGACAGAAAGTGAATTAAATGGGTACATATTTTTTGTTACAATTAAACCCACATAGATCATGTAGTTCAGCAAAAGAACAGTGTCATCTGCCATATTGAATCATTTTGAATAGTTTTGTCTACTTATTTTTATTTGTTGTATATGTTAAAAAGATAAACTGAGGCATGTCAAAAATTTTAAGTGTTAATTTAGCATTTATCCATTCAAATCTAACAGTGCCAAACTGGAAGTCGTTATGAGCACTCCACTGACAGGAGCCAGGGCAAAGATATATAGAGCAGGTGCAGGAGAAAAGAAAGGAAATAATTTAATTGGCTGTAGCTTAAAGGCTAGTTGACTGTTTGTGATGGGTTATCCTTAATGTTTTGATTCTGTAACCTTGAGGCATTTACAGACTTAAATTTTGGTTTGTTTAATAGGTCACCATGGCATTAGAGACACTTCAGTCTAAAGGCCTCCTTCCTTGTTTAATTAGTTTAACATACACAATGGAAAGTTTTGTTTTTATTTTTTTAAATATATCTTATTGATTTTTTACAGAGAGGAAGGGAGAGGGATAGAGAGAAACATCGATGAGAGAGAAACATTCATCAGCTGCCTCCTGCACACCTCCTATTGGGGATGTGCCTGCAACCAAGGTACATGCCCTTGACCAGAATCGAACCTGGGACCTTTCAGTCTGCAGGCCGATGCTCTATCCACTGAGCCAAACCGGTTAGGGCTGTTTGGATTTTTTAAATAATATATAAGTTATGTGTTTGCACATACTTAGGTAAAATATAATTTTTCAAAATTTAAGACAACATGGAAAGCTTATAATGTTTTCTTTTCTCCAAAAGTTTTCTTTATTCAAATACTATGTAAGATTTTTTTAATGGATAAAGGTTATAGTAGTAAAATTTAACATTGACAGGATGCCTATTATACATACATATACAATTGTAATAAAATAAAATTATAAAAAATAAAAAATGTATTCCAATAGGATAAATGACTTGTCCAAGTCATACAATCACTATGTAGCAGAATAAGGATTGGAAATAAGTTATGCATGGTTGCAATTTATTTGCTGGAGGGAATGAATATATGAAAGGCACAAGGCCTTTTGAAATAAAAGCAAATCAAATATTTATTTAGTACCTGCCATGTAGTTAAAAAATAAAAACAAGGATAGGGCAGGCCTTGCCTTCAGATTAGGTCTACAAAAATTTAAATTATAATGCAAGGTAAATAATTGCTCAAGGCAATTTAGTAAAAGGAGACCTAAAATTAATATGTAAAAACATAGTGAAGTCTAATGCTAAAAAGTTAAGAGAAGACAGAAGTAGAATTCAAATTGAATCCAGAAATTTTACAATGGTTTTCATAGTTGGAAATGTGAAAATTCAGTATGGTTATTATTGGATTAAAGTGGTGAATTATTCTGATCAGTTCTCCATTTAATTAGACAAACCAATAACAAAATGTTCTAGCCCGGCCCATGTGGTTCAGTGGTTATGTGATTCCCAATGGCGGGGGCTTGCAGGCGACAACCAATCAATGATTCTCTCTCATCATTGATGCTTCTATATCTCTTTCCCTCTAACTCTCCCTTCCTCTCTGAAATCAATAAAAATATATTTTAAAAATAACAAAATGTTCTAGAAAACCTCAAATCACTAATTAATATATTCATTTGGAGAGACTATATTATTATCGGGATTAGAAGGGATAGTAGTATCGGTAACAGTAGAAAGAGTAGTAGTTAACACAGGTAGTTACAATTTATGGAAGGAAAGTCTGCTATATTTACATGCCTAGAACTGTAAACTGTGTTGCAGACTCATTATGAATCTAAAAGATTAAATGTGGCAGGTCATGAGTGGTAATTATAAATTGTTTATTTTTCGTTAACCATTAGGTTTCATCTTTTACATTTAAATCTGCATCAACTTTAGTCTTAGAAATTGTCAGAGATGTGATTCATAACAAGAGAGAAGGCATTATTTTGGCACAAGGCAAAATGAAAAAAGTTTTTTCAGCACATGTTTCCAGTTTTGCTGCTTAATTTTGGAAGGAGGTAATTCTACGTCAAAATTAGGCCGAGTAAAAAATGCACACATAGTAATCTTCATTTTCATTATCTGGAGTAGTTCAAAAGGCTAAAAAAATTGAACTATTCTCAAAGAAAGAAACGCGTGTTCAGGTAATTACAAATAACAGACACATCTGGCTATCTTAATTGTTTGGGAATGTCTCAATTAGCAGAGAATGTTTTCATGATGACTTGGAGACAGTGAAAATTTTTCACAGCAGATTGGATTCAATAGTGAGAGGAAATATAGGCAGCTTCCCATGAAGTCTATTTATGCCTACAGAATTTATTCAGAGATCTCTATCTTTTGGATTTGATTTGCCTGTAAAGGAAATATAAATAATTTCATTTGTTTGTTTGTTTGTTTGTTTATTTGTTTATTATCTCTGCAGCTTCATGGTTGGGCTGAAGAGGAGGCAGGGCTGCTGATGCTGTCAACATCCATTCACAGAGTCAGCCTTGCATTCTCCACCTTGACCACAGTTCCATTTCTTAACAGAAGTTACCTCATCACTGAAATTTTATTCTCAGGAACACTTGGCAACTTGCTCCTTGAGAAGTTTAGAATGACCCAACAATAAAGCACATCTTCAATCCTGTTTAGAATTTATGGCTTTTGGAAACTTATAAAATAAAATAAAAGTCATACTGGAGTACTTTGGTCAGTGTACTCAGCAACATTGCTTGTCTTAGAATTGCCTCCATAGGGTAGAGCTACTACTATACCCTAGCATGCTTCTCTTAGATCAGATTCAATCCAGATCATTCCCTTTTCTGAGCTCTGCTTCTTTAATTATTTTATGTGTTTATTTATTTTATTTTTTTTAATATATTTTATTGATTTTTACAGAGAGGAAGAGAGAGGGATAGAGAGCTAGAAACATCAATGAGAGAGAAACATCGATCAGCTGCCTCCTGCACGCCCCCTACTGGGGATGTGCCCGCAACCCATGTACATGCCCTTGACCGGAATTGAACCTGGGACCCTTCAGTCCGCAGGCCGACGCTCTATCCACTGAGCCAAACCGGTCAGGCTGTGTGTATTTATTTTAAAGAAATAGATTTGTCAACTACAGGATAGTACATAAGCAATTACTATGATGTCCAACAAATCAATATCTTATACTCCCAAACTTTCTTCTTGGGTGAAAAAGTCTCTCTATCCAACTCTCTTGTTCTGTGGTTTATTAATGTAGATTAAAAGTTGCTTAACAGTCACCTTTACATAGAAATGTGATCTGGGTTAAGTCCTATAAATAGAGGGAATGCACACCTGGGGTTAATCTAACCAGCAAGTAGAAGCCCCATCACCCTAAGCAAATTCACATTAATATTATGTATCCATCAGCCATTAAAATAAACATGGGCTACTCCACCAAATCTTTCTTACCTGTAAGGATTAGCAGAGGAAACCTAATATTAGTAGGGAAACCATTACCTATTCCTAAAAGATAAGCCAGTCCTTCCTAATTTTTCAGTGCTGCTTCACACATATACACCATACATGCTTAGGAAGTATTGAAGAGGAGGATACAAATGAAGGGGATTGAAAAACAGAGATGATAGCGATACTAATGGTTGACTTGCTCTCTGTGGGGTAGGGTGTAAGACCCTAGTGCTTCAACCATCTTTCAAGATCTAGCCTGTAGATTCACCTTTTAAAAAGTAGAACCTACTTCTTGCTGTTTAATGGAGACATACAAAATTACAAGGGTTCCTGGTTAATTGGGAAATAATATTTCTCTTTTAATTCTGGAACCCCAGAAGCCAAAATATCAGTGTAATATGTCCTGAATTAATCTATAAAGAAAGGGATCACAAGTAAACTAAGGCTCAGTCTCTGGGGACTTCTTTCTCATCACACACTTCTCACCCGGTTCTTGCTCGCCCACTGTGGAGATGTTAGTAATTCATCAAATCCTTCATGTTTTGGAAGATAGCAAGCAAAGACTGAAAATCTTTCCTTTGTGAAGGACATTCCATTGATTTTTAGGAAGAATGGAAGAGAGAAGGAAAGACAGAGAGAAACATCCAATGTGAGAGAAACACATTGATTGGTTACCTCCTGCATAAGCCAGACCAGGGCCCCGGATGGGGAAGGAGCCTGCAACCAAAGTATGTGCCCTTGACAAGAATCGAACCCTTTGGTCCTCAGGCCGATGCTCTATCCACTGAGCCAAACCAGCTAGGGCACACTACTCAAGTCTTGATGCCTCAATATCCAAACTGGTTTTTGCATAAAGACTAGACTTACAGAGCTCCTCTTCCCCAAATATTTCCCAACCCTGGTGGCTTTCCTATGTCCACTGATCTGCCCTAACTTTCCATCTCTGCAACAATGATCTCAGCAGAGACTCCAAGCATGTAAACTCAGAACTGCCCTGAGATATCATGTTCTTATTTCCCTCATTTACACCACAGCTCAGGTGCTGGCTGAGGTAGAAAGCATCCCACTGTCTTGCCAATGGAGTAAGAGCCAGAGCCATGGCATGGTGCCAGTGCGTCTGGCACTCAGGTGTGCTTGCCTTGAAGTCAGTGGAATCTGACAGACCAGGGACTTGCATCTTAACACCCCCAGAGGCAGAAGCAAATGGGGCTCTCCCTGTAGGCTTATTTGGATTGGAAAAGTAGGATGCCACAACAAAGTTGATTGAGGCCTCATATATACCTTTAATGTTGGAGGTTTTTTGCACTGGAAAATTCTAACCTCCTTCTCACAGTGCTCTCAGGCCACCAGAGTAGCAGGAGCAGTGCATTCCTGAGAACCACCACCAGGTTATACCCAGGACCACCATTAACTTCTGTCCCAAGCTCTGTTACTGGGCCTGCCTGGGCATTAAACTTTACCGTTGCTATGATGCAGGATCTCATGGGTCCAACATTTCTATCTGTGATCTAGCCTCCACATGGACCTTTACCCAAGTCTGTTTCTCTATCTCTATCTATCTATCTATCTATCTATCTATCTATCTATCTATCTAATCTAAAGTCCCCTTATTTCCAGCAATCTCTTCTATGTACGTATATCATTGGATACAAAAGACATATGAATTCCTCCAAATTGTCATAAGCCAAAGAACTCTTGTGCACCTGGCTAGTACATGAATGTCAAAGCACTCAATAACTCTTTGGCCCATACTACACACAAGAAAGTGAAGGCAAGAACAAGAGGTTCAGAAAAGCAAGGAGTAGGTCAGCCATGTGAGCACTTCTCCAGAAAATGAAACAAAATTAAAACAGTTTTTCCAGTCCAAATAAACTGAAAGTTGGCTGAGCTTCACCACAGAGTATGAAACAGATAGACAGGTTTACATGTTAATTGGATAATTGGTGAGCTTCTGTCAATTCAAATATAAAGACACAAATTAAACCAAATGTCAGTAGTTTACAACCCACTGTGAGGTTGTTTATTTCTTTGTTTTTACATGTCTAATATTAGTAATCAACACTATTCTACACACTAATAGAGGAGAAAGATTGATGGGCACAGTTAGAGAGGCTTAGAAGAGAGCTTTAGATAGAAAAGTGTCTCCATTTTATAGAAAAACTAGAGGCCTGGTGCACAACATTCGTGCACTGGTAGAGCCTGAGGGAGGCGGGGAGGTTTCCTCAGCCCGGTCTGTGTACTTTAGCAGTCTGGGAGCCCTTGGGAGATGTCCGACCGATGGAGAGTGGGCTTAAGCTGCAGTCGGACAACCTTAGCTGTCAGTCCAGCTTGTGGCTGAGCGCCGCTCCTCCTGTGGGAGCACACTGATCCCAGGGGGCAGCTCCTGCATTGAGTGTCTGCCCCCTGGTGCTCAGTGCATGTCATAGTGACCGATAGTTCGGCCGTTCGGTTGATCCGCATATTAGGCTTTTATTATATAGGGTAATGAAGTTTTAGGGTAAGAAGGCTTAGATGAGAACACTGGGGCAGAGAGATGTTATAAGGAAAACCAAAATATTATTCCTTAGAGTTTTAAGTAGAAGCTTAATTAGTTTAAGAAAGTTTTAAGAAGAAAACTGAACTTATGACATTTCCATGACTTTCTGGGCACAGCATTCAAAATAATTTTAACTACTGATTTTTTGGTTTTTGGCAGGTACACATTAAGACCAAAATTATGGTTAATAGTTATATACACAGAATCTTGTTTTGAGGACATTGATATGTACAATTTGCAGATGGTTTATTGGGGTTCAAGAACAAACATTTGTATATCATTGTTTAATTTTAAGAGACACAGAGAAAAATGTGTTGGACACGGTGACAGAAAAGAAAGCAAGCATTCTCATCTTGACTTTCCATGAAACTGTGAGCTGAAGTGAGACATGTGCTATGTCTCTCTCTCTTATCTCCATCCCCTTCGTAATGTGACTTTGCAGCTCTTCCCATGATGCAGTGCTGTATATTCCCCAGTCCTTGAATTGGTGTTAGCTTTGTGATTTAATTTGACCAATAGAATATGGCAGGAGTGACAGCATCAATTCAGAACCTAAGCCTCAGAAAGCCCCGCTATCTTTCTCTCTTACTCTAAGAACAAGCGCAGCCTCACTTACCTGAGGAGGAAAGACCATGAGGAGCAGAGAAAGTCAGCCACATTTTCCCACCCAAGAACCCAGACATGCAACAGAATCAGCTAATATTGCAAAGCTACCTAATTGACCTGCAGCTAAACTCAGATGCATGAGTGAGCCCTACTAAGACCAGAGCTGCCCAGTGGACCATGGCCTCATGAGGGATAATAAATGACTGCTTGTATTAAGCCACATAATTTGGGGAGTGGTAGTGTTGATGCATCATGATTGTGACAATAGACAACTGATATAGAGATATATGTGTCTGTAGGATTAGTTCTTCAATAATATCAGTATGACCCTGACTTCTGGTAAAGTGGATCAGATATCTCTAAATTGACTGTGAAGAAAAATACAGGGCTATAAATATGAATATATATACATATTATTTTATCTAAGTGTATGTGTATATATAGCTACATACACACATACATATGCAATATATTACCATATCTCTGTAGATATGTCAAACTTTAAATATATATATACCTATATCTGGATTAATAGACACAAACTATAAAATCAGACAAGATACTTTACACACAGCTTCTCAACCTGATCTATCCATATCCATATAAAGGTAAATTACTCAGCAAGGATTTAATAACAGGTTCTATTGATAGCTTATCCTGTGCGCTAACATAAGCTGGCCCAGGGCAGAATTATTCTGTAAGCTGGATAACTAACATATCTTGTGATTTAGCCAAACACAGGTTTTATTTGCTCAGCCATCTTTTCTTTCCTCTTATTATAGTTCGGGTGGCCCTGCGTAAGATTTGCTCACATCCGTGATTAGTCTCTGTATCATTTTTATAGGTCTATTTTTAAAAGGTGCTTATTTAAGTGACTGGTAACTAATCATAGTTCTATAATTGACTGAAAAGTTGACTCAGTGTAAAATCCAAATTAAATTGAAAAAAAACCCAAACCTTCATTATAAATTATTCCTCCCAGCTCCACAAACACTCATTTTACAAACAGCAAAAGCATGAAAAGACAAAGTTTGCCTTCCTGCAAAAAATATGTTCAACAATTACAGACCAAAATTTATAGCAAAGGAAGAATGTTTCTCTTTCTTTGCCGTGACACTAATAAAAGGAAAGAATTATAAGTACTGCTTAGTGTAGGCTGGGAAATGCCTATATTTTAAAATTAGAATAGTAGCATTTTATTTCTGGACAAGCTCGACTGATCTTTTTACGCAGAGCGACAGACAGGCTTAGGAGGGCATGAACTCATCGCAAAGATTTGGGCTTCAAAGGCCGCTCCTCAAACCTCTTGCTGATCACCTACCCTTCTACCACCCCAAATTAAACATTTAAAAGTTTTGAAGCCTTCTTGCTTTACATTAAACATTTTCCTACCACCTTTCAGTCAATTACCCCGAGACCAAAAATATCTCTTCCGCCATTCAGCCCATGGCACCTCCACTGTGAAGTGCTCTAAATCCATTAGCAGGGCCCTCTCTGTGTGCTACATCATCAGAGGAACAAAGCTGTGATGATGTAGAACAATCCGTGCTCATGTATATCACCAGAGTTCTAGCCTCCTGATCAGCCGGCAGGCTTAATAAACATTCCAGATGGCTTGCTCTGCCTGAAGGAAGAATGGATAATCACACTGCACTCCCCTCCAAACAATAATAAAATAAGGCCATGGTTGCACAGAAACCCCGAGCCTGCCAAAAACACTGAAAGGACTGCTTAGAACAATAGAATCAAGTGATTGGAAGGCACACCAGTGCCCTCACCCTTTATGAAGGAAGGTGGCCTGCTTTCCTATAAAGGATGCAAAACCAATTGTGTTATGCAACAGCTCTGCTGAAAACGAAAGAGAAGAACAACAACAAAAACTCCATCTAAACACTTTCCTTAGAAAGAATTTGGTGAAAAGGGAATCTCAATAAAATCTCAGAAATAAAATAACTTTGACAAGCCAGAATCCTAAGCTTTGCAAACATAGCCTGAGACAAGCTGTGGGTTATGCTTGTCAGTAGACAGCAGAAGAGGTCTGATCAGTTTTATATTCATTTTAGGAAATCCTGAGTAGGATTCTATAGCTAGTGTACCTGGAGGTCTTCTGGAGAGAGTCTGCAGAAGCTTACAGAGGTGGATTCACAGAAGGAATTGAGGGGAGTATAAATGGAATTCAGCTCAGAGCCTGATTCTTAGAGCAGGCATCTCCTCTTCTATATTTGCCCAGAATTCCTCTCTACCTTTGCTTCTTGGTAGTATCTTTTGCTCACTTAACAAATACACACTTGTTATAGTTAAGAAGCTCCTAATTGATAACTGATATTCCCTTTTACAGTTCAAACTATTCACTTTCTTGTTATGTGATTGAAGTATATCAGAGTTGGAACTGGAAATCGGCTCAATATTTATCAAGAACGGTCTATCTGAACAAAGCACAATGGATTTTTAGGATAGTGAAACTACTCTGTATGATATTTATAAGGGTGGATTCATGTCTTAATCCATTTGTCAAAACCCAAAGGATGTACAATACCAAAACTGAAGCCTAATGTCAACTATTGACTTTGGATGCTCAATTACAACAAATGTACCACTGTGGTGGGAGATGTTGATTATGGGAGAGGCCATGCATGTGTGAAATATGTGAGAAATATTTGTACAATTTTGCTGTGAACCTAAAACTGCTCTAAAAAAGAGTCCATTAAAAAAAAAAAGAAAAAAAAAGAAACCTCTTGGTAGATTTGGTATTATATTTATTGACAGTCAATTAGGAGAATTATTATATCTAGAAGTCTGTGTTTATGATACACAGCTTTGACTGAGCTTATGATCCAAATGAAAATTTTCAAGTTATAACTAGATGGATCTGCACATTAGACTATACCAAGAATTCTTAAGGGTAAGCCAAAAATCAGAAGAGTACTCCCCTGAGGAAAAGCAACTGCAAATAAGGGGCACATGTTGCTGGCTCCCATCTCTCCTGGTAATGCTCTCTGCAGCTCATTATGAGTTGTGGGTTGTTATGGTGATGAGAAGAGGAATAAGCAAATGGAGGTGGTGAATTATGTTGCTATCTGAAGAGGAGCATACCCATTTAAGGATTTATACGGTTTATGCATGTGCCTAACATCTACAATGTTTGAAAAATTAGTCTTTTAAGTTGGGTTTGATATTTGGCATCTTTTATTTCCATAATATCAGCTTATTTTATGAGTCTAGTAAATCAGACATTCTGTAATCCCAACAATCTTCTTTCTTCAATAAATTATTTAATATACCAAAAAGCTAATAATAAGGGCATGATGACATAAAAAGCATAAAAGAACTATGTTATGAGTCCTGTTAAAACATCAATTATCTAATTTGCCTTTAAATACAGTACATTTCAAATCAAACCTGAGTTAGTAATTTTTTAAAAATTTCATCTGGCAGAAAAATAGAAAAAAAGCAAAACTATGTTGGAAAAGAGGAAAAATATAAAATGTATTATAAAACTACAATAGTTAAAACTGTGATATTAGACCATGAACAGAGTAAGAGGATAATAAAATTCATGTTAATTTAGGGCAAAATAAAAGTAGCTTTTCAAATCACTGGGGAAAGGATGGGTTATTTAATTAATGTAATTAATTTGGTTGACACAATTACTAATGTTGGGGAAGAAAAATAAATAATATTAGATAACGCTCAACAAAAAAAAGAAAAAAAATATATTAAAAATGAAAGAATAAAATTTATAGAAGAACATATAGAAAGGCATTTTCATATATATGATATGAATAAGACCCTTTTTAATATGATGCAAGGTCATAAACTACAAAAAAATCACACTAATAAGTTTGAAAAAATAAAAATATAACATATATTTTCTTCAAAATATACCATAATCATAGTTATGAATGAAAATTCAATTGAAAGAAAGTATCAATATATACACAGGTTAGTAATCTTAAGACATAAACTGTTCTTACATGTCAAAGAAAAAGATCAAAATGACAAGAGAAAATTATGTACAGGAAAATTAATTCATCCAAAAATTTGACAGAAACATGAAAGAGTGTTCAGTTGCCCTAATGATCCAAGAAATACAAGTTAAAATAAGTAGTAAAAATTGCAAGAAATATGATGGACAGATATAAAGTGGAGTAACTCTTCCAAATATAAAAATACTGGATAAGCTACATAAAGTATACAATTATTAAGAATAATGAGACATCTTTAGCCCCCCTCACCTGCTTGAAAGATTTTTATGTGAGAAAAGTGAGTGTCTTGTGAGTAAAGATCTATATACAATAACATTTTGTGGTCCCTGAATGCAATTACAGGTTTGTCACTTTTTCATCTAGAGTGAAAACCATGGTTTTCTATCAACTTTTTAGGATTTCTTTGTTAAAATGAATGGGTAGTTAAAGATCAATCATAAATGTTTGGTGAAAGCTTTAAGCATGAATACAAGAGATCAGAAGAAATAAACAAAATACCCCTCCCACAAAGTTAGACAAAACAAAGACAATCTAGATATTGAAAACTTAAAAAAAAAGAAAACTACCTAGTAATTAACATCCTTTGAGACAGAAGAAGATAATTGAGCAAAAAAAATACTAAAAGTTTGTAATGCATAAAAAACCCTCAAGATATTTCAAAAAATATGTACTATCCTATCTAATAAAAGAGTAATATGCAATTGACCATCACATCAAGACACAAGATGGCCGCCCACATGTGGTCAAAGATGTCTGTCCCCATGTGGACACAAGATGGCCACCACAAGATGGCCACCACAAGATGGCCTGAAGGGGAGGGAAGTTGTGGGAAGTTAGGGGTGACCAGGCCAGCAGAGGAGGGCAGTTGGGGGAGACCAGGCCAGTAAGGGAGGGTAGTTGGGGGGGACCAGGACTATAGGGGAGGGCAGTTGGGGGGACCAGGCCTGCAGGGTAGGGCAATTGGGGGGACCAGGCCTGCAGGGAAGGGCAGTTGGGGGGAACCAGGCTTGCAGGGGAGGGCAGTTGGGGGGAACCAGGCTTGCAGGGGAGGGCAGTTGGGGGGGCAGGCCTGCAGGGGGGAGCACTTGGGAGGGACCAGGTCTTTCAGGGGAGGGCAGTTGGGGGAGACCAGGCCTGCAGGAGAGGGAAGCTGTGGGTGATCAGGCCAGTAGGGAGGGCAGTTAGGGGTGACCGGGCCAGCAGAGGAGGGCAGTTGGGGGAGACCAGGCCAGCAGGGGAGGGCAGTTGGGGGGGACCAGGCCTGTAGGGGAGGGCAGTTGGGGGGGGCAGGCCTGCAGGGGGGAGCAGTTGGGAGGGACCAGGCCTGGAGGGGAGGGCAGTTGGGGGGGCCAGGCCTGCAGGGGGCAACAGTTGGGAGGGACGAGACCTGCAGGGTAGGGCAATTGGGGGGACCAGGCCTGCAGGGGAGGGCAGTTGGGTGGGACCAGGTCTGTAGAGGAGGGAAGTTGTGGGGGACCAGGCTTGCAGGGTAGGGCAGTTTGGGGGGAATCAGGCCTACAGGGGAGGGCAGTTGGGAGCCAGCAGTCCTGGATTGTGAGAGGGATGTCTGACCGCCCGTTTAGGCCCAATCACACTGGGATTGGGCCTAAACGGGCCGTTGGACATCCCTCAAGGGGTCCCAGATTGGAGAGGATGCAGGCTGGGCTGAGTGACACCCTCCACCATGCACAAATTTCATGCACCGGGCCTCTAGTAAAGAATAATGTATCTGGTAATTCCAAAAACTTAGAATCATAGTGTTAAAAGAATAAAGAGCAGCACATGTTTGGAAACTATGTGAGAATGTCAAGACACTTGCCTAAATAACAAAAAATTATCATAATAAGAATTACAAAATATTTACAGTTAAAGACAATAGTTTTACTATCATAAAAAACCTATGATATCCAAGAAAGTGGTACTTAGAAAGAAAATTAGTTTCATTTTTAAATATATTTTATTGACTTTTTACAGAAGAAGAGAGAGGGATAGAGAGTTAGAAACATCAATGAGAGAGCAACACGAACAGCTGTTTCCTACACACTTCCTAACGGGGATGTGCCGGCAACCAAGGTACATGCCTTGACTGGAATCGAACCTGGGACCTTTCAGTCCGCAGGCCGACATTCTATTCACTGAACCAAACCAGTTAGGGCAAAAGAAAATTAGTTTTAAAAGTATTTATTCTTTTAAAAAAGCAAGACTGGGGGGAGAGAATGAGCTAAACAAAAAAATGATTATACCAGCAAAAGTGTAAATCCAGAGAAGAATAATGATACCCATAATGATAAATTGGATTTTTAGTTTGGGAAAAAAAGAAGATAAACTTTGTCCAATGTCAACAGAGATATGAAGAAACAGTCACTCTTATTCAAAATGGTTGGTGGAAGTACTAGTATATACTAACTTAATATTTTTGGAAGGCCATTTGACAATATGTTTTAGCATTTTAAATTGGGTACATCTTTGGATATATTTTACTTGAGGAATTTTATATTGAGGAAGAAATCAGGCAACATGCAAAATTGAATCCTTCTCCCAGATGAGGACAAAGGAAAGACCTAATATCTAGTAATAAAAAATTTGTCACAGTCATACAGGCTTGATATGATATTACACAATCTGTAAAGATAATGAGATATAATTCTTTTTATTAAACTATGTCCAAGACCTACTTTAATGTAAGAAATCAGATTATGAAATAGTAGACATAGTTCTACCTTTTTAAGAATCAAAGCCAATATATACATAATATGTAATACACACAATTATGTATAAGAATTAAAGAAAAGTGGAAGACTATTCTGGCAAAGTGTCTCTAATGTTCATGTCATTATGGAAAACTTTATCTGTCAATCCATAGACTGACAACACCATTATCACTTGCATGATACTTTTTGTCACTTTAGTCATATACTCTCTATTATGTTTTTCTACATTGATGCAAACTGGCTGGATATCATTATTTCTTGGCCTGGATGATTAAAAACTGTTTATAGAGATTTATTCCTTAAGGCGGTCAGATAACCTGGACATTTTTAATCCTAGGACATAGAAAATAATTCATTTTAACATCTACTACCAAATTTTCAGTATGCTTGGCTTTTTATATTTTGTATAGATGTCTGTATGGCAGCATTCAGGAGCAGAGATTGCCTGTAGGGTAACTGATGAATTCAATTATAGATTACACTTGGCTTTTTTTAATGGTTAAATTATCCATGTTGGACAACTATGTTCCTTGAAAGCAAGAACAAGAGCTAACAATTTACCCAAGAAGTGTACAAAATATAGTACAATATTAATAGGGGGATTAGAAGGAAGAATAATGGAGCCAATATGGACTGGAGCCCCTCTGTTTCTAATATTGTGTTTGACACATTCAAGTTAAGATAATGCTTTCAAAATGGAGCTATATATTAATGGATTGATTCTGCGATTCTAAATTCTCTCTATGTACTTTGCATGTAGAGTGCAGAAAGGTCGTTGCAAATCTCTCACTTTGTCTGTTTCATGCAGTGTTGATAGCAAACTTTGATTTGGGAATATTGGTCTGACACCCAAAACAGAGGATGCTGGAGGAGAGGTGGCAGCAAGATAGGTCTGTGTATATGGTGAGGGCAGGGAACAGGATAGTAAAGTGGAAAGAATGATTGATCCAGATAAAGGGTATTGAGACTTAGCATTTTTAAAGCAGATCTTCATTGTTTGTCTTTACTATCTTCTTAGAAGAGATTCTTAACCTACACTGAATTATTAAAGGGAAAAATTCAAACTACATAAATTATGTTGTAGCTCATACTCAACCCAACAGTCTATCAATCTTCTGTTTTTACACAGGCCAAAATAGGAAGGTCATATGACCACCAACTCTGGAGTGGTATATTGGGCTGATCTCTTTAACGAAGAATCTCTTTGTTGGGAAGAAACTATTCATTTGTTTGCTTGCTTTTCCCCTCTTTCTCTTTGCCTTTGACAATGTTAGATGATGTTCAAACAATATGTATCTTCTTTATGCTGTGATATTTTCCATCTATGAAGATTTGTGACTGAAACTTTTTTTACCTTTAGCAGTGATTCTCAACCTTTCTAATGCCGCGACCCTTTAATACAGTTCCTCATGTTGCGGTGACCCCCAACCATAAAATTATTTTCGTTGCTACTTCATAACTGTAATTTTGCTACTGTTATGAATCATAATGTAAATATGTGTGTTTTCTGATGGTCTTAGGCGACCCTGCTAGCAGTTCTCAACCTGTGTGTCATAACCCACAGGTTGAGAACCGCTGCTGTAGAGCCTAAGACCATCGGAAAACACATTTACATTACGATTCATAACAGTAGCAAAATTACAGTTATGAAGTAGCAACAAAAATAATTTTATGGTTGGGGGTCACCGCAACATGAGGAACTGTATTAAAGGGTCGCGGCATTAGAAAGGTTGAGAACCACTGCTTTAGAAGCTCCAGTGACTAAAGGGTACTCTAAGAAGAAAAAATAAATTGAGTCTCAGAAAAAATAAGACTCAGTGGGAAATGAACCTGAGTATATGTGAGGATTCTTAGAGGACAACTGAGACAGAGGGGGTTTTTAGGATAAGCTCAAGTGCGGGAGCAAAGCTACTAACTGCCCCGTGTGTGAGACACTAGTTCTCAGCCATCATCACAGTTTGCATTTCATTGCGGTCGGGCATGCTGAAAAGATCTAACTTTACTTGGCAGAATGTGAATCTTGAACTTCTATGTTTTTCTCTTTATCCCAGATTTCTTTTAGATAATTTTATTCCCTCCTTCAAGAAATTCACAACAATAGAAAAAAAATAATTTCCAAAGCATTCGAATTTCTTTTCTTATAGTAGACTAAGATTTTTTTTTAGTTTTTGTTTAATTAGGTTTTAAATCTTTCCTTCCTTAATTACTTTTTTTTGTATTAACACCTAAATATACTTCTATTCGGAGCACAAACATACAGTGATAACAATTAGCAGAATAATTACACTCTTTCTGTCAGTGTAACCTCATGGCACAGAAAGTATTACAAATCCATTTTAAAACATATTAAATGTTCATATTAATGAGGATAATAGAGAACAAGTATCAGCAAACTAAATATTGTTAATGATTTTGAGCTATTAAATTCATTACCATTTTCTTTCATAATAAAGTGGTTACTTGCTAATTAGACCTTTTTTAACTCATCATTATTGAATTCATTACATTGTGTGCAGTTAACCCTTGGAGGTCTGTGGGTGTGTGTGCACAATTAAAATCGTTTTAACACCATATTAATGCGACATGGGGAATTCTTATGGCTTCTCTAACAGTTGTTCCATATACTTTCCTTATGTACATTTTCTTGGCAGGATACGTCTGGCAGCTTCATAGCTGTCACTGCACTTTCGCCAACACGTAATACAGAAGCAGCCTGTACTCTTAGTGTTATTGCCATTAGTACTTACAATAAAACTGCATCCCACTTCTTTCATTATAAAAATTAGATGTACAAAAAATATACTTAAAGCAATTAGGCAAAATCTAAAATAATTTTAGTGCAGCCTATTGAGGTAAAGCCCATGAGGCAATTTTCTGCCAATCTAAAGTCAGGAAGAAGTTAATATTGACCTAGGAGAGAATTATAGTCTCAGAATCCTAAAATGTATTTTTCTGTATAAAAATATTACTACTATTCTTTGCATAGCACTACCCCAGTACATACCTCTCTCTCATACACACACACACACACACACACACACACACACCCATATTGACTCATATTGACTTGCTAAGTTCCTAGATGCAATCACATAAACTCTGCTGCCCAAACTCTTTTTCCTGGATCCTCTTGTGATGAAACATGCATAGGCTGTCACGGCTGCTAGCCTAATGGGGGCAAGTATGGCCAAGGAACAGATGAACAGATTTCTGATATATATAGTTAAAATCTAAACTGTTATCTTTAATAATGATAAACTCAATCTAAACGTAAAAATTCAGGTGTGTGGAGAGGTATATAAATGCAACATATTGATTAGCAGACAATGAATCTGACACTGTGTGTGTGTGTGTGTGTGTGTGTGTGTGTGTGTGTGTGTGTGTCACAAATGGGCAAGAGATAGTGATGAATGTGGTGTTGTCTGGAATGTATGTGACAAATAGGACATTGGCAGTGGTAAGCTTTGAGACATTGGTCAGCCAACAGATTAGAGGACAGAAGACAGAGCTTATTGTTAGTTTGTCTCCCAGAGGACAACATTCAGTTATTTCCCTCCCTGTCATACGTGCCATTCTTCCATTGAGGAGTACAGCCTACTCCTCCTGTCTCCTTGACTCTGGACTGTCATTGATACTGCACCTGACTAATAAAGACAGCAAAAAATATTATAATGGGACTCCAACTCTAGATCATAAGAGCTTCTTAGTTTGCTTCTCAGCTTTTTGGAACTCTTACTCTGGAGAAAGCCAATCTCCAAGTAAGATGTCTAACTGTCCTAGACTGCAATTTGTAAGAAAATCCAAGCTTTCCATGTGTAGAGGTTATTTAGAGAGAGTAGTGACAAATCAGTCCTAAGCTGTTCCAGTCACCTCAGCATGCTGGTGCTGAGTGAAGAAGCCTTCAGATTACCCCAGCCTCAGTTGCTCCCTGACTGAAACCATATGGAGGACCCCAAGTGAGAACATCAGCTGGTCCCTCAGCCCCAGAACCAGGAGATAACAATAAAGTGTTGCTTTAAGCCACACAATAATAGATAACAGCAATAGATAATCAGGACTTTGCCCACTGTCTAGGTGGTACCTTCAAACAATTTATTCTGTGGCCATCTCTAATTTTCATTTTTCTCCTTTCGCAAATTTAAATAACAGCAAATAATTTGCAAAGCCCAGGAATTGCAGAACTGCCCTGGAGCATTTCATTCTATGTAAATGGTAACTTAGTTGTAAAACACAACAGTCCTATCGACATAATATTTTTACAGAGCTCTACTTTTAACAGATAACTTTGTCCTTACATCTAATTTTCTTTCATGACAAGCACTGGCAATACCTGGGACAGAAAAACAAAGGTCAAAGTGGACTAATGATTTGTTCAAAGTCACACAGCTGGTAAGTTTCAGAGCTTAGATAAGGACCAAGGTCCAAAGCACTTTTCACTATATAGTCTTGAAAGCATCCTGGCAAGAATTTTAGTTTTCAATGAACCCTAGAGTGTTATAACCTTCCTATCTCAGCTCTGTTCTTAAATAAATACTTGAATGACCTTGAACATTCCTTTTAACTTTTCACTTTCTATGTCCTTATCATAAAAATGGGCTTATAATACCTCCCTCAAATTCAATGAGATTAAAAATGTAAAAGCACAACGTAAGTTTTAAAACGTTATACAAAGTTAGATAATGCTACTACTTCTTGCCACTACTACCCTTCTCTAAATGCTGAGGTAAATCAGAGAAGGGAGGCATAAGGAATAATCAGAGGAAATACTATGGAAAGGAGAGGAAATTACAGGTATGTCTTGAAGAAAGCAAAAACCATTTGAACAGATTAATGTGGACAGAGAAGAAGGAAGAGAGGATCATGGAGGGGTATCTCCAAGGAAGCACAATAGTGAGTGGGATTTCTGAGCAGATGCAACAGAAGGGCACTGGGTACTGAGAAAGGGTATCAAGGAAATGTGTCTAGTCCACAGCTCTTAGCGCATAAAAAACACACACAGAATCCATTTCACAGTTCCTCCTTTAATGCCACTCATCCTTCTCTCTCCTTCTCCTTCTTTCTATTCCAGCAGATTTTGCTAATTCCTACAATCCAATGTCCCTTCAGTTACCCTTCCAGGCATCTTCACTTTGGATTTTAGTGAGAAAATGCTTAGCAGCTAAATACACACCTGTGCACACATACACACACACATCACCATCATCATCACTACCAATTACTGAGACTAAAATGAGTAATATCTTGTCTCATGTTTTCATCTTTCAGAGTAGAAATTATATCCATTTTGTTGATTAGTTTTACTTATTAAACAACCATTTTTATGATAATCAGACATACTACATCTCATTTTAATAATATAACAATACATAAAAATCCCTGGTTAGAGGAAAGCATAAGTTTTTGCTGTGTACACTATAGAACTAATAGGTAAAAATACTTCCTTGAACATATAGACATCTTCTCCCTCCAAGCACACATAATTCTAATTGAAGCACAACCAAACAATATACACCTGCTGAGAAGCATATGTAGTTTTCAAGAATATTCCTCTTGATTAAAAAAAATGGAATTGATGGGAATCCCAAGTTGGAACACAAAGCATTTATCTCATACTCTTTCCATGCTTATGATGCTTGTAGAATTAAGAATAAAGGTTGATACAATTAATAACTTTTTCCTCTATTTGCTATTTTATTTCTTCATAAAGAACTGAAGCACAGAAAATATGAAAGTAAAGAAAGACTAGGATTTTGCAAATCAATAAACTGAAAGAATGTAGGTCAGGTTGCTAGTCTTCTCAACTTGCTAAATGTCTCTCAAAATTGCTTTTTAAAGGATCTAGGGCATGAGTTCTGTCCCTCTGTGCCTGCCCTGATAAAGGTTATCAACTCTGAATCAAGATGGCTGACTGAACAAAGGACTTTCTTCTAATCCCTCCTCAAATCCCATCCAAATGACAGAAGAAATATAAAAACAAATCTACATTAGTTTGAGGAAGCCTGCAGGGGGGTAGTGGGGTGAGGTCCTTGACAAGTAAATGATCAATTAGGAAATCTGGAAGATATTTAGCAATTAAGAACTTATAGATCACAAAAGTCCCATAGAATAGGAAATAAATAACACCTACAGACAAAAGAAAGGACCTCCAAAATGGCTTTTCCCCCCAGTTTGATCCCCAACAAAATTTGAGATGAGAGGCTAGAAAAAGAAGCAGGTTGGGTAACTTCTTATAGAACAAACAGCTATACTTTGTGCTCTGTTAAAATATTCACTATAATCCTTTAAGGTTGGATTTCTTGCACAGGGAAAGGGTTATTTGTGTGCCTCATTTTAGTTAATGAATGCATAGTACTATGAATGAGGTCACTAGAGTCAAGAGTTGTGGACCCAGTCAATTTGCATTTATTTGTTTATTTTTTCATTCATTTAACAATTTGGCATTGTGCATAAGCTACAGGTACTAAAATGTTTTCCTAGTCTGTAAGGACTGACCCAAATTATGTTTCAAGCTCCAGCTGTCACTTTTTCTGTGTGATGTTCATCACATGAGTGAGAGTGGTGTGATTTAGGGTGAAATATGTGTGACCTACTTCATCTTGGAAGAAGAGAGTGTCTTTACACAGAGCTTCTGAGGCCATACCAGCAGGTGCAAACAGAACCACAGACTTAGATATTTTAATCTGTGTTCAAAGAGTTAAAAAGTCAGTTTTAGAAACACATTTTGACCAGCTCAAGATTCCAGAGGCAATCTTAATGTCCAAGAGAACAATATGTTGGATAGAACTAAAGGATCTGCTACCAAGGTGATCAATACATCAGTCAAGAATAAATTTAGCTGGGAACGTATAGACACAATAAAAAATAATTCAGTGTTTCTTCACAAAATGAGTAAATCTGTCTTAGATTAAATGTGGTTTTGCTCTAGGGGAAGTTCAGATCACATGTCATAAAAATAAGAGGGCTGAATTTATTAAAACAGAATAAAAAAATCAACAATAAAATCATCCCTATTAAAATTTACAATTTAGAGAAATTTTATTCTTAATTCCATAATAGTAGTACCTTTAAGCCCCTATTTTGGAATATGCCTTTCAATTTACCTTTCAGAATCCAGGGTATATCTATTTAAACATTATCAACTGTGACACTTTTTTTTTTTTTTTTTTTTTTTTTTTTTTTTTAGAATGAACTGGGTATAGGCAAAATCATTTATCTAAAAATCTGGTGAAGAATATGGGTAGTTAAGCTGGGACTACTATTTTTGGTCAAAAATAAGACTGATTTCACATGTGGCTTATCAATTGATTCTAAAGGAAAGAATTATTGCTTAATAGCCACCTACTCCTCTTGATTACCAATCTTGTAGACCTTCCAATTGCTACTCAGTGTACAGTGGAGAGATGAAGAACACCCGGATGGATCAGAGGACACAACAATAAATTTACCTTCATAATCAGGGCTGGAAGAACTGGCCAACATTATTCAATTATGGAATTACATGTATTCAAGAGTTTTGTGAATCCTGTTGTAGAGCTATGGGAAATTTGAATAAAATCATGTAACTATAATCACCCACTTCCAATTCCTTCTGGTTATGAAGTCTATCATTCAAATGTTCCATCAGAAATTCGGGACTTAATCTCTCTCTCTCTCTCTCTCTCTCTCTCTCTCTCTCTCTCTCTCTCTCTCTCTCTCTCTCTCCTCACATATATACACACATTGCTACCAGTTACCTTTTTCTCTCTTATTTCTCACTTATGAAGAAAACAGTTAAACTTTTTTTATAGTCTTCCTTGTTGCCCATTTCAATGTTAATTTGTCCCCTTTAAGTTTAATGTCGTGTTCGAAAATGTTTAATGTGAACTTTTCTTTAAAAGAGCCGTTTTTGCCTTTGGTCCTTGAAACGCAGAAGGAAGTAAATTATTCACCTTTATAAAATATAGGGATAAAAATAGTTTACTTCAATTTGGTTTTATTTATTCTAAATACTTTAGTCAACAAAGGCCTGCAAATCAAGTTCAGGGTCTTTTGATGTTTTGTGTTTCCAAAGATTTATCTAAATGCACACGTTCAGATTTGTGTGTTTATTTGTTTTCTTTGCTCCATGATAAAACATTCAGGCTCTAGGTGGCAGGTATCCTGGCAGATAATCCAGGATTTTGATGCTTATGCTTGGTATTCTTAAAATCCCTTCTAACTTTCATAAATTCCTTTATCCTTTTCTATATAAAATGCTCAATTTGAAAACATTCACCCCTATGAGAAAGGTGATATCTTCCTAAGAGATCCTACTCAAGAAGGTTACTCCCACCTAGGACCTTTCATGCAAAAGTCCTGAATAGCCAGAAAGATGAAGGGCGGGGGGTGAGGGGGGTGATAAAGGTATGGGCAGACATTGGTTCACCTGGCTACAAATACCCAACTCTCCAGAGATATGGCTAAGGGTTTGTCTTTGTGACAAGAAACACTCAGCATGTGTGAATCTGGCTATACTTCCTAGTGGGAGGGGATTTATGTGGGCAATTCCTTCTGTGCAACATTATAAATACAGCCTATTATCTCCCGACTTTCTGATTCCTAGTTCTTTTTTCCTAATGAATGATTCATGTATTAATAATGTAAAAATAATACTTTGCAATTATAGCATGCTCTTTTTCTCTCCAGGGTGCTCAGTGGACATTAAATACATAATCATTTTTTTACTCAGACTGTCCTGGGGGTGGTTGGGAGACTTTCTGCTGGGGATACCAGCTTTATATTATACTTGTTCTGAAAACATGCATTTCTCTGCAAATGCCAATTTTCTGTATTCTTTAGGATAAAGAAGCTAAAATGATTCATCTTTTCAAGAAAATAGGGGCAATGTACACTGTTTAAGACCATGAGCTCAATGAATTTTTAGGTTGACAGGAACCTTAGGCTGACTTGTTCATTTCCCACTGATAACTAGTCTTCTATCCAACATATAAATGTTTGCATGCCTTGAGCCTCTATTTACAGTCCTGTTCCCTCTCTACACTCTATTTTGATGCTATCATCCAGTACTAGAGCTTTAAATGCCATCTCTCTGCTGATTATTCCCAAATTAATATTCTGAAGTTCAAGTTTCTCCTTTGACTCATACATCCAGCTTCCCAATTGATTTATTTTCTTGGACTTGTATTAGGCATATCTGAATTTACATACTTGATTCCCTTCCCCCTCCCCTCCGCCACACATAAACCTGTTCCTCCCCTTGTCATTGTCGTCATAGGAAATGGTACTACAAAAAGCTTTCCTAAACATAGGAGTCTCCTTAACACTTCCCTTACCTCCCTCACATTTTCTCCACCAAGTCCTATTAGGCCTACTTCCAGTGCCCCCCACTGTGGCTTATACCATCATCTTTTGGTGAGTCATCTTCTAACTGGCCTGCTTGGCTGATTTTCCCAACTATACTATCTATTTCCACAGCAGACATATGTAATGTTCAAAGTTTGAAACTTCTCAAAGTGACTCCTCTCTTAAGACTCCTTTCTGCATATACTTGATTCCCATTGGACACAGAAGAGCGCAAGTTCCAAGGGCTTCTAAGCCCTCCATGGCTTGGTTCCTACACCTGCCTGACTCGTCTTGTGTTACCCTGTCCCCTTCCTAACTCTGTGCTCCAGGCACACTCACCACCTTTCTGTTTCTGAAACAAATCTATTTAATTCATGCCTCAGAGCATATGAATTTTCTCTTCCCCTGCTTGGAGTTCTCTTCCTCCACGTCTTCATAAGAATTGCTTCTTCTATTCTGATTTTTTTGAAATCCAAATATCATTCAAAGAGATATTCCTGATAACTTCAGCTAAAATAGCCTCATTTCCCTACATATTTTCTCTCATATCAACCTATTTATTTTCTTCATTTTGACTACTCTTATCTAAAATTAGTTTATTCTATTTAGTCTGCTTTCCCTCAAGGTCCCATGGGGCCTAGAACCTCTTGTGTCTGAATATTCTTTCCATTTCTATCTTCTCAAGCAGTGTATAGCTCATAGTAGGTGGTCAACAAATATTAGCTAAATAATATGGAATGAATAAATGTAAGTGATGGTAAAAAAAAAACAACACCTTTATATTCTAATACAGGAAATCTATCTCATTCAAGTTGTGCTGTAACAATATGTTTATATGGAGTGTACTGGAAAGTGAGGGGAAGAAGTTGAGGCTTAGAAAACAATTTAAAGTCTGTTGTACTCATACGGGTAACAAACGGGGAGGACTTGGGTTAAGGCACAAAGAAGACAGGAAAGATACAGGAGGTAGAATCTGCAGAATTTGAGAACAAGATAGAGAGATGAGAGTTAGGCATATGGTCCAGGTTTCTAACCACAGCGACCTGAGTGAATCATGATTTTTATTGACTAAGTGTCAAAATTGGGAAACTGCTAAATTTAAGATTTGTAATTGATAAAATTTGGGGGAGTCTGAATAGCTTATGATAATTTCCCTTACCTTTGAATTGGCTCCCTTCCACAAGGATGGGCTCCTATACTATATTTTTTGTATAACCTGTCCCTTAGCTACAGTCAAGCAGATCTGGAATAGTCATCTGATACAATGAACCAATCAGATTCTCTCCTTGGAATTTTGAATTGGAACTGATTGATAGCTAGTCAGTCACTGGATATGGCTAGAAGTGAGGAAGCATAAATTCTCCAACTGTGGGGATGTCCCCTCCAATAGCAACATAGAAAGTTTACCTACCAAGAGAATGAAAATCATATATGCAGAGAGAAACTTAATGAGACTCTGGAGGGGAAATATGGCTGTCTGTGTGTCTGAAGACTGTTCAGTTTCTACTTAAAATACGCCATAAAGCTAGCTGACTTTTATTTCCTCGAGATACTCCAGAATCCAGTAATCAAGTACTCTTCCAACAAATTTTTCTTCTCTCTAATTACTTTGTTTTCTAAATATTACATACAAAGAAAAATGTAATATATACAAACAAATGTATATATAAATATATATACACACATCTATTATACAAAAATAACATCAGAGACTTTGTCATATTTAAATATTTCACTTCTCTTGCTCAAGTACTTTAAATCAATAAATACTCCCTGAGACAAAGTACTCCCAACTCTGATATGCACCGAGGGAAACTCAAAGATCATATAACATTTGGCCCCTGCCACAGACAGTATTAAAAGCTGTTTTGGCACCTGAAAAATTAAACCATATGAATTTAATAATGATGTGATATGGAAGATGTCACAAGGCAATAGTATACATGATTAATTGTGAAACAGTTCAGACAATCATGCTGTGAGTTCACAGGCTGAGGAGAGCACAGGGCTGGGTGGACAGGTAAACTTCAGTAAGGAATGAGGACAGAAGTGGGAGCTTGAAGAATGGTTAAAATTTGCGCAGCCAGGCAGGAATGAGAAGGCAGTGAGACCTCCTCTACTGGAAGGTCTCCCATGAGCAAAAGCAGTTAGGTAGGGGAATTGTAGAGCCCAGAAGCCCAATAATCTTGAGCTGAGAAGGATGTTTGATGGGTAGAAGTGACAACAAAGAATGCTGTGGTCTGCAGAAAATAATTTAGCATTTGGTTCCACATGGAAAATGCTTTTGGCTCCCCAAAGAAAAGACAAGTTTCATAAAAACCTCTTTTTTATTTTTTTAAACCTGCCTGCCTTTACATTCACCTTGGCTAAAGGAGTCCTTATTCCAATGCCAGTGACTGGTGGCAGATTTCAGCAAACAACCAGATCCCCCAAATTTTGCTTCTGTTGCTTCTGTGGAACTAACAATCCAAGAAAACTCCCCACCAAAGGAGTGTGAATGTTGGGAAATGAGCTCTCTGTGTGCAGGACTGAACAGCTTGGAGAACAGGAAGGAGCGAGCTGGGACTTGGCAGCTCAGCCCCAGCGTGGGTAACTGGACTGGGAATGTGAGCCATGTGGAGTACATCAGGGCCAAGATGGCTAAATCTGCGCTGGCCGGTGTCTGACCCTGAAAGAAGGAAACCTTCATGAGCTGAGGCCCAGCTCAGCTCCCAGACACATGTGTAAGCAATACCACCCCCAGCCTCCTCCTCGACACACAGGGTCAGTGTTCTCCCTAACAGAATGCAGATGGGGGAGTCTCCTTTTGCCCAGCCAGGACACACCAGCTTGGGCCTCAGCTTCCTCCTTGGAAACAGCAACACATTTCATAATGAATCTTTTAAGACACCAATTGTAAATACAAACAAACCCCAAATCCTGATCTATTGCTGGAAGCTAGTATGTTTAAAACAAAAAAGAAGAAACTGAAGAAACCCAATCCTTCAAGACGAGTGTTCCAATTTCCACTTCCCAGGTATAATAGAATACTCACTTGTTATTTATTTATTTTCTCACCTACTTTTTAGAAGAAAAAAATAATTCTGATCCTTAGGTGCATTTATTCAAAACAACCTCTAGTATGAAAAGATCTTATTTGTCAGCATTTTTTCCCTTTCAGACACTCAGGACATATTTTATAAGCATTGAAACCACACAATCACACTGTCCGTGTCCTGTCCAGACATCGGCATCATCATTTCCATATGAATCTAGGTCAAGGCAATAGCAAGATGTTAAAAACCTGGCAGGAAAAGGAAAGCAGCGGAGCTCAGACTCAGCTCCTGGCACAGCTCCCCGGTGTCACATCGAGAAAGTTAGAAGTGACCCCACAGAATCAGTCCTCACAGTGACAGGGCCGGCATTTAAAAAACACATGGGCAGCTAAAAAGTCCAAATTCAAATCAAACTCCACTGTTCCAAATGCCATAAGTCTTTCCCCTTTATACCTATTTACATACAAAGGGGTGCGGGGGGCGGGGGGAGGAAGGAAGAAAGAGACTTGGGCAAAGCTTGTTAGCACATACAAATCAATGAAACGGCAAAGCCTGTTCTATAGAGTGAACATTAATATATCTAATTAATTTTAAACCTTAATTAATTAATGTTTGCAAATCACTTTGAGATTCGTGGATGAAAGATGACCTACATGTATTTGGGTATTGTTTTATGATGTCATTCTGGCACTCTGAGCTTAGGCACCAGCCACATAGTCACATTAGTAACAAAAAACAATATAGCACCTCTCAAAAGAATCTCAGATAGAGCAGGTTCGTTTATAAATTTCTAACTATTAGTTTACATTCTGCAGGAGCTAGTAGCTGTGAAGTGATTAGGAAGCTGGGAAAATTCTATAATGCCCGATTGGGAGTGAGCTTATTATAACATGCAGGTACCTTTGGAAGAATGAGAAAATAGTTGGCACACAAGTCTTGCCAAATTAATTGCTAACTAATCTCTCATTATATGTTTCTGCTCCAGCTAAACAAAATTACTCATTCTTTCCCAAAATGCCCCACACTTTCCTGCCTCTGAGCACTTGCTCTGCCTTTTCCCTTGCATCAGGCGTAAGCGGGGTAACCTTGATCCCATCTCCCCTTCTCTAGGTCCTGTCCATTTGTCAATGTCCATCTGTAGTGTCACCCTTCCATGAAGCATCCCCTAAATCCCAGAAGGTAGAATTCTTCTGTTTCTTTGAAGAATGGAGTCTCTTAACTCTACATTCAAGCCATTCTTAAAAAGTAAAGTAGATCCATCAGGATGGTCATGCTTATGCTGCAGTGACATCTCAAAATCTAACAAACAATATTTGTTTTTCACTTACAGCAGGTCAATAAGGGAGGTGGTGTAAGTCAAGAATACTCAATATTGACCAAATACGAGAAATGTAACTATATTTTTTTCTGAGCTTAGAACTTACAGGTTTTCTTTTTCTACACTGAACTTTCTCTTCCTTTTTCCTTTTTTCTTCCTCTTAAATTTTTTTCTATTTAATGTAACAACAACAAAAACAACTCCCCTCAAAAACCCCATAAAAACAATAAAGGTAAGAATTGCTCTAACTACTGGATAATCACCTGTTCTAATCTTTAAAATTTCATACGGAGCTTACTTTTTAGTATATCACTAAATTTTTTAAAAATGTTTTATTGACTTTACAGAGAAGAAGAGAGAGGGATAGAGAGTTAGAAACATCAATGAGAGAAAAACATCAATCAGCTGCCTCTTGCACACCCCCTCTGCAACCAAGGTACATGCCCTTGACCAGAATCAAACCCAGGACCCTTCAGTCCACAGGCCGACGCTCTATCTACTGAGCCAAACTGGTAAGGGCTATCACTAAAATTCTTATATGTAGAAATATACCTTTGGAAGTCAACATGTAAAACTAGCTATTTCTTTTAGTTGATTAAAAGATAGAAGGATGGTGAATTCTTTTATATTTTTTGTTTTTTATTTGCACTTCAGTAATCCTATCTAATAAAAGAGTAATATGCAAATTGACCGTACCTCCACTACACCCACAAGCCACACCCACCAGCCAATCAGGAGCGAGTATGCAAACTAACCCAACCAAGATGGCTGCGGCCATGGAGCAAGCAGGAAGCTTGGGTTTCCCTGGTGATGGAGGAAGCCAAGTACTTGGCCTGCCCTGGCCTCCACTGAAGGCTACAAAGTTTCAATTATAGACGAAAAGTAAATCCCAGATCCCAGGGCCTCTGCTTGGGTCACTGGGGGGTGTGGCCGGCCTGCAAACCACCACAGGCCCCTTGCCCAGTCTGCCCCATGCCCAAAGGGAACCCCCACCCTGATCCAGGACACCCTTCAGGGAAAACCAGCAGGCCCCTACCCGTGAACCAGGCCTCAATCCTATCTAATAAAAGAGTAATATGCAAATTGACCATCACTCCAACACACAAGATGGCTGCCCCATGTGGTCAAAGATGGCTGCCGCCATGTGGACACAAGATGGCCGCCACAAGATGGCCAGCAGAGGAGGGCAGTTGGGAGGGACCAGGCCTGCAGGGGAGGGCAGTTGTGGGCAGTCAGGCCAGCAGGGGAGGGCAGTTGTAAAGGACTAGGCCTGTAAGGGAGGGCAGTTAGGGGTGACCATGCTGGCAGAGGAGGGAAGTTTGGGGCAACCAGGTCTGCAGGGAAGGGCAGTTGGGGGGGACCCAGGCCTGCAGGTGAGAGCAGTTGGGGGAAGGACCAGGCCTGCAGGGGAGGGCAGTTAGGGGAGAGCAGTCCTGCAGGGGAGAGCAGTTAGGGGTGACCAGGCCTGCAGGGGAGGGCAGTTAGGGGCAATCAGGCTGGCAAGGGAGCAGTTAGGCATCAATCAGGCTGGCAGGGGAGTGGTTAGGAGGTGATCAGGCTGGCAGGCAGAAGCGGTTAGGGGCAATCAGGAAGGCAGGCAGGCGAGCAGTTGGGAGCCAGCAGTCCTGGATTGTGAGAAGGATGTCTGACTGCCCATTTAGGCCTGATACTACTGGGATCGGGCCTAAACGGGCAGTCGGACATCCCTCAAGGGGTCTCAGATTGGAGAGGGTGCAGGAAGGGCTGAGGGACACACCCCTGTACACAAATTTTGTGCACCAGGCCTCTAGTTACAATATAATTATCAGTATAACATTTAATCATTGAATATTAGTATGTAAGCATATAAATGCATAAAAAAGGAAGTTGATGTCACGTGACTTTCATGTATCTTCCTGCATGTCCTCATGTGGCCTTTCATCTGCATGTGTGCATCCCTGGTGTCTCGTCCTCTTCTGATAAAGACACAAGTCCTATTGGATCAGGGTCCCACCCTATTGGGCTCATTTTACTCAATCAGCTCTCTGAAGAGACCCTGTCTCTAAATATGGTTACATTCTGAGGTACTAGGATTTAGGGCTTCACTATATAAATATGGGGGAACACAATTCAGTCCATAACAAAACCAATATAGACTACTTCCACAATTAACTGAATAATGCTAATATTTTGCATAGTATATCTAATATAAAATGTATCATCTCTTTTATATCTTTGCTAATGTGATTTCAGGAACTCCTTTATAAGGAATTCTTTCCGTCTCTCCCCCTTCCTCCATCTCTCCTTCTCTCCCTCCTCCCTTCCTTTTTTTCTGTACTTTTTTCCCTTCCCTACCCCTCCCCATCTCTGGGCTCTTTAGAATCTAAATTAAAACCATAACAACAAAAGCAACAAAAACAGGAAGTGCATGGAATGATATCTTCCACTTTACAGGTTTGAAGAAAGAGAAGCACAGAGATCCAGAGACTAAGTACCTTGCCCAATCTAGTATGAAGGGCCTCTCGTGGGGCTTGCTATTTAGGATAGGGAAACCAGAAGAGGACAGCAAGCAAGCACAATGTGGGTACAAGCTGGCTGTTGGGACTCCAAACTGCAAGTACAACTCCCCTTTCCAAGACCACACCAGCCTCAATCACAATAACAAAATTAGTGACATTTCTGGAACCCAAATCCACATGATTGAATCAAGGAGCAGCTGAGTTTTCTCAGAAGTGCTCTTTAGCAATGGCTCATCTCTTAGAATGCTTGTCTTGAAGTGTTCCAAAGGTTCCTCCAAAAGGTGTTCTGTTCTCTTTGCTGACATCCCTTTGCAAGGCTATACACAATGTCCTCATTGCTCAGGTGTTTGTTTGGCGGTACTGATAAGCTTATTAATCTTGGGGAACTCCTCTTTTCTACTCAAATAGTCATCACAATGAAATGAGAAGAAATACACGTCCCCTAGCCCAGTGGTTGGCAAACTCATTAGTCAACAGAGGGGCAAACCGCAGCTCGTGAGCTGCATGTGGCTCGCGAGCCGCGGTTTGCCGACCACTGCCCTAGCCATACTCTGTTAGTAAACCACAAACAGAGGTACTGGGGCTTTCAGATTCTTACAGATAAAAATCATCATTTAACTGGCTCTTGACAACCACCCCCACCCAAGTTTGTAACAAAGTTCCTAGGCATTTGGGGCCAAAGACAAAAGATTCAGGTGACACTGCACAATACCAGAATCAAAATAAATTCTGTTCTCTAACCAGCTACTCCACCTTTTGCAAGTTTGGGTGGTCTGTTTTATTTCCCTCAGGTAGAGTCCACCCCCTTCACATATGCTTTAGAGAAGCTCAGGGTGAGGTGGTGTGGGGTATCATCCCCTTAATTCCCATCATCCTGGTCCCAAGATGAGTTGCTGCATCTAGTTATTGTTCTCCCTAGAGAACAATGAGAGGCTATGTAAACAGAATCCTCTCCATTCCTGAAAACATGTCTATATATAACCTAATTTGCAATAAGCATGAAGTTTAGGAACCATTTTATATAAATCCAATTATGGGTCACATCTGCCTCTAGCACAGGAATAAGTACATTTAGCCTAAAAAGTAGAAGCCCTCCATCATATCCAAGGAAGGTAGCAAAACCTCCCAAAACACTCTGTTAAACCTAGCTTTAAATACGTTGGGGAGTCAAGTTATCTACCCAGTGATTAATACCTAGGACTTGTGAAAGGTGTTACACTAAATAAAAGTGTTTGTTTAAACATCATGAATATGACCTCAAAGTGTCTTCATAACAGGGATTCCCTGCCTATATTTTAATTGCATTAAAAACTTCACACAACTAATTGTTATCCTATGTGATTCAGACTGAAGTCTTCACCATCCATCAAGGTGACCTCTGGCATGTTCCAGTCATAATCTCCTCCCCATGTGCCCAGTTCTTCCTCTAGAGTAAAAACTGGCTGCTAGCTCAGTGGCTGGTTCATAGTGGGTGCTTAATTATATTTATGGAAGAAGTAAGTATGAATGCAAGAGAAAAGCCATTTCCAAAATATATGTTACCTTGCAATTGTGGAATGCAATGAATGGAAAGGCGTTACACTGGCCAGCTAACAATATAAAGTGAATGGAATTTTCAAACCTACCCAACTCCCACTAAAGTTAAAAAAGCATCTTAGTTCCTAATTTTATCTTCAGTTAGAGGTTATGAATTGAGATGAACTGGACTCCCCCTAAAAGTCACATCCTTCACCTTGTTCTCAGGTACATCTGAGCTGTGGGTGGGGCTGAAGGCTAGAGGAGTGAGGACTGGCGAGGGGGTCCGATGCAGAGGCGGGTCTCCACCACCTTTCCCTTTCCACGTTGAGCCCTGGAGAGAGACTTTTCAGCATAGCTGTTATGAACCCTTTGATTGCTAGCTTTCTCATCTGGCTACACAATACTTTGGTGCCCTAATAAGATTTAGCTGAAAAGACACTTCCTTCTTTTCACAAATTGAAAGAAAATCTGTTTGGACAGTTTTAAAGGAAAGGGGAGAATACTTCTGGGTTCTTTTTTTTCTCTCTCTTTTAAAGTTGTTTCTCTCTCTCAGCAGCTCTTCACCTTGTATGTTCCTGTCAACTAACTGAATCTTTGGGGATTAAACAAGATAAATAATGAGAAAATAGAATATTTACATTTTAGATTAATGGTCTAGATTCTAGACTCTAGAAGGTCCAAGTGAAAGCCCATCCAATGGACATTTTTAGTATGCAATTTTGGTAATTGTAGAACTAACCTAACATTATCTTTATGCTGTTACAGAAAGTTTACCAAATGTTTACATATTTTTAAACTTTGATTTTTATTAATATATAATATAATCTATATATATATATATATATAAAAGCCAAGCGACCAGCATGACCAGAACAACCAGTTGCTATGATGCACACTAAGGTGGGCCAACTGGCCCGATAGGGATGGGGCCGGCCTCCCTCAACCCTCCTCCCAGCCAGCCCCCCTGCCATGATTGCCCCGCCCCCCCAATTGGGGCCTAGGCCAGCCAGCCAACCTCCCATGCCCCCTCCCCCTCGGCCACCAGCCGGATCCCACCTCTGCATGAATTCGTGCACTGGGCCTCTAGTTTTTATATAATAAAAGGCAAAGATCTTAACTCTTCAGTCCATGAATTTTGACAATTTTATAAACCCATACAACTATCATCCAAAACAACACATAGAACATTTCCATCACCACAGAAAGACTCTTTCCATCCCTTCCTGGTCAATTCCCCCCATTCCTAAGGAGGACTTTCTTATTTCTATCAGCTACCTTAGTTTTACCTGTTCCTGATCTCATTAATATGTAATATGTCATGTATTTTTCTATATTTGACTTCTTTTGCTCAACATAATGTTTTAGTAATCCATTTATTTTGTTGTATCAATAATATGTTCATTTGTACTGCCGGGTAAGTATTCTATTGTAAGTGATGGGTGTCTATTCATAATTTATCTAATTTTCCTATTGATAGGGTTGTTTCCACAGGTTTTGGCAGTTGTAATTGAGACTGATGTGAATATTCTTACAGCTCTCTTGGGTGAATACCTGAAGGTAAAATTAGTGAGTCATAAAGTAATGTATATATTTAACTTTAAAGAAACCTGCCAAACAAGTTTTCAAAGTGGTTTCACCATTTTATGCTTTCATCACCAATGTATGAGCATTCCAGTTGCTCTACATCCTCACCAACTTCAGGTATGCACAGTATTTATTATGAAAACTTCACTCTAAAAGATGTAAAATTATAGGCTATTATAGTTTTCATTCATATTTTTCTGATGAGTAACTAAGGATATTTGAGCAACATTTTTACCTGTTGTGTATTTTCTTTGTAAAGGTTCAACTTATTGACATATTTTTAAAAATAGGTGGCTTTTTTATTGTTTAATTATAGGAATTTTTATATATTCTGAATGAGGTCCTCTTTGAGGTATATGTATTGGGGATCTTGTTCCAAGTTAGTGGTTTGTGTTTCATTTTCTTAATTGTCTATATATTGATTTACAGAAAGGTTTTAATTTTAATAAGTCCAACTTATAATGTTTTCTTCTTACTGTTTGTTTTGTCCTGTTTAACTATCATTTGGCTATCTTAAGATCATGAACATATTCTCCTATTGGCTTTTTGAAGCCTTACAATCTTAACTTTTACATTAAGAACCATTATGTATCTCAATTTAATGTTTGTGTGTAGATGAGATAAGGGTCTAAGTTCTATTTATATCTTTATAGATATGAATTTGTTCCAGCACATTTCTTGTAATGGCTTCTTTCCTATATTTAAGAATTTATTTTGAGATAACTACAGATTCACATAATAGTAGATTCACATATGAAGTAATATAGAGAGATCCCATGTATCCTTTGCCACATATTCCCCAGTGGTAATATCTTGCTTGTAAAGCTATTATTGTACTACAGAATCTTGAAACCTATACAATTAAGATTCAAAACATTTCCATCACCACAGGATCCCTCATGTTGTCCTTTTAGAGCCTCACTCACTTGCACGCAACACCCTTAGCCCCTGGCTACTATTAATCTCCTCCATTTCTACAACTGTGTCATTTCAAGAATGATATATAAATTAAATCATACAGTATATAATATTTTGGGATTGACTTTTCCAGTAATATTTCTCTGAAGATTCATCCAAGTTGTCCAGTGTTTAAATAGTTTGTTCCTTTTTATTACTATGCAACATTCCAAAGCATAGGCATGGTACAACTTATTTAACCATTCACCTATTGAAGAACATTTGGGTTGTTTCCAGGTTTCATCTGTTAGCTATCAAATGGCTATAAACATTTATGTATAGGTTTTTTGTTTGACTGTAGGTTTTAATTTCTCTGAGATAAATGCCCAGGAGGGCAATTTCTAGGTGGATTGGTAGTTGCATGTTTAGGTTTTTAAGAAACTACCAAATTGTTGTTCAAAGTGGCTGCACCATTTTACATTCCTACCAGCAATATATGAGTAATCCAGTTGCTTTGCTTCCTCTCTAGCACTTGGAGTTGTCATTACTTTTTTATTATAGCTGTTTGGATAGGTGACAGTGATATCCCATTTTGGGGTATCACTATGTATCTTAATTTAATTTTTAATTTGTATCTCTATAATGGTTATTAATGTTGTTGTACATCTTCTCATGTGCTTATTTGCCATATTCATATTCTCCTCTTCTCTAAATGTCTTTTGCCCATTTTCCCATTGGATTATTGTTTCACTGTTAATTTTTTTAAGTTCTTTATATATTCATGTTACCACTCTTGTGTTAGATATGTGGTTTGAAAATATTTTCTCCCAGTCTGTACTGTTTGCTTTCATTTCCTTAACATGGTATTTTCCAGAGCAAATGTTTTTAATTTTGATGAAATCCAATTTATCCATTATTCCTTTTGTAGATGGTGCTTTTGATATCAAGTATAAAGGATATTTTGCCAAGTCCAAAATTGTTGGAGACAAGTGATCAATGTTTTTCTCTCTCTCCTTCTCCCTTCCCCTCTCTCTAAATCAATAAAAAATGTATTTTTTAAAAGTTTTATTCTTATATATTTTAAGTCCATAAAATATTTTTGAGTTAATGTTTGCACAACACAAGAGATTTAGGTCAACATTTATTTTCCTTTTTGCAGATAGATACCTAATGCCTTCAGCACCATTTGTTAAAAGAATTATCTTTTCTCTATTAAAATGCTTTGCACCTTTGTTATAAATCAATTGGGAGTTGAGGTCAGTGGAAATGGTGGGGAGAGGGGGATGGCATCCAAAAGTCCCCTCCCATGCCAAAACCGGTTTGGCTCAGTGGACAGAGCGTCAGCCTGCGGACTGAGGGGTCCCAGGTTCAATTCCGGTCAAGGGCATGTAACTTGGTTGCGGGCACATCCCCAGTGGGAGGTGTGCAGGAGGCAGCTGATCGATGTTTCTCTCTCATCGATGTTTCTGACTATCTATCCCTCTTCCTTCCTCTCTGTAAAAAAAAATCAATAAAATATATTTAAAAACAAACAAACAAACAAACAAACAAACAAACAAACAAAAAGTCCCCTCCCACATAAAAGCAATAAAAACATTCAAAAAATTTATCAAAATCAACTTTTCAGTATTCTGGAACTTAACTAAAAGCTTGCAACAATCAGAGGACATTATTTCGAGAAAAAATTATGACATATTTTATGGTGTTTCACTTGCCTGACTCCTACCTACCTCTCCTCAACTCTGCTGTAGCCTTGAAAACCAAGTTCACAATCATGGTTAAGCCAGTGCCCTGATAACCACTGATGAGAGAGAACAGAGATGAAATTCTTCAAAAGCTTCATTCTCAGCTAATTATTATTATTTAAACTGTTTGAAAGTTATCTGGAAACCCAACTTGTAAGACTTGTCTTACTTGACCTGACTCAGCACTTATCCTGTGTAAACAACTTTTCCCCAGGAGTATTTATTGAAAACAATCAGTAGCAATGCTTTAACACTAAAGGTGTTTGAGACAGTGATTAACAGGGAAACAGCTAGCTAACCAAATGTCTTATTATTTTAATTCCTTTTGGTCTTTCTTTAAATTTTGTCTTATTAAAGACAGCTTCTAACTGCCTGTATAACATCCACTCTTCTCTCTCTTTCATGACACTTAACCTTCATATAGTTTGTATGTGAGTGTTTCTGTCTTTTTATTGTTATCTTCCTCCACCACAATATGATCTCTTCAAAGGCAGATCTTTATTTTGTTCACTTCCATATTTCCACTGCTTAGAAAATTCTTGTCACATAGTAAGCCCTTGATTAATATTTATGAATGAATGAATGAGTGAAAGGCAGCAGGTGGGTTAGCCACCACAGCCTAGACTGTTTATTTTTTAAATAGGAACACAAAGCTTTCTGAGAAGTCCCTGAAAAAACTTTCCTTTTTGCCCCTTAGGTCAAAAGTGAGTTACATGGCTTTTCTACAATAAGGAAAGGTGAGGAAATAAGTTTTGGGTTGTTTTCCTCTCAAGTTAAAAGAGTCAAGAAAGAAGGGGGTTGGGAATGGATTTTGGATAGTTATTCATTAGTGTCCTTCATTGTCATCCTATTCTTCACTGAACTAAGTCATACCATTTATTCTCTTTTTTCCATTTATTCTTCATATTTTAGTTCAACCATCATTTCATTGAGAGGTTCTCTGACCACTCCCCTCTCCAATGTGCACTTCAAGACTTCTTGTTAATATCATAGAAAATTTCCTCAATAATGACTTAGAGCAGCCTTTCTGTTCCCTCTTTCTGAAATTAACTTTTGCCGATTTTCATGTAGCTGGCTTCTTCTAAGCTCAAATGTAGAAAAAAAATCTTAATTTGCCATCCTCTCTAAAAGAGCCTTACCACTCTTGATCTCATTAACTGATTAGTTTTCTTTGTAGCACTCATCGATAACTGAAATTATTTATTTGTTAATTTATTTTCTGTTTTCCCCATTAGAGTATAATACTGATAGGATAAGATCCTTTTCTGCCTCAGGTCTCAAGACTCAAAAATTTAAATTTTGAGGACATGTTGCTAAATCAACCAATAACAAAACTTATGCTATCATGAGTATTTTTACTTTCTGCAAAAAAATAATTAAGTAACATGAGTTCAAAGGTTTTCCTGACCTACAGTTTAATGATAAACATTCAGAGTCAAAGATCATTAAAATCTAGATCTATGATATTCAACACTGAAAACTACCCAAAGGAGTCAGAAAACAGAATTTAACATTTATCATAATTTGATAATATCTTGATTTATAAGGAAATGTATATAATCCTAAAAACAGAAAATCAAAAAAGTGTGGAATGACTCCAAGATCCATATTAAACTTTTGGTAAATAATTTATACAATTCCCTACATATACAGAGCATCAAGTCTAATGGGGCTATACTGTCTAGTTGAGTAAATTGGCAATGACTATCTATCCTGTATTGATATAATTTTAAGATCATGATCATTTATTATTTTTCATGAACTTACTTTTTAAAAAATTCTGTCCCTAAATCTGAAAACTAAAAATTTTATTTCAAAAAGTATAAAATCACATTATAATTGAGAATAATAATTTTTCAGACTAAACAGTAGGTTGGGAGCTTAGAGTCCAAGAGTGCCAGGCAACTATAAGGCTCTCAATCTCTCTTCATCTCAGTTTATCAGACTCCAATAAGGGACAATTTATGAGCTTAATCAAGTGGAAAAAATGGGAGTGGCTCTGCCAAAATGTAGCATCAACGGATTTCAAGCTGAGTGGCTAACAAGAATTGCCATTAGAGTGTTATATTACCTCTAACTTCCCAGTAAAGGTTCTTCTTTTTTTTTTTAATATATTTTATTGATATTTTACAGAGAGGAAGGGAGAGGGATAGAGAGCTAGAAACATCGATGAGAGAGAAACATCGATCAGCTGCCTCCTGCACACCTCCCACTGGGGATGTGCCGGCAACCAAGGTACATGCCCTGACTGGAATCGAACCCGGGACCCTTCAGTCCGCAGGCCGACGCTCTATCCACTGAGCCAAACCGGTTTCAGCCCCAGTAAAGGTTCTTGATTCTGAAAAGGAACTTGGTCCTAAGAACACCTGATGATCTCTGGGAAGTTTTTAACTGTTGATATTTCAGATACAGCAGGGCCAAATAACACCTTTGTACTCAACTACAGTACCTCATAATGATCACCAGGAAGTTTTATCAAATGTATACTCTCTGAACTCTAATCTCTCCATTTGAAAAATGCAGCTCTCACGGGCAGCCCCTCTTCTACACTTACTCCACATTGCAGCATTCCTACAAAAGCCAAAGAAAGTGCTTTTCAACAGCAAATGCCAAGCACCAGTTAGAATTCAGAAATTTGCACTGTATTTGCTCTAGGTCTCTCTTAAAAATACCAAAGCACTAAGAGCAAAGAAGAAAGATTATTTATTATTATCAAAATTTCCCATTCATTAACACTCATGCTTTTCTGTTTGTCTCCACTCCGGGACAAATTTGCACTGTCTTTCCTCCAATTGCATGTAATATGGTTCCCAGAGTACAGAATGTTCTGCAGGAAGGTTTTCCTATCCATTGCTGGATTATATGATTGACTATCTTTCACATTGTGTATTAGCTTTTATTACAGCAAGTAGAGCTACTTCTGTTGCTCAGTGTTAGGCTGCTGCACCCACCCTCCAAATCTCACCAAACTTAGATAGATTACCATATCTGAATGTTAGACAGCTCACAATAGAGCAGCCAAAATAAAAATATTAGTTTTTGATTTGTCCTTATATGGTTTATATATATTGAAATATATCGCCAGAGACCTTTACCCACTAAATCAAAATACTTGAAATTTCCTCATCAGTTAACTTCTAGTTAACTTAGTTTCAGTGCCAAAGCTGTGAGAAAAAAATTAAATTGTCCCTTGTCCATACACCTTTAGTTCTTTGGAAGACATCTCAATATCTAGGAGACTCATTTTAGTCAGACATTTATAGCTAGGTAGATTGTTTTTTCTGTTGTTGCCATCAGTAATAAAAGAATCAACTTCAAACAGATTCCCTGGCTCTGATTTTTTGACACAAGAAAGGAAAAGAAAGACTTGGGGGATAAAACTTGAAAAGTATGCATGCTTGTATAAGGGCTTGTGTAACTGACTCTAAAATTTGGCTTGGCCCATAGCAGCTTCTCTATAAATGTTTTTGACTGAAGTAAATTTCTTTTTGGTGAAATATTTATTTTTTGGTGAAAGAGTCACAGTACTTTTTAAGATCAAAGATTTATGATTGACTATATGATTGGCTGCTTTTTTTTGAGCAATCTATTTTTTAAAATAGTATCTATGACATCCTTTCAATAATGTGAAATTGGCATCCTAGAGGGTGTTTTATATGTACCAAAATTTCAGTTTCCATTTCTAATTCTCTATCCTCTATAAGAAAAGGCTAATATACAAATCGACTGAACAGTGGAATGACGGGTCACTATGATGTGCACTGACCACCAAGGGGCAGAACTCAGTGAAGGAGCTGCCCCCTGGTGGTCAGTGTACTCCCACAGGGGGAGTGCCACTCAGCCAGAAGCCGGGCTCACGGCTGGCGAGCAAAGGGGCGGTGGCAGGAGCCTCTCCCACCTCTGTGGCAGCACTAAGGATGTCCGACTGATGGCTTAGGCTCGCTCCCCACCAGAGGGCACAGGCCAGGCTGAGAGACACCCCCCCCAGTGCACAAATTTCGTGCACTGGGCCTGTAGTATTTCTATAACTCTCAACTTACATAATTGTCCATAAATCATTTGTCATGCTCACCATAGCTCTTATAATGAAAGACAATGTGGGCATCCAATTTCTGAAATCAATGAGGCAAAACTCAGGTGAGGATGGCCTCAGGGAATATGCTAGGGATTAACTAGTGCTCCTGGCAGTGGTGGAAAGACATAAAGGTATGACCTTTCTTTCCTGAGAATGCCACTCATGATTGAGCTCTTTTGGGTTAGCTTATGGTGATACCCAGCTCTTGGCTGAAAGAACTGAGAAGCCAACCTACACATATGAATACATCTATATTTTCATCATTTTTAGTGGGCCACTTTTTCCATTTGTCCAATTCTTCACTTTCATGGCTGTTTCTTCCTGAATACACAATGTCCTTGGCTTTCTAACCAAGCCCCAGATACCTTCCTTTTTCTCTCAGGAATCACCTAAAAAAAAAAAAAAATCTCAATTCTAGGATTATTAAGCATCCCACTCACATTCAGTCTTCCCAATTTTCAAAAGGGCACATGCCATAGGTATAAATGTTGCTGTATTTTCCCTCCCTTCATATATATGGAAAAAAAATTGTTCAATGCTAAGATTAGATGAATTCAACTAGATATAGGAAAAATCATGAAGTTGATAAAGTTTCTCTGAAATACCCCCTCCTCGTGTTCCTTCTCTGCTTCCTTCATTTCAGTATCTCCTACATCAGAAGTGGCCTGAAAGTGATGAGGCCCTAGCCCCTCCTCTTTTCAAAGACACAGCCTATTTATATAAGAGATACTATTATGTTAGTCACTGTATTACATAGTGTGAAACTGCCTCAATTTTGAAAACCCAACATACATCTGACCTCTCAAATTGTTCCTGCAAAAAAATGAATTGAGAAAGAAAAATCTCTCTTGGGTTTCCTTACACTTTTTGTTTCCCCTCTAGGGTTTTATCACACATATTCCTAATGGTCCCACCTCTCCTCTCTCACTAGGGTTCCTGGCTGCCCTTTCTCCCTGACCCAAGTGTAGAGAAGATGCCTGGATATTCTTAGCACAACAGAGACAGCTTCAGTCTCTCAACAAAACTTTACTAAAAACATGAAATAAAATGATGACAGAAAATATAGATAATTTAAAAAAGTCACATTTTCAGCATGTATGTTTTTTTATTTCAAGGATGCCAACAAAGGGAGAATAGGGTCTTACTTACTGAGTGTAAGAAAGTGCTCCTCCTTAGATAAGAACACTTCGTCTGGGAATTGTTGGTATAACTCAAAAAAATAGCTTTTTCTTCCCTCCCAGACTCCTGGGCCTATTGCCTATAAGTTCTGTTTGGTTTTCTGGTCTTCAGAGTGAGTCTGTTAAACTCTTTAAAATAAAACATTGTCTTGGTTCAACACTCCTTACCAGGAAGTTACACACACTATTTTGAGTGTGACCTTGGGTATAATACTTTATGTGCCTCAGTTTCCTTATTATAAATAGAGAAAAATGATACTGTATATTTTACTGCATTTTTTAAAAGAATTAAATTAATTAATTCAAGTGAAGTTCTTAGACAGGCTTAGAATCTTGTTATTGTTGTTGCTATTGACATTCCAGACACAAAAGAATGACCTATCTTTTCCTGGCTCATCTCTAGCCATCAATGGAATATTTAGTGCAGGTCTATGCAAACTCATTTCTCGAGAAATTATCTTATAAACATGTACCTACAACCATTCCATAGCTGTATAATCCCATAACTTTTCAACAACAGTTCATTTAAAAAATCATTGCTTAATCACCTACTATCTTCCAAATACTGTGATCAGTGCTAATGTGATCAGAGGTAATGATGAGGAAAAAAGAAAGAAAATGAAGGCACAATGCTTGCTTTTATGAAGAAATAAACATCAATGCAATGCTTAGTAAAAATACTGCCTGCTTTGGAATCACACATGTAGCGGCCAATCTCTAAAGATGGTCCCCAATAAATTATGGTTCCAGGTATTCAAGACCCCTCCACCCACAATAGATCTGGGCTTCCTGTGATTCATTTTAGCCAACAGAAGATGGTGGAAGTAACACCATACCAGTTTCAGGTCTAAGCCTTAAGAAGGCCCATCAGGTCTTACCTTTGTGTTTTTAGGGAGCCTTGATATGCCATGAAAGTGATCCAGCTACCCTACCGGAGAGGTCCCCATGGAAAGGCAATGTGGAAAGGGAGAGGGCTTCCAGGTACATGGAGAGAGAAAGCTCTAGCCATTCTCAAATCTTAGCCAACTCCTCCCCCCCACTCCACCCCATGCCCAAGGTCCTAGACATGTGTATGAGACATGCTGTCCAGTCACAAGTTCAGGTGACTATAGACTCAGCCACTTTCATCCAGAGCAAGAGCAGCTCAGCTGAACCCAGTCCACCACAGAATCGTGAAAGGCAATAAAATGCTTTCTGTTTTAAGCCACAGAGTTTCACAATAGTTTGTAATGCATCAACAGAAAGACTAACCACATGAGAATATCTTCTTTGCCATATACTAATATAGATAGATGACCTTGGTAAAATTCTTTAACCTTAATGAGCTCAGTTTCCTCAACTCTAAAATGGAATGATAGTAATACTTTACAAGGTTATTGTAAACATCAAATAATACTATTTGTGAAACTCCCAAAAACTAGTGTTAATAAACGGTAGCAATTATACATGGGTAGAGGTTAGTTTTCTGACACATTCCCAGGAGGATTTTAATTTCAAATAAAGATCCTGAAGATCAGGAGGCTTATCACCAAATAGCTTTTCATATTAGACCAAAGGCTGCTTCCTCCCTGTATGTGGATAAACTCAAGACTGAATGTGAACAGCTTTCTTTCCAAACATAAAATTCAGGAGATAAGAACCCTTAGCCTTAATTTTCTAAATTAGAAAACAAAAATCATCTTAATTTATTTTATATAAGCAAGATAGGCATTCAGGTATTATATCAATATTATGTTATTAAAATTGTTGTTAGCTATGGCATCACGAAGTTCTCATTCTTGCCTCCATCTTAATGCTTTCTGAGAACCTTTTGAGATTTGTAAAATAAATGATGCAAAACCTGGGATGTTTTGGGTATGACATATCTCATTTATTTTCACTGTCATCACTCACCATGGTATATAATACCTGCTCCCTGCAGACTGAAACATTACAGATGTTTTCAAAATATCGGGCTATGGAGAGACTTCTTAAATTTCTCTTCTGGTTAGTTTCAGTTTAAGTCCCCATCCGCAAAGTTTCTACATATGTGTACTTTAACATTGTGCTTCTTGTGCATTTGCGCCTGGCACCAGTTGTCCACCCAACATTCAGCCACGACAAACTTGAAAAGAGCTCTGGCATTCTGAGATTTACGGAAGATTGAAGAACAAGGAGGCAAAAGATAAAAGTAGTTATAACTATTCATTAGTTATTGGTATATCAGATAATATGTGCAATGGCTTTGGAGCTTTAATTGAATCACTTTTCCCACCTTGTCTTAATTTTAATTACGCAGCTATCATTTCTACCAACCTGTGCAAAGGAACCATATGAAAATGTGACATATGACAATATACATTTACCTAATCTCCAGGACTACAGTGACCTACAGGCAATTAGCTACTGCCTCTAGCATCGAAACGGCCAATTAAAGAGTTAACGAAATGCCCTCCAAATCACCTACAAGCACAGAATTTTTGGACTGCCAGGAACATTGCACTTCAACTGATAAAATTTTTGACTGACTGATTTAGTAAGTCTACATCTGCTAAAATTCCAGACTCATGCCTATAAAACTGAGGAGTCAGGTTTTATGAAGTGTTTTCACTGTCATTAAAGATGATCCCACCTTAGCCCTTTTCCTAACAAGACAATCGTGCAGCAGTCATTATGAGGCGTGATCCTAGCTTGTCATCATGGAAAAAAAATGCCTTGCTAGGTCAATGAGGATGATACTGAGTTCATCTCAAGGATGTAAGACATTCATTCTAGTGGCTATAAAGGAGAAACTAAATACAAGGAAGGAAGGAAGGAAGGAAGGAAGGAAGGAAGGAAGGAAGGAAGGAAGGAAGGGAGGGAGGGAGGGAGGGAGGGAGGGAGGGAGGGAGGGAGGGAGGGAGGGAGGGAGGGAGGGAGGAGAGGTGGGTGGGAGGGAGGGAAAACATATGATATTTTAAGAAATATCTTTTGAAATTTAATATTTAAATTCAAATATTGTATTTTTAAGCCTTCATAGTAGCTTCCTATAATTCAGAACTGGAAAAAGCTAATGGGAAAGGAAAAAAAACAATTAACATCAATACTCTTTTTGAATTATGCTAGGCTTTGTCTGAGATATTCTCTCTCCAAATGCAGAATTCATTCTAACAGTTGTATGGGTTGGATTTCCCTGAAACTAAAACCTGATATAAGGATTTAGTCAATGAGTGATTCCACAAAGACCTAGGAGTGGAGTGAGGAAGGAGGCAGGAAAAGGAAGGGAGCCAACAGAGTGTGTTTATAAGTCATTTACAACTGTGCTCAACTGGAGCTCAATTCTGCTGGAGACCACTGGATAACAGAGCTATCCCACCTGAAGGCCAAAAAAGCTGCTGTCTTTATCCACCAACTTCTGTCGGTCACTGGCCAAGAGTGCACTCAGATATTGGCTCCCAGAATTCTTGCATACCCCATATGAAGGCTGGATATGCTCCAACAGCCAGAGAGAGTGTTCAGGCAGAGTGGGGTGCTTACAGAAGAAAGCTTTCAGCATGCACAGAATGGTGAGCATTGAGGCAATCTGGGTAGGACACTGAATATTTGCTATAAAGGTTGACCCAAAATTAACTGTGTCTGAGCAATACCAAGTTGTGTTGTGGGACTTGCTTCATCTAGTCCAACACACACGGTTCATTCATTATACCTTGGATGGTAAAAGTGACCTGTTTGCCTATTGTTACCCAATTTGATCTCGAAGATCTGTCCTTGGTGTAGAATACCTCAGAGCATCACCCTTGCTCTTTGGGATGTCACAGAGGGGGGGACCGGTGAGGGGCAAGAAGCTGCATATGTTCTATAGGGGAGCTCATTAGTTTTCTGTAAATCACATATTTGATTGGGCTGAGCACCTGATGGGGTAAAACCTACCAGAAATATATTTGTCAAATTAAAATAAATTGGGACAGAAGGTTTGGTGACTAAATATGTTTGAGATGCAAAAAAATATAGTAGACAAAATCAAGGCTTATAAAAATCTAGACCAAATCCAACCAGTGACCAAACACTTCTCTCAGCTGCTTTTGCTAGGACTTATATGTACACATTAAACACCGCAAGGATAAACACATAAAAATTGAGAAATGCAAAGGCTATGTTGAATCTTACTTTGGATTCATGCAACCTAAAAGGGGCTCTCATCTGTTGTTTTTCTTAGCTGAAGATCAGTTCTAAAGAGTGGTCCAGACACCACAAAAAGAGAAAAATCCTTTTCCAGATGCCTTCCTTCTTCCTGATTTCTTAGCAATAATCCCAGGAAACTGTCAATCAGTTTGTCAAAATATGAGGAACACTTGAATCAAGTCAACAAATAACTGTGTGGTACCTTCTATGTAAAAGTTCCAGCTCCTGTCTAAGGGCCAGAGAAGTTGAAGAAACTGCAGGGTTCTGATGTTTCACACCTGCTGGATTTGGACTGATGGATGGATTGGTTGATTAATTAAGTCATTAAACTAAATGAATGAAAGGACTCCTACAGCCCAACTCTTTTATGGAGAGTAACCTGTCTTCTCTATCCTATAAAATCCACATCAAGTCTGATGCTTCATACATGTTGTGGATGCTCCATAAATGATCGCCGATGTCATGAAAAAAACAAAAAACAAAAGAAGACACAGTGCAAAGATTTGTTCAGTATGAGTTGCCACAGTAAGATCTGAGATTCTTGAAGTGTTGCAATGATTTTCTCAGTTAAGCATTAATGGAACACACAGATGAGCAAAACTCTTTAAAACCCCATAGCACCACTCTAGCTGGAACCTGCAATCCTTGCTTCAAAAACTTAGATATTTCCAACTCATCTGGGAAGACTTTCTATATTATGAAACAAGTAGTTCTTGCTATTTTCTCCCACATGTTTCTTCCCTGTCATGCCAGATAATCCTCTACTCACAAAATTAAGTTTTGGCTTCTTTCTACAAATTGTCTTCATATTTATCTTCACATTTCAACATTCTGTTTATGTGTTTTTTGCTAATAAAGACCACCCACTGCACTTCTGCTGTGAAAACAAACACCTTCGCTTGAGAGAGCTCATTTATATCCAAACTGGTGAAATCAACAGGGCACACAAGTTAGGCATTTTACTGATCAGTTCATTTTAGTCTGAAAGTTTGAAACAATATTTTAGAATTGTAGTACATTTTGGGGGCTTGACTAAATGTAAATCGTTTTTTGAACAGGCCCATTTTTATATAGTTGACTTTATCATCTCTTCTGTTTTATTGAGCCACTGCTGATATTTTTAGATTAAAAGGTCCGAGAAGGGAAGGACTGTGAACACAACCTTATTTAATCCTAGACAGAATAAAGATTTGCTACCATGTCTTAGGGTTATAAGTCTTTGAGGTTGGGCTGTCCACATTGCAATCTGCTACTCCTATTCTTTCTATTGCCATTTCTCCTTCCTCTGGTCAACAAACAGAATAAATTGGTTTAAAAATGGTATATGTAAGGCTGCATTTCAAAGAATATATGCTTAAAATATTAATACCTTGCAAATAAGTAATTTATTACATCAAAATTTATTGTGAGTCACTGAAACCAGAAATTTTCTTGAGAGCAGAAAGCAGATCTTGGAAAAGTGTATTACTAGACGGTGAAAAGAGAAAGTCAGGCAAGAAGTCAACTTGAAGATGTCTGTACTAGTTATCTCGCGTCATAATAATGCAGCATAACAAATAACCACAGCAGCTCAGTGGCATACAATAAAAGGTATATATTTTTGCTATCAGTCTATGTTTTTGTTAGGTAACTCTGCCTATTTGGGATAGCCTTGCTCATACCCCTGCAGTGGGTAGGAGGGTCAGCTGGGGAACTGATTGATTTGGCACAGACTTGGTTTGAATGACCTGGCCCTGATCCATGTTGTCTCTTCCTCTGCTAGTCTAGTCAGGAAACATTCTCATGGGGCAGAAGCCCAAGACAGAGAACACAAGTCTTCTTGAGGCTTAAGCTCAGAACAGGCACACATACACTGTCATTTCCACCACATCCACTGGCCCAAAGCAGTCACAAAACCAATCTAACCCTCCAGAGGAGTGGAGTAACAGACCGCCTCTCCTGTTGACAGGAGGTGCAAAGTCCCATTGCAAAGGACATCTATAGAACAATTTATTTAGTACAGCAACTTAATCTAGTTAATTGATTTAATTTAGCATAACAGAATTTCTTTTACAAATTAATTCAGGTAAATAAAAAAGGGTTTAAAAAAGCAAAAAAATAAAAGCAATCCTTTTAAATCAATTGCCAATGGGAGAGAGAAGGAACAATTGTGTGTTAATTTATTCAAGAGACATTTACCAGCCCTAACTGGTTTGGCTCAGTGGATAGAGCGTTGGCCTGCGGACTGAAAGATCCTAGGTTCGATTTCGGTCAGGGGCATGTACCTTGGTTGCGGGCACATCCACAGCAGGAGGTGTGCAGGAGGCAGCTGATTGATGTTTCTCTCTCATCGATGTTTCTAACTCTCTATCCCTATCCCTTCCTCTTTGTAAAAAAATCAATAAAAAATATATTTTTTTTAAAAAAAGAGACATTTACCAGTTGTCTACTATGTTTTAGACTTTATATTGGGTACACATATGATTCAGATATAGCCCCTGTTCTCAAATAGTTCACAATCCCATGAGTTTGCATACAACAAGTATCATTTGGACAGTGCTTTGCACATTGTGATAGGTGCTCAATGAATATTTGTTGGTCAATGATTGGATAAACACTAAGGAGACCATGAGCCTGTCAGATCGCAAAAGTTATCTTCTACTCCATAAGACTGTTTTGGGATGACAGTCCTTCAGTGCATAGAATATGCTAGCAAAAGAAGAAAATTTAAATGTCTAAGAAATCAATATGCACACTTAATTTCCCAGTATAACCCTCTATCTCTACCTCTACCTCTACCTTTACCTCTAGTATATATCTCTATCTTGTGGGGCCAAAGTTAAAATACTAGTTAATAGACCTTTCTATTCCTTAGGCAGCAGTTAGTGGTATGATGTGGGAGCCTGCCAGAGATCAATGGCCGAATAGTCCAGACCAGGGTAGAAGCCTCAAGTCAGGCAGCACCTGCAAGTCCCCTAATTGCCAAGTCAGAGAAAACAGATCACCTAGGATGTGATTCTGTGTTCTCCCTTCAGTATGTCATCAAGCATAGGCCCAAGAATTAAAAAAGAGATAATGCAAAGTTATTCATGGGTTATGCATATATGCATACAAGGTCTTTGATTGATTACCTCCCGCCCACCCACCCTCCCCCACCTTCCCTTTGAGATTCCACACTGTTCCATGCTTCAAGACTCTGGGTCCACTCTGTTCACCAGTTTATTTTGTTACTTAGATTCCACATATGAGTGCGATGATGTGATACTTGTCTTTCCCTGACTGACTTATTTCACTTAGCATGATACTCTTCAGGTCCCTCCATGCTGTCTCAAAGGGTAAGATATTCTTCTTTTTCACTGCTGCATAGTATTCCGTGGTATAAATGTACCACAGTTTTTTATCCACTCATCTACTGATTGGCACTTGGGCTGTTTCCATATATGTATAATCCATGGTCACAGACAATAGGGTGCTGAAGACCTGGGGAGGAAGGGGTGCTAGAGGAGGTTAATGGGGGAGAAAGGGGAACATATATAATACTTTCAACAATAAAGAATGAAAAATAAATAAAACTACCTTATATGCCTGAAAAACAAACAAAAAGCAAAGTTATCCATATTTCAATGTATATGTACACACACATACACACATCCAACCAATCATTCCACAGTGAAAAACCTTTTATCTTGGGTTTGCTCTTGGAGAATCTTTCGAATCTTTCTCAGACATCTTTGTGGAGGTCTAGAGAGCCATGCAAAGTGAGAAAGCCTGTAAGCCAGAACTGAGTTCCCCTTTGATTTGAAAAGTGAATTGCAAAGTAAAAACTATCAGTGCACACCAATGCCACATGGTTATTTATGTGTGTGTGTGACTGTGTGCATGTGAACACATGTGAGTAGGCCTTGGTGTGTAATGGGGCATTAACACCAACTCACAGGAATTACTCTGCTTTATGAGTTGGGACTTTTTTTTTTAAAAAAAGAAAATCAAGCCACATATGTTTTTTCTTCCCATTCTCAGCCGTTTACAGATGCTGAATACTTATTTAGGAATACATCTCAATGCATCATTCAAATATCCTTGAGCTGAGCACATGATATGCACATCATGAATACATATACTTACTGCACGGTCTTTTGTGAGGGTTTTGAAAACAGCATCTGAAAGAGTAACCGTGGGTCTCTACCCGATGATGTGCACTTGGCGAGTGTGACAGAGCCGATTCTGGCCACTCATTTCCTCTTTCACAGGTCCTGTTCCTTCTAGAACATTTCAGGGATTCTACTACATAGTTAAAAAGTAAACCACAATCTCTGGACCCCTTACCAATTGTATGTTTCCATCTGTCCAAGGCAGATTACATTTGTGGATCTTCAATATATGCCTCACAAATAGATATATTTATTTTTTTTAAAATATATATATTTTTTATTTCAGAGAGGAAAGGAGAGGGAGAAAGAGAGAGAAACATCAGTGATATGAGAGAATCATTGATTGGCTGCTTCCTACACACCCCCTACTGGTGATCAAGCCCACAACCTGGGCATGTACCCTAACTGGGAATTGAACTGTGACCTCCTGGTTCATAGGTCCATGCTCAACCACTGAGCCACACTAGCCTGGCACAAATAGATATATTTTTAAAATATTATAACTTTACACTAGCTAATTTCATCCTCCTCTAGGCTTGTTTGTGGTTGATGAAACTAAATTCCAGAGCTTGGTGTTGTAATCTGTATTACTACTATTTACCTACTAGAAACATTTGCAAATGTACAGTTCAACAACAGCAATCCATTCAGAAAGCACCTTCTTGCTATCACCATCACTCCTAGTTAACAATGTTGAGGACTGTTTTCTCTACCTTTTTCTTTAGAAATATGAAATAAGTGTTTTAGAAAATTGGTCTCTGCAACTCAGAAAACTTAGCCTAGAAAACTGCACATCCTTCTCTCTTTTCCCATTTGAGATACCGGATGATCTGAAGACATTTACTTCTTAATATTATTTTTTCTTTTATTACATCTCCCCATTCTGGAAATCTAAGATAAAAAACACCAGATCTATAAGGTAAAAGTCTTACATTCCCCAGTTTGGGGCACATAAGGTTTTTCTGATAAGCTCTTTCATGTGAACCTGAAGCTCATTTACGCAATGGGGCACCCCAAATGACTTCAAGTGCCCTTTTCCAGATCCGATGGTCTTAGATTGTTTTGATCTGTGAAGTAACAGATATCTGAAAGCATGTGTTATTTGAAACATAAAGCAGAACATGAAACATTTGCATCTCATTACCATTTTATAAAGATTGCCTTTGAGATTCAAAAGGTGTAACAATTGTTAGCAGAGAAGTGGTTCATGTAACCTTCTATCTCCACAAACTAACATTAATGGCATTAAAATAAATAAATTAACATAATTCATTTAATGTCTATTCATTCAAAGAAAATATATATATATTTGTGATAATTCAGAAGCAACATGCCTCATTTCTTACTCCCTAAATTCTAAAATCTATTTTTCAATTTGGAATGCAATTTTTGAGTGCCTTACATGTGTTCAATTGCATCCTTATATTTTAGGCAAATGTTTTTAAGTAAAGATTAAATCTTTAAATGAAGATGAAACAATTTTACTAAATAAAAATGCTAGAATAGTTATTTAAATATATTAGAAAGTAACATGCAATTCATTACCAACTTTTCCAGGTGCGTGATGACCAACAAACTAATGGGTATTTTTAGAAAACCTACAATATGCTGAGTTACAAATAAAATGTACAATCTAGTTTTCAACCATGTGTATATTATAATAAAGTTGGGGAGGAAGAGCAAAGATGTGGAGATGAGAGAATAAACCAGTAGTGGTTTAAGAGGGCTCATGCGACCAGCACTGAAATGAGCTAGAGTTGGCTAAATCTGCTGAGTCATGTCTGTTTTTTCCTGTAGAGAAATCAATGGCAGCAGCAAGACCAGTGATGACAAGGAAAGAGAAGAGGGTGTGATGAACCTGCTCCCTCAGCCTTCCAGAGCCCGTGGATGCTGCTGTGTACTACACACAGAGGGGTCACCTGAACACTTGTGAAGGGGGAGGAAAAAAAATCTCTCTTCAAAATTCCCATTAGTCAAAGGGTTTCATTACCTTTTGAGACTCAAACAACTTCTGCTTACCTCTCTAGCTTCATGTCTCATCCCAACCCCTTTGTTACTTGACATCTAGTCACATTTAAATAATTTTAGTCCCAAATATATATTATGCTCTTGGTCCCTGCAATGTTGCTCTTCTGGTGCCTCTACCTGGAAGGAGCTGCTGAACATTTTTGGGCCCCGTTAACTGCTGTAGACTTGGCCTTGAATGCATCTTCAGTGGCCCCTGTCCCTGGGTTAGTTGCTTCCCAATCATGCACCCCCATTTCAATCTATATTGACTATTTAAAACATTTCTTACCTTTCTTTATGAAAATTAAATAAATTAGCACCTGGTAAACACTTAGAGTAGTATCTAGCATGTCATACTCGAGAAACATTAGCCATTATTATTCTCTTGCTTATCTGATTCCTCAATATTTTCCCTCACCAACATCTAAGCTAGTTTTTGTCGTATTCACCAATGCAACCAACCACCTAGTACTGTGCCAGGCACATGGTGCATGGCAATGAATAGTGCATGGAAGAGAGTGTTTTAGTTATTACACATATTCCTTGGTATTTAGATTTTAATTCTTTGTCCTTTCCTCTACAAGACTTCCCTTTCAAAACAAGGTTCTGTTTTTCCAAAATATAAAAAAATGAAGGAGGAGGATATGAGAAAACCTGTTGCAAAAAAAGAAATTATTCCAATTGCTATTATCATAAACAATAAATAGTTTGGATTTTGTGGGACCTGTAATAGGTTGTGTGTGTGTGTGTGTGTGTGTGTGTGATTTTTTTTTTAAATCACAGTTTTGAGCATATTGCTCAGGTCTGAGTTCCTGTGTCAAAAGAGGGAATAGCAAACTTTAAGAGCATATTTAGGTGAGATCATATGATACTTGTCTTTCTCTAACTGGCTTATTTCACTTGATACTCTCCAGGTCCCTCCATGCTGTCTCAAGAAAATCTGATATATATACAAAGAAATATCATTCCTTTGTATGGACATTTACAAATGTCCATTTGTAAATGGACATTTAGATTTTAGACCTCTGGCCTCCAGAGCTGTGAGAGAATTTGTTATGGCAGCCAGGAGGTCAAATGAAATAACACTTGTAAAACATGCCACTAATTCCTAGAATATTATTATTCATTTACTCCTTCAATCATTTATTCAACAAATGTAAGTATCTACCATGTCCTAGGACTGTCTTCAACACTAGAAATACATGGGCAAAAGAGAGTTAGATATGAGGAAATTACACTTACAACTTTAAATAGCATTCTGTTACAAGATGAGTTTCCTTGTCATTGAATCTCCAGCTCTCCTTTGTGTTGCTATTAAAATGCTTTCCTTGTTTTGATGAAACACACACACAGCCAAACACCATAGTTTTAATTTCCACTCATACCACATTCTAGAACCCCTCTCCTTCACATCCTTGGCAATTTCCACTTTCAGTGCAATCCCAAATTTGTCTGCATGGAGGACAAACTCTAAAGCAGCAGTAAATATAAACGGGCTACTAGATATTGCAAAGTATTTGTAATGTTTGTCTCAATAGAAAAAGCAAGCTAACCTTCATTCTAATTTTGTCCCATCTCTCTGCATTCTGGAACATCATTTGTAAACTGGAAATAGGTATTTGGTATTTCGTCCTCATTCACATTTATCAGTTTTATTTGTTTTGGACTTCTCTAGATCATGTAAATGTCTCCTGCCCGTGGGAAAGAGCATACGTTTTAGTAATCTTACAATAAGAACACCCTTGTTGGTAACAGATACTGACTCTAATGATATTCAACCCATGGAAGGAAGGTTATTTTCTTGAAGGAAGCTTTTCTCCTTAAATTCAATTACAGAGAATAGAAAACAAACTTTGTAACATTTATAGCACCTGCAACTTGAGCACAATATTTTGCCCTAAATAGGATTAAAACTGTGATAACCCATAATATCCTGATCATAGTTCCCTGTGTCACTAGGATATATGTGTCCTGCTCTTTTGCTTTCTAAACTAATCCCTTACTTTTATAAAGTAAATTTTTCATCACCAGTTTCTTCTATGTTTTGTGGAGATCCTAGAAGAGACATTTCTTTTAGGAAGTGACTGTTATGACAGTATTATAAACAGCCAGATATATCCGGATTAATATAAATGTCCTGCATGTGACAATTTGCCCCCACCAGAAGTGATGCTTTAATAAGATTGAACAATTTACCTGAGAAAAGCTCTTGACAGAGACAGAAACTGTGTCACTTGTTCAAAGCAGGGACTCAGACAAATATTTTCATCTGGCTGTTGCTCAATGCCTGACTTTAAGCTACACATCATTCACCTTTTTATCCATCACACTGTAAGCATGGCTATTGTAACCAACAGGAGCAAACTGCAAAGCTTGAAACTGTGTGTTCTGTGCCATCTCACAGACAGTTGATGAGATGGACTTCAAGGGAGTGGACAAATGGATTAATTGGGTTCAGGAAGAAAAGGGAGCCAGAAGAAAAGTAATGGTATCAGCTACCAGGCAATGCTAGGTTGGGTCGCTCCGTCTTTTTCTAAATCTTGGAATCAGGCCAGGGTCACTGATTCTAATTAGCAACAGACCAGCTCCTTATACCACACAGGTCCCGGGGAGCTGAAGAAAATGAACCTGGTCTGCCAAGTCAGAGCTTGCGTTTAATTTGGGGAGGGAAATGGGGAGACTGCACTTGGCCAAAGCCTCCTGCTGGGCTCTCTCTTGGGCACAAAACAGCCAGAGGAGGGTAAAGAATGGGTAGAAAATAAAACACAACGAGGGAGGGGGGATAAATTATGGATTTAGACAAAGCTGTGGGGAAAAAGATGAGGGAGAAAAAAGGAAGAAGGAGGTAGGGGAATGCCACACAACCCAAGATGATAAAATCAAAGACAACTGTTCAAAGCACTTCAGTTCCTTCTATCTCATTGTGTTGTATTTCCTACTTTCATAGAAATCTGAAGGTCATTTATTTAATCACTATATATCTTCTGAGAATTCCAAAGAATGGACCAAGCATTGTATGAGTAACTTTGCTTACATATTTTTGTTTAATCCTTGCAGCTATCCCATGTAATCAGCTATTTTACATGTAAAAATTCTGAGATTTAGAAAAAAAAAAAAAAAAGCAAGTTCCACCTGCAGTTTGTGGCAACATCAGAACATAATTCCAGGTCTGTCTAATTCCAAAGCTCATGGACTTTTCACTATACCAATAGAATAAAAATTGTAAGAGAGTGTCTCATTAACTCCTGCAAGGGGGAATTTTTTAAATCAATAGTTTAATTTTAATAGAAAGACCAGTGCTGGAACAATACATTGCTTCAGGGAACATCCCACTGAGATGAAGGTCCAGGAAAAGATGCTGCTGCTCCTTTTAATATTTCTTGTGAAACTTCCAACAGGGAAAACTGGTGACTATTGCTTAAAAGTTTCCTGTGCGGGAGCACCTGGACACAGGAACTTTCATTATGAGCTACCATGAAACAGACATATAAAATGGAAAATAAGTGTATAAAACGTATAGTTGGTGCTAATTTAGACATTGTACATCACATTCTAGCTAGAAAGCATATTTTTTAATAAGCACTTGCCAAAGAAACAATTAAAATTGAGAGCACAATGTGTTGAGTATTATTTTTCTATAGTGTCCCCCTTGATGAATGGTCATTCCTCTTCAGGATACCAGGTTTTCATGCAGAATTGGAAAGGGGGAAGGCTTGTTCCACAATGAGCTTGATGTTTCAAAATGCAGGGTGAATAGTAATGGGGATGGTAAAAGTTGCAAAACCTCTCACTTCCCACTATCTAATTATAAGAAGTTTGAGATTCGCACAGGAAGTTCAAATCCTCACTTGACTAGATAGTTTAGAAATCTGAATTTACAAAAATTCATGAATAATTGACCAAAAGCAGAATATAAGGAAGCACGGAAAGAACATAGCAGAATAAGTCAAAAAATTCATTTTGTGGATATTTTCTTAACTTCCATATTAGCTTGCAGTTCCCTACATATTTCAGTTACTATGTAATTTTTTCTCCCAGTCCTTTAAAATACATGCCTAACTGTATTAATTTCAACTCTAAACAGACTTGCAACATTCATTACTACCCTCACGCCCAACCCCAAATCCATGATAACTGGAAGTTTGAGTTTACCTTTTGAGCTTTCCTATGAGTAGTGAGACATAAAGTTTTGACTTTTGGAAACTGAGTTATAAGGGAATACATCTTGCATCACTGTTGTACCCAATAGTCTCTGTTTCCCCTCCAAAATCCACTCTTCTGTTCCGTATTCCAAAGCCTGGCCTCCTTGGACCAACACCCCCCCCCTCCCCCAGGGCCCTCTTCAACTCAGTTTCTGATGCATTTGGGCCAGTGGGAGGCAACCACTGGGAGCTCAGAGAGTGAAAGGAGGGCAGGCTATGTGTTACCTTGTCCCTGGTTTCCTGCTTCCTCCTCATGAGCTGTGTGGGCAGTGGCTCCTATCCGGAAGCCCCTGCCCAATGGTGTATTAGTTTCCTAGAGCTGCCATAACAAGTTATCTTAAACTGGAAGGCTTATAACAACAGAAATTTATTCTCTCACAGCTCTGGAGGTCAGAATTCCAATCAAGGTGTCAGCAGGGCCATGCTCCCTCTGAAAGCTCTAGGGGGAATTTTTTATTTTTATTTTCTTCTTCCAGCATTTGCTGGCTCTAGGCATTCCTTGGCCTTTGGCTGTGTAGAAGACCAGCCTCTTCCCATAGCCTTCTTCTCTTCTGCCCTCTGTGTCTTCTCTTCTTAGAAGGACACTTACCATTGGATTTGGGGCCCACCTGTAAAATCTAGGGTAATCTCACCTAGAAGTGTTTAACTTAATTACATTTGCCAAGACTTTTTCTAAGTCAGGTCACACTCACAGGTTCTGGGTGGGTGTATCTGTTGAGGGACCATCTTTCAGTCTGCTACAAACGGCTGTAGCTCCTAAGGGTCCTGGTTGTTGTACGCTCCTCTTCTCCCTCAGGATTCCCCAGGCACTAGGACCTCCATGCCACACCATTCGTGACTGATCCCCTTAACCTGCCCAAGATTCAAATCTCAGAATCCCTAAATTAGACTTGCTTGCATTATCTTGTTAAATGTACATGGACCCTGGCTAAGACCATTATATAAATTATATATTAGGCTTTTGAAGATATTAAAAAAAAAAAAACTAAACATGACCTTATTAACCAAGATTGAGACATGAATTCTCAATTTCAGCCATAGACTCACCCACCCTCAATGGAATATGTCTTCCCTGATTCATCCAGCAGAATCAATCACTGAGAACTTGAGAACACACCTACAAAAACGCCACAGGGGCAGACTAACTAACCCTCTGCGCTCTGTGATAGCTAGATTTCCCAATTTTGGCACTCTTCAGAAAGGAAGGAGTCATCTTTATAATGAAGGTCTCCCCACGCTCCTCTAAAGCATAATGAACTTCCATAAACACATTTACATGTTTTTAAAATTCCCCCCAATAATAGTACAGCTCGGTGAACCAAAGTGTATTAAAAAAAAATGATGTGACACCATATACTAGTACATCAGTCACCTATATTATTACACCTTACTGGTGTTTTACAAATTTTAAACAATTTTTGATATTGTGGAAACAGCACCTATACTCATTTGTGTGTTCACTCCTTTCTGATGTTTAAACAGTCGTTCTCCCCCTCACTGCTGTTCCAGGTCTACAGGAACACAATCAAAACACAACTTTATTTGCCTAATTAAAGAGAATTCTGGCACGGCATTCAGAGACTGATATTTTCAAATACCCATTTTCTCATTTGTACAACAACTGTGTTGGACGTGATGATTTGATCATTTAGACCAGTGGTCGGAGAGCCGCGGTTTGCCACTCTGTTGACTAATGAGTTTGCCGACCCAAGATTTAGACCAGGGGTGGGCAAACTTTTTGACTCGAGGGCCACAATGGGTTCTTAAACTGGACCGGAGGGCCGGAACAAAAGCATGGATGGAGTGTTTGTGTGAACTAATATAAATTCAAAGTAAACATCATTACATAAAAGGGTACGGTCTTTTTTTTTTATTTCAATAGTTTTATTCATTTCAAACATTTTAACAAGAAGAATGTAAACACTAATTATTATAATTTGAAACTTCAAAAAATGGAGGAATCATAGCACAATAACATACCTTATATTGAAGATGGCAAAGGCAAAATAAAAATTGCCTAACAAAGGAAAGGTACAAAAGCCTTTCAAATTAAACTTAAATATAATAAAATAATTTAAAACTAAAACAAATAGAAAAGAACAAAATGTGTAAACAGTCAATTAAACATTTTCTTTAGTGCAACTTCCAAATTATGCCCGGGACGTAGATGTAGATGGCAATGTAGACTGGGTTGAAAGGTTTTTGGTCTTTAAAACATCAACTTCAGTGGGAACAGTGTTGTTGGTCTCCTTTTTAGCTAATGCTCTGATACTGTGCTCTCCAGGGGCGTGTCTCCCTACATCACCACGATAACGTGTCTCCGCATTCCCAGGGTGATGTCGGGGGACGCGTCAGCGGGCATTACAAGGAGCCTCTGGAAGATTGAGAGGTTGTTCCTTCTGCTGAATGGGCGGATATTAATCTGCCCACTCAGAAGAAGGAGCTGCGGCCATGTTTCCCGACGTTGCCATGTTAACACTGCTGCTGGTGAAGGAGCGGAGGGGAGAGCAAGAGAACCCTCCACTCTTTTGGCTCTGTGGGTTGGATAGAACAGCTGAACGGGCCAGATCCAGCCCGCGGGCCGTAGTTTGCCCACGGCTGATTTAGACTATCCTGAAATTTACATAAATTGGCAGGGAAAAACTCAGCCACTCTATCATGTCATCATCATGATGTCACAAGGAATCCTAAGGCCCTGAGGGCTCTTACTGAGTAAAACAAAGTTGTTTAACGTTCCATCTAAATTTGGAAAGTGTTCTGTGTGTCAGAATTAAATTCTATTAATGGAATCTGCCTCTTGCTGATAAAGGTCCAAACTAGTCTAAAACTACCTGCAGCCACTGCTTCAGCAAGTTCAAATCAAACACCAACCACACGAGTACAAAAACAAGCAAATGCACAGATACAGGTCTTGTTGCTACTCCTGGACTCCCCTTGTCTGTGGGGTGCTTAACTCTATCAAGTTCCATTTGATTCACAGGTCCCTAGATGCCTCTTCCTGCCAGGTGTGTCTACCTAGAAAAACTGGATGCATGTAATATATTTAAACCATGATGTTAACAGAAGGTCTATGTCATCATTCATTCATTTATTCATTCACTCGTTCATTCATTCATGCCAAATCTCCCAGTGAGCCATTTATATCTTTAAAAATAATGCTTACTATTTTCTAGACAAACTTCAAATATAAGATCATCCCTTTAAAAAAAATCTAGAGTAAATCTTGCATTTATGGTGATCATGTAACAATTTTAGGGAAGCAGTGAAAGAAAAAATGATATTGAGCAAATGCATATACAAGTGTGCATACATGCATATCCATATGCATATGTGAAATATGTGTGTATATATTTAAAATTATGCTTTGAAAGGCGTTTGCCAAAATTCAAAACTACGTGTAAAAATAGCTCCATGTCTGTATCAGTTAGTTTCTTTTGGAAACTTTAAAAAAATATAATATTTTTTGATGGCTCTACCCTGTGCTGCCCAGCTACATTAAGATAACAGCAAACTACATTCTTATGGCTGTCATAACATTTAGCTTGGTGCTGCTTGCAATGTGAGTAATCTATTAAGATATATAAGGTGCAAAATGCCGCCTTTGTGTCTTGGAGTTCCAGCTATCAGCTGTAACAACCAAGTGCAATTACTGCCAGTGTGGGGCCTGGCTGCTTCCCACCAGGGCCCTCATAGGCCAGAGAGTTTGCAGCAGTGACCCCTGGCAGCCTCAGCCACCGCCACTGGGGCCGCCCAGAGCTCCTTCTCCTGGTCTTTGCTCCCTCGACTCCCTCCCCTCTCCTCTTTCGTGCCTGTCATCAATCTTACTAAAATGACAGCAGACAGATGTTAGCCTTTGCAAAGATCAAATGAAATCTATGGCTTTGGGGCTGTTCACCAAGGAGCAGATCAGTCTACACCCAATACCGGCACACACACTGGTAACAACCCACCTAGCATCTATTTGCCAGCCATTGCCAGTGTCTCTGCAAGTGTGGGCCACTCAGAAATGGATTTTGACAAAATTTAATCCTTTAGAGAGATTTGATGATGGACTGTTGGGAATTTCTTGCAAGTGTATGTCTGTGTATAAGTGCACAGGCATTTGAAAATAATTACTAATGTTCAAGTTAGAGGAGACAGTATTTATTTTGGCCACAGACTCATGATTTTTAACCCCTTCTTTCAAAAGTTGGACTGTACCAAGGCCCCCACCCCCACCACTTGCCCTTGAGTTTTCATATTTCTTTTACTGAGCAAACATTACTCCATAGCATAACTATGCTGAATGTGCCCTTGTCTCATGCAATTTCTTAACATCAATGTACAGGACTATTTATCCCCAATAGAAATGTTTACCTAATCTGGAAAATGTCAGGCCATATGGTGTACATTGTAGGAATTTCACCCATCCTTTTTAACTCTTTCTGAAAGTCTTTTCTCCCCCCTGCTGCCCATTTGTTGTGGACCAGGCAGAAATGATTAAAGGGGATGGAAATCAGAAGAGAGAGGCCAGGGTGGGAAGGAAGTGGAAAGGAGCACAGATGGGCCATGGGGGAAGCTTCTTTCCTTGCCGAATGTGAAATCTTGCAAACCAAAGGCCAGAGAAGTCTCAGGATTAAGGCAACCTTTTATGCAAAGTTAGAGCAAATCCAGAAAAAAAAGAAAAAAAGCAAACCACATCAACAGTGACCTAGAGATGAATATGATGTATTATGAATCATAACATCCCATGGGCTACCTGAAATTCAGAGACCAAATTCCCTTTAGGCTCTTATTTCCCTCATCACCTCCTAGAAATAATGAAGTCTTAACTGCATGAAGAAAAGAGCAACCGACCCTCCGGTACTTTGCGCTGAAGCAAATGTTTCTGTAATGTGTCTTTCTACAGCATCTCAGTAAAAGATAGATCGCTATTTAAAATAAGCGATATCAAGGAAGAATAAACTATTATGTTTGTGCCAATGCTTATTCATGGTTTTATAACAAGACATATCTGTTTTCTTCATATAAATCTTGACTCTATATTTAGAGTTTGCAAACAATGATTCTAGTTTTTGGCTGCCTGCCACATCTGATAGAAAGCTGGGATAGCCGTACTACATTACTATAACATTAAAAAATTCCCAAAATTTCATGTGTAGAACTTCCTAGCAGGCAAGAGAAAATAGAAAGTGTTCATGTGTGTACAGAGAAAAGAGGAGGGGAAGGGTTACAAACTTCGGGGAGGGGCCTAAACTGATACTACTTTTATTGTCAATGGCCCTAAATTAAGGGAAACTATTGGACCTATAGAAACCGAGTAGGGACTACTATTTCGGGTCTCTTCTGGCCTTCATTTCACCTCTAATCAAAAGACTCCCACTCTGTCTTAGCCACTCGGTCAATTCCTAAGCAATGGTTCAGCAATCACCAAACATTCAGGAAACAGTGCTGTTTTAACAACATGAATAGCAATGTCAAGTAATATATTTTAGAACATTGAGCTTCCCAAAGAAATTTTCTTTTCTCCCATCTCTTTCTTTTTATACCTAATACTGCTAAAAAGCTTAATGGGTACCAGAAAATTGTCATTAGCTTAATTTTTTTCTTGGTCCCAGGAAAAGAGAAGAAAAAAAAAGCAATAATTTCTAGGACAGCCAATTCCATGGACTTTTATAATCTAGTATTTTGGAGGTGTGGAATTAGCTTAGGAGAATTCATTCATTCATTACCGTATATTCATACATTCACTCAACAAAAAAAAGTGCATCCTGCCATTTCCAAGCACTCTGCTGAGCACTGGGTTACAAGCTCAAAGAAAGGCAGGATCTCTCCTTCAAAGGCCTGCTACTTAGACTGAAAACGCAGTCAAGTCAACAGGTGCGGTGTGATAGCACCTGGAGATCTCTGATCTCATTGATTAAGGAAACCTGAAGACCCTGAGTATCAGAGAAGGATATGAAAAATGATATCTTCTGAGCCGCCTTAAAGAAAGAAAAGGGCAGTTGTGGAGATCCAGGACAAAGGCAGAGGCTTGAGAGAGCCATGAGTAGCTTGGTGTGGTCTGGTGTGGGGGTGGTGGTGGTGGTAGCAGACAAAGGCCAGACAAGCAGACCTTCAAATCCTGAAGAGCCTTGGGCATCCAAAAACTATGGTTTGGACAGAATGACTTCTGCAGCTGTAAAGCTGCCACTAAAATTTCAAGTAGGAACATTCTAATGGAAAGGATAGGGATGCCATGAAAAAAATCTTTCTTAACCTGCAAAAGACATATAATAAAAGTAAGAACAAAACACAGGTACTAAAGCATAGCACAGCTCCAAGACTCAAAACTAAGCCTGTAATTTTGACATTGCATAAAACTGAAAGATGCCCAGTGGCCCTCAGTCCTGAGATTAATTCAGAAAATCATAACTGACTCAGGAAACATAAAAAAGGAGACTTAAGAAAAGTAAGAAAAAATATATAGGAGTGGGGAGGATGAGGGGTTAAGAGGTCACCAGAGAACCAGAGTTTAGGAAAACCTTTATATTAATCTGACTGAACTTTGGTCACAAAGTTAAATATGTTACTAGTAAATTTTTTTTTCACTGAAAAAGAGGAAAAAAAAGAAAGTCCAGGAAGGCTGACACATAGACACAGACACTCTAACTAGAGTTTGAACAACCAAAGGTTATTTATTCCAGGCACCACAATTTTTAAATCACATCTAGGGAAAAAAAAAAAAAAAAAAAAAAAAGATCAAATGCATTAGTTCTATTTACAACCACTGTTGTTCAGCATATCAATTAAAAGCCAAAGTACTTTCCCCGCATTCCTTCTACTCAATTTTTAAATGTTTATTGGTGCATTTAACTGAGCATTTCATCACAATTAGTGTGGACGTGATAGAAGGCCCATAGAACACACTGAACTTTTCATTATGAAAGTGGATTGAGCAGGACAAACACTAAATTGTTAATATCTTAAAAACAAGAGCATTAACTATTAAACAGCAGTAATATAAGGTGTTATCTGTGAGAGAAATGGAATGTGCCATTTAGCCGTTTTTTTAATTCCCCCATTTTGTATATTTCTAATAATTGCCTTATTACATTAGATAGTTGAGAAATATATCACTAACATGGATGTCATAAATAATGATATTAGCAAAAACTACAAAACTAATAATTGGAATCCCATGTGGGTTACCTTGATCTTTATTTTGAATGAGTCAAGATGAGGCAAAATTGAAAATAAAGAATAATCAATATAGTATATTTTAAAATGTAGGCTTACCTTCACAGAAGGTAAACTCAGAAGATATACAAAGGAAGGGAGGAGGGAAGGAAGGAAGGAAGGAAGGAAGGAAGGAAGGAAGGAAGGAAGGAAGGAAGAAAGAAAGGGAGGGAGGAAAGAAGGAAAACTCTGCTCCTTGGATATGCTCAGCTCACAATTCAACATGCCATGAATATGTCTGTCCGTAGAACCATCGAAATAAACAGTAAAGACTTGTAGAGTGTTGTTTTTTGTTTGTTTGTTTCAAAAAATTCAATGAAATTGTTTTCAGTCTCTTAGATGAATGTTTAAGAACAAAATATTAATGTTACGTAAGATAAAACCCATATTTCTAAAATCCTTGTCTATCCAGTAACTCCATAGGTTGCTTAGAAGTCTTTTAGCAAAATTATGCAATAGTGTAAGTTATGCCCTTTCAGATAAATGCTTCCTTGTGGTCCCCCCACACACATCCATCTCACTGCTGATGTCTGTTCCCTGTTAGGACAAGGAACCAGAAGCAGAAGGGATGGATCTGAGGAAGAGAACCCAAAATGGAAGTGACAGGAAATGCCTTATCATAAACACATTCAAACTTTCAGTGCTTCGCCATTTGTATAATGGAAAGGAACATAAACTAAATCATAATCTCAAATATATCAAACTACCTTAGCCAATTTCTTTTTCTAACATAAAAGTTCTGGGCTCATTTTCTAATATTCTGCACATCAGGGTGATATAGGTTATGTAAATGTGAATTTGCCTCTATATACTATTCTATAATTTCCTCTTTTGAGATGTTTTGAAACTGCAAGATTTTTTCCAATCTAATGTCCTTAAGGTTTAAAAAAGATGTACATTCTTTAGTGGATTAAACATTGCCACCTATAGCTGAGATTAGGATTTCTAAAAGTGGTGTCAAACTATACCTATGTCTCCAGAAAAATAGCAAAAAATGTTCTCTTCAGTTCCTTATTGCTCAGTATGTGAATAAAATAATAATACTTAGTAAGTAACAATAATTATGGGACACAGAACTTATGGAGCCAGACACTTCACACCATTATCTCATCGAATTCTCCTAGCTTTCTTATGGTATTGGTATTACTCTCTGCTTTGTAACTAAGAAACTAAAGGTCAAATACATTAATAACCTGCATATACCTATAAATAGAGGGGTAGCTGTTCACATACAGCTCTATCAGCGTCTGGAATTCACGCTACTAAACACTACTAGTATATTCTACGGCCTCTCCAATGTGCAGTCCCTGTTCAAATGATCAGCATGAACACTTGCCCCATCTTTACTGCAGAATCAAATGGAAATTTAACCAATAAATCCCAAACCTCAGTTTCTCAGCAAAAGCCTGTAGAAGACAGTTTAGTGTGTGACTGCCCCTTCCTTCCCAGGGCCCTCAGGGGCACAGGATTAGCAGCCAGCCTGTTGCTACAGGAACATCGTGACACTGAGTATGTCTCTTGGGATGGAACAAGTGTCCCTTCTTGAGCTCTGGACTCTGCACTGGAATCCCTCAAGGGGTTAATCCACTCCATTCCAAAGTTCAGTGAAGGGACAATCAGAACTGAACAGCAGGGGTTTTTAGAATGTTAATCGCCAGCTCTCCTCCGATTGGCCCAGAACAAATGCAGGGTACAGTAAATTGTCCTTGTCAGCTCAGCTCACATGATGATATGCTTTATTTCTAGACATGCCTTGAATCTGTCCTCTGAATTTATGTTCAGAAAATAAACACTTCCAGACGGCAATAAAGCATTCAGTTGTGGCTGGCGATTGCATAGTCTCAGACCCACCAAAGCTCTTTTCTTGGGAAGTTTTAAGGTTTTGAGTAGTCCAGGTTCCAAAATTGTATTTCCTTCCCTTACCAGAGGGACACACAAGTGTCATTCACAACCAGAACCCCAAATTCATGCTTGCCCCTCATTTTTCTCCCCATTCCTTCTCTCTTTTTGCCCCACTCTCACCTGTAGCATTTTTTTGTTGCAAAGACTTTCATTTGGGGGTTCCATTCAAGCAAAACTTTCTTTTTTTACCAAGTCACCAAATGAAAAGGAAAATTGCTGGACCTATTTTATCCCTGTCATAAACCAAATGAGATTCTGACTAGGGAAAATTACCATGCTCCCCCAAATTTAGGTAGTCACTTACCATGTTCATAATTTTTCTCCAGATCAGAGTATTATTTATAATATTATTTATTCTATCATAAAAATACTTTCAATCAACTAATTTTGTTGTAAGGAATACATCAGGGATTTCAGGGCCATACATATAATACACCTAAAAATAAATATACCACTATTACATCATTTTAAATTCATTAAAGTAACCCCTAAAATCATTGTCCATACTACAGTATGCACATCCTACACTTGGAGAATACAATTCTAGAACAACATAAAGATCTCAAGGAAGATCAAATAACCACAATATAAATAAATAAAGTGCACTAGTAATAAAGATATCAAAGATTCAGGATATGAGTTTCTTTTATAAAAGCTAAATTAAACAGCTGTTTCATTTTCACCTGAGGTGGCCAATGGGATAACGTGCATGTAGGTGATTTGCTGATTAGATTGTGTGTGAAGGTCTCTGGGTGCTGCTGATAAACACACAGACAACCTGCGGTGTTTGTTTGCACCTTGTAATTTTTATGGTCACACTCTCACTTTACCTTGGTATAGCCTTGCAGTGTGAGGCAGCTGAGACTTGCAAAACTAAATGAAAAAGAACCAACCTCTGAAAGAGGCTACAGGCAGGACGATGCCAAGGGGAAGAGAATGAGGTCTCATTGCAGATTCAAGGTTTTGAGGATTGAGCTGGGATTTACAAATCTTTTTTAACTTAGAGAAGGGAAACTCAGTAACTTCTTCCATTTCTGGGTGAACTCCATAGGAGAATATAAGAACCATGGTCAATAATTAAAACAATGTGGTTTTGGCAGATAATGCATTGCATCAAATGTTAGCAGTTCAGCTACCAGCACATTGTTTCACAGACCCATGAGGAGTCATTTCCCCTATGGCTTATCTCTTCTATTGGAACGACACTGCACACTTTCCCTTCTTCGGGAGAGAACTGTGCAAACCTATCAGAAAGCATTCTTAGAACTTTCTCATATTTTCTACCAAGACATATGACATCATCTCAGCTCACACATGGAACAATTTTAATGTAAATATTAACTTAAGATCTTACCTCAAAGAAACGGTGGAGGCCCATATTCCTACAATGCAATTTTCTCATCACTGTCTCTGTGCTTTATTTGATATTATCAATATAATATCACTTACTCTAAGCCTGACCTAAACTTCTCATTTCAGAAAGCTTAAAAAGCGATTGTGTTTTCTCAGTCTGACTTCTTTGGTTATTGTTGTCCATAAGCGAAGAACTTCCCATTAAGATATAAGAATAATTTGGGGGCCATAGAGAACTACCTTTAGTTAGAAAGGTTAAGAGGGATGCTAATTTAAGCTGCAAATTATGACAGCCATCCAAATGAATTAGAATGAGAGCCATCAGAATTTTATGGGATTATTCTTCAGTTATTCAGTAAACTAACCTGTACCAAGCATATACAAGGCACTAAGGACAGAATGGTGCACAAGAAAATGTCTCTGCCCTCCTGCAGATGATATCCCAAATAGAGAAGAAAGGCAAATGATAAAAAATAATGGAAAAAAATATAAGAAAAACTAGAAAAATAATTTAAGGTAGAAAACAAAAGAAATCTAAATAGTGTGGTTAGAAAGTCTTCTCTAAGGATGTCTAAGACCTAAAGGAAAAGTAGGAAATGATATAAAGAATATTCTAGACAAAGGCAAATAAAAATAAAGATCATGAGCAGAAATGGGATTGGCAGATCCAAGGATTTGAGGTGAGACCAGTGCGGCTAGAGGGGGGAGGGCAGAGTGGCACAGGTGGAATTGGGAAGTCTGGAAGAACATAACCCTTGGAGGACTTGGGAGGCTTTAGGTCTGAGTTTAGATTTTTTTCTATAAGAAGTGACAGTCATTAAAGGATTTTAATCAAGAGATGAACTTCTTACAATTTGATTTTTTAGAAAATTATAATGACTGCCACAGGGAAGGTAGCTGCGTGGAGTGAGGATAGAAATAGGAAGACTTGTTGGAGGCTAAAGCTCTATTCCAGAAGAAAGATGATGTGGCCAAGCTAGGGTGATGTCATGGAAAAGATAAAAAAGTGATTCAATTTAAAGATATATGTTAGAGGTGGACTTGGTAAATTTGCTGAAGCATTAGATATGAGGATTGTGAGGCAAAGGAGGAATCAGGGATAATTCCTAAGTGTCTAACTTGAGCCACTGGAAGCACAGCTGTTTTTCCTGATGTGGGGAAGGGTCAGAGAAAGTGGATGAGAGAAACAACAGGTAGAATCAAAAGTTTGACTTTCAACAAGTCATCATTGCATCATCTGTGAGCCACCTTCACTTTGATCTTAAGTAGAAAGTTAGAGAAAATTCAAACCAAAGTCTGAGTCCAAAGTCCATGCTCTTTCTACTTTACCATGAAACCAGTCAAATAGGATTTCACCTTAAGGAGCCTCATGTTTATTACTTCTAACATTAATTTGATAATGAAATGTATAATTGCTTATAATTCACCTTTTGGAATCATGTCATGTTGCTACATGTATGCTTCTATACCTCTTTATAGGTTCACATATTAAATCTTTGTTTTAGTTCCCCCTAACAGAAGAAATGAAGACTTAAACTTCATCTGCCCTTGAGTACCTACTACAGTGTATTCCACGTCTAAATATTCAATAAATGGGTAGGTTGATTATTCTCAACAGATTGGAAAATTACATTTAATATTTTTATATCCCATAATGTCTTGTCTGTTAAATTTTTTAATGTCTCTTTTTAAAAATGAAAAAAATAATTGGAAAATATTTCATTTTCACTTTTACAAAGTGGTGGCTATGGGCTGAGATTCAAAAGAGGTTGTAGAATACTAATTGAGGGTAATACGTAGGTTGCATCTTCATAATAGTTTTAACTATTTTTCTTTTCACTGAATAATACCAGTCTAACTGACTATTTGGTATCTTCTAAAAGGTTATTGAATTCTAGTAGCATTGGATTGAAAACTAGTTAAAAGAGAGAATACTGAGATAAATCATGTTATCAGCCAGATATTAGTTGATGGCCTCTGAATCATGAGTGGGGCACAGGTGTTGTATAAGTTTATTAACAACCTGGAAAATGGAGTAAATAGCAAGGCGGCAAATTTATAAAAACCACATAATTATTCAGATACTAGACATAGATGTAGTCAAGAATAAGAGGTGGGAAGAAAATCAGAGAGACCAAAGGCAGTTAAGTAATCCAACACCACAATGGTGCATAGAATTGAGTGTAGCAAGTTCAAGGTAAGACCCAGTGGAAGAAGCAATTCAAACTACTCATACACAGTACACTAATGGCTTCTGAATTGCCCACAGCCTCTCAAGAAAGAAATTGAGACATCACCATCAACAGCTTAAAGAATATGTTGACTTGACATACAGGAGAAGATTTAAAAAACAAATAGGATGTTGGGTTGTAATAAGAAAAAAAATCAAGGATAAAGTGAAAAATAATATATCTCTGTAATATATTTAAACATCTTAGTAATCAACAGGAAACATGGAATTAAGAAATCACCTAGAATGTTTCATTAGGAAGACTTCATATTTTTAAAAACATAAAAGGAAAACATGGGGGAAATCTAAGGTATACAGTAAAACCATCCAAAGAAAATTGTTAGACTTCCATACAGAAAGCATGAGCGAGTTCATGTCTTCAGCAGAGGAAACAAAAGAGTGAGAAACAACTATGAATATGAAAAGAAAAGCCAATGTGAATTTTTTTATTGTTTTCTAAGTGTATGTGGTTGTGCAAGTATGCTGGCAGGAAAAGATGTGACATGGTGAGTGGATTTTTACAATGGGTCTTATGTAGACAGGCTGGGAGCTGAGCTGGAGATCAGAACACACGCATAGCTTTAAGTGACACGCCTGCTCCAAGTCTTGTAAACCCTTGTAATTTCTTTGTTGGGTATTCTACAAAGAAAGGGCAGTTTTAGTTACAGAGTATTTGTAACCATGAAGAGCCTACTGGGATGCTTGACAGACAATATCCTTGCATCTAGAAATGATGAAAAAAATCTATGAGCATATTTGCAACAGAAGAAGAGTTAGTGTCAGAAGGTCTTTTTATATAATAATCAGTTGGGCCACTGCTGATAAAAACAATCTGAATCCAGAGAGGCCTACAAACTTTGTTATTATGAACATTAATAGGTGTTCATTCAGGATTTATTCTTGCCCACCAGTATTAATTCCTTGAATGGAAACCATAGTGTATCAGTCAGAGTCCCTGGAGCAAAGTTTAAAAGGAGGGCTATTTAAAATTTGTGTTGAGGAACACAAGAAGAATAGTGCAGTATCACGGGCCTAATAACAGCAGTTTCATTAACACCTTTGATCCAAAGGTGCCCAAAGAAGGAGCAGGTCTCAGAACACAGAAAGGGTAGCACCTCTTGAGAGAAGTCTGCCCTTCAGGAGCGGAACATAGCCACACAAAGCAACCTGGCAGAGGAGATGTGTGTGTGTGTGTGTGGGGGGGGGGGGGGTTGACAAAGAGCACCCTAACCTTACTCTCCCTTCCAGTGCATCCCATTGGCATGAGCTCAAAAGAGCCCATTAATAATCTTCCTAAAGATCAGGCTTTATGATATAAAATAAGCAGGAGGAAAGCAGAAAGTGAATCTGGAAGGGTAGTAAAGATGACCTGTACATGTCTTTGTCAATATTTTCATCTTCAAGATTTAGGAATATCAGGCACATAATAAATAGTCAATAACACTTGAATGAATGAATGAATGAATAAAAGTTTCTAATAGTACAGAATACCCAGATAATTGGAAATGTGTGGCCACTATGTTTTTCATGGTATCAATATAGTCCTCACAATAAAAAGAAATTAAGAAGGCTGTGAAATGTTATTTTTTTCAAGGGTGAGGTTTAATATAGTTGAAATAATCAATCACCAATTATCAAGAATCTAGACAGACTAATTGAACAGAAAACAAACCAAAAAAATACTGGCTGAAGATCAAAGTCACTTGACCTAGTTCTTTGAAATAGATATTCGATATCAACTGAACACCCTCCTTAGTCCATTTCTTTGTGTGACTTAAAGGTGCAATAATTTGGAATAAAGTAATGGATTGCAATGATTACGGTGAGGATGAAAACCCTCTAACTCTCAGTGCTGACTGGTAGAGTTGATGGTATGTTTTAAATGAAGTGTATCTAGGCTGCTTCCTATTTTAGTGGGGAATTTTTTTAACAGTTTTATTCACCAAGTTTGAGAACATAAATTTACTTGTAAACATTTTCAAAGCTTAAAACAACTGTAGTCATCACTAGGACTGTGCTCTACCCAGAAAATAAGCCCCTTCTTTCAAGCTGAAATCATGTCTTCTTCAATCCCAATGCCTTTGAATCCTTCCTTGTCGCTCAGCATTGCAGATTTACATTTCATAACAATGCTGCCTGGAGTTTACACCCTTCACACCTTTGTTATAGCTGAAATGTCTTACCTGAAACACTTGAAGAGAAATTCCCTCAGGCATAGGGTGCACCTTCAGTGATCAGCAAATAAATACTGATATAACAATAGGCATGTTGAAGCCGATATTTTTTATAACAAATAAATGAACAACATATGCTAAATAACGTGTGCTATTAGAAGGTGGGAGAGAGAGCTGTTTCATCAGGAGTTAAACACCTTCCTTTTTTTGGCTCAGTGGTCATTGCTTTTGATGATTTCAAAAGCAAGTGGCCTCTGTCTCCTCTGATTTCCCTTCTGTTTCCTTTACAGAGCTTCATGCCTCTCCCACCCCCACTTAGTGTCATCTTCTTTGTGCACTTTTTTTTTAATCCGCATTAGAAGATGGCAAAGTCCTCTAAGGACAAAGATGAATCTGCTCTCACTCATTTTCGTAGCCCCTGCAACAACAACAGTGGCATTTTTTAGCATTTGTAAATTTCACACTTGCACCATTACCTGTCTATTCATGCTCTCTCTCCATTCTCCCTGCATTCTCTCTCTCCACCTCAGCTCTCTTTCTCTCTTCCTCTTGTCTGAAAAGATTAGTAGATGTTACAACTGCAAACTCACTCAATTCAGAAAACAAAAACAGTAAAAAGTATTAATACAAGCATCTTATAGAGCTTAAATCATTTGTCTGCTCCAAATCAGCTGCTAACTATAAATATTCCCAGGAAAACATTTCACGATCAAGCTCTGGCTTGGAGTCACAAAGGAATGAAGACTATGAAGAATGAGGGGCTTGTGTGAGGGGTTCTCATGGAATAAGTTGAATTTCCTGAAGCCACAAGCACAATGAATGAGATTTTACAAAGAAGAAACCAAATAGGGGAATGTTTTCTCATTTCACTAAGGCTCCATAGAGGCAAGAAAAAGAACAATGACAGCAACAGCAGCAAACATTTATTGATCATTTACTATTTGCCAAATCCTATTCTAAGTGCACACCTTATTAGCTCATTTATTCCTCACAACCACCCCTGGCTTCTTTTTGTTATTACTGACTGTAAATCCAGCACCTATCACAGCACTCAAATTGTTTTGAAAAAAAAAATAAAGTAAATGTATGGTGTTCTGTAAGTTTACCCTTGCTATGTAAATAGCTATATAAATGCATTATTTAAATATTTTGAAATAATGGAGCAACTAGAGATTGGGCAACTCCATTAAACATATGAGGTTTCTGATCAGTTTTGCCACAGATTACATGTAATTTTGGCCAGGCCACTTTTACTTCTTGGATTTAAGCCCCCCTCCTGTAAAATTAGTAAATTATGTCTAAGTTATGCTCTAACTCAATAAATGAAATGATAATGAACTGATCAGAGTTAAACTTTTCAAGATGGGTTTTAAATTTTAACTTAGAGGGCTGGTAGGGACACGATTTTTCTTTGCAAAATCATTAATTTCACATGTATTGAAGTTCAATTACAGTCAATACAATTATTAACAATACTGTCTTTACTATATTTTCCAGATCTAAACAAAGGATTGGGAGTGTTGGGATATCACAGATGTGGACATCATAATGCTAGACTCAATATATTATTTCTTTTCCTGAAAAATCCTGGTTTTACCCTCAAGCAGCCCTGTAATCTACTCCTATGGGCTAATAGTTGACCACATGTTTTGGAGAAAAAGCAAGCCAGGTTTCAGAACTTTCACACCAGCATACCAGTCTGCTTCCTGCCTGCCTAAATGCTAAACGGTGTGTATTCTTTTTTTAACTAAAAGCAGGGGATATCAACATTCCAAAATTTGTCAGACAATTCAAACATGAATTGAATGTGAGCTATTACTGGTCCAACGCTGTTCTGAGACATCTGATATATACGGAAGACTGCCAAATGGGTCCCGAACAACCATTCCTTCCAAATCTCTAAACTCTATCCCTGTGCTAACCTAGAACATCAGAAAAATCTATGTCTAAGCCACATAACAGCATCTTCCCTCCCTTCCACTTTTTGAAATAAGATTTAATATTGATTCTTCAATGGTGTAATTGAGAGAAATAAGTTCCATCAGAACATTTCTTTTACTTAAGCAAGTTATAGCAGAAATGTGTACTCCGGTTCCAAGCATACCTTAAAGACATACTCGTTGGTAGGTTCCAGACTTGGAAGAAATTTAGAGTGTCTCTAGTCTTACTTCAAGTAGGTGAAAGAATATGGCAGATCAGTCTCTGGATGTGGAACACTCATTCCGAAAGATGTTAACAACGGGCAATTTTGGGAAAAACTAACTGTTCCTAAGATTTAGTTCCTTTCCCTTGTGGGCACCAGCTAGGTTACATTTCCAGGCTCTCTTGTGGTCAGGTGTGGCCATGAGACTGAGTTCTGGACAATGGAGTGTGGGCAGTGTTGTGCCTCTTCTAAGTCCTACATGATCCACACTTTCCTTCCCATGACAGACAACTCTGTAAGCGTAATATATTGTTATTCCAGAAAATAATTCTTTGTTAATAAGTATAGGCAATGCTAGGCCAAGCAAAATTAAAGAGTATTTTTCCTTTGGATCATTTTATAATCCTATATAAAAAAGCATAATATGCAAATTGACCAGACAGCAGAACAACCGGTTGCTATGATGCACACTGACCACCGGAGGCAGACACTCAACGCAGGAGCTGCCCCCTGGTGGTCAGTGCACTCCCACAGGGGGAGCACCACTCAGCCAGAAGCCAGGCTCATGGCTGGCGAGCAAAGAGGCGGTGGCAGGAACCTCTCCCACCTCCACTGCAGGCAGGTGGTAAAAGGAGCGAGAGGTTCCAAACTGCGAGAGCCCCAGACTGTGAGAGGGATGTCTGACTTCTGATTTAGGCCCAATCCCCGGGAGATTAGGCCTAAGCCGGCAGGCAGACATCCCCTGAGGGGTCCTGAACTGGGAGAGGGCACAGGCCAGGCTGAGGGACCCTCTCCCCTGCACAAATCTCATGCACTGGGCCTCTAGTTCTAATATAAAGAATGTTGTCATAAGTCGCTATGAAGGCTCTAAACCATTCAGAATTCACCAAACTTATTTAGTCACAGAAATGTTTTCTCTGAAAAAACAAAACAAAACAAAACAAAACTACCTTCTTTCAAGGAAACAGAGTTCCCACACAGTATGGGAAACAGTGGTTAAATGTTGAGAGGACAGAACTAGAACAGAAACATTCAAAAGTTAGAGTGGAATTGACAACAGCATGGGGATAAGGTAAAGGTTTGTTCACTTCCAATGCTCTTCAGTTAAACTATCCAGAATGCTTCAAAGGCAGTAACAAACACAAATACAAATCTGTGCATCGGGGACAGATTACCAGCAGTGCCACTTTGCAAAGAATATGTCTCTAATGATTTCAAGGCTGAAATCTGAATTTCAGAATTTCTTACCCAGTTTTGCTGCAGAACAGTAACTAACAATGATTTTCTCTTCATTCTGAGTGCCACATGATATGAATCTTGATATTGTAATAATTACTGAGCACACCTGTCACTTCTTGAGTTCTGTACATCGTTGGAAAATACAGAGGTGATGTGGGGTGGGGTGGGATGCAGGACAAAGTACTGAACCAGGAGACATGATAGCTGGACTCTACCACTGACCCATATGGAAAACCATCATCTCACTTAACTATTCCATCACCTCATCCTTAAAATGATTTCTGAAGCCTATTTTAATGCTAATAGGAGCATCACACTATCAAATATATATATCCAGGACTTGAAGGTTATTTTCCTGGACAAGATGCTAATTCCAATATATCATGTTCCTAAGGCAGAGCTCGAAAAGGCTGCCTTCATTTCACAAACACGTGATAGCCTGTACAGTATGAGATATAGTAATAACAAAGTCTTATCAGCTACATTACTAACAAATCATTACTGTGAAAAAGTTAGCCTAGGAAGTCCTTTTGAATAATCCATCCTTTATGTGAACTAATAACATACCTGGATCACCTACATTTATTTAGAGGGGATTACATGATGCACAAATAAATTATCTTGTGTCCAAAATCGGAGTCTTTTCTATTTCTTCTTCCTTACTTCTACAGATTGCAAATTGTTTTGTGCAAATCACCACACTGGCTTCCTTGGCCTGCTATAAACTCACTATAAATAATCAGGTAGGCAATATAATGATGGTGATGAGGCAACAACATAACAGGATTCTCAGGATGTGCTAGAGACTTACTTTAACATACTTTGTATATACAGCATCTACTCACTGAATCATCACAATAACCTTATGGCGGGGGTGGGGGGGGAGGGAGGTGGGGTTCATATCCCCATCCTACAGATAAGGGCACAGACACTACTTGGTTCAGGGAATGCCCCCAAGCTCTCACAGCCAATACAGAACAGAGCTGAGACAGAGGTCCAATGCTTCAGACATATTTTCTGACATCAGCATAGCTTGAAATTTGATTATAGCCTTTCTAGGCATTTGACCTTGGACATCTAGATAGTTGATGGTTTTTGAGTCTCAGCTTTCTCACCTGGAATTTGGAGAGACTTACCCATGCTTTGTGGTCTTGTTTCTTCACTTGTTTGTTGTTGTTGGGAAATAAATAAGATACAGTCTATAGAACTCCTGATATCCATTAAACAATAAGGGAGAGCTGCTATACTAAACATGGTTTCCCAACAATGGAAAGCAATCACATGAAAAAGTAAAATATTTGAGAATAGCAGGCAAAGGCCTAGCGTGAGATGAAGGAGGGGCGAGTGTTCAAATCTGAGAAAGGCTGGCTTTGCTTTCAAAATTGGTTTGCTCAACTCCCAAGAAGCTGACACCTGGACATCCAAGCTCAAGATCCATGATGCCCCCTGGTGGCCGGGGTGCCCTCTAGACCTCAGGACTTGGGGTGCCTGAGAACAGCTTTCTCTTATTGCACAGGTAGGTCTCCAGAGCTATTTGGAAGAAAGGGGTAAAAATGAAGTTTCTTCTCAGCAGGCAGCCACCTGGGTGCTCTGTTTCTATTCAACACCAACTTTATTAAGATATCAGAGCTGGAGCAGGTAGGTGGCTACAGGGGAGAACTTGAGTGGGCAATAGGGTTGGGGGAGGTAGCACTTAATGAAAGATATTTTTTCCCCTTTTTTAATCTAAGTCTGGACAAGATGCTAATTCCAATATATCATGTTCCTAAGGCAGAGTTCAAAAAGGCTCTAAGTCTGGCAGGAACACTGTTGAAAGGTGTTTGAGAGTTGGTGATTTCTATTTTTCTTTTCTTTTTTTAAAGAAAAAGCAGTTTCTCCTTCTAAAAAGAAAAACGCCCATTTCCCCCAATTCACTTAGTGTACAGAACGCTTTCCTCTAGATATTCATCCAATTAACTGATCAGACAGCTGGAATCTGATACAGGGAATAAACACATCTTCAAAGAGAAGCCACTCAGCTCTTTTCTTTGAGGAACTCTCTCCCCCCAAACACAACCCCCCTTCCTTCACTCCCTCTTTTCTTTCCCCCCTCTTGTTCCCTATAATCCCAGGTCTGGCCTGGATGTCACAGCTTCAGAACTGAGAACTGTCATCTGTGGTCTGCCACCCTCCCCACCCTGCCAGGAATGACACTTTAGTTTTGTGTTAATTGCCCTACTGCAGCTCGGCTATCAGCCAGGGTCTGTCTCAGATTCACTGATTGCAGACGTGAGTGGAGTGAGTGAGCGAGCATGCAGGGGTCGAGGATCATAGGGGCCAAGTTCAAGGGCACCGAATGGTACAGACACATAAACAAGGGAATGGTATGTAAGCAATGAAGACATAAAGGTTAGGACCAGGGCTAGCAGTACAATAAACAGCTGTGATAACCCAGTTTGTTTATAGATAAAGAATTTACAGTAAAATCTTCAACTTGTAGCCTACATTTGTTAACAGTATGAGGGATGTATAATTTCTTTACATCTTTGTTTGCTCCATCTTCAGTGCACTTTGAAAACATCTGTGGCCGTCTCAGGAATTTTTCCCCCCTTTTCTTTCCAATATTAGAAGTGTACAGTCATCACAACAGCTAGAAATAGACGCCAAACCCCAAATCTCAGTGTTTGGTAGCAGCAGCTACAAATTCCAAGAGAAAACTACTTCTAGCTGCTACTGCTCTGGCGTCCCATTAAAAACCTCTATTTTTCAAGCTGCAAAATGTTCTTTTGCACTTCATTTTTCCTAATTTTATTTTAATATATGTTAAGTAGAGTAAGTAAAATTTCATTATAATGCCCATAAATTTGGCTCTATATATGTTGTGCTAACTTTCTTTTAAAAAATAGGTTTTAGAGTATAACCAAGCATTTGGCGGAATCACCACGCTTCTTAACTGTCCTAGGAGGCCCCCCATCAGAAGTACAATATATTGTACTGTAACTATTGATCCAAATGGCTACATTTCTAAAGGAGAAAATGATTGTGTAGAGAGAGCAGTGCAGAGGTGCAGTAAAATGCCCTCCAGTATATAAAGACATAAAGATTAAAGTCACCCTGCAGATTCCCTTTAACGCCTCCAAATCCACTGGGTAATGTGTTCTTTTAGGATTAATCAGAAACCTGGTACAATTAACATGACAGGGATGGCTTTCATAAATAAAACCGCCTCACAGGATTGTCCAGACCAGACCAAGTTCCTTTTGCTTTAAACACACAGAAAGATTGTTAATTAAAACCCCAGACATTTAAAAAAGAACATCTGAATATCTTGAAGGCAAAAAAACAGCCCCAAAATTTGTCAGACGGAACATGTACTCTGGATAAGGAACTGAGATGTCAGTACACAGGATGCCCTACAGTGTTAATATCAACAGTTTTCGGGGCTATGGTTAGTCTTCAGTTTCTATAAAGTTAGACTGTTTTCCGAAGGACAGGTGGAATCTGGTGAATGAGATTTTAAATTGTGCTTTGCTGAGGGGTGCTTCTTGTTTAACCATTTCTTGTCTCTGCCTCCTGCTATAATATTTGGCCACTCAGAGAGTTTTTAAATAATACCCTGAGGAGTTTATTTTGTCAGGGGTACTTCCAAATCAACATTTCAGTTACTTTGTGATCGGAAAGGGTCCTTTTGACTTTGATTTGGTTTCATGCTAGAAAGAGCACAGAGCAAGCCCACGTTTTAAAACAGCCTCAGAACATGGATGACTGAGCCAAGACTTGCACTACACAGATTGAAATTTTTTGGTGGAATTATTTATTATCACTTTAATTAATAAGCCAGCTTGCTTTCACCCATGCTCCCTTGCATACTGAAATGCCAGTTTGTGTCTAAAGGAATCCTTACATTGATTGAACATACAAAGACCTGATTGAAGAGTGTTAATGATTCCGTGGTGCCCCTGACGGTACCAGTCTTGGCCTTAAAAGTAGCAAGTAAAATTGCCATTTATTTTTCAAAAGAGTCAAGGGCTTTGTGGGGGTCTGTGGTCTGCAGAGGAAAATGTTACACCATGCCGGAAGTACACTGTGTTCTCCCACCCTCATCCTTCACCTCTGAACAGATGCTCAGGGTGCAGCGGGCCGGGCTGGGCTGGCTGGCAGGCAGGACTCGATTCATTCTGCAGATCTGAGGCAGGAAAAAGCATTGCTAGACAGACCTGCCCAGGACACAGCAGGGTCCTCAGTGCCTGGAGCTGGCCCTGAAACGCCTTTGGCACTTAGAAGAAATGAAGAATTTGGGGAGGAGAAAAGGCGAACAGAAATGAGAGCTAGAGACAGGAAGGGAGTAAAGCAAAGAAACAGGGAAGGAAAACAAGAAAGAGGGAGGGAGAGAGGAAGGCAGGCAGCGTTTTTTTTTTTTTTTTTTCTATTCCCTGAAAGTATGTGCACATGAACAGATACCATCCTGCTTTGAAATGGAATGTACTACCTCATTATATGATTATCTAGGAATTCATCAGGTTCTTTGATCACTAAAAACAAACAAAGGCATATCACACATGAATTATCCATTTGAGTATTGGATGAACCCTCTCTGAAAGGCTCTTTGGGGCACCAAAGAATTTGCATGTAGGAGCACACTGGCATGCTCCTTCTTCCTTTTCTTGCATCAGCCAGAGTCATTGGGGAAGATTTGGAACCTGGGATGTAGTCATATAGCTGAGAACTCTACAGCTGAAGGCTGGAAATAATGGTTCTCTGACGCAGTGAGGAGTGCATTACTACAGAAGTTTGATTCTATTAAGAGTTAATAAACGATGAAGATCTGGACTAATCCCCTGCCAGGGTTCATTTTTATTACAGGTTCCTGCTATTTTCCCAGTGCCTTTTGCTCTGCCCTTCTTGCTACATATGGAAAACCTATATCAGGATGGTTGTCATGGCAATGAAAAGATTTGCATGTGTCTTATCTATCTATTTAAATACCTTCTTATGGTTTATAACTGCTATAATATATCCCTCCAGCTCTGCTCATTACTAATTTAGAGCTAGCCTGGTGGTTTGAGGTCACTGATACCATCTGATGCATGTTTTCTAGAAAACTCTGAAGCCACTGACCACAGAGGTTACTGTTTTATGAAAATAAAAAAAGGTAGAGTGGTGACATGTGCCATGGCCAGCCTTAGGATCTGACTAAATAACCGTGATCTCGTCCGCTCTGAGGGCATTTGTTTCAGGATAGGTACAATACAAAAGGACTGTCGCTTCTTTCTCATGCTCATGCCTTTCTTCTTTGTCTCCCTCACCAAACTCTACTCATTTCAGAAGGTGAATCATCATCATGTTAAGGGTTTCCGAATAAGAACACTCAATCTAAAATTCTGTAGATACTAGTAGCTGGTCTCTAAGTAAAAATCACAAGTACAATAAGTTCTGATTTATTTGTCCAGGGTTCTCACGGTTCTCTTCTTCAGTCTTCCCATATTATAAGTCTTAGTACTTCCTCCTTTGCATGATTTTTTGCCATTTGGCAAACTAAGTGAATACAATCTTCATTATAAAAAGTATAACTCACATTCATACTAATCTCCCATAAAATAATAATCATCCAATGAGACAATAAATAAACAAAAAAAAGGCTGTACCCCTCTATCACCCAATGAGCAGCACAGTGCACTGGAAGTGACACTAACTTATTCACATTTGATCTTGTCACCTCAAGGATGTGGCTATTTTAGGCCTCTTTTGATAAAATTTACTTTCAAAGGTACCCTAAGAATTGTTTAGTCACCTTCTTCTAGTAAATTATGGTTCAGAGCTTGCAGAGATGAAAAAAAAAAAATCCACAACTTATCAAAAAAGTCTAGTAGTTTAATAATGCAATGATTTTCTATTTGCTTTTGAATTCTGTGCCATACTCACAGCAAAGAATTCTTAAAGATAATTTATATCATTATCTGTAGACTTAGGTAATGCTAATCTGCTCTTGGAGCAGCACATTAAGGACCATTTTACCCTGACAATAAAGTGAGACTGTGTTTACATATTGGACTACAATCACTGTTTGACTAATCTGTAAAGAAGAGATTTTTCTATTACATTTCAATAGCTCATCTACTTCAAACTGTTGTGAACTTTCTAAAGATGTATTTTCATTTATAATAGCAGATCTTGCCGTGTGGTAATCTGGAATTGAAGTTTCAGTGGCAGATTCATTCAACTAGCACTTTGCATGAGGCATTATTGCAAACATTACTTTTGTATAAAAAAATTTATATATATATATATATATATATATATATATATATATATATATATATATACACACACACACACACACACACACACACACACAGAAGTGACAAAACCTTCCAAAGATGATAATTTCTGCAATTTAGTAAACTAAGGATTTCAAGCCAGGCATCAGTTTCTGGGTGTTTTTCATAATGGATTTCACAGCAGATGACCTGACAGGCAATCTCATGATCTGAGCAGCATATACACAAACTGCCATCAGAGCACTGGGAGTCGCCCTCCCTTTCATGTGACAGGCCTGCAAGTAAAGCACTGCAAATGTCCAGAGGTCCAGACTGACCCCTTCACCTCCCGTCTGGGAAACATTCCCACTTCAAGCCATTCATTCTTGACAACAAACAGAGCAGGGCCACGGAGCTTGTTTTCAAAGGCCAACAGGAACAGCGATGAATGGAGCATATCTGGTGTGACAATGGCTGGCAAGGACGGTGCATCAGATTGCAAACCCTGTGCCCTCGCAGAGGAGAATGGAAGAGAAGAAAGAGGAGGAAGAAAGGGAGGAAGAGGAAGACAGTGGTGGTAGATGAAGTAATCCTCAGCTTTGACTTCCTCTTTAAGCCCCTTTTTATTTGCTTTGCTTCTCTCCTCCAGCTTTCCTGCCCAACCACGTCCACTGTACCCCATCACAAGCATATCTTACCTAATAAATCTTACCTAATAAAAGAGAAACATGCAAATTAACCATCACTCCGCTACGCCCACAGCCAATCAGAGTGAATATGCAAATTAATCCAACAAAGATGGAGGTTAATTTGCATATGCAGGCGTGGAGCAGAGCGGAGTCAAGCCTGCTATGAGGGGAAGGGGGGCGGCAGAGGGAGCTACTGTAGTGGTACTTCAGACAGAAGCGAGGACTTGCGGCTCCAGGCGGCTGGGAGTGAAGCCAGGGGAAGGAAGGCCTATTCTTGCACGAATATCGTGCAATGGGCCTCTAGTTATGTCATAAACAAGTACATGATACATATGCCACCCTGCTCAAATAGAGAGTTTTATAAAGAAACACTGATTTCTGTAAAAGTCTCAGAGTATGGCCATCATGACATGATATCACAGCAATAAATTTGGATACCCAGTCCCAAAAGCAATGATTTCCTTGTTTCTGGTCCCTAACACTTTAGCATATATCCCCGTGTACTACAATCTTGAGGTTTTGTTCTTATAACTCACATTACCCAGCAGCATCTGGCACCAGTAAAGGCTGGACACTGTCATTTTTTTTTTCTACAGTAGAACTGTTTGTATTTGAATTAATAATTCCATTTCTGTGTCTTCGGTAGACATAGGCCATTTCTACCCATGCAAAATGAAATAGAGAACTGATTAAGCTAAAATACACTGTTATCTAAAAGTATATGGTATCAATAAGCTTTTTCCCCCAAAGCATCCCCCTCATTGTGAAAATATTTAGCCAGTGGGTAACAATTTTTATCAAATAGAACCAGCCAATATATGCTGTTCAGCAGCTTCACAAGAATGTCCAAGACTATCAGGAAGACATGTTCCAGTGAAGGGTTCAGGAGAACAAGAGTGTTGTTCTGGCCTTGGCTCTTACTAACATCACTCTAATCTGTAAACTTTTTTTCAAATAGAAATTGCCTTCTTGCAGCTGGCAAAGCGCTTACACGCTCTTGACCTCAGTGTCCTCACTTGTATATGGAAGTACTCTGAGAATGGTAAACACCATAGTCAATGCATACTAAAATTATCAGAGCGCTTAACCACCATCAGCATCCTCTTTGACCACTCAGGAATAAGGCTGGCATTTACATGGCTGCAGAATACAAAGAAAAATATATTGATATTATGACTTCATTTAGTCACTACATTTAAATGAGGAAGTATTTCCATTAATAGTATTTATCTGAGAAACAGAAAAGTCAATGTTAATATCCCAGTGCAAAAGATAGATAAGAATATAAAACATCAAAGCAAAAAACAGAGTAAATTCAGATTGTTTTTAGACATCATTCAGAATTGAAGGAGGGAGCTATGAACTCATAAAAATTTTAGAAAATAGTAATCCAGCTTATTTTGGTTGACATTGTAAATCTCCTTCTGGAAAAAAAGTCAGACCACTGGTGGTTTATTTCAATAAATCACTTTATGCTACTTGGAAGTTTTAAGTCATTTCCACACTCTCTTATCTGAATTAGGCACCAACCCAAAATTTGTTTTACAACTGTCTACTTATCCTATTGATAAACATTTTTTCTGGTAATTATTCTCAAAGTACTGTTGTTTGAGTTTGCATTAAGCTGCTTCCATAGACCTCTGAGAAAGGAATAGGAAACAACTGAACAAAACTGTTGGCTATCCATTATAACTTTGTCAACATACATGCGTCCTAAAGTTTCATCAACAAAATTTTGTTTGAAAGAAAATCATCAAAAACTGTTTACTCCATGAAAAGTATTTTTGGAAAACTTATATGATTAACTAGATATATTAAAATAGGACTTGGAGTGTATTCAAATCCCATTAATAGGATATCTCAGACAAAAATATTACATTAAATTAAATTGCCTGGATGATTTGGTATTTCATAAATTGGTACTTCATAAATTGATATTTCATAAATTGTTAAAGAAAAAAACGGGAATCCTTAGCATCCCTATTAATCTTAGCTTTGTGGTAAGGTCAATATCTTAAGCACCATTCTTTTCCTATACAATAGTTTATAAATTCATTCAAAATATATTAAACTTTAAATGGGTAAAGTCATGACATTGGAAAGTGCCCAGTATTAGTGGGGGTGTAGAACAAAATAAACCAATCTATGAAAAGAGATTAAATGGACTAGCTATATTTGGGAAGGCTTGGCATTACCTGGTAAAGTTGAACAGTGTAATTCTTCAGTCTTTCAATTCTACTCTTAAATTGAAAAACTCTTGGACACCAAAATATATGTTCCAGAGTGTTTATAGATTTGTTCACAATAGTAAAAAATACTAGAAAAATTAAATATCCATAATATAGTCCATAGTGAGTTAATTAGTTGTTAGATATTTATATAACAAAATACTAAATAATGGTGAAAATGAATAAAATATGACTACAAGCATCAGCATGCATGAATCTTTAAAAACTAACATTAGATGAAAGAAACAAGTCACCAAAGAATACCTATGATATGAATTCATATTTACAAAGTTTGAAAATAAACAAAATATTATTTAGGGGTATAAACAAATGTGACAACGCTATAAAGAAAATACACACAATTTAAGTAGCAGTTACGTCTTGATGTGGAAGGGAGTCAATGATAAAAAATGTAATCGATACGAATGGAATATGTGAAAAATTACCAAAAGATCATTTGGCATAAGAAGAGAACAGCTTTTTTTCCTCCCTGGCAGCTTGAGGATTGGCCATCATAAATGACACACACAGTAACTACCTGGACCAGAAAGTTCATGATCAACAGACTATGTCAGCAAAAACAAATGGTCATCAATATCCTTCACCCTGGGGAGGCAATAGTACCTAAGACAGAATTCGGAAAAAAACTAGCCAAAATGTACAAGACCACACCAGATGTCATCTTTGCATTTGGATTCAGAATCCATTTTGGTGGTGGCAAAACAACTGGCTTTGGCATGATTAATGATTGCTTGGATTACACACACCCACAAAAATGAACCCAAACATAGACCTACAAGACATGGCCTCTATGAGAAGAAGAAGACCTCAAGAAAACAGCAAAAGGAACACAAGAACTGAATGAAGAAAGTCAGGGGGGCTGCAAAGGACAATGCTGGTGATGCAAAAAGTGAGCTGGAGATAGGACAACAGAAGGAGTAAAGATTCTTCAGGGACTTTATCTGTGGTGATAGTGCAGAATTTTCATGGGAGGATTAATAAACTAAGAACTTAAATTTAATAAAAGAGAAGAACAAATCCATGATTCTACAGAATAAAAACATAAGGTTGGGGGAAAAGAGTGGGAGGGAGTTGTTGGAGGCAGGCACAAGAAGATTATGACAGTCTAAGCTAGTGTTTTATACTTGCTACCACACTGTCGTAAACAAGTTTGACTGCTATCTCCTACTATTTTTTAGCCTGCTTTAAAAAAATACTCTTTTAATCGAAAAGCAAAGCTAAGAACATGCAAATTTGCTCTAATTGTGTGGGACCTTAGATAGGCAATACAAGTTCCCCAGAAAGAAAGGAAAACAAAAGTAAGCTTTTGGCCAGTTCTCACCACCCCTACATCTCACAAAGAAGTGAAGGTTTTCATTGCAAAAGAGAGAAAGGGCTTGGGACTGCACACTCCAGGTCTTATGCTGAAGCCACATGTTCAAGATGTCAAGATGGTGTAGGAGGTGAGGGAAGGAGTTAACTTCCAAGAAGCCCATGGGGTCCCTCTCTGAGCAGCACTGCCTCAGCCTTATCCAATCAGAATGGCAATTCTGTGAGCAAGTCCCAGTATAGGGAACTGCATGGAACAGAACCTGATAGGCTGCTCACGGAAGAGGGCTTCACCTTTAGGGAGGACTTAACTGGGTAGAGGAGGGCCCTTATTGGAAACAACCAGAAAATCTCAGGCTAAGCTTCCCATGTACAAATAACTCACAGATTCTCTGCAATTCTAACCTAAAGTTAATTATTCTCTGATAATTCAAACGTAACTCAGGTCCAGTCAATCTATAGTCATGCAACAAAATTGTATCATCCTATTGTAAACTTGGGACCAAATGCATCATCTTATTCAGAAGACAGCCTATTGATTCAAAAGGAAATTCTGCTTCAAGCTAGGATTTAGTGGAGTATCTCTACTTCTCAAGAAGGATTTTATTAGGAATCACCAATGTAGCTCAATCTGAAATGGTAAGTCCAGCTGCCCAAAGATGCATGTGTATGAACACAATTGTGGAAGGTAGAATTCTAAGATGACTCCTAATGACTCACACCCCTCCTTGGACCAGACATGCCACTTGTTTCTAACCAATGGAATATGGCAAAGGTGATGGAATGCCACTCTCATGGTTAAATTACCTTGCATGGCAAAGATGGGAGGGTTTTACTGATTTAATGAAAGTACCTAATAAGTTGACTTTAAGTAACTCAAATGGGAGATTATCCTGGGCGGGCCTGACCAAATTGGGTATGTTGCTTACAACAATGCCTAAAGGTTAGAGACTCTCTCTCCTGCTGGACTTGATGAAATAAGCCACCATGGATTTCACAGCTGCAAGGAAATGAATTCTAACAACAACCTGAGGAGTATGGGAGCAAATCTCCTCAGCTGAGCCTCTGATGAGCTGCAACTCAGCCAACATCCTGATTACAGCTCTTTGAGAAGCTGAGCAGAGGATCTGGCTCTTCTGTGCCCTGATTCCTGACCCATGGAACGTGTGATACAATAAATGTTTCCTGTTTTCAGCCACTAAATTTGTGTTAATTTGTTAAGCAGCAACAAAATATTAATACAACAGCCAAATCACTTGAGGGTCTATTTTTGGCTCTTTACCAGTCAAGGTGTTAGTTATAAGCAACAGAAGTCAACTCTAGTTAATTTATTAAAGGTTGTGTCATAGCTCACATAATTTTTAAATGATCTGAGGAAACCAGGATTGGAGCTTACTCAGGTAGAAACAATTCTCCAAATCTCACAGAGGGAGTGGTCCCGTGGAGTTATGATAGCTGCAGCCACTGGGCTGCAATGACCCCAGTTTACAATGTCACTGCCACTCAAGCTGGACATGGATGTCTACTGCTAAAGCCACTGCTGCTTCTGGACACCACATGTAGCTACTGACAGCTGCCAGCCACATGGGAATGGCATCAGTAGGATCCCTGTTTTTCCATAAATGTGTTACTAGCTTCAAAATGAAGGTCTGACGTATCACATGATCTCACTCATGTGTGGAATCTAATGAACAAAATAAACTGGTGAACAAAATAGATCCAGAGACATAGAAGCATGGAACTCACTGAGGAGTTTCAGAGGGAAGGTGGGGAAGAGGGGAAGAGGGAGGGAGAGAGATTAACCTGGGAATTTATATGCATATATGCATAGCCCAGGGACATAGAAAATAGTGTGGTGAAAGCCTGGGAGGGGCGGTTGGGGATGGAGGGTGTCAATCTGTAATACTTTCAACAATAAAGATAATTTAAAAAAAAAAAAAATCAAGGTCTGGAGCCAGCATGTCTGAGCTGCAGTGGCCAGGTCAGATGCCTAAGGTAGAAGCCTCTACTTAGCTGCAAGGGCGCTTAAGAAAGCAAATATCTGGAATTTCGAGCTTGCATATAAGGAGACAGGCTTTGTTAAATAAGGTGGGTATTCCCCGAAGGAAATGGTTTCGGATGCTGGGAAGCCAAAAAAATAAATAAAGTGTTTACTTAACCAGTTAGTCCTCATGCATCCCTGTCTCCAAAAGGTCTCACGTCATCCTCCAATAATGTGAGACTTGAGCTCAGTTTGAGGAGTTTCACAGGTATGCTTTGGAAAGTGGCTGTCTCCAAGCTTCTTCGCCCAAATTATAAAAATTCTGAGGATAATTTGAATATCCTCAGAATTTTATAATATTCAAATTATCCTCAGAATTATCAAGCAATTATAACTCAGGACAGGGCAAATGGAGATCTCTTTTATACATGACATTCTTGCCTTGTTTGGTTTTCTGATAGGATGAAATCACTGCCTAAGTCCTGTAGTAGTTTCCACGGAATACATTTTATCAAGCTGGTAATCATACTGAATATTTGTTGTCTGGAGCAGGGCTGCCAGGATTCTAGGCTGAAGATACTTATCCATGACTATTACCCCATCACTAATCATCGTTGATAAACATTGAAAATATTAATCAGCTTCCATCTGATCACAGTCCCCCATTTAACCACAGCAAAATCTCTGTTGTTTATGTTCTGGCTTCTTTCCTCCCTCATTCATTTTGCTCATTTAAAGTCTCTTTTCCTGGCCTCTTCATTCCAAACAGATCCTGATAAATAGCGGCAGAAAGGGATATAGCCCATGGTTCAAATCGCACTGACACCGAGTCAGGCTCGACAGAGAAGAGGTGACAAGTAGAAATATACCACAGATCCAACCTTTAAGATAAAACATCATAGAGGATTCTGTGTACTATTAATTCTACCCCAAGGAGAGGTCAAGAGGGCAACAGGTTGATCCCAGGGTAGAGCTGAGGATGAGTAAGAAAAATTCCTTATTGATCTGAACAGTGCTGGTTGATTAAAGTTTAGGAAACTTTCTATGGACCAAAGACTCTCTCTTCCAGCCAAGAAGGGTAAAAAGTGGACAGAAGGAGAAAGCTGGGAGAGGAGCAAGTGGTGGCTGAGAAATGATATGTAGGGTAAAGAAATATGTGTGAAGACAGTAACAGAACAAACACAGTCCACAAAAAGAAAATGTGGAATATTAAAATGATTGTTATGGCATTTGACTTTTTTTAGATGCAAGAAATATGCCCATCTGAAATATATATTAAACAGAATTTGGTGCTTAACAATCTCCAGGCTCCCTGGCTTTCTCATACAACTGACCGCTATAATGGTAACAAAGAGATGTGGACACAATAACAAAGCTCACAGAAAAGTACAGCTTGCCCTAGCAGTGACCCTCTACAGCCAGGTACAGCAAGATACCTCCTACCCCAGAATACTACACAGACCTTGCTTCCTTTTTAGCTTCTGCTTTTGAAGCAGATTGAGAGCGGTGGATGCAGATAAGGGCATTTGTAAAGAGTAGAAAGGAAATGTTGTTTAGATGTTGGTGAGTTTTTTGGGTTTATGCCTGACTCAGTCAGCCCTCTATAGTACAAGGTGATCCACACCTACCAGAGAAAGGGTTTTGCCAGAATTCCAACAGGAAAGTAGAACTTAGCACAATTTCAGAAGAAAACGTCATATACTGAGGACCTAGATTGAGCCACGTGCAACTGTCATTTTGGCAGGTCAAAAGTGGCCAAAAAGTATCAATCTCATATTATTCTCATCCTATGTATTGGCCACATGGAAGATACCAAGGTTGCAGAGGTGAGCACATGGACCCTGACCAGTGCCATAGGAAGGATACAGCTTAATGGGAGAGAAGACGTTACTCAGCGAATCACACACATGATTGTATGATGACAAACTGTAATATTTGTGAGTAACTTACTATGGGGGTCTATAACAGAGGGCTCAGACCTGGGGGTAAAGGTCAGGACAGCCTTGCTGAGGAAGCGCAGAGACCAAGGGTCGGGGGGGGGGGGGCGTGCATAGGAGCAGAGCATGAAGCTCTATGCCAAGTGTCACATCTCACTAGTGGGTGAGATGTGATAAATGGGCAAAAAAGGATCTAGAAACAGAATGATTTCAAGTAGTAATATGTGCTCATAAGCAAGGGGTTGAGAGGGAGAATAACCAAAGGGAATAATAAGAGTGGTCCAAGAGGTCCCTGTGAGGAGGTGGCATTTATTCTGAAACATAAAGGAAGGGGAAGAGCCTATACACCAGAAATATAAGAAAAAGCATTCTGGACAGGGGGTACAGGATGAACAAGGATTACGTGATACAAAAAATGTAGTCAGAGACTCGAAAGAGTGAATGAGGAGAGTGATAAAAATGAGGTTAGAGATTCAAAAAAAGAGTATTTAGATCTTCTAGGCATAGCAGAGAGTTTTATTTTTGTTATAAATGCAAGAAAAGCACAAAAGATCTACAGATAATGTTTATTATCTGAGTATTACAAGTTGCAATATTTTCTCTAGTTAATTAATTTAATTCTCTACCACATTTTGAATGCACAGACATAACCTTCATGTAGCTGAGTACGTTAAATTTATTCTTAGGTAGGAGTAATATTTTTAATAGTGTGCATTTTAAACTGGCGATAATAATGTGAACATTGAAGAGTGAAACTGGAAAAGTAGCAACCATAACTATGTACTGGACAGTTGCCAAGGGCTAGATCATGTGCGGCATGATCGAGACATATTACCTTATTAATCCCCACAATAAAGCAAGGAGTTAAGTACTACCATTACCCCCATTTAAAGAGGAGGACAATGAGATACAGAAAAGTTCATTAGCCATCACACCCTATTTCCTCTTCCTACCAGACCCTGGCAACCACTAATCCACTTTATGTGTCTCTCGATTTGTCTTATCTATTTCATATAAATAGAATCATATAATATGTGGACTTTTATGACTAGTTTCATTTATCATTTTTTCAAAGTTTACACATGTAGTTGTATGTATCAATACTTTGTTTCTTTTTATTGCAGAATCATATTCCATTGTATGGACATACCACAAGTTTTCAATTCATTTATCAGTTGATGGAAAGCTGAGCTGTTTCCATATTTTGGCTATTGGAAGTAATGGTACTAAAATCATCCATGTACAAGTTTTTGTGTAGACATAGTTTCACTTCTCTTGGATATATATCTAAGTGTGGAATTGCTGGATCATATAATAATTCTCTATTTAATATTTTCAGGAACTTCCAAAAACTGTTCTCCAAATCAGTCACACCAGTTTACAATCCCACCAGCACTGTATAAAAGTTCCAATTTTTATGTGTCTATTAAGATGAGAAGGTGATTTTTGACCTTTGTAATATACTGATTGACCTATTTTATATTAGATGAACTTTATATTCCATGGATAAATATCACTTGGCTATGATATATAATCTTTTTTTATATGTTGCTGTGTTATATTTGCTAATATTTCATTGAGAATTTTTATATCTATATTTTTGTGAAATGTTGGTCTATAGTTTTCATGTGATGTCTTTGCCTAGTTTTTATATCAAGATAATACTGGCTTAATTGAATGAAGTCATAAAGTGAGTTCTATTTTTAAAAAGTATTTGTGAAGTACTGAAATTAATTCTTCTTTAAATGTTAATATAATTCACCAATGAAATATTCATGCCAGGAATTTTCTTTGCAGGATTTTATTAAATTACTAATTCAATTTCTACTTGTACAAGTCTATTTTTTTAAGTCAGTTTTTTTTTTTTTTTTTTTTTAGAAATTTGTTCATTTTATCTAGGTTATCTAATGTGTTGGCATATAGTTGTCCATAGAATTCATTGATAATACTCTAATTCTGTAGGGTCACTAGAAATGTCTCTTTTAATTTCTAATTTTAACAATTTGAGTCTTCTTATTTTCTTGGTAAGTTTATTTGAGTCTTCTTATTTTCTTTGTAAATCAAAGTCTGGTCAATTTTGTTTATCTTTTCCAAGAATCAACTTCTGATTTCATTGATTTTTCTTTATTAATTTTTACTCTCTATTTTGTTTATTTCAAATAAAATATTACTTCCTTCTGCTTGTTTTGGGTTTAGTTTACTCTTCTTTTCATGCATAAGGTGAAATTTTTAATTTGAAATTTTACTTCATTTTTAATATAGGTATTTTACTGCTATAAATTTTCCTCTAAGCACTGCTTTTGCTGTATACCTACATGTTGTGTTTTCATTTTCATTAATCTAAATGTATATTGTAATTTGTGTTTTTTTTTTTTATTTCTTCTTTGATGTACTGGTTATTTATGAGAATGTTTAATTTCCACATAATTGTGAATTTCTCAAATTTTGCTCGGCTAAATTCAATATTGTGAAAGGATATACTTTGTATGAATTCAATTCTTTTACATGTATTGTGGCTTATTTGATCACTTATCCATACAATCTGCCCTGGGAAAGTTTCATGTGTACTTGATAAGAATGTGTATTCTGCTGATGTTGAATGGAATGTTCTATAGATGTCTAGTAAGTCTATATAATTTATAGTGTTGTTTAAGTCTTCTCTACCTTTGTTGATGTTCTGCTTATTTATTCTATACTAGAGGCCTGGTGGGGGGTGTGGTGCTCCCACTGTGGGAACGCACTGACCACCAGGGGGCAGTTCCTGCATTGAGTAGCTACCCCCTGGTGGCAGTTCCTGCATTGAGCAGCTACCCCCTGGTGGTCAGTGCGTATCATAGCTATTGGTCGACTGGTCATTCTGGTCATTCCACCATTCAGTCGCTGGGCTTTTATATATATAGAATGATTGGAAGTAGTATATTAAAGTCTCCAAATATTATTATTGTTAATTTGTCTATTTCTCCTTTCTATTCTGTCAGTTTTTGTTTCATATACTCGGAATCTCTGTTGTTAGATACCTGTATGTTTATAATTGCTATGAGGTCCTGATGAATTAACCTTTATATCATTGTAAGGTGTCCTTCTTTGTCTCTAGTAAAAATACTTTTTATAAAATCTATTTTTGTCTTACGTTAGTATATTCACTTCAGCTCTCTTTTGGCTACAGGTTATACAGTTTATCTTTTCCCAACCTTTTATTTTCCAACCTAATTATATCTTTTAATCTACTTTGTCTTTTGTAGTCTTATAGACAGCATATAGATTATGCTTTTCATCCACTTCTCCATCTCTACCCTTTTTAAAATACATATTTTTATTTATTTCAGAGAGAAAGGGAGAGGGAGAGAGAGATAGAAACATCAGTGATGAGAGAGAATCATTGATTGGCTGCCTCCTGCATGTTCCCCCACTGGGGATCAAGCCTGAAACCTGGGCATGTTCCCTGACTGGGAATCAAACCATGACCTCCTGGCTCATAGGTCAACACTCAACCACTGAGCGACACCGACCGGGCCATCTCTGCCTTTTGATTAAAGTATTTTAATGTAATTAAAATGTAAAGTGTTTTACATTTAATGTAATTACTAATAAGGTAGAATTTGTGTCTGCCATTTTGCTATTTTTTTCATATACCTTAACTTTTTGCTACTTTGTTCCCCCATTAATGCCTTCTTTTTAGTAAATAAATATATTGTAGTATAACATTTTAATTTCCTCATGCAACTTTTACTATATTTTAAAATTTATCTACTTAGTTGTTGCCTAAAGGATTACTGTTAAACTTCTAATTTAATTCAGATTAATGACAACTTAATACCAATAGTATATAAAACTTTTTCCTATGTATCAGAGAAAATATATCTTTATGAATTATAACACAGTTTGATAATTATTCCTTTATGCAACTCTTTTTAATTGCATTAGAGAATAAAAAAGTTACAAACAAAAATACATTTATACTGTCTTTCAAATATATTCATTTACTAGTGTTATAAATGTTACATTTACTAGTGTTTTATTTCTTTGTGTTACTATCTACCTTAAAGGTCATGGGCTCAATCTTGTATCTCTAGGTAAGTTATCAAGAACCCAGAATGATGCCGAAACCGGTTTGGCTCAGTGGATAGAGCGTCGGCCTGCAGACTCAAGGGTCCCAGGTTCGATTCCGGTCAAGGGCATGTACCTGGGTTGCGGGCACATCCCCAGTAGGGGGCGTGCAGGAGGCAGCTGATCGATGTCTCTCTCTCATCGATGTTTCCAACTCTCTATCCCTCTCTCTTCCTCTCTGTTAAAAATCAATAAAATATATTAAAAAAAAAAAGAACCCAGAATGATCAAGTGCCATGCTCAAGATCAAAACCAGAAAATAATGCAGATACAGAACTAGAATTGAAGTTTCCTTGCTTCTAATCTGGCACTCTTCACATATCAAATTATGCCTTGCTTAAATTAATCTTTTATTTATTAGGTGGCTAAATCACTCCTACGTAAGACTCCACTCAAATTTGAAAGCTCAAATAAAGTGGCAGAGACATGTGTATATGTATTTAAAACTTTATTCAAAGTTTCAGTGCTGTTTTTAAAACCTATAAATATGTGTCAATTGAATATTTGAAACATGATTATTGTTTTTGTTTGTATCCCTGCTTATTTTGTTCCCAAATAAATTACAAAAAGATGTTGCTCTCTAAGTTCTTTATGACTCAGTGGTTTTGGAACTTGGAATGCATTCTTTTTTCTTTTTTGGAAATTCTATGTAACCCATAATATTGAAGTTCCTGCATCCTACAATAATGTAGCTGTGACATGATGTTAGTCACAGTACTATAAATAGTATCACCCAGTTTTTATGGGAGAATATGTTAAGAGTTAGAACTTATATGCTTCCTTCTTCTCTGGCAAAATATGCTTCAAGAGGGTTTAATACTCTCTTCCACTCACCATTCCACCTGTTGGGCAGTAGAGGCTCCAAGCCACTGATCATCATTTCATAGCCTGGGGTAATCTGTAGCAAATTGTATCTGGATTAAGTGAAGAGTTCTGCACTGGAATTTGGTATAAATTAGGAGGAATGTTTCTCAGTGAAGGTCAATCCTTTGTTAACCATTGTTAATCTAAAAGCAAGTGTATTTGGAATTTAGAAATGCAGTGTCAAGGGTAAGGAGAGCTTTTCTTTATTTCTCACTCTTGCTGACTTCCCATGACCCAACAGTGAGACGAGGTAAGAATCAGGGTCCCAGAGATGAGTGTTAGGGTTGGACAGTGCCGAGTCTACGGAGAAGGAGAGATGGTGACTCCACCATGGCGGGAACACAGTGAGCTTCTGTGGCCAAAGTTGATTTGTCCTCCCTACTGTTTTTAGGAGGGCAGGGGGGTGCAGTTGTATGTGAGATCCAAAGGGAAGTTGATGAGTCCTTCCATATCACACATAAAGAGATGCCCGATACCTGCCTGACTATTCTGTGCATTCCCAATGCATTTTCTCCAAAGTGGCCGGGGGCGGGGGGCGGGGGGGTAGGCAGGGAGCAAGAGTGTTAAGAGACCTCTGCTGTTGGTAAAGAAAATGATTTGAGGAGAAAACTTCAATTGCATGTTTCATGGCACTTATACTAAAGTACAATTATACCCGTATTCTGGAAGCAAGCATGCCACATGCCACGCCTAACCCTAGTTTTGCTGATGGAAGATGAGACTTCCTGCTGTCCCTTACCTTTCCTTCACCTAGCTGTTCTTAGTTACTCCCTCAAGGCATGCCCTGGACCCCTAGTTACTGTCTTTTAAAAGAATGACTGGAGTCCTCAGATAGAACTTTACATATAGAAAAATTAAACAAGGGCTTGAAAGAGTTAAGCAAATTAAAAGGTACTCCTCTCTGGACTCAGATGTGTGCTCCCAACTGTGAATATTATAAGGGGTACCCTTATGAAAATATAACTCCCAAAGGAAACTTAAAGGCAATTAAAGCAACATTAGTGTTTTTCATAACTTTGCAATGTCTTTATGCCTGTGATAAAACCTTGCTAATTATTGAAAAGTTATTTGTATTAAGATTTCAGAGCAGAGAGATAATCTATGCAATTTAGAATCCGGAGCCATCGTCAGGGAGCTGGCAAACGGAACCAGAATTCCCTTGCCAGCATCTCCAGTTGCATCAGTGAACCTCAAACAGGATACTTTGCTGGCAAATATTAGCTTACTGTAGTTTAAAAATAAATAAATACCTTGAGCAAATGTGCAGTGACACCAAAAATTAGTTTCCACAAACTGACTAAATATAGTATCTGCAGGGAAAAGGCAAATGAGTTCAAGTGGAAACAAAACACTGAGCTCGAGGATGGAAAGCGTACATTTCTTTAAATAGATGAAAAATTCTAGTGTGATCTAAATGTAATGGACATTCAAGGCTCACTGTATGGAACGAAGAAAGACGGAGGCTTACAGGGTAATTTCTCCCATTCAGCTCAGCATCAATTTGGCAGGGGGAGTACAGAGCACCCCACAGTGTTCTTGGCACATGCTAGGCATCCAAATCATACAACTGATTCCTCAGCATTCCTCAACCCCTCTGATGAGCTGCCGGGTGATATGCTAACCGGGCAACATTTTAAAGGCATATGATAGAAAACGTGGAGAGGAAGATTCTTGAGATTTCCAGAATGTCATAAGGGAAGTTTCAGAGATGCAAAGAACCTTAGAGGCCACTGGAGTACAACAACTCTGTCATTGTAAGGATAAAAAAAAATAAAAATTGAGATCCAAAAATGATCAAGTGACTTGCTCCAAGCCATCCATCCAGCCCGTGTCAGAAGCCAGGGTGAAAAGAGGTCTCAGCTTTGGGGAAATACTCTCCCCACATAAGCAATATAGGTGATGCATGGCCGAGGTATATTGACAAGCATATCAGCAAGCAAACAGCCTTTTATTGTAACTTCAAAACAGTGAGTATTATGGGGTAGTTATCAGGGGACAAGGTCAGATTACTTTAGGACAGTATTTGAATTCTTTGGCAGTCCCTGAGTACCAGGGGCCAGGAGCAAATGACGCCCATCTGAGAATGGATATTAGCCCCAGAAACACACCAAATGAGTAGTCTCCATGCAGAAAACTAAGACGCGGCTGTATGTGTAATCACCAGGGAGCCAGGATGAACTGGACTCCACCTGAGAGCTCCTGGCAGAAAGAATTCGATTCCCTATAGTAACACCTGCTGCCTGACTAAAGGGTAAAATCACCAGAGCCAAATGTCCAGGAACATTTTCTATGCTGGGACACCTACCGCAACTCGGTAGCATTAGTACTCACTTAGCAACAAAAGGAAGCAGGGAGCAAGTAAATCGGTATAATTATAAAGTTTGCAAAGGTCTATTTAAATCCATTAAGTGCAATAAGCGGGCCCAGCTGAGAGCTACTAGCAGAATTAGAAGATGATTTCTTCCTTGCTATCTTTCCCAGGGAGTAAACAGTCCAAAAGATTGTGAGGGCAGTTTATGACCGAGTCCAATCACAGTAGTTCATCAGGAAGAAGGCTCAATGATGTCTGCCAATCTCCTGTGGACTTCTGAGAGGAACTATCGCATGCAGGTGCTGCTCATGGGTGAATAAAGATGGTTGCAGGGATGGAGTTCCAAGTAATGGCCTATTTATCATGAGCAACATGCTTTTATTAACCTGAAACCGATGCCCTGAATATCAAAAAATGTTTCCATTCATTATGTCTTTATTTTGCAAATTGCAACAAAGAATTCATGTTTTTATAAATACCTTTTCACAACATGCACACATACACACACAGAAACATATAAAATGCCTCAACCTCAACATATAAAATGGAAAAATTGCCTGGCTGGCCTGGCTCAGTGGTTGAGCACTGACCTATGAACTAGGAGGTCACGGTTTGATTCCTGGTCATGGCATATGCCCGGGTTGTGGTCTCGATCCCCAGTGTGGGGGGTACAGCAGTCAGCCGATCAATGACTTTCTCTCATCATTGATGTTTCTATCTTTCTCTCCTCCCTTCTTCCCTGAAATCAATAAAAATATATTAAAAAATAATTTTTAAAAAATAAAATGGAAAAATAAAGGAAGACACAATACTCAAAACATGGAAAAGTTAGGAAAAACATGTTTGGGCTGCAGAGGGATACAGGAGCCAAGAGCCGGGGAAACAACTTTGGGATTAGTCGAGGCTCTGGAAGTCAGACAGGTCCCTGACTCTGCCTTCTCTGTTATTCATGCTATGCCCTGTCCTAAAAAAGAATGAATGAACTAAGAACTATACATCAGCCTTGTGTTTATGCTTAAGGTGCTGTTTACATGGCTGATATTTAGACTGACCTTCACTGGATTGTGGAGTTTGTCTGGAGATACTCAAATCTCAAACTAGAGAGCATGCTGCTGAGAACCAACTGACCTATAGGCAGATGAAATATTATCATCTTCACCGCATACAGTTTTGCTCATTAAGTCTTCAGGCAGCAGAAACTAGAATATGAAGATCCCATGAGGAGTTTAAGAAGGTATACCTTTGTCTGCCACTTGGCAGGCTTTTCCTGGGGGTACCCACTACCCTCCTGTCCCTTTGATGCAGGAGACAGCAAAACATGGTGGTTAAGAACATGGACTCTAGATCCCAACTTTCTGGGTTCCAATCCTTCCTGTGCCTCAGTTTCTTACCTATAAAATTAATAAAATGATAGGATCAATTATAAACTTTCCTGTGAAGATTAAATGAATGTGTGTATAAACCCATTACTTGTCACAGGCTAAGTTATGGCCTGGGTCAAGTCTAATGTCAATACCTTGATGCTTTCTTTCATAGCTTCCCATCTGCTAAACAAAATTTAATATATTCTGATACAAGTTAGGGAATGACAAGACTTCATCCCCAAAGAGAAGTAGCTCAGTGGGATTAAGAGCATGAATGTTAAGGTAATAAACACCTGGACTAGAATACGGGCTCTGCCACTTATTAACTTCATGATTTTGAGTTAACCATTTCCAAGCCTCAGTTTTCTTATTTTTGAATTAAAGATAAGAGTAATTCATAGGATTATTGTGAACATTAAAAATGATTGATGTGTGGAAAATGCTCAGCATGGTAATCTGGTAGAGTAAGTACTCAGCAAAAGGAACTATGGAACTATTGTGTGTGTTTTAATATTCCTAGAATGGTAGAGTTAGAAGTAAATGTAGATATACAGATGAAACAATACAATGATGAGAAATCTATCTATCTATCTATCCCTTTAAGTTTCCCTACTTCCTCCATTATTTAAGTGGCAGCTAGACCATTCCATGCTTCTGCCTCAGGGAAGAGCTATGACAGCCAAAGAGAAAGATAGGTACTATTTTTCTGGTTTTGAGTGTCAAAAGCCAAGACCCCTGAGGCAATAAAAATGACTCAGTATAGACTATCAATTTGGGAATAAACTTAATGATAAAAGAACAAAACTTCTCACACCCTAAGGCAGTCCATCTCCTACAGATTGGGTTGAGGAAATGACATATGCATAGAAGTTGGTAAATCACAAAGAAAGTGAAGTCTTATGCCTGTTTCCTGGGTCAAGCTCTGGAGAATTAGCAAAATGCCTAGATTTGCAGCATCTGAACACATTGGTGACTTGTTTCCCTTATACAGTGTGGGCTAAAGGGATGGAAAACCACCAAAAGGAAATGTCTGCATGCTGTGTCCAGAACGACAAAGCCTAGGTCACCCCTTCAAGAGTTGATTGCATCCAGAAAGCATTATAACCTAAAAGTAGCAGAGAAAGCTGCCGGAGATAAGGAGACTTGTAGAAAGAAGCAAAGGTACTTTTAGCTGCAGCTTGGATAGAGTGTCAACAGGTGATCACAAAGGAAAAAGTATGTCTTAGTGTTTGCCCTCATGAATACATATCATCAGTAGGTAGAACCCCCTCCCCCCTCCTCTTCTGCTCACAGTGAGGCCATGACACCGAATAAGTCTCCTAGAACTTAAAAACAGCCATGGAAAAGAAGGGTATCTCAAAATGAATGACATCACATTTCTGCCATCTTTGACAAAGATAAAAATTAAGGTGAATTATACATGAATAATTTTTTTATATTACTTGCAAGAGGGAATATATTTGCAATACATTTATCTGAAAAAGAAATTGTATCCAGAACATATAATGAAAATGTTAGGAACAAAAATAGAATATTGGGGACTAGCTATGGTTATGGGAAATGTTGATCATGCTCTGTTAACCATGATTGCCTTGTGCTGGTTAAAGGAAGGACATTCTAACCTGGCTGGAAGTTGTAAGTTCCCCCACTCCTCCCCCACCCCCACCCCCGCACACACACTTCCCACCTGGAACCTAGGACCTGTGAGTCAACCTTGGAATGTGGTCCATTCTCATTCAAGAATTGCCTATTATCATGGAAAGATTAACAACCTGTTGCCCAAACAATGGAGTCCCACCCCAGCCCACACTGCCTACTTCCCCATGCCTGTAATCCCTACTTCTACCAGTATTATTGGAATAAATGCTCATATATGATTCAACCCTTTCTCTGCCGAATTGGTTCAAGTAGTCACAGGCAGCCCAGGCCCATTGGTTGTCTGGTTTCAAAAAGACAAATAACCCAGGAAGAAAAAAAAAAATGATCAAAAGACTTGAAGTCACTTTATAAAGAAAATGTCCAAAAGGCCAATGAACATCTGAAAAGATGCTTGATACTATTTGTATTAGGGAAATGGAAATTAACCATGTTCCCCTTCCCCCTGAGAGGTTAAAATAGAAAAAAAATAAAGACAAGTAAGGGAAAAGAGAAAAGAAAACATTGCACTGCCAAATGCTGTGAGGATATAGAGCAAGAGAAATTCTTATATATTAAAAATATTATTTGATAATATCTATTAAAGCTGACATATTCATTATCTATGACTCAGAAATTTCACTCCCAATACTTTGAACAATAAAGATATATTAAAAATAAAATAAAAAATACATGCACGTATAAATATGTACACAACAGCATTATTCCTAATAACAAAATGGCAATAAAAAATGGCAACAACCCAAATACTTGTCAACAGGAGATTGGATAAATAAATAGTAGTATATTTGCACATTGAAATTTTATATAGCACTGAAAATGAACAATAGCTATACTCAGCTACATGGATGAATTTCACAAACATAACACTAAGCAAAAAAATCTAGACACACAGGAGTTACCTTGGAAAGGAGGCATTAAGGAAGTTTATGGTGTATTGATAATATGCTATTTCTCCATATGGCTGGTGGTTGCGTGGATGTGTCACTTTGTAAAAGTATCTTACATCATACACTTAAAATATATGCATTTTTATGTGTGTTATAATATAATAATAATAAAAAATAACAGAGAACAACTGAAATGTAGAAACACTTCTGCTGTGTAAAGGGCCCCGTGGGAAGGCACATGGGCATTCTTTAATTATTGTCAGCTGAACCCAGTGGCGTTGGCAAAGCCACGCCCTGGGAACACGCCTTGTCAAAGGGCAAAGGTGTTGTCAGCTTGACCTTCATTTCAGCCCATGGTTTGGGGAAGTGGATTTTGATATCTAAATCCAGCCTAGCACCAGGAATGCTCAGAGCCTACTCAAGAATGCAAATAATCTCCTTTGTCTTGACCTTTTGGTGAAACTTCCTGGTATTTGGGGGTATAAATAAACACGCTGCATCAGCTTTGGGTCACTGTCTCTCCATCAGAAGAGGGCAGCGGTCCACCTGGCCCCAGCTTTTCTTTCTATCTCTGTGTCTTGTCTCTTTCTTTTATTTCTCAATCTCCAGCTGCCTCTACTCAGGAATTGGACCCGCTCTCTAGCTGTGCTGGATGCAGGAAAGAGAGAAAATAGTTACACTGCTGTAGTGGACAAAGTCATCTGGATGACAAAACAGGCACTGACTTTACATGATGATTAGAAAAAATAAAAATTGATGGAAGTTTGGGAAAATATAGTTGGTCTAGCCTTGTAAGGTGCCAGCATACAATTCTACTCTAAGTATCCCAGAATCGAGTAATGTATTGTGGTGGATAAAAATGTCTCTTAATCTGAGTAATTTTTTATAAATCAGGTGAAGAGCCATGGTGTATACTATGGACAAACTTACATAGGAGAGACTGGAATATACAGACACAATGAAAACAGGGTGATCAATATTGGATAAAATAAGGGCAGAGTTCATAGAATACTGAGTGGGGCTTTGGATGCAAAATATCACTGGACAGTAATTCTTAGTCTGTCCAGTGGCATTTACAACTGGCCATAATGATCCCCTGAGGAATGAGTTTGTATTGCTTTTTGTGAATTTTTATTAGCATATATGTTAGATGAGATGAACCACTTTTTTAAAAATAATAAGATTCACAGTTTACTTCCCTTGAACTCAGTGGAGGAGGATTTGGGCTGAGTGGCATCAGTGGTGGCTGGAAAAAAGTGTGCCTTGCCATCCTGGTTACTCTGGAGCATCACTCTGTCTTTCCTGGGCTGTACAGAATGGCCCTGAGGGTTCATTCAGGGCAGGAAAGACCTAAAGGTCAAACATCAAAACGACCCCTCATGGCAGATTTTTAAGACCAGAGGTGGTTTTTATTTATTTATTTCAAACTGCATTGGCTAAAAGGGTTAATTCCCCTTAAACCTTTGAGCACCAGATGGGTTTGCCCCTTCCAAGGACTCTTTCCTTCTTTAAAAGCACAATTGTTGTTCAGTTTCTCTCAGGTGCAGATTCATTAGCTCTTGACTGGCTCTCCTTGTTTGCCGACTACTTGTGGAAAAAGCCATTTACCCTGGCGAATGTCAAGGTTAGTGCAAACCGTCCTTGTCATCAGTCTCTCTGGCAGAAGGTCAGGGATAAGCTTTCCTCAAATGGGCAGCGTCAAACAAAGCAGAGTCGGACTTAACTCACCAAAAGGAAGAAAGGAGGCCTGCTCTGTGTGGATAAACATTCCTGTGAGTTTTGAGGACAAAAGATTAACTCTTCCCTTGCCACCTCAAGAACTGCTCACTGGAAGATGACTTATAATATCTGGATATTTTTAAGCATATGAGATCAATTTCTAAAGTAATAAATACCTATCTCTATCCATATCTATACCTATACCCATCTGCATAGCTATCCATCATCTTATTTGCTTAAACAAGCATGGTAACTTTCAGAATCTCTCATTTAGAAGTGCATACCATTATCCTAGCCTTTTTTTTTTTTTTTGGTAATTTATCCCTACAGTTTACTTTCATAGACATGTTGTAAACCACATATGAAGAATTGCTTAGTCATATCTTAATTTATTTTCATAGAGTAATAAAATTCTGGAGTTGTTCGGAACCTCAAGATTAATCTAGTCTAATATTTTATCCGACAAACAAATCCCCTACAGTACTTTTGGCAATTGTCAAAAGTCAGCTTGGTTATTTCCACTGACTAAGGGGCCCTTGCCTCACAGAAAGGCTGTTCCAAGGTGGGGGAGGTTTTATTGTTTAAAGAAGCTTTGCCTTATACTTAGCTAAAATCCACCCACATGCACATTTAGCCTGTTGGTTCAAGTTTTGCCTTTCAGGATGATAAAGAGGGCTAGACCTTCTTCAACAGAATAGTCCTCTGAATATTTGGAAGGGTAGACATGAAACATGGAGAAATTTTCTTCTCTGGGTTTACTATCCCACTTCTTTCATTAAATGACTGTCAGTTGGCATTTTTTGGTTTGAGATCCTCTGAATGACCACTAGTTTTTGTAATGTGTCCTCAAAATGTGAGATCCAGATATAAGAACCATACTTCAGATGTTGAATCATGAACTCCATATATATTTATATATATTACTTATTACATATAATATATGTATATAATACATGTATGCACACACACCATTTTTCCAATACATCAATTCCCACAATGACTCATTGAGGAATCAGTTAATATCAAAAAAGTCTTTTTTTTTTAAATATATTTTATTGCTATTTTACAGAGAGGAAGGAAGAGGGATAGAGAGCTAGAAACATCGATGAGAGAGAAACATCGATCAGCTGCCTCCTGCACACCTCCCACTGGGGATGTGCCGGCAACCAAGGTACATGCCCTGACTGGAATCGAACCTGGGACCCTTCAGTCCGCAGGCCGATGCTCTATCCACTGAGCCAAACCGGTTTCGGCCAAAAAAATACTTTTTATGTAAGCTACAGCCAGGCAAATTTGCTTTAGCATTTCTGTATTCTAATCACAAATTATACACCCAATATACTATGTGTGGAGTCATTGTAACATGTTTTTAACTTAATGGTTTATCACCCACTTGTTATAGTAACATATAAAAGACCATATTATTCGTACAGGAAAAAACTGGAGACCATGTATACTATTCTTTTGAGAACACCATTTACTGTACTCACCTTTACTATCTTTTCCTTAAGGTTTGCTGGATAATTTTGCTTCTCTTTTTCAAAATTATCTTCAGAGCTCTCAGCCAAATCACCAACATATCATCCCTTGCATAACTTTAATGACCTAAATACTTTTCCAGACAATAGGTCCTGCTCCTGGGCATGCACCATCCCTTATCCAATTGAATTCAGATTAGAAACTGATGCTGATTCATAGTCATGAGTACCATTGTCCCGAGTGAATTAAAAATGGGACATCTCTCAAGGTGCTTCCTACACCCTCTGCATTTTGTCTTCTGTGCATGATTCTGATTTTACTTTCTTGTGACTTTCCCAAAATTTTGTCTTGGACTTTAATCCTCTATCTTCTCTAAAATTCCCCCACATCATGTAATTATCTCAGTTATTAAAAAGTGTTTCTTCTCTACCTCATCCTCATTTACCCTCTCTGGCAAGGAGACAAACTAGTATGTATAGCCCATGCAACAGCTGAGTACTTGAAGGAGGAAATTGACCTAGAGCACCATGGGATTAAGTGTCCACCTCCCTGGTTGTGGCTTCTCCTAGAAACTGTCTCATAACTGTCATGGCAGACTGCCTGCCCTGTGAACTCACTCCTGAATGACTACATTTCTATTTAAACCAGCCTGGGACCCTACCCTCCAACCACACTCCTTTTTTCCCCCATCTCCCAAGGACTTAGCAATTGACACCAACCTCCAAATGCCAGTCTTGTGTTTTTAAAACAAATACCTAAAAATACCAAGAACCTTAGAAGGCTCTTCTCTTGAGGTTTCTCATCTTTTGTAGAAAGACTCCTGTTTTCCTATCTGCTTTTATGCACCCCCTGCTCCCACAGCCACCACACACTGCTCAGATATGTTAACACCTTAGATGCAGGAACTTGGGATAACTTTCTAACAAGTTACCCTGTCTATAGACTCAAACCTCCATATCTATCCTTTATGCAAGAACAAAATCTACTTTGTATTTATTTCCTGACTCAAAATCTCTGACTTTTTCCAATATGTACAAAAAAGTCTCATCTCTGTAGCTAGACTTTCCTAGTTGCAAAACAGTTATAAGCTCAAACTTAGCATTCATGTTTGAAAAAATATAGTAGCATTAAAATAAACATATTCAAGCCACATTTAGTTCTTTTATATTTACTCTTCCTTAAGAAGACTCTTCCCAATACTCAAGTTTAATAACAATGATCCATTTAGAACTGTAGAGACCATAATAAGCTTTGCTTGGAGGTCTGTCCATTCAGATTATCCCAGAAAATGCAGACATATACTGAACTTGTCCAGGAAGTACCGAGAAGAAAACAGTTCTAAACTAACTATTATTACCTTTTCTCCAGTGCACCCGCGTCACTGCAAGGCTTCGCCAGGCCCCTTGGAGCTGTGTGCTGAGTGTTCCAATGCTCCTCCTCATCCCCTCTCCCGCTATTGATGCCACAATCTGTGCAGCTCGTGAGGGGAGAGGTTCACTTGGAGACTGCACCTGCTAAAAGGAGGAAAATCAATTTTCATCATCCAAAAATACAGAATTGCTGGCACACAAACTAGTTGCTCAAGGTCCCAAGGGTCCAGAAGGGGAGTCCCACTAAGAGAGACATATGCTTGGAATAGAAGTCAATACCCTCTCCATGTAACCAGAATAATAAGGGAAGTGGGGATGAAGAGGTGAGGTGGAGGATAGAATGTTCCAGTGCAGGTCTCCAATTCTAAAATCAATATCGGGTAGAATACAAATTCAGGTTTGCACCAAAATATTAAGTGGGGATCTTTCTGAAAGTAATCTATAAATCTTAATGTTTTAAATGTTCTCAAATGCTCAAGTCAGCTGAAAGGTATGCCCATCATGAGTCATGTTTTGCTATGTTACTACAAGTCTTTACTACTTTTGTCACTGCAATTTTTCCCATTAGACTTTTCTTATAATTGATATTTCTGGCTAGAATTTCATCATTTAATACCACAGATAATTTGTTAGGAAACACAAAAGTATAGACTTGCATTCTTGGGAAATAAATCTCATAGAGGAGCTGATAAAACCACAAATCCACATCCCTTAACACATGAACAGCTATTTGTTTTGTAAATTTTTTAAAAATGTAGCTACACTGACTGAAAGAGTAAAATTCTCACTTCACATATCCCCTCCCTCACTCCTCTCCACAGAACTAATTATTGTAATTGTTATCACTTAAGCATGTCTTCCTGACTTTGTACTATTCAATTACATAAAGTACATATTCATCTATGTGTGTTTAATATATATAGAAATGGTTTGCTTTTCATAAATAAGAGAGTATTCAATACTGTTTTATAAGTTAGGTTTACCACTTAATAATTATTTTAAAGATCATTATATTTCAGTATTTGTAAATTCACCATTTTTAGATTTCTGAATAGTTTTCCATAACATGAAAGACTTAATTCATATAAGTATTTGATTATTGAAATTTATTGGAATCTTTTACCCCCAATTTTACTCAATTACAAAAAAAAAGTGCCACAATGAACATCTTTTTACCTGCTTCTTTGTGTTGTTGCAAGCATTTGATCAAGAGTACATACTGAAAAGTGGGATTTCTAAGTCAAAGTCTATGAAAATTTTGATAGAAACTGAAATTGATAAATATATAATATGTATATACACATTTAAATTACTAATAGTGTATAATAATTCACATTTCCCTACACATGCTCAAATTAAATGCTCCATTGCAATTGCTGTAAACAATTATTGTATGTATTGAAATATCTTGTGATGTATTTCATTTTCCTCTAATTTTTTGAGGATAGTATATGGAAATATGTATTTTTTAAAAATATATTTTATTGATTTTAGAGAGGAAGGGAGAGGGAGAGAGAGATAGAAACATCAATGACGAGAGAGAATCATTGATTGGTTGCCCCCTGCACGCCCCCTACTGGGGATTGAGCCTGCAACCCAGGCATGTGCCCTTGGCCGGAATCGAACCTGGGACCCTTCAGTCCGCAGACCAATGCTCTATCCATTGAGCCAAACCATCTAGGGCTGGAAATATGTATTTTTTAAATTTTTGTTATACCCACTTATTAATTCTAATAATTCACCTGATTCTTTCATATTTTTATGATGATATTGATATCATCTTTACTTTTCTGTAATTTTTTTGTCAGTTTTGGTACAGAGCTTATGCACACCAAATAAATTCATTTAGAAGTGCTCCTAATTTTGTTTTGTTTTCTATACTCAAGAGAATGATGTGTAAGATCATCATGATTTTTTCCTTAAATAACTGATTCACTCATGAAGCCATCTGGCCATGGAGTACATTTTATTTTCAGTAGTAGACTTTTAATGAAAAAGTCATTTTAACAGTTACATACATTTAATTTTTCTATATCTTCTTATTCTCATTTTTGTAAGAGAAATTGATCATTTAATTATATTTTCAAATGTCTAGCATTAAGTTATTCATAATATAAGCACAATATTGTTTGTAAGAGCTGTAGCAATGTCTTTATATATTCCTGATTTTGATTATTTTCTTTCTCTTTCCCTCATCAGTTTTATTCAAAAACTGAAATTAGCAATTTCATTAACATTTCAAAGAATTATAATTTTGTATTTGTTTTCTACTTCTTTAATTTCTGTTGTATTTATAATTTTCTTTCTTTCTTCTTTTTTTTTTCTTGAGTTTCATACTCATTTTTTGTCCTAATTTCTGTAGATGGATGCTCAGGTTATTTTTTAATTTTGTTTTCTTCTATAAGCATCTAAATATATAACTACTCCTCTAAATTTCCTTAGCTGCAATCTGTAAGTTGCATTTTCATTATCATTCATATTTTTTAATATATTTTTATTGATTTCAGAGAGGAAAGGAGGGGGAGGGAGATAGAAATATCAGTGATGAGAGAGAATCATTGATCAGTTGTCTCCTGCATGTCCCCTACTGGGGATCGAGCCCACAATCCTGGCATGTGCCCTGAGCTGGAATCGAACCTGACCTCTTGGTTCATCAGTCAATACTCAACCACTGAGCCATGCCAGCTGGGCATCACTCATATTTTTTTCTCCTTTTTATTGAATTTATTGAGGTGACACTGGTTAACAAAAGTATACAGGTTTCAGGTCCACAATTCCACAAAACATCATCTGTACTGTGTGTTCACCACCTCCAGTCAAGTCTCCTTTCACCACCATTTATCCCCCTATACTTCCTCCACCTCCTGGCACCCCTCCTCCCCCAGCAATCACCACACTGTTGTCCATTTCCATGAGTTTTTTTCCCTCTCTCATTTTTTTTTTTTTGCTCAATCACTCATACATTTTTTAATTTCATCTCTAATTTCTTTTCTGACTCAAAATCTATTTAGAAGTATACTTCTTAATATCCAAACATATGGAAATGTACTCATTATCTTTTTGTTCTTGTTTTCTTGCTTAATTTGCTCTGTGATCATAGACATACTCAGCATGACTACAGTCCTTTGAAATTTGTTTAGACTTTCTATGTGAATCAATGGATAATCTATTTTGGTTAATGTTCCATGTGCACCTCATATGAATTTGTATTCTGCAGATGTTGGATGAAATTTTCTATATCTATATTAGTCACATCATGTTTGTTAATTGTGTTGTTCAAATATTCTCTATCCTATCTTCTTCCTGTTTTATTCTCTGATGGGTTTTACCAGTTAATTTATAGAAGTATGTTAAAATAGAATACTATTTGCTATGTGTTTCCAACTCCTTCTTTGAATTGTTCTCATTTTGCCTAATTTTGAATTAATTGAAGTTTTAAAAAACTTTTATTTTTCCCTTCTATTATATTGACATAATTTACTTTTAATATTTATTTTTAGTGACAGCACTATAGATTGGAGCATAAATACTTGACATATAAAAAAGCTGAGGCAGTGCCCTCGGGGGTCCCAGGTCTGTCACTTGCTTCAACAGGTTTTGAATGGAACAGAACCAGGGACGCTCCTATTTCCAGACTCTGACCACTCTCTGGCGTCTTATCCAGTCACCACCTTCAGAACCACCTCTGAGACCAGCCAACACACCGGTTTCATTTTTTCCTACCTTAACTCATTGCCGAACAACCATGAGCTCCCAAACTCGTCAGAATTATTCCACCGAGGTGGAGGCTGTGGTCAACCCCCTGGCCAACCTGCATCTGTGGGCCTCCTACACCTATCTCTCTCTGGGCTTCTATTTTGACCATGAGGATGTGGTTCTCGAGGGTGTGGGCCACTTCCGTGAGTTGGCGGAGAAGAAGCACAAGGGCACGGAGCATCTCTTAAAGATGCTCAGCATGGTGGCCGCTTTCTCTCTCAGGATGTGCTGAAGCTTTCCCAAGATGAGTGGGCAAAACTCAACGCCAGGGAAGCTGCCCTGGTCTTGGAGAGGAACCTGAACCAGGCCATTTTGGAGCTGCATGCCCTGAGTTCTGCCAGCACAGACCTTCATCTCTGTGACTTCCTGGAGAACCACTTCCTGGGTGAGGAGGTGAAACTCATCAAGAAGATGGGTGACACTTGACTCACCTCCGAAGGCTGGCTGGCCCCAGGCTGGGCTGGACAAGTATCTCTTTTAAAAGGCTCACCCTCAAGCACCACCAGGAGCCTTTGGAGCCCAGAGGCCTTTGAGGGGCCTCTCTGCATCTCCTGGTGTCTGGCTTTTACCTGAGTCTCTTCATGAAACTACTAGCCATTCTTTTAACCACCCTGAAGCCCTTACCCAAGCACAGGACCAAATGAAACAATAAAGCTTTTTAGCAGCAAAATAAAGAGGAAGGAAGGAAGGAAGGAAGACCTGATATAAGAAGGTACTTCAATTTTTTCCCCGGCATTTCAAGGGCCGCAAGACACTTTAACTCCATTTCCCATGTTCATCTTAATAGCTGTAATTGTTACATATTTTGATTTGTGTATGTGTGTAAAACAATAAAATGTATTATCCATTTTAATTTTTACATTCAATATTTATTTAGATGTAGCCATTTATTTAAGTTTTAATGCTGTTCTCTTCTTTCTTCCTACATTGAATTATTACATTTCCTTCTAAAAAATACCTTTTGGAATTCCTTTTTCTGTGTGTTACTGATATAGATAATTTTATATTTTATTAGAGGCCCATTGCATGAAATTCGTGCACTCAGGGTGGGGGGTAGGTCCCCTCAGCCTGGCCTGCACCCTCTTGCCATTGGGGAGCCCTCGGGGGATGTCTGACTGATGGCTTAGGCCCACTCACCCCAGGAGTGGGCCTAAGCCAGCAGTCAGACATCCTTAGCACTGTCGCAGAGGTGGGAGAGGCTCCCACCACCGCCACTGTGCTCACCAGCCATGAGCCCGGCTTCTGGCTGAGCGGCGCTCTCCCTGTGGGAGCGCACTGACCACCACCAGGAGGCAGCTCCCGCATTGAGTGTCTGCACCCTGGTGGTCAGTGTGTGTCATAATGACTGATCGTTCCACAGTTTGGTCAATTTGCATATTAGCCTTTTATTATATCGGACTAATTTTTTTCTGAAAATATCGTTCTTTCAGAATAATAATTTCACTAGTTTTAAAATTCTAGGTTAACCTTTTTTGTTTTTCAGCACTGAAGAGATCATTTCAATGTTTTCTGGCTTCCACTGCTGCTTTTGTCAAGTCTGCTGTCAAATTGTGGCACCTTTGAAAATAAATTTTGATCAACTGCTTTTAAGATCTTATTCTTTGTCCTTAATTTTCAGTAGTTTTACAATGATAGGTGTAATTTCCTCTAATTTGTTTTACTTGGGACTCACAGGGATTCATTTGTAACTTGTATTTATATCTTAGGAATTGTCTCTTCAAATATTTTTTTTTTTCTCAAACTCCACTTTTCTTGTGGATACTTCACAGCATGTATGTAGAGCCTCTCATTTTATGTTTTGTATACTCTCTTCTGTATTTTCCTTCAGTTTGTTTCTCTGTGCTATATTTATGGCACTTTCCATCTGACCTATGTGCTAATTTCTTATTTTCTTTTGAACTGGGTACCTAATATGCTATTAAATCTATGCATTGCCTTCTCATTCACGGTAATGACATTGTTCAGTTCCAGTATTTGCATGAACATTTTTAAACAGTTATTTTAGTTTCTAGTTATTGGCCATTCTTTTCTTCTCAGTCCAGATCACTGAATCAGGTCTCAGCATACACACTGAAATAAAAGTGGCCCTGAAAGCTGGACTCACCTCTCTGTATTTCTGACTTATCTTATGTTTTGCTTTAATAAATTCTCAGTGTCTTATTAGCTCTCTAATGCCTACAACTATATTTAAAAATATTTCAGGAGGAGAAACCAAGATGGCGGCATAGGTAAGTACCTAAACTGCTGCCTCACACAATAATTTCAAAACTATACCTAAAAGATAGAACGGACACCATCCAGAACCACAGGAAAGCTGGCTGAGTGAAAATTCTACAACTAGAAGAGAAAAGCTCACAGAGAATTGGAGGTACGGCAAAGGGTCTTTGTGCGCACAGAGAGGAAGGGCGGCTGAGAGCCTGGCTGACTTTCTCTGGCAGAAGGGGGAAGGAAGCCCCCGACCGCACTGAACCCCAGTTCTGACTGCACTGAACCCCAGTTCTGGGCAAGCCCCTGGGGACCCAGGCTCTTATGAGGGGAGTCTGGACTCTCGGGCAGAGACTCGGGAGCCAGGGAAGGTGGAGGACTGAAGGAGCGCGCGTGCCAGTGCGCACAAAGGCTGCAGAGGTTGCCACAGGCTTTCCCTAGTGGAAGGGAGTCGGAGGCTCCTGACTGCACTGGGCCCCAGTTCTGACTGCACTGAACCCCGGTTCCAGGTGAGCCCCTGGGGACCCACGCTCTTGTGGGGGGAGTCTGGACTCTCGGGCGGAGACTCAGGAGCCGGGGAAGGCAGAGGTCTGAGGCGCGCGCGTGCGCGCAAGGGCAAGGCTGACAGGAAGCCAAGACTGTCTTCTCCGCCCTGAGACTCCACCCCATCCAAGCTGAGCACAGAGGCTATTACAATTTGGCAAGTCTAATCCTATAAGGCTGTCTCCAGCACTGAACTTCTCCCAGCGTAGACACAGCTGATCCTTACAGCCAACTGGCCTGGAGGTCAGTTCCTCTTAGTGATACCAACAACAATCAAGACTTAATTACAACAAGGCCGTACACACAGTCCACAAAGTGGTGCACCAAGAGTGTCCACCTCAGGTTAACTGGGGAGGCAGACCCACTGGGCCATATTGGAAACCTAGCACACAAATCTACCTTACCAACTCAGGGAAGCAGTGAAAATGCGGCGTCAAAGAAACAGATCACAAACGAAAGAAATGGAGGAAAACAAACGACTGGATATAGAATTCAAAACCACAGTTATAAGGCTTTTCAAGAATATCCTAGAAAAGGCCGATAAATATAATGAGACCCTCGAAGATATGAAAAAGGACCAACTAGAAATTAAACATACACTGACTGAAATAAAAAATATTATACAGAGACCCAAAAACAGACTAGAGGAACACAAGAATCAAGTCAAAGAATTGAAATACAAAGAAGCAAAAAACACTCAACCGAAAAAGCAAAAAGCAAAAAAAAAATCCAAAAAGTTGAAGATAGTGTAAGAAGCCTCTGGGACAACTTCAAGCGTACCAACATCAGAATTATGGGGGTGCCAGAAGAAGAGAGAGAGCAAGATACTGAAAACCTATTTGAAGAAATACTGACTGAAAACTTCCCCCACCTGGTGAAAGAAATAGACTTACAAGTCCAGGAAGCCCACAGAACCCCAAACAAAAGGAATCCAAAGAGGACCACACCAAGACACATCATCATTAAAATGCCAAGAGCAAAAGACAAAGAGAGAATATTAAAAGCAGCAAGAGAAAAACAGTTAATTACCTACAAGGGAGCACCCATACGACTGTCAGCTGACTTCTCAACAGAAACTATGCAGGCCAGACGGGAGTGGCAAGAAATTTTCAATGTGATGAATAGCAAGAACCTACAACCAAGATTACTCTACCCAGCAAAGCTATCATTCAGAATTGAAGGGCAGATAAAGAGCTTCACAGATAAGAAAAAGCTGAAGGAGTTCATCACCACCAAACCAGTATTATATGAAATGCTGAAAGGTATTCTTAAAGAAGAGGAAGAAGAAAAAAGTAAAGATAAAAATTATGAACAACAGATACATATCTATCAACAAGTGAACCTAAAAATCAAGTGAATTAAAAACCTGAGGAACAGAATAATCTGGTGAATATAATAGAATCAGGGGCATAGAAAGGGAGTGGAGTAATAATTCTCAGGGGGCAAAGGGTTGGGGGGGTTCAGGAAGAGACTGGACAAAAATCATACACCTATGGATGAGGACAGTGGGGGGGAGGTAAGGGCAGAAGGTGGGGTGGGAACCAGGTGGAGGGGAGCTATGGGGGGAAAAAGGAGAAACAATTGTAATAATCTGAATAAAGATTTATTAAAAAAATAAAATAAAAATATTTCATTTACATTTTTGGGGGTGTGTTTTTTTCAACAGGATGGTTGACTTAAACTACCTATTCATTATTATCAGGAATGAAAATCCAGAGTTAACTAACTTTTAATGTCATTCTATTGTTATTAATTTAGTCCAAACATTCACTTTTCTTAAATCGTTTTTGTATATATATGTAAATATATATATATATATATATATATATATATATATATTTAAAGCATGTTATATATACATTTTATATATGTATTATATACTTATATATAATTTGTGTACAAATATATATTTTAAATATTTATATATAGTTATATACTTCATAAAATTTTTCATATAAATACAGTGGTGGGTAAAAGTAGGTATACAGTTGTTAGTATGTGAAATACAGAGTATATTCTTGTATTATAATTTATTAATTAATTATTGTACTATTTATTTGTATTATTTGTCTTCTTATTACTATTATTACTAGAGGCCCAGTGCATGACATTCATGATACAGGCCTAAGCCAGCAGGCGGACATCCCCCGAGGGATCCTTAGAGTTGCCCTGGAGGTGGGAGAGGCTCCTGCCATTGCCACTGCACTTGCCAGCTGTAAGCCTGGCTTCTGGCTGAGCGGCACTCCCCCCGTGGGAGTGCACTGACCACCAGGGGGAACTCCTGCATTGAGCGTCTGTTGTCTGGTGGTCAGTGTGCGTCATAGCAACCAGTCGTTCCACCATCCAGTTGATTTGCATATTAGGGTTTTATTATATAGGACTAGAGGCCCAGTGCATGAAATTTGTGCACATGGGTGGGGGTCCCTCAGCCCAGCCTGCACCCTCTTGCAATCCGGGACCCCTCAGGGGATGTCCAACTGTCCCTGTGAGATCGGGCCTAAACTGGCAGTTGGACATCCCTCTTGCAATCCGGGACCATTGGCTCCTAACTGCTCACCTGCCTGCCTGCCTGAACGCTTCTAACCAATCACCTGCCTGCCTGATCACCCCTAATTACCTCTGCCTCGGCCCCTGCACCCGGGACCCAGGCTTCCCTCCTCTGGCCGGCTGCAGGCACCTGGGACCTGGGCTTCTCTTCCTCTGGCCGGCCACAGGCACCCGGTACTGCAGGCGGCTTCCCTGCTTCCGGCCCGGGCCACAGGCACCCAGGACCGTGACTGTGGGTGGCTTCCCTGCTTCCGGCCCGGGCCACAGGCACCCAGGACCGTGACTGTGGGTGGCTTCCCTGCTTCTGGGGCAGCTTCCCCCAGGCCAGGCCCCAGCTATATCCGGAAGGATGTTGGACATCCAGAAGACATCCAGCTGATCTGGTCTAATTAGCATATTACCCTTTTATTAGTATAGATTATTTCATATCTTTACTCATGATATATCTTTTAGTTAATGATGGCTGGTAATTTAACCTACTTTCTCCCAACCCTATATATTAATAAGTTTTGCCTTAAATATGCTAATGGTATTCTCTTATTATATTTAAAGATCCTTCATATCTGTAATTATATCTCCTTTCACAATTCAGATATTTATGTAGTATCACTCTTTTCCTAATCATACTTGCCAAATTACAATACATATATTATATATACATATATGAATTTTCAAAGAAACAGTTATCAATATCATTGATAAACTCTACTTTAAATTTTTTCATAGTACCTGTGTATGCTTTTGATATCAGGTTAAGACTAGTTTCATAAAGTGAGTTGAGAAATGTTTCCTCCTCTTTCACTTCCCATGAGATATTGTGTAGAATTTGTGCTAATTCTTCTTTAAAAGTTTAGTAGACTTCTTCAGTGAAACCATCTGGGCCTGGAGAATCCTTTTTCAGAAGATTTTATTTTATTTTACTTTTCACCTATAGAGCTTTTAGTTTTTTTCAATTACAGGTTACAGTCAATATTGTTTTGTATTAGTTCCAGGTGTACAACATAGTGGTTAGACCAGTGGTTCTCAACCTTTCTAATGCCATGACCCTTTAATACAATTCTTTATGTTGTGGTGACCCCCAAACATAAAATTATTTTCATTGCTACTTCATAACTGTAATTTTGCTACTGTTATGAATCATAATGTAAATATCTGTGTTTTCCGATGGTCTTAGGCTCTACAGCAGCGGTTCTCAACCTGTGGATCGCAACCCACAGGTTGAGAACCGTTAGCAGGGTCGCATAAGACCATCAGAAAACACAGATATTTACATTACGATTCATAACAGTAGCAAAATTACAGGCGACCCACAGGTTGAGAACCGCTGCTGTAGAGCCTAAGACCATCAGAAAACACAGATATTTACATTATGATTCATAACAGTAGCAAAATTACAGTTATGAAGTAGCAACTAAAATAATTTTATGCTTGGGGGTCACCACAACATGAGGAACTGTATTAAAGGGTCGCGGCATTAGAAAGGTTGAGAACCACTGGTTAGACCAGCCGTGGGCAAACTACGGCCCATTCTGCTGTTCTATCCGGCCCGCGGAGCCAAAAGAGCAGAGGGTTCTCTTGCTCTCCCCTGCGCTCCTTCACCAGCAGCAGTGTTAACATGGCAACGTCGGGAAACACGGCCACAGCTCCTTCTTCTGAGTGGGCGGATTTATATCCACCCATTCAGTAGAAGGAACAACCTCTCAATCTTCCAGAGGCTCCTTGTAATGCCCGCGGACGTGTCCCCTGACATCACCCTGGGAATGCGTAGACACGTTATCGTGATGATGTAGGGAGACACGCCCCTGGAGAGCACAGTATCAGAGCATTAGCTAAAAAGGAGACCAATAACACTGTTCCCACTGAAGTTGATATTTTAAAGACCAAAAACCTTTCAACCCAGTCTACATTGCCATCTACATCTACGTCCCGGGCATAATTTGGAAGTTGCACTAAAGAAAATGTTTAATTTACTGTTTACGCATTTTGTTCTTTTCTATTTGTTTTAGTTTTAAATTATTTTATTATATTTAAGTTTAATTTGAAAGGCTTTTGTACCTTTTCTTTGTTAGGCAATTTTATTTTGCCTTTGCCATCTTCAATATAAGGTATGTTATTGTGCTATGATTCCTCCAATTTTTGAAGTTTCAAATTATAATAATTAGTGTTTACATTCTTCTTGTTAAAATGTTTGAAATAAATAAAACCATTGAAATAAAAAATAAAAAAAGACCGTACCCTTTTATGTAATGATGTTTACTTTGAATTTATATTAGTTCACACAAACACTCCATCCATGCTTTTGTTCCGGCCCTCCAGTCCAGTTTAAGAACCCATTGTGGCCCTCGAGTCAAAAAGTTTGCCCACCCGTGGGTTAGACAATCATATACTTTACAAAGTGTTCCCCCAGATATTTCTAGTGCCCACCTGGAAACATACATCATTGTTACAAGATTTTTTTTTCAGAAGATTTTACTTTACAAAATTCAAGTTTATCAATAGTTCTAGAACTATTCAAATTATCTGTTGCATGTTGAGTGTGTTGTAGTAGTTTTTCATTTTTGAGAAATTGATCATCTAAGCTTATCTAAGTTGTCCAAAATTTATCTAGAGAAGCTGTTCAGATCATTCTTTTCTTATCCTTTTAAAATCTGCTACTTTGATATATTCTATTTTATTCTTAGTATTGGTAAATTATGTCTTCATCCTTTTTTGTTTGTCAGCATTGTTAAAACATTATCAATTACATGGATCTTTTCCAAGAATCAGCTCTTTGTTTTGACCATGTCCATTGTTTTAATCTTTTCAATTTATTTTATCTCTGTTCTTTTCTTTAATAATTAATTTCCTTCCTTCTTTTTTTTTCAGTTTATTTTGCTCTTTCTTCTTCTTTCTTGAGTTGGAAGCTTAGATTATTGAGTTGAGACTTTTTATATTATAACGTACTCATTTGCTGCTTAAACTTCCCTCTCAGCACTACTTTATCTGTGTATCACAAATTTGGATATGTTGTGTTTCATTTTCATTCAGTTCAGTGTAATTCTTTAATACCCCTGGAGATTTCCTTCTTGACCCCTGAATGATTTAGAAGTATGTTGTTCAGGTTCCAAGTTGTTTGGTGATTAGCCCATTATAATTCTGCTATTGATTACTCCTTTAATTGCTCTGTGGTCAAAGAGCACAATTTGTATAATTTCAGTTCTTTAAAATGTGTTTAGGTTTGTTTTATGGCCCAGGACATGTTCTATCATGGTACATGTTCCATTAGCACTTAAAAAGTAAGTGTATTCTGTTGTTTTGGGTGAAATGATCTGTAAATGTCAAATCAATTCTGTGAAATTATCTATAATGTTACAGATTTTTCTGTCTCATTGTTTTCAATGGCTGAAGGAGGGAAGTTGAAATTTTCAACTATACTAGTAATTGTGAGTTTGTCTACTTTTCCTTTCAGTTCTGTCATTTTTTGCCCCATATATTATCAGCTTTGTTGTTCAGAGCATACATATTTAGGATTACTATATCTTCTTGTACTGATTAAATAATCAGTATAGAATCTTCCTGGTATTTTCTTTGCTCCAAAGTCTACTTTACATAATATTAATATAACCACAATTGTTTTCTTTTTATTAATATTTGCATGGCATATCTTTTTCTATCCTTTTATTTTCAATATGCCTATATTATTATATTTGAAGTAACTTTCTTGTAGACAACATATCACTAGGTCATTTTTTAAATCCACCCTGACAATCTTTACCTTTTAATTAGTGTATTTAAACCTTTTTAAAAAATATTTTTATTGATTTCAGAGAGGAATGGAGAGGGAGAGAGAGATAGAAACATCAATGATGAGAGAGAATCATTGATCGCCTGCCTCCTGCACACCTCCCACCAGGGATGGAGCCTGCAACCCAGGCATGTGCCCTTGACCGGAATCAAACCCGAGACCCTTCAGTCCACAGGCCGATGCTCTATCCACTGAGCCAGACCAGCTGGGGCTAAACCTTTTGTGAATGTAATTATCAACATATGGCTTAAGTATGCTCTCTTTTGTATGTTTTTCTATTTGTTGCCTCAGTTTATGTTTCACCGATTTCTTTTTCCTGTCTTTTTTTGGAATAATTGCACATTTTTGTAATTCATTTTGTATTTTGATTTACATACAGTGATTTTGAACTTAATCTATATATATTTTTAGTGTTACATTATATATACATACTTTATCAGAATCTACTGGTGCCATCATTTTACCCGCATGAATAAAGTGTAGAAACATTACCTCCCTTTATATATCTGTATCCTCCCACATTCATTATATTCATATATTGTTGTTTAACATGTTTTCTCTACATACATTGAAAATCACATTCCGACAAAAATAATTTAGAAAACTCAAGAGGAGTAGAAATGTCTAATGTGTACCTGTGGAAAATTCTCTTAGTTTTCCTTCCTCTGAGAATATCTTGATTTCCCCTTCATTCTTGAATTAAGGCATAATTCTGGAGGCAAAGCAATAGGAATAACAGAGTAAGAACCTCTAAAACACCACTCTTCTATAAGAATAGTGAGAGCATTGCCAAAAAATAAAAAATAATCAAAGAAATTTTTTTCCAGAATTTTAGCAGTTCACCAAAACCTTGCAACTAAGAAGTGTTTATTTAAGAAAAAATAGCTGAGTTGTGGGAAGAATAGGAAACGTTGTGGCATTTTAACTTGTTATTTGCCGGTCACTCTCTCTCCAGACCCACAGAATCCTTGGAAAACAAAAGGTCTCACAATCAGAGGAGGCATAAAAACCAGTAGTCTAGTGGCCACTGGTATGAACAGAGCAGATTTGGACCTCCTCAAAAGTTCCATCCACACAGAGTTGTCCTCGTGTTACTTGTCTGAAAGTTCCCTGGAAACCCTGACTTGCATGTTTTTTCTTTACTTCACTGTACTCAGGACACATCCTCTAAAACTAGCTGTTTCTCCAGAAAATTATTGGTTCAAGACATTTAAGGTGTTCTCAGTATAATTTGTTTAGTAGGCTAGCTAAGAAACTAACCATGTAGATATTTCAGTGGCTACACATGAAAAACAAACAAACAACAACAAACCACAACTGGATAGTACAGAATTAGTCAAGGAAAGTTTTAAACAAACAAATAAAAAATAGCTACCAAAGTAACAGTGGTAACTACAAAACCTAGAGATGATGAGGGAAAATCTGATTTCCATCCAGGGTTGCTACATTATATTATATAAATATATTCTGGGGAAAAAATTTTCCCTTTTTAACAAAAATAATTATGAGGGATGCAAAGAAACAGGGAAGTATGGCCCTTGTACAAAAAAAAAGCCAGTCAGTAGAAACTGTCCTCATGAAACCCAGATATTCTACATAGTAGATGGACTCTAAATAAGTGATTTAAAATATGTTCGAAGAACTAAAGAAAACTATGTCTAAAGAATATAAGGAAAGTACAAGAATGGTATCTCATTAAATAGAGAATATAATTTAAATAATAAAAATTATAAGAAAGAACTAAAGTCTACACAAAAACCTGCACACAAATGTGTATAGGCAGATGTATTCATAATTTTCAAAACTGTGGTACATCCAGACAATGGAATATTACTTAACGCTAAGAAAAATGAGATATCTATCAATTAAAAGACATGGACGAACTTTAAATGTGTATTTCTAAGTAAAAGAAGCCAATCTGAAAAGGTTACTTACTCTATGTTTCCAACTGCATGATATTTTAGAAAATGCAAAACAAAGAGGATAATAAAAAGTCAGGAGTTGCAGGGATGGGGGTAAGGGGAATGAATAGGTAGAGCATGGAGAATTTATAAGGCAGTAAAAATACTCCTCATGATACTATAATGGTAGGTACATGTTTTTATACATTTGTCCAAACCTATGGAATGTACAACAACAAAAATGAATTCTAAGATAAACTATGAACCATGGGCAATTATGATGTATCATTGTAGGCACATCACTGGTAACAAATATACCATTCTGGAGGATGCTGTTAATGGAGGAGGCTGTGCAAGTGGGTGAGGGCAGGGCATATACGGGAAATCTCTGTACCTTCTCAATTTTGCTATGAACCTAAAACTATTCTAAAATAACATATTTAAAAAACAAAAGAACCAAATAGAAACTCTTGAGCTGACAGCTCTTTTGTTAAGAAAGGAAAAGTTCAGAGTTAAGAATCTGAGGCAAAGGTTAATTCATAAATAGTTTATTTGTAAGCAGAAGAGGAGTACAGGGTATGTGTATGTGAGAAGGGAATGACAATACTAAGTTGCTTTACTACTACCATGGATGACCTATTGGAGCATAGCATGGGCTGTTGAAGAGGCTTTATGAAATACATCTCAGGACCTTGTGACAGAGGAAAAGAGTAAAGCATGGCTCCATTGTTCCCCATACCCCATTGGTAAGTGTACATAGTGGTCCCAAGATGTGTTAACTCTCCTTGTGTACTTCTTTAAGAGTTAAAGAAGTTCCTACTAGTGACCCATATGAAGGCAAATGATAAGAGATTCTATGGATCAGGAAGGGAGAGGTACTTGAATAAAGCTCCTCATTTAGCAGTGGCTGGAATAATAGGTGTGCACAAGAGGTGTTCAACAGAGCATCAGTATCTCAGATTCTTTCCATCTTTTTCCCCTCCACCTTTTAGCATGTAGCTTTTATTCTCTAAAGTAACTTGTGGTCAGAAATTCTAACCATATTGCAAAAACTGTCGGCTGATAAAAACAAGTTGAATGAGAGGCTGGGTCATGCAGGTTTTAACAGGGCACACTACCACATTCAACAATGCAGGAGATGTGTTCATAGGGAGAAAGAATGAGAATGAAAACAAGGACTCTCTGTCACAACTCTTCAAGAAAATGTGAAGTGGGGACAGGTTATCTTTGTGTCTTTAGCCTTCCTATTAAAATATTAAAACATTTTATTCATGACCATATTTGCTCAAAGTAATTTTATTCCTCATCTCCCTCTCACCCATTTCCTCTTTGTTGTTCCAGACCCTCAAATTCCTTTTTCCAAGAATACCTCTAAATTGATAACTATCCAATTAATTATCCCATTTTAGGTGATTCTTCATTTTTACCATAAATACCTTAAGCTCTGGAAGTGGAAAATCAGGCCTCCATCAATGTTTGAGCAGAGAAGAGATAAGGAAGAAATAGACAGAGTGATTCAACAGTGGGTACCGTAATGTATATTCCCTCTATGCTAAAACTAGAGCTGCATTTTAATAGGGCATAAGGCAATTAGCTCACCATAAACACAGCTTCAGGATTCTGTTCACCTCTGCATAAATATTTTCAAACCTTTTTCAGTTCCTAAGAAGTGGCCACCTATGTTCATTTGGATCCTAACTTTAGCTTTTTTTTTTTAACAAATTATATGCAAACAGATAAAAAATAAACACATATATTTCTTGTAACCTTAGTAGGTACAGAGGAAGATTTTAAGCCCTTTGAATCCCACTTTCTCTGCCCTAAGTCACCCCCTGTGTTAACTGAAAATAGAGACAAAGGCCAGGCAGCCCCCAGATAAAGGATCCAGAAGAAAGGCATAGGGACCCCTTCCTCTTATAAATCAGGAATGGTCAGCTCTTACTTCAAGACTGTTGACCAGTATGGGTCCTCCCTCAATCTTATCTAAGTGACATTCATTTTAATAACAAGTTAAACTCATTATGCAAATTGCACAATTCTATTAGAATATTGTTATCCCATGTAAATGCTATTAGTTCCACAAATGAACTATTCTATGTGAAACTGCTTAGAAAACTATAAAGCACTTTACAAATGGAAGAAAAATTATAATGTCCAAGAGAGAAAATATTATACTAAACTGGAAGCATAAAATGCTAAAGTGCCCACTGATGCAGCTCCGATTCACAATTTCACCTTTTTTGTGTGAAAAGGTAAAGGGAAGCAAAGTGTTTTCTTTGTAAATACCATTTCTATGACTAATGTTCTTCTACAAATAATATGTAACTTTCTTTCTTTGATTTGTTTTCTCGTCTTACCCCACATATTTTATACCCTTCTGTCTTCTTAGGCGTGCCACTTTGTTGAAGAGGAAGGTGAGGTTTTGCAAGAATATGTATGCTGCTAATGAATGAATGGACAACTAATTACTTGCTAAATGCATTAACACAAATCTGGGTCTGAAATTGCTTCAGAATTAATTTGGGACATATGTGCAACATCCATGCTTATATTTGCAAGGTGCATGATACATGGATTTCCATTTGTGTATCAGAAAGTCTTTTTCCTTTTTAACACAAACCTGGGTACAAGAAAGAAAACTCTCGCCAGGTTTATCTTACTTTTCTAACTATATTATTAAAGATAAATTTATAAATAATGCTAGTGGTACATTGATTTCATTTTTTTCTCATATTCTCTCTCTCTCTCTCTCTCTCTCTCTCTCTCTCTCTCTCTCTCACACACACACACACACATGCGCGCACACACACACACACACACACACACACTCACACCAAATGTAGTCTGTGTACATAGGTAGAAGGATTAAAAATGAACTGCACACCAAGTGAACAAACACACACATACACACAACTTCCACTCAATGGAACATAATAGTAATTATCCCCAAGACATAGTTAATTTCTAAAATTGCTTTTATTTCTGTCTCCCCAAACTTCATTTCTCCCTATTAAATAAGGGTGCCTGCCAGATTATTATTCTCTCAGTATAGAGACTGGATATCCTCTTTAGTTCAAACAAGAGCTTGAGTATAAACTGCCATTTAATAGCAATGATAATTTTAAGTGTCTACCCATAGATATTTTGAATATGTAACTATTTCCTCTGATGGAAATTAGCCAGCAATAGGGTTCATTAGCATTCACATTTGCAGAGAAGTATTATATTTTCCTAGACATTTTTAAAAAACTTAGCCCTCAGATGATGGCACTACCAAAAATACAGCCAGCTTTTACATCAGACAAGATCAGAAACAAATTATTCCTTAACTTGGCATAGAAGCCCTTGCCTGTCCCAAGACTAGGGATCTCCTCTTTTGGGAGACCCTTAGGGAAATGTAACATTAGTCTTTCTGTTACACAGAATGCCCAGCTCATACTAGTCCATTATCTTTAGCCTGTTTGCTAGATCTGTTCTTCGGTGGCATTATCTGTCAAAACCATCTGATCTTAATTTCCCCAATACTTATACTGAAAATATTCTAAGTATTTGTTCTAATTGAGTTAACCCTTTCTGATTTATACCTATCCTCTAAGATTTTGGGGAAAATTAAACTCAAACATCATTCTCCAACTGGTCCCATTTCCTTAGAGATAGTTAGATTAGTCCGGGTTATAGACTGAATTGTGTTCTCTCAAAATTCTTATATTGAGGTCCTAACCACCACTGTGACTGTATTTGGAAATAAGGCATTTAAGGGGGTAATTAAGTGAGGTTGTAAGGGTGAGATACTATGACTAGTGTACTTATAAGGAGAAGGGGAAAAAGAAACAGGGGACAAGGGGTATCTGCACTATGGAAAGATCTTGTGAAGACATAGTGGGACGGAGGCCATTTGTAACCCAAGAAGAGTAGCCTTGGGAGAAATCAACCCTGCCAGCGCCTTGATCATGAACTTCCAGCCTCTAGAACTGTGAGAGAGTAAATGATGGCTGTTATTTTGTTATGACAACCTTGGCAGAGAAATACCATCCATTTCAAAATTGGGTAAGTAGTTTGCAGGTTGTAAAAAAAAACCACCGAGATCTTTACCATCATTAGGAATATAGGGACACTGCTATTTAATGACTATTCTAATCTTCCTGTCTATTATAATTCTTTATTTGTTTGTGCAACACCCCTTATCTCCCTGTCTGGTAACAGACAGCAGCTGCCTGGTCATGGCAGTTATATGGAATCCAGAATAAGCCAATTATAGCAACTTTAACCTTGACTGATTGTTCTGGGCAGAAGCACATGACCCACAGTGAACAAATCAAAACTCTTTTCTGTTTTACATTTTTCAAGAACCAAACTATAAAAAGGGAGGGGGGGACTATTTTTCATATAGGTCACACAGTTATGAAGATGTAAGCCTACAATATGGAGAAAGACCCTATGTGGTAGAAAACAATAAACATAATAGGTAGAAAAAGAAACACACACAGGAAATAGGGGAGAGGGAGGAGAGAGAGAAAGGGAGTAGATGGCAGCCCTGAAGTCTCAGGGTGAAGGTGTCCCTGAGGTTACCCTCCCCTTTATACTCTTTATTTATGGGACTCACTACACTCTTGTGCCTAAGTTACTTTACATTGTTCTTCTATCACTGGAAATCAAGAATTCTGCTGGTTCAGAATCATAAAAAATATGAAAATTATTCTCCCTTACCTTTTCCCCCCATTTTTGATCTACTTTCTGAACCCCTCCTCCTTTCCATTTGCTAATTCTCTTCGGGAGTGTGGCCAGGAAAATGGCAGGAATAAAATGGGGAAAATCAAGGAAAATAAAATAAAAAGTTAAAAAAAGCAGAAATCCAAACAATATTTCCACTTATAGTTTATAGCTCTGAAATCATTTAAGTCCATCCATTCAGAGGTGGAAATGATAATTAAAAATCAAAGAATTAGACATCATACCTATTCAGCCAATTCATAGTTCCTGAGCTCAAGCTCTATAGATACTTTCTCAGGGTCTCTATCCATAGCATTTCAACTTGTGACATTTATTAATATTCCTTTTTTGCTGCCTTTTAGCATCCTCCCTGTATTCATCCATTTCCCAGTATCCATACCTACAAAAGGCTCCACGGACTCCATAGAGGTGCCATACTTGTATCAGGCAGCTCATTACCCACCAAGTCCTTATCTCTAGCCCTCCTATTCACCCCCTTGTTCCAACCAAGTCTTGGAACTGTCTTTTTTACAAACTTCTTTATTTTCATGCATTTTAAATACATCAGTTTGCAGACAACACCCTCAGGGGTCTGTTCGGTGACCAGCTAATACTAATTTGGTCAAATATAGCTAAAATGTTTCCAGTTGATCATGGATTACTAATTTATTCTTCCAGAGAGCATTTACATTTTTATGTTGGCCTTAAGCAAAAAGTGTTAGCCACATGAGGCTTTCTGGTGGTAGGCGGGGTACAACAAATATCTGAGAACTAGTAGTATTTTTGCACACCTTGATTCACATCATGTACACACTGGCATGTCTATGCATCTGGTCATTCCTGCCTTATGGGATGATTCAATATCTACCACCAAAGAGTTTTCTTACCTGTAAGAACTATTTTCCTTCCTCTCCCCTGAGCAGCCTTTCCCTCTTCTGTCTGGCTGATCCCCTTTCTCAACTCCACTGGCTCTGTCATTGTCTTTACCAGTGTCTATAGTTTTATGAACTCAGTAAATTTAGATTATCTTAAAGAGCACATCAAAAGTTCAAGCCATGCCACATGGCCCTAGAAATAGTTCTTGAAACAGAAAGGATGACGCCAAAGTTATTTCAGGTAAGAACGAGCAAATGTCATCAGAATGTTCCTGGTCATTTTATTGGCTGTAATTGAAGAGTTCCCCAAGAATCTATGGATTACTGGGACTAAAGATAATAAGGGAATTTGAAACAGCAGGAACAGGCTTTACAAGAAATGCAATATGGGAAATTACATTAAAATTTTGGTGATGCAGTTTAAGAAGAGCCTTGAAAAATAAAAGGGTGTCTTTATTTTTTTTAAATTTCTTTATTGATTAAGGTATCACATATTTGTTCTCATCCCCCCATTCCCATCCCAAAACCCTCCCCACGCATGCCCCCACCCCCCTGTTGTCAGTGACCACTGGTTAGGCTTATATGCATGCATACAAGTCCTTTGGTTGATCTCTCCCTCTTATCCCCACCCTCCCCTACCTTCCCTCTGAGGTTTGACAGTCTGAACGATGCTTCCCTGTCTCCAGGTCTGTTTTTGTTCATCAGTTTATGTTGTTCATTATTTCCCCTAGATGAATGAGATCATGTGATACTAAAAATACACTTATAAGAACCGAAAATGAGACAAGCAATAATGGTTATGCTGAGAGGCAAATGAGTCAGTCTGTAGTGAGTTTCTTTCTGGGCCAACAGTTCTTTTGAGTCCCAAATTCAGTGTCAAACAGTTCCTTATATGTACATGTCAGCAATGATATTTCAGTTCTGGATGGTGGACAAATGGTGGTAATGCAGGTCTGACCCTCTCTGGTTTGGTCCTGGGCAACCTGCAGCGACGCACAGCTGCTGACTGCTAGTATGGCAAGATCATCAGCGTCTTCCATCTCTGGACTGTTTCTCTTCTGTCTTCATGGCTGGAGCAGTCCTGTCAATTCCTTTATGTTGCAGGAATCCACATGGTCTTGGAGTTGTTTTCTGAAAATATACAAACGTATTCTCGACCAAAAGTTAATAAAGGAATCTTTTCTATAAATTTGACTTGGGATCCTTTTTCATTTTTTGCCCAAACGATTTTCCTTTGGCTTGTTTTGACACCATGTGTGTTTTTCATGGGTGTCTTGCGGTTAGCATTACAAATGAAAGTTAATTTTCTAAAGTAAAAATTTTCTAGATGTAATTTACTTACAGGATATTTTTCCTTACATGATATTCTTCTACTATCTCCCCTTTTTTGATTTAAATATTAGGAGGCTTTTGGAAATTTTATAATGTAGTCTTGATAGCTTTTAAATTTTAATTTTTTGCACTAAAATGTGACTTCTTTAGGTTCATTACATGTTACACAATTTTACCATGAGATGAACTACCAATAAAAATTTTAGTTAACACTTTAGGAACAGCTTTTTGTCCAGTACCATTAATTTTTCTAGAATATTCCCTTATTTCACTTAGCCCATTTAAATTAGTCTGAGAACTTGACTACTATTTTACTGTCAAATTTAATACTCTAATGTAGTCACCAATAATACCAAACACCTTGGTCATCCAGGAGGACCATGGGTGGGGCAAGGAAGTATAATTACACAGGGGTCACCACCCAGATTCCCTTTTGTATGACACCAAATCAAACCACTGCTCCTTTGTGTGTAAAATTAAAGAGAGGTTTCTGGCTTGCATGGACACCAAAGGAAGGGACTATCACTACTTGCTCCTGGGAGAGGTGCAGAAAATGTGACTAAGACCTTGTCTATACAAAAAGAAATTGACAACCAGTTTGAAATTGAATTGCCATGGCCTAGAGCAAAGAATATCCTTACATGATATTATTCTACAATGTCATTATAATTTTTCCCAGATTTGTATTACCCCCATTACCTATAATAGTACCTCGCACCCTTGGGAATCAATAAAAAATCATCTTTTTGGTGCTTGGAGACAAAGGTAACACATCTCTTGATATTTTAGAATTACAACAGCATAATGTACAATTATCCCAAACAAACTTACAAACTAATTCTTTGAATGTCTGGCAGCAATTTAAAAAGGACATGAAAGGCTTTAATCCCTTCCACTGTGTAGAGGGCCCCCTGGGAAGGCACCTGAGCATTCTATATTGGCCCCTCTTGCCCTTTTGGCCAAGAGGGACTCTCTTCTCACAATCCAATTGCCCACAGCTGTTGCCTGTGCTTTCTCTTCATGTTGAGGTTGAAGCCTTGTGGTGGCTGGTACCATGGATCTGTCTCTCGCTCAGTGGGGTGAGCTGGGCCCTCCCTAGAGAAGAAACCTGGGTTCCCCAAGGTATGTGATCAGTGCCGGAGCCCCGCCAGCAGGCGAGGGGATCCCAAGGCAGGTGCTGGGTGTGGAGGCCATGGGGGCATAGGCTACCAAGGAGACAGAACTGAACCTCACATCACCCTGTTTGGCCCTGGAAGATGGCTGGTTAGCCAGAGATGGGTAAGATTCCTCAGGGAAGGAACAATCTAAGACAGGCACAGTCACAGAGGAGCCATCAGGAGAGAACTTGGGGATCAACAGAGGTGGGGCACAGACCCTCATCCCCCCAACTTTTCAGGGGCCTGAACCCTCACCCCTTCTGAGGGAGGTCTCCTGCCCCCATGGCTGCTTCGCTTCCCATGCCCAGCTCAAATCAGGACCCAGGTAACAGACAGAAACTTGGCCGACAGTAGCTGCCCTCTCACTGCAACAAGACTTGTTTGAGTTGTCTTGTACCCATGGTGGGGGGAAGTGGGTTTTTGATATCTAAATCCAACCTAGCACCAGGAATGCTCAAGAGGGCAAATAATCCTTTCCACTAATATTTACAGGTAAAAGGGTGTCTTTAGAAGGCTCTGGAAAGAGATTAAAAAAAAAAAAGTTCCAGAAGCATTAGAGGAACTACAGCGAAGAAAGAGGATGGAGACACAAAAGCTGTTCTCAAGTTTTAGAAGCGAATTTTCTACAAGAGAGAGCAGAGTTTTTTTGGATTGTTTCATAAGACAAGAGTAGGATCAGTGTTGAGTACAATTACAGAAAAGTAACTGTTTTTTTCTCATTATAAGGGACAATTTCCAACAGTGTTGTCCAGCAGTGGAAGGAGCTGGCTCCCACAGTCATTACTGATAATATTAGAAAAATGCCCTTTTGCTGGAGCATTATAGTACAGCATCCTGCACTATGAGACTAGACCACTTCCAAGGCTCCTTCAACACTGCGACTCCACTCTTCTGTAAAACCGTCAGCCCCAGATTGGCTGGCTGACCCACACAGGCAGCATCAGGTTTTTGCATGAGTTCTGGGTACAGGGAGAGGAGGTGAGAAACAGAGAGGCAGCACTTCCAACCTGTCACCTATCGGCAGTATTAGTCTGGTTGGCCTCAGCCTGTTGGCTACTTACCTGCCCATCTATTCTCTAAATGAAGTACTCCAGCAACTGAGTTCAATTCAACAAGCAAGGATGCTGTGCAGCTATAAATCATTGGTCCCTTCCTCCCTGAGCCCTTCAGTGGAAGGAGTAATTGGTTAATTGCCAGAGTTGTTAACAGGAATTAAGAATTCAAGGAAATTGGCTAGGAATGCAGATCTGTTGCAATATGGTTAGAACAAATGTGTTTGTAAAGGGGCAGAAATTTAGAAATATGGACACCTTAGTCAAAACAAATGGGTCTTAAAGTCCTTTATAAACTGCCAGAGACTTGCTTGGGTCAGTGTTTCCTTCTTTAAGGGGCTATCACTCAAAAAAAGAAGAAGGAAAAAAAAAAGTCCTCCTCATTTCTTCGCAGCTCCTTTCACTGTACCTTATAGCTGGGGCATGCAAAGCCCTTTCCATATCTGCTCCCCCTTTACTTGCTTTCCACAGCGGCATCTCCCTAAGCTGTACCCACTCTGCTTGCCCCACTTTGCATTTGAGACCATCATCCCTTCTCACATGTTCTGATTTTCTCTGTAAAATAAATGAAGGAAGGAGAATTTTCATAAAAGATGAGACACAACCTAACATACCAGTGTTCATAAGGTCCAAATCCACAGATATGTGACTCATAGGTAGCTCATAGGTGTTTTCATAGGTAGCTAGTTAGTAAAGGAAGGGAGCAAATGGAATTGGACCTTAAGCCTGATTCTCTAGGAAGCTGAATTGGACATTGATTTGCTAGGAAGCCACAGCATTTACAGGCTCCCCATCCTCCCTCAAGGGAACCTAATCCCCGAAGCAGGCAGAAAGAATGGCTACTGATCATTAGCTAGTATTACTGGAGGAGAAAAAAACAGCAGGGGAAATATCTTTGCTAGGTGCAGGGGGAGGTGAGTGCATGCACAGTAGAAAACAGATGATAAAGCAGAACTCTGGGCATGCCCAGTAGGAGTCATATGGTGACACAAAGAGGCGGAGTTTAATCTGGGAAAATAATCAGAATGGATAGGGGCAGAACCCCTGGAAAGTCCAGGAAAGGGATTGGATGCGGGGAGGACCCAGCACAAGCCCCGGAGGATTAGGAAAGAGACTGGTTAGTTTGAAAAAAAACTTGCTCTTTCCCAAGCCAGAGGTAATATAATCAAACCTTCACAAAGGCCCTTCTGAGCAGCAGGCATTCATTTGTGGGTTTGCTCCTTTGTTCCAGTGCTCCCTCTCCATAGCAGGCCCGTGGGCCTGGCACAAGAGCGGGCCGCTATTGTGCAGCCAGGAACAGAGACTACGCTAGCAGGAGGGGAATAGAGACTCAGTTGAACTATGGAAGCTTCAGAAATGAGACACAGAGAAGTTCTGCCGGGCCCTGGTCACGCTGGGCTTGGTGAGAATAAGGCAGGTCTGAGGTCCCAGAGGCTGGACTTCATCTACAGCGGAACAAAGCTGAACCATGCAGTCATGGATGAGACACCGGTCATCTGGGGACAGTCCTTTATTTTTGCTCCAATAAATCTTACCACTACACCTCATCCTCCTATGTGTGGGTCCTGAAATGTTTTTCTCATGACTCCATGAAAAAACCCTATTTCCACCAGCAACCAGGTCCACACTGGTGGGACCCCTGGGCATTGCCAAGTATCCTTCAGGTAATCTAGATGTTTTAAGCAGCAATACATCTATAACACTGGAACACAAGTTTGTTTTTCAATGTATTTCCTTAGTTTTATTTGCTCTGATAACAACCTAAAACGTATAGAACATGTACTATGATTCTTATTTTCAAGATGAGTTCCAAGTTGAAACAGGAAGTGGTTGCATTATAAAGCCAGGACTTAATCCCTAGATTTCCTATCTCCCCTACCCTATCACAATTTCCATATCCTACCTTCACCAGGAGTTTAACCTCTTCACTCCAAAACTCTGAAGTGCCATTGTTTTGTAATCATAAATTCTCTTCAGAACTGTGTATAGAGTAGAACATGGAAATGAATAATTGAATTCAATTGTATATACACTGAGTTGCCAGATTATTATGATCTCTGAATACATAATAATCTGGCCACTCAGTGTATATCCTATATAATAAAAGGCTAATATGCAAATTGTCCCCTCAACCAGGAGTTTGACCAGCAGGCAGGCCGGCCAACTGCCCATGTCCCCTCCCCCTGGCCAGGCTGGCCGGACCCCACCCATGCATGAATTCATGCACCGGGCCTCTAATATATATATATATATTCTGAGTGGTAGATTATTATGCATTCAGAGATCATAATAATCTGGCCACTCAGTGTATGTTTTTCCCAGCTCTACTATATATAATTGACAAATAACATTGTATACGTTTAAGGCATATAACATGTTGATTTGATGTACTTATATACTGCAAAATGACTATGACCCTAGCATTAGCTAACATTTCTATCATGTCATATAATTCCCATTTCTTTTTTGTGGTGAGAACATTTAATATTTACTCTACTAGCATCTTTCATGTATATGATACAATAATCGATTATAATAAAAGCATAATATGCTAATTAGACCAGACGTCCTTCCGGATGACCTTCCGGACGAAGCTGGGGCTGCGAGGGAAGCCCAGGTCCTGGGTGCCAGAGAAAAGCCAGTGCCAGCAGCCAGGGGAAGGAAGGCCTACTCTTGCATGAATTTCATGCATCGGGCCTCTAGTATTAACTATAAGCACCATGCTGTTCATTAGACCTTCAGGGCTTATTCATCTTACAACTGGAAGTCAGTACCCTTTCAACTGCATATACTTGAAGAAGTGTGTGTGTGCATATGTCTTGGAGGAATTGTGGAGCATAGAGTTTGGGGACACTTTGGAGCTAGTCCAATGTGCATTTATAGAGTAAACATGGAAACAAGTCCAAGGAAATCAAAGATCAAACACATATCAGTGAATTTGTAAGGAGTGGTAATTCTCAGCTTAGAAATGGTCACAGGTGGGAGGCATATGAGTCATCATAAAACCAAGGCTCCATCTTCTCTATATAGGATCTTTAAAGAGAATTTGATGAAAGTGAAATAATGTATCACCAAACCTGTTGAAATGCAAACGAGTTGAAGCACAAACAACAGTTGTGTCAATGAAACCTGAGATTCTTAGGCCATTCAGGTGGCAGGCCAGGAATAGAAATCACAGTCAAGGGAGAGATTATCATTATATAACATACATTGTAGGTTCTCATAAATTGCCATACAGATCCCAAATATATTCTATAATATACAGAAGCTGAAACCCTGGCAAAATGAAGTGATTAAGAGAACTCTAAGCAGAGGTGACGAACTACAATGTTTTCTCAGCTGCTGAAGATCATTACTATTGCTTACACTGAAACTGAGGCAACCACATGTCTGGATTTTCTAAGACGGTCTTGGTTTCATGTGATTTTTTAAGTTATCTGTTAAGTATAAAACCAATTGTGAAACATTTTATAACATGTGTCTAAGCAGCTTAAACAACAGAAACTTGTTTCCCACAGTTCTGATGGCTGAGAAGTCTGATATCAGGGTGTCAGCATGGTTAGGTTCTGGTGAGGACACTCTTCCTTTTTGGCAGATGGCCATCTTCTTGCTGTGTCTTCACAGGACTGAGAAAAAGAGGAAGCAAGTTCTCTTCTTTTATAAAGGCACCAATCCCATCATAAAGGCTCCACCCTCATGACCTAGTTATCTCCCAAAGGCCCATCTCCAAATATTATTTTAGGGATTAGGGTTTCAACATATAGATTGGGGTTGGGGGAGCACAATATTCAGTCCATAGTACCATGTAAGTCTTTTCAAATTAGAAAGAAAGTTTTAGTTTGATCTAATAATTGAATTGACACCCCCTCCCCTGGGAACTGACTTTTAGGCCATTTCACAATAGACATTCCCTTTCATTTAGACCACATTCCACTTTCTAAGACCACATTCCACTTGCTAAGACCATTATCCTTCCCTTCTGGACCTTCCTATGATCTGGACCTGCCCAGAGAATTCTCCACCCAGATAAAGCCCACCTAGAGTCCTTTAAAACCTCTGTCTCCCCAACCATGGGTGCTGGCGCCATTTTGGGGCCTAGCCCATCTGGTATTCAGATGACCTAATAAATTTAGAACCCCTTATCACTTTAGCCTCATTCATTCCTCCTTTGGCAACCCTAACAGAAAGAAAAATAAATTATTGGACAACATGTCCTCATTTTAGCTCAGATAATATTTTAATCTGAATAAAAAGATTAGTGGATCTCTATTAAAATATCCAATATCTAGAGTTAAGAAGACCAGACAGAAGAAATCAGGGTGCCCATGTTCCCAGCAAGACCCAGTGGAAAGGAAGAACAATGGGCACAGGAATACAACTACTTTGAGTGTATGAAGTCTGAGCTGAGCATAGTGTCATAATATTGGGGAACACAGGTTCTGACATATAGTATATCTAAGGAAGCCCCAGGCTGGGACTGAGTTGTTTCTGCCATAGGTATGGTGGCTCTGTGTCCCAGTCCAGCCTCTATGATACTTGTCTCTCAGTTCTGTGGAGAGCTCAAAGGGTATAAATGATTACCCTGTTGCTAAATACTCTCTAAGTCTTTGGGTGCAGATAGATAACACCACTTGAATCCCCTCTGAGAGCAGATAAAAGCAATGGAGAGGAAGGTCATGTTTGCCACTTCCCCACAGATGTGCTGCACAGCCAGGGGGCTCTCTAGGTGCCAGGGTCTCACCCACTGCAGGGAACAACAGAGCTCAAAGGCACAGCAGTCAAAGCTCAGGCTGCAGGGACAGATGAAGGCGGTGAAAACCACCAGTAGAACTAGCACCAATACTGGTGGTATGAGGGGCTGTGCTCCGTGGGAGGCAGAGAGACTAAGTACACACTGGAGCAGGAGAAATAGTAATGCTAGACAGAGGCTAGTGAGGAAAGGGGAAATTTATATTTAACTTGCAGACTTAAAAGTTGATGATTTGACTGATTCATTGATATACTGCTTCACATTATATTAGTGCTAAACGTTGATAAGATAATGGGTCTCATATCAGTTTATCTAAAGAGAACTTTGAAAAATAGATCCCATGGTTAGAGATCTGCTTCTGGCATATTGATCAGGACTGTTTGAAATCAACAAAGTAGTCAAATGTCCATTGGAAGAGAAGCAGAGACATGAACAATCAAGCATTTAAATGGGAGAAACATTAGAGAAGAAAATACTCAGTTTAGAGCAACCTCTAAGTTTCCTGGTTAGTAGTTAGTGGCCTGTTCTTGAAGAATCTTTATCCACCCGTGCTTGTCATTTCTTTGCCGCCTCTTCCTGCTAGAAGGCCATAATTTCGTTGAAGGATGCTTAGGGACTGAGTGCATGCTATATGCTGGGACACCCTATTTAATATATGCTCCCCCATAGCTATCCTGCTCCATCTAATACTAAGTAAGATCACAGACTCTAACCCCAAAAGGTTTTACACCTGCTCTCTCCATCTTCCTGAGTTTGTAATCTCTTTGATGCCTTGGGGTTTCTAAAAGAACATGGTCTTAGCTTTCCATTCTCATTGCCAGGTATAAGTAGCTGGGTGGTGGGCAGTTATCTGGAGAGGTTGGGAGGGAAGACCACTAAATTGGCTCAGTTCCAGGTACTTCATCATGTCCAAGGGTTTGCTTGGCCAGTGCAGTTAGTAAGTTGCTATTGCACCATAAAGAAGTAAAAAATACATATTGCAGCCATAGGAATTGCTATGCTAGCAATGCAGTTTCTCTGGGCTAGAAATAAGGCCACTGTCAATGAGAGAATGTGAGAGGATTGGTTTCAGAAAGAGAGTTTTGATCACACTTTATTGAGTTTCCATTCTCGCTCTGTAAGTAAAAAAGCAAGTCTGCTCCCAGTGCTCAGATTCTTGGCCTCCCACATGGAAATGGAATCACAGAGACCTGCGTATGTATGTGTTGTATGCGCGCGCGTGTGCATATAAACATATGCCTATATTCTATTCCAAACTCAAGAGAAAGAAAAAAGTTCCCCAGATTTTTCAATTCCTATAAGAATTGTAGTTTACTATTTCTGGATTTGGATCATTGAGTTCCCTGGATTATTAAACATAGCAAAAAGCCATCTGCAATGAATCGGGCTTGCTCCTCTAATTGAGTCATGCTGCGAAGCCCTTTACTGTTTCCCTCACTTCATTGCTGAATATTTTTTCAAGAGTGATAGAAAATACATTTTTACTACTAATGCCACCTGCAGGTTAAAGAGAAACTGTCGCAAGATTCTTAAAATCCTCACACTACACTGTAATAAGTCCCTCCAAAATACTCCCCAAACCTTGCCAATTGGCAGGAATGTAGTTTCATTTAGTCGACGATGTTATTTATCAAAAATATGCCTTTGCAATCACCACTGCAGCCAGCCTCCCCTCTTCACTCGACACTCTGGCCAGCTGATACTTACATCTAGGAACGTGTAAGAAGTCGTTTTCTAGGAAATAATTGCTTTGGGCTACTTCATGCAACAGCATCCCAATGCCGTTGTAAAGTGTCTCATGTCACAGGTTAAGGTGGTATGAGAGGTGTCCTCCATCAATTAGTTTCCATGTGAATTATTTCCTGGGTCAATCCATCACCCCATGCAAGTGCTGTTACTTGTGCTCATTGTGCTAAATGAATTAGTGCACGTTGTGCCATCCACATGTCTTATTTTCTCAGTTAGGTAAGGTTTCTTAAGGGGAGATAGTGTTTTCTACTCTAATTAGTTCCTTCTTATTATGACTGACATTACCGTTACTACATTATGATTATTAGTCATAGTAGATAAACTTTGCTATCAGTTCATTATAAATTATGCTTCAGCTTCTAGCCACAGTGATGTTACAGTCCCAATTATCTGAAGAGCACAAATCTAAGAGGAAGTGAAGAAAAGATCCATCGCTATTTTTACAGAGTTGCTAGACTAGTTGATGTTGCCAAACAGGACAGCCACCCCCCTCCCCATTCTTTCACCACCAGATGGAGTCAACTTTCAATGTGTGCAGCACTTCTGACATGATGTCACAGGGAATGTGATGATGTAATGTGGTGACAAGGACAACAGGAATAATGTGGGGAAATCCTCCTTGACCAGAACAGAGAGCTGGTGACAATTTCAACACCTACTCCACTTCTTAATGAAGTTATTATACCTAGGCACAGAGGGGAAGAAATAGAGGCAATTATCTTAGTGCATCTGATAGGCTACCCTAAATGGATACTCAGCTCCATAATGTGGGGCCATTTGTATCCCTAGAAATAATAATATGGGGACATAGAAGAGATGGTGGGGGAAAATCCCATCCCTTTTTAAAAGGGAATGAATAGTATTAATAGAAAAGTTGACCCATGGATAAGAAAAGAAATATAGGACAGCTGCATGGTGTTTTCTGTTTCCTTTTTCTTGGCTGAATTTACAGAAGAGCCCTTACCCCTAACATCAGGCAGTTAAGAAACAAACAACAACAACAAAAAAAAGGGTTTCTAAAACTTGAAGCATTGTCCCTGACTGCAAAAAGTTAAGAGTTTACTCCCAGAGTTAAAATGTAAAATGCCACAGGAACCTCATTCAGCCCCTGGGTGCCACCAGGTGACAGCACACCAAAGTGCTCAGACTTCACTGGGAATAGGAGCAAGGGGCGATATACTACAGGGTGCAATGCTTACTGGGAGTTTCACTTTGCTTCTTCCTAGGGAATAAGCATCTCTTTAGATCTCTGCACTACTGACATTTTGGACTGAACACGTTTGTGCTGTGGAGCTGCCCTGGACACTGTGGGGTGTTTAACAGCATCCCTGGCCTCTACCCACTAGATGCCAGTAACATCCCCCCATAGGGACAACTAAAACTACATGTCTCCAGATATTGCCAAATGTCCCCTAGGGATGGGGTCAAAATCACCCCACAGTTCAGAAACACTGTGAGCTATTTAAATACAGGGAGTATATCTCATTCATCTTTTATCAGCAGCCACGCACAGGGAAATGCTAGACATAGAGGGATGAAATTGGACTACAATTCTCTAAGTGACCACAGCTCAGGTTGGAAGTGACTTCTTTCACTCTTCATGTGAAAGGAGCAAATGATGACATTCTATTCAACCGTTCCAGTCACTTCTATAGAAAGACCAATGTGAAAGATCTCTCCCGTTTATTTAAATTAAAACACCACTGTCACTGTCCATCAAAAGTCAGCTCAATAAAGACAGAGCAGGGGGTGCTTGGACAGAAGGAAGGGGAAAAAAAAGCACACAGACAATTTAATTGTGGGGAAGTTAAAAAAAATCTTTGCCAAGTAATGAAATTATTAATTGCAACTCATGTCAGTTTTTGCGACAGCCATGCGAATAGATGGACAGGCTGTTCAGCAGTATTTCTGGAAAGAATTGTACATGTTAAAAATGAGGTGTTGCTGGAGGAGTGTGTATGTGAGGATTTGCAGAAGCAAGTGTGCACCCCTGTAACTTCACAGGGTGGTAACAGGGAAGCGACCCTACCTTTAGCCCAGAAGTAACTCATGAGTCAAAAAGGCGTTACATTCATTCATGTCATTGTCCTCTGAAAGATCAAACTCTCATCCTATGCCAGATGCAATATCTTCTATTTGAGGCAGTTTACATATTTCTCTATTTAAAAATATAGGCAGCTACTTCCTTCCCCTTACAAATGTGCTTATCGGTTTTGAATTACAGAGATCTATTTTGAGATGAACACATTGAACAAAACCTTCATCCGTGTGTGCATGTGTCTGTGTCTGTGTGTGTGTGTGTGTGTTTATTTCCCAACATGGCGGTGGGAGCTTATGCCCGCTATCTGCATAAGTCTTTTGTGTATTGCTAATGGAGTGCTGGAATTGTAGCAGCCCTGAGCAGGGAATACATGTGAGCAACAATATGCTGAGAGACCCCTCGGTGGAATCTAATCTGTTCCAGCTCATGCACTCCTCAGAAACTATTTAACTTTCATTAAACTGTGTTTGATATCAGCTAAATAGGATGCATACGGCTCCAATATAGCTCATATGGTCGCATTCATTCGATCACAGCAGTGCTTTTTTCTTATATTTCCATCCACTTGTGTCAGTACCCAGTATAGCTGGGTAAATAGGAGACCTTTGAAGATGCAGTTAGTACTCAGATTTCTTTATTCTTTTGTGCTGGTTTCTTAGTGTTGAAACAGTGATTCATGTATGTTGCAGACAGCCTCCATTAATTTCATGTAATGTAGCTTTTATCTCGTAGCTGGGACAACTATCTTCAGCATTCTGTTGCTCCAGCATCCCCGGCTCTGTCTTGAGTCCCCTCTGCATTTCCCTGTCTCCATCCAGGTCCCCAACTCTCTCGAGAGCTCCTCTTTCTGCGTGGAAAATTCTGTTCATTTCCAGCCACTGGTTTGTCCTGGTTATTGTAGCTTAAGAACAAGTGAATAAACAGGTACAGAGAAGTAGAAAAAAGAATAAGGGGTAAGGTTTTCAGTCTGAGAAGCCTTTATGTCTGAAGGGAAAAAGAGAAACGCTACTGGGATGAAAACATCCATGCAAGCAGGAGAACTGTTTTGTGCTCCCAACCCCATACCCCTGCACACACACACATGCACACACACACGCACACACACACACACACACACTCACACTCTCTTCAAAGAACACTAATTTGTTTATGAATACAGCACAGTAGAAGTATTAAGTTTTTCAGTTTTGGGGGAGGAAAGGGCCAGTAGATTTACAAACTGGAGCTGTTGAAAAGTTTTAATGATCACATATCTCACACACATACACACACACACACACACACACAGTGGGAGGGACAGGCAGAACTGGGCATGTTACCCATATGTTTTCAGCCAAATAAACACCATTATGTACTTGCAAAATTTTTTTTCCTCCTTAACAATGAAAAAGTGTTAAGAATTTCACCTTACAAATATTAAGGGGACATGGATCTCTCTCTCTCTTATCCTCACTGATATTTTTTCAATTATGTTTTATTAGGTCCAAAGGAATAATCACAATTTTTTTCAGGCCACTTAAGAGAAACTACATGGGGTCTTGGGTACCAGGAACCCAATTATTTAGGATATTATTTTGTGAACCTTTTTCATTTTATTAGTATACCAGAGGGTTTTCACATTCTCAAGGAGAATCCAGCCATTATTGCTTTTTTGGAAGAAACATCTCCCTGGGACAATTAATTCTATACATTAACACCAGTCACAGTTGTGCTGTATATTATTAAAATTGTAAAGGCAAACCCACACTTTATCATTCAGTTCAGAAAGGGGTAATTTACATGTGTGTGCATATTAGAGAGCAAGCCGCTCCGTGTGCAACCCTCCCTGTGTAGGAACCTTGCAAAGCCCTGTGCTGATTTGAAGACGTTCTTTCCACAAATGCTGATGGTTTACAGAAGAGCCAAATGGGGCTGAGAAAGGTGAACGTGGAGGCAGCCTCGGGCTTGCCTCTGTCTGTCTCTGCCTCACTTGAGGGATGTTCTCCATTTAACTTTGTTGATGAGCACATGTAATTAAGATGCTGTGCCTTAATGTTTGATGCTGGGACTTGAAAGGGTGATTTAAAAAATTTATTTAGATAAGCATATTGACATTTTTAGTATATATTATTAATCTTATTAATAGTATTAACAAAGGCTAATTGAAAATGCATCATCTATAATTATATTAGTCTTCATTTGAGTCCATTTTTGTCAGAGTAAACTAGAAAGGAGTAATTAATGTGCCACTGTTATTTACCCCTGTTTGTATGAAAGCTGGTGTTACACAATGTTAGAGATGAATATAGCCTGATTTCACTGAATGCCACGGAGCACAGCATTCAGACGCAGTAAAATAAGCAGCTGTGTTTTCCTGTACCGGGAACCTAAAATAAAATCAACTTCCGGACTGTAGGATAGGTGTGCAGGGGTTGGATGGAGACAGGAAGCCCAGAAGCTCCCATGGCCGGCGCGCCACACCACAGGCTGCCTTTTCTCCCTCTGTGGTAGGCGCAGGGATCCACGACTGCTTGGAATCTAGAGCCCTTGCATCTCATCAGTTTAAGAAATAAATAGAGGAAAGCATGCCTCAATGCATTTGATGCTGGGGGTCACTGACTCTGGTTCTACAGGGGCAGGGCCAGGAAAATGATTTTACTTTCATCAGGGATACATCTACGAACGAAGTTGAACCTTCCAAACACAAGGGCTCAGTCTTGACTGTGAAAAGAGAAAGCTATAACAATGGTCCAAAGAATACTACTCTCAAGAAACTAAATTCCCAAAGTCAGACCCGACACTTCCAAGGCCCACACACTGACTCTGGCAACTGCACACACACACACACACACACACACACACACACACACACACACACACTCAGGGCAATTTCAAAACTGCACCATAAAATAGTCCCTTCTGGCTCCCATGCACAAAACAAATAATAAATAAAAAACAACAACCCTAAAAGCAAGCAAGCAGGGTGACTTAATTTAATGTGCAATTAATCACTTTAAAGTTTTCTCCCCCCCAGCTCTGCCCCCCCCCCCACCCCATTATGACTCAGTGTCTGAGACCAACCATTCCCGGGAGAAAAGCAAAGGGACCCCAGCAAAGGCATGTGCAATGGAGGAGCAGTGGGCTGGCAGCGAGTGGCACATCCTTTAATCAGGTAGAGCCAACGCAGCGATGGCTGGGATTCCAAAGCTGGGCCCTGGGCTTTCTCCTGAGCTCTAATGAAAAGCGTGGCATATTGGTCGCACTGGCTGCCAAGTGCTATGTCCGTGCCCTCTCCACAGTGGCCAACCACAAACATGCTAGCTAGAAGCTCTCAGGGGGCCCCGCGTGTGCTGTTCCTACACGGCTAACATATGTATCGACACCTGAAAGCTGCAGCCTGCCACGTCGCCAGGACCCCGCGCGCCTACCTTTGCTCCCTGGTCACCAAGGGTTAATTTTCTAATGGCTGCCTTGCTGCTGAAGCTGGCCAAGTTTTTCATCGCCCGCAGAGCACCACAAGCTGTGATTTGGAGCCAGAAAACACCATTAATTTTCTAAATAGGAAGGATCACATATGTAAACTGTCTGGTTCTGTAACGAGTCGGGCAGGTAGAAGATGAAGGAGGAGGAAGTGAATTTTTCCAGACACAGAGGCCAAATGGCCCAACCCAATGGGCAGCACACAGTTGCAGGACATTTGGGGGATGGGGGAGGAGAGGGAGGGAGGACCAGGAATTCCTTCCCATCTTTAAATCGGTTTCACCACCAACCTTCAGTGTTTCTACAAAAGGTCAGGTTGGTGATTTATTGAGCAGTGTTGGGAGTTTTCACATTAGCCTTCACATGAAACTTATTTGTAAATGGAAGGAAGGATTAAGCAAAGTGCACCAGCTCAGAAACCACATAGGGGCTCATGAGTACAAAACGGTGTGGTTAACCCATCCTAGGTCTTCAGGGGACAGAGAATCAAAATTCCCCCTAATGGAAATTACTTGGGCAGCAACTTATCTGAATGTTCTAGAACCTGAGAAATGCCATTTCCGCAGATTTTGCAAATCTACACCAAAAAAAGATGCAAAATTCTTTATTTAGGATTTGGTGTGTGTGTGTGTGTGTGTGTGTGTGTGTGTGTGTGTGTGTGTGTGTTTATGTTTGTCAGAAAGATTCAGAGAGAGAAAGAATTGGCAGCATAAAAAAGTGGTAAAAATGCCTTCCTGAGTGTTAAAAGTCATTTTATCTGCCACATAAACATGTCTTTCTAGAGCAACTACCACTGTTGACTGAGCCACGAGGACAGGGCCATTCCTGGCATAATCAGCTAATAGGACATGAAAATGTCCCTCTGTGGTATGATCTCCAGACCCCCAGCACTGAACTCCCTGTCTCAGCCCGTCCATTTTCTAGCGCCTTCTGGTTAGAGAACAACCTCTCTCTAACTTTCTAACATTCTTCTCCATTCCACAACTCCTTTAAAAAAATCTCCAGCTAATATTAATTTCCTCATTCTCTATATTTTATTGCTCTTTGGGCAAAATTTGGGGGAGATAAATAAATTTGGGGCAGCTTTTTTGCTGCCTCACAGAAGCAGGGCTGAATGCTACTCCTCGACTCCTGTCCTAGTAGAGAGCCTTAGATAGCAGTGATTCCCTAAAAAAAGGAAAAGGGAGGCAGACAAAGGAATTAGGGTAGTGTTCTGGATTGCACGTGTATGAGAAGGCCCAGGATTGGAGAAGAGTGGTGTAAAAATAAACTATGAGTGGAGGTGGGAAGGCGTAGGGGCTATGGGATCTCAGGTATATTTGTCTGAAAGACACCTAAAGTATCTAAAAGTTTTCAGAGAAAAATAACCCTAAGGAAGACGTTTAATTCCAGGGCATCCTGGTTTCCTAGGGCTGCTCTGACAAAGTGCCACAAACTGGGTGGCTTAAACAACATAAATCGATTGTTTCACACAGTGCTGGAGGCCAGAAGTCTGAGATCAGGTGTTGGCAGGGTTGGTTCTGTCTGAGCTGTGAGCTGGGATCTGCTCAGGCCTCTCTCCTTGGCTTATAGTGGCAGCCTCCCTCCTGTCTCCTCACCTGGCCATTCCTCTATGCACATCTGTCTTTGTGCCCACATTCCTCCTTCTTATAAGGGTACCAGTCACTTTGGGTTAGAGCCCTCCACCCCCATGACATCTTCACTAATCACTTACACAGTTACCCTATTCCCAAGAAAGGTGCATTCTGAGGGTCTAGGGGTTAGAACTTCCACATATGAGTTGGGAAGGGGGATTTCAGACATAATGCAGGGTGAGAGAAAGAACTTCCTCAAGAGTTAACCAAAATTCTCATGTTTATCAAAGGCATATCTCAAGTATTGTTTATTTGTATATGCTTCTGCCTCTTTAATAGACTGCTGACTATTTTTGCTTCTCATTTATTCCAGATAATTCTATCTTGCTCTTCTTCAGGATCTACATTATTCCCACTCTCCTGATGGGGAAACTGAAGCTTTGAGAAGTTAAATGCTACTAAATGTCACAGGGCTGCAGACTGGAGGCTCTGATTCAACACTCCTGCTTCCTACCCCAGTGTTTCACCCACCAGTCTACCCTGCCTGCTTTGCAAGAACCATTAACAAACTTCACCACCAACAATGTAGCTGGAGTCCTACCATGAGATCACCAAGGAAAGTGCTCAGCCTAATTCTATACTTCCTCTCCTTATTTCCTCCAAGAAGCGGCAGGAAGGGGGACTGATTTCCCAGTATGATTTTTGTTCAAATAGACCTTACAGTGTTCCGTTCTGAATGGAGTACAAAAATAGGTCTGAATCCCCAAAACTCCATCTTAGAGTTTTACTTACAAATATATGTGTCTCACTTTGGGAGCCCGGCAGATACCGGGACCAAGCAAATGACTCCAGAATTGGCCCAAAGTAGACCCAAGCTGGGCGTTGATGTTGGCAATAGCCAAGCTGAGTGTAGAACGGCCATCATTTTTCAGCTAATTTTCTCCTTTTGCTTCCTCCCTTGCTCCAGGTAGAACACTTCATTAAGAGTGCTGCCGCCGCGCTCAGTAGAGCTCATTCTCTCAGAGATCGCCTCTCTGATCTTCTCAGGCCTTTAAAAGGGAATGAGCCTTGGCCTCCTTTTTATGGGCTACATTATGACCTGGCTTCAAAGTGTGAAAAGAGGTTCCAAGATTCCCTTTGTGCGGTGGAGTCTCTTAATTGCACTTTTAAACACAGTGTAATTTTTGTAATTAACATTATGGTTTCAGAGGGCAGAGAAGCCTGCACCATGCTAATTACAAACCTGCGCCTTCAGAGTGGTGGAATTTCCGAGGCCTCTGATATTGGGGTGGAAATACAGTTTTTATGAAGGATTTCAAAGATCCTCTGTGGGCTGTGTTCTGAGTCATCATTAGCATTTGATAACATAAAGAAATTTTACAACATGTGACAGGTTTTTCTATGCGAAGGTTTTACCAGATAACTGGGAAATTTGCATAAAGAGCTTCATTAGGTCTCCTCTCACATTACTGAGAGAGTAAGAAGTATAGGACACTCTTTCCCTGAGATTGTTCTTAGGAGCCAAGGAATTGGGGCTTTATACTAAAATTTACAGTATATTATGAAGGGAAGTTGTAATAATCTTCAATGGTGTTGAAAATCAGAGCATGCGTGCCTTTTAAGGAGAGGGTAAGGATATGTATCAGAATTACCGTGTAACTGCAAACCCTGCAGTAAAGGTATATTGTACTGCTCTTTGCCATATAAAAGATCTCGCCCTGCTAAGGCTGCCGCGTCCAGGCAAGAGCTTCCTATATATAACACCATGCGACAATAATGTGTAATTTTTTCACTCCGTGAAGTCTGTTCACTGAGAAAAATTATCTTCCTCTTATCTCAGAGGCAAGTTTATCTTACCTTTTATTTTTCCACCACAAGCTATCAAGCAAATTGTGTGTTCCTGTGTATCTTATACACACATGTGCGTGCGCACACACACACACACACACTTCGGGACATGCATATGCATTCTGTGCAGAGCAGTTACAGGTCTGCAGAGTCACTGGCCTTTCTTAGGCTGATACTGTCAGAAATTGTACTGTGGAGTAGGGATTGTGTCCCAAAGCCATCCATTTGCTGAAAATCCTTTCACTGAGCTTGGATCAATTAAGCCAGTAATAGTGATAATTTCGAGAAAGCGTTCTGTCATGATGGGAACAAGAATTCATCATGATTCCATGCTGTCTTATTATTTCAACACCATACATATGCCCTGGTTTGTATAGCAGTAGCTTGCGGCATTATCTCAGTGGGATGCATTTTCCTTCCTGAGAGTCTTTTCCTTGGCGATTATGCAGATAATGCATAGCTTTGTAATGACATCATAAATAGAACTCAAAGTCCTAAGAAACAATTAGGGAAGTATATCAATACTTCCCTTGTAATCATAACATCATCTGACTTCCAGTGGGACGCCAAGCTAGCTCCCCAAGTTCCGTAATCACGTATGAGCATTAATGCCTGCCTCACAATCTATCACCAAGTCACAAATCCCGGCACTGGAGACGAATTAATATGCATTTTAGCCCACTGTCAAGAAGGGAAATCACACTGGGGTTTTGATCACAGAGCCTAAGGTGAGATCTAGGCAAATAAAACCCAAGCTGATAAAAACTGGACCCTCAGTATACTGACCTCAGGCAAAAGAGAAAATAGACTAAAATATTTTAAGAGTCTGTATCCCCTGAAAGTGAAGGACCAAAGAATCCTCTCAGCAAATCACTACACTTTCCTTTTAATAACTCTATTTTTGCAACTGCCTTTTTCTTTTATTTTTTCCTTGAATTATTTTTCCCATCCAATGTTTCATTTCAGCCCAGTTTAATTCCCCTTAAGATATAAACATGCCTTTGTCGTGGGAGGAAAGGGCCACTTTTCCCTAATTGGTTTGATGCATGTCAGTCACTATAGCCTGCAAGGGATGCAAAACCACACTCTAAGTGGACCTTTAAAACCACATGGTGGGTTTTACGAGTTCTGTTCGCTCCTGCTGAGGGGAATGGGGTATGAGGAGAATTCGATTCTAGTTCTGAATTCCTTTCCCAGTTTTAGGAACGGGACAAACTCTTCTCCTCTCACAACTCCTATAGCTCCCAACAAATAGAAATAGAATTTTAGATACATGATCAAACTTACATAGTATATAGCTTTTATTTTTACAAAATATTTGCTTCCAGCAGAGTGTATCTTAATTCACCAATACAGAAATCTGTCATTAAGATCTGACCCAGCTGCATGGCATTGTCAAATGCAATAACGTATCTTTTAATAGTTTTATATCAAGTAAGGATATAACATATCATTAGTTTAAATGTATTTGCAAGCAATTACCCCCACCAGGATATTTGAGAATGCTCATGCAAAATTGATGAAATTCTGACATGCTTAAACATTGTTCATTTAGCTCAATTCCTTATGTATAGAAAAAATAGAATAAATAATTCCACTGCCATTTGCAAACTACTGTTCTGCATTTTTATTCCACTCAGGGCTTCAGTGCTGCCTTTAAACTATAGCCTTTGGTGATCATTTGGGAAAAAAAAACAGTTTCATATATGTTTAATTTTATGTAATGGTCTAGATTTTTCATTCTCCTTATTATTGTTCAATGTAGTAATTTAAATATGGAGTAGATTTACTGCATGTCAGCTGCCTTTCTTTTAAAAAATGGGATAAATTATTGAATGAGTAGAGGTTGTTTGACAACCAGTTTTCTAGTACTATACAAAAAAGACCTTTGACATTCAGCTGTCTTTTGAAAAGAATAAAGTATCAATCAATTAAGCCACTACACTGTGGTTCAGAAATGCCATTCTATGTCAGGTTTGCTTTGCCTCTCAGGTGACTTTCGGGTAGTTCTACCATCCCATGGGGAACAGAATGATATCCAGGCTGAGGTCCTCTGGTATCTTTCCTGGGTTTCTAGAACATTCTTTGACTGACGCGTACCCTACAAAAACATCAGACACCCACCACAGGCAACAGGTTCCTTTCTAATTTTTGTTGACTACAGTAGTGAATATTATTTACTAATGATTAATTACAATTTTTTTTCTGCTTTTGGATTTCACCTGCAGTTTTTAATATGTTCACTGTGCCAGAGCAGAAAAATCTTACATTGAACATCTCATCACCTTTATGCAAGCCAGGTGAGAAATTGCATTTCAATGCCTTCCTATGCTATTCCTCAATACCATGTTAGCATCTGTGTAATTAATAATACTTTGAGCTCTGTCAAAAAGAAACCACTTTTATTCTTCCCCCAAAGAGAATCATTTATTAACTATGTGTGATCCCCAAATACATTTTTCTTTACTAATGTCACTGGTAACTATACCTTCTGAAATATTAATCTATCTATCCAAACCCATAAAGATGGGTCAAATTATTTTTTTAACCTATCTAATCATTGTGAAAAGCAGTCAGACTGGTTATTTGGAGAGTCATATAATAGGTACTTTTGGAGTACTATTTCTGAGCATAGCACTCTATGGGGCAGGTTGAAACTTAAAGAAGGAGGCTAGCCCTAGCCGGCTTGGCTCAGTGGATAGAGCGTCAGTCTGCGGACCGAAGGGTCCCAGGTTCGATTCCAGCCAAGGGCACATGCCTGGGTTGCGGGCTCAATCCCCAGTGGGGGTCGTGCAGGAGGCAGCCGATCAATGATTCTCTCTCATCATTGATGTTTCTATCTCTCTCTCCTTCTCCCTTCCTCTCTAAAATCAATAAAGAAATATATTAAAAAAAAAGGAGGCTAAAACAAATAGATAAAAGGGAACGTATGGTCTTTCTCCAAAGGAAATTAGAGTATAACTGAAGAGTGAAGACCAGTTGGTTCACACAGAACAATTAGCAAAGCACACAAACTATATATAATTGAGCTAAGTGACAGAATATAATGGTACTAGGAGGTTAGAGAAAGAAGCCATCAATAAAGACCGGAAATCTACATTTAGAAAAGCTTCACGGGTGATGGGTCTCATACAATGGGTAAGATTTAGATGGCTGGGAAGAGAGGAGGAGATTCTAGGTGAGGTGGTAAAAATACTTGAATGTGAAAAATGCATTTTAAAATTCTGAAACAACGGGTTATTGGGAAGTGGTAGGAAACTGAAATAAGTCTACTGAATGGCACCCACTTTGGAAGAGCCCCAAAAGTCAGCAAACAGAAAGAGGCATTTAGATTTGTTACATTAAGCAATGCTAAGTCACAGACTCTTCTGGAGCAAGGGGCTGCCATGGATAAAGTATCCCCCTAGGATATTGGCAGAATGGCCAAATGGTGGCAAAGAGGCAAGCATACATTCATCAGACTGTAGGAGTAAGCCATGGATGGGTCGATAAATTCCTAGAATGTAATGGGAAAATGGGAATGGTCAGCCATCAGAATATGGGGGATGTGGTGAGGGAGGCACCAACATGTACTGGGCTACAGTGAATCAGAGTAAGTGAGAAACTAATTAATAATGCTCCCCCATGTAGATTAATAAAAGGGAAAATACAATTATTTATTACTTTATCTTTTCAACCATTTATTCAGGCATCATACAACTTGGCCATAATGCCACCACACCTGTCCTCACCCACAGCTACTGCTACAAAACATTCATTTCAGCATTATTGTTCCCTGTTTAACTACCCTGAGTCTCAGAATCCTTCTCACTATTGAATTCTGGGCAGCAATTACAAATTAATCAGCAATTACAAATTAATCAGAATACACACACACATTCATTCTCTCTCTCTCTCTCTCTCTCTCTCTCTCTCACACACACACACACACACACACACACACACACACACATAACCGATACCTAATTTAAAAAGAGATGTGACTTGGAGCCACATTTAAAATAGAAGTACATATTATATCATTACATAATATTGAGGTAGAGGTGAATAAAAAGCAGAGAAAAACCATACATATATGCATAAACACACTCATTATTTTATTAGCAATATCTCCATAGACCTAGAATACATAGACCTAGAGTCAGGGAATTTTTTTCAGTTAATTCAAGCCAGTGAATGAAAAGCTAAGATAACTAAAGACTAAGTCCACCAGAAAATGATTACTGAAAGAGAAACAAAATCCTCGACCTGTAACAATACCTGAGGAAAACATGCAGTTAGTTAGATTTCCAGGTGGCTTCAGGAAGCAAGCAGCTGGAGAAGGACCTGGAGCCAGAAAGAGAAAGGTGAGTGGAGAGAATAAGTGGGAGAAAGCTTGAGTATTTGTCCAGAGAGGAGACTCTGAGGGAACTTAATAAGAGCTTTCAAGTGTCTGAAGAGTTATTCTACAGGGAATGCTGACCAGCTGTTCTCCATCCTTATTCAGGGCAGAAGAAAAGGAGATGCACTGAACTGCAGGATGAAGGATTTAATTTAGACATAGAAAGAAGTGCTTTGATAATAGAGTCCGAGGCAGCCCTGTTCTTTGGAGGGCTTGCAAACAGAAGGACTCACATCCTGGCCATTGGGCCCGGCGGAGGTGGGAGCTGCTTAAAGGTGGTCGTTGAGGCTCACGGAGCTCCCTGTTCTCTTCCATTCCCCGTATCTAAGACTGCAGCCCATCCACCCAGGTCTGCCAGGTCAGTTAGAGCCATTCTCAGGAACAAAGGGAAAGTGGCTGCTCCCCAGCATGCAAACTTTCAACCATGTTTAACAAGGTGCCAGGAAAAACAAGCAGCCTGAGCATGGATTCCCAAGCCTCCTGCCTTGTTAAATGCAGTTTATGGTTTACACAAAAGTGCTCTGTCTTAATTTGCTTCTTTCCTATAAATGAAATGGGGTACATTTAGTATTCCTCAGGGGCTGCTCCACTGGCCAAGTTCATGCTGCCTATGGATCTTTTAAAAGCCAAGCAAGAGTACCCACGTTGACAACCTTCAGAGAGAGAGAGAGAGAGAGAGAGAGAGAGAGAGAGAGAGAGAGAGAGAGAGTGAGAGCATGAAGAGCTGTAGGCCCTGGTCACCAAAATGTGCTGGCATTACTGCACAGGCCCAATGCTTTGTTTTCTCCTCATCCTCTGTTTCTTTGGTTGAGCTTTCTTGTAAAAATAGGTGTTCGGGGATAACACTGCATTAACTGAACATGAAATCTGCAAATATGCAGTACTTGTTACACGGTCTTTGTCCATGTAGTTTACATTGGTGAAGTTTTATAAAAATATTTAAAAGTAAGAACCTATACGTTTCTAGTATTTCTCAATAGAATATTTTGCACTTACAGATGCTTAATAAATGTTTATTAAGTAAATGACTAGGCGTTTTATTTTTCACTCCCATACAACCCATATGCAAGGTCTCCTAATGGAAAAGCACTTCAACAACTTTGCTCTCCTTATAAAATGAGTCATCAATCCTCCCAACATCTGAGCTGTTCTCCTATCATCAATGAAAAATCAGATGTTCCGGAGGGCAGAGAGAACAGCCCACAGATGTCGTGCAAAGCTACACATGTCCTTCACTCCCCTTGAGTGCTGATGTCTTTGTAATCAGTAGCTGGGTCCCCTTCTTCTCCATTTTCCCAAAATTGTTTTACATGATGCTTTGGGCATAGGGTATTCCTCAAATATCTGTTTGATAAAAATAAATAAAATATTCAGAACAAAGGAAATGAGGCATAGTAGTTAAAAATATGGACGCTGGAACTGGATTATTTTGATTCAATCCCAGCTCTTCCATTTCCTCACTGTGTGACCTCAGGCAAAATAGTTGTAACCTCTTTGTGCCTCACTTTTCTCATCTATTAAATGGGGATTAGGATAGTCCCTACATCATGGGGTCATTCTGAAGATTAACCATATTGATATGTATAAAGCACTTTGAATAGTATCTGAGAGGTAGTAAGCACCAAATAAGTGGAATATAAATAAAAAGATGTTAGGATTCAGGAATACACATCCTGGTATTGTAACCCAGATCTGCCAGCTGGTTAAAGCATTTGGCAGCTCTGCTTGACATCACCTGTCTGTTCTTTCCCCAAACCACCAAGAAGACAATGTAAAGGTAAAGCCCAAACAGGGTCACAAATCGTGGAAATTATCTGAAAGTTCAAACTGGAAGCAAGGACAGAAAGAGGAACAATGGCTTGGTTGAGCAAAATTGGAAAGATAAACCAAAATGAATGACTTTGCTTTTACCAAATATCTACAGACCTACCGGAAATTAGACTCGGCATCTTTCATTTCCCCGGTGAGAGGGAAGTGCTGTTGCTGTTGATTGACACCGATTTCAGTGGGACACCTAAGGGGCAGATCCAAGAGTAACATCCACAGCAACCAGAGCATCAGCTTCCGGACCTAGCCCCGAGACACCCATTGCAGCAAGGACACATACATGGCACAAGCACTTCCATTCACTCTTCCTGTGCAGACATGGTCCTCTTTCCCATTGAGCTTAAAAGTACTCAAAGCTACAGGCAGCCCCTGCACATGAACACAGAGGGGATAAAACAAAGGGTTCAAAGCTTTGCCTGAAGCCCTTCTCAGACACCAAATCCAAATAGCTTCATTTCCAAGGAAAAATCACCATGTGGACCTTCTGAATATCCAACACAGGAAATTCCCCTCCATTCTAAACAATTGCTTGCTTATTAAGGGATATTTCTTTTCAGATGCAAATACTTATATTTTCAAAGATACTATGTAAAAAATATGTTCATTCAACATATATTGTATTCCTACTATGTGCTAGATGTGGTGTTAGGTTTGTATGAAGTTCCGAAGTATGGCATACAATTTCAGTCACAGGGAAACTTACAAGAAAGCTGGGCAAGCAACATTTACACAAATAAAAATCAGAAAATAATCCAAAAATAGTCTGGTAATAAAAGTGATAGTAACAAATATTGGTATGGTAATGAAAAGTTGTATTTTGTGGTTCAGGCAGGAAGAAACTTTTAGAGAATGGAGTTTCATATGGGCCAGAATTGTAAGAGAAGAAATAATAACCACCAGATGGGAAGCGGCTCCTCCACAATGGCTGACATATGGATTAGAAATAGGGAAAAATATAAGCAAAACTCTTGGAGATGAAAGTGATAATGGTGTATACAAAGGACAAATCTGATCCCTGCTACCAAAGACCAAGCAATTCTGGGGTCTTCCTATTACAAAATTTCTGCCAACTCAAAAGCTTCCAAGGACTTAAAGTCCCCTAGAGAATACATTCAAGTAGGAGGGTAAGTTTCCTCAAGATTACAGAAAACATCTACTGACCACAAGCATCCATGCCAAAGGCTCCTCAGGAATGGAAGCACAAAAGAGGGTGAACCAACTGCCTTGGTTGTACAAACTCTCTCAACTCTGTTTTAAAGTATTGCTTCAAGAGAAAAGGTTAAATGAGGTTTGAGTGCAGTGTAATAAACCTTCACTGTTCATAAAGCTCTGAGTGATAAATGTATGTATGATTACTGTATAAAAATATTGGGGTCAAGTGCCAAAGATCTCTGAGGTTAAGGTTTGTTTGCATGGGTAGGTGAAGGACCCCAAATCATCGAATCTCTAGAAAATGGCAGCTTGTCAGTCAAAGACACAATCTGCTCCAGCTCACCAGAGAAGCCCATTCCCAAGCCCCACTCAGCCAGACATTATAAACATTCTGGGCATGATATACAGCGCACTATGGCATGTAATTTGTTTGGTTCCGAGAGACTAATACAAGGGTTTGGAAGGTTCACTGCATTGTAAAGGAGATATGCCTGGCTGCAGGTTTTCACATTTGTAAATTTAAAAAATACCCTATTCTTCAACAGTGGAACATCTGAGGGAGAGGCATGAGCTGGAATCCATGGAATAGCTCAAAGGAAAGATTTCATCCGTCGCAGTACAGACCAGCGTCCACACGTAAAACAAGGAGGACCTGTGACAAAGCCCTATAAAGGAAGGCAAGGTTCTGCTTATGAGTAACTTTGGCCTCTGACATAATTTGTGCCACATGTTTTGAACCAGTAAAACTTGGACTCCTGCAGCAGCGAGGGAGCAATGTAGAAGTATCATGGGACTCATCACCTCTGCACAATGCAGAACCCATTTTTACTTCTGAGCCAACCTAGGACTTGTTCTTTTCCCTAAAAAATAAAAATAAATAAAAAACCTGAAAAAAGGGGACATATGTCATACAACTTGGCTCACATAAACCCTCTCCTTTGTACCACAGGGCCAGGTATAGTAGAGGGGGTGAGAGAAACCCAACGTTGTGGGCACAAGAAGAAAGAGAAAGGGCCCACAATTAATCGACTACATGACATTTGTAGAGCATATTTAATAAAAGCAAAGCCTTCTTTAGAATCCATGGATATGGACGTTTATTTCAAGTCTAAACTTTCAGAGATTAAGAATTCCTTGCAGTTAGCAATAAGAGTCTTACTAAAAAGAAATGAAAAATCAACTTTCGTTTTTAAGGAATTCTTATGAACTAGAAATTGGGTCAACATTTCACAAACATCTTCATTTAGTCCTCACAACAGTCTTCTGAGCATCGTATCTTATACCTCCCCTGGGAAACAGGCTCTGAGAGATGTAACACATTGTCCAAGTTCCTAGAGTAGGCATCACGGTGGAATTCCAGAGACAGTGGTCTGACTCTCAGGCCCATGTTCCTATCATGTTTTCTACTGCTTTGGCAGAATGGTTCATTGGTGGCTTTTAGCATAACCAAGCCCTCCAGCCTGGCATGGAATACAAAACAGGAGCAGGACCTGAGAGATAAGGAGGAGAAATCTAAACCACAGTGGAAAAGATAGAGAAGCCCTTTGCTTCAGCTGGCTCTAGTTTTCATTAAATCCTTGGAGATAGACTTGGAAATAAATATCAAAACCCTATATAATGTTTATAGTTTGCTGCATGGATTTATTCTTACATTTACTGCATTGTAAACCAAATAAAGTACAGTGATTCCACATTCTTTCCCAATTATGGCCTTTATAAAGTCCCCCCAAACATCTGAGATATTGTTGTAGAGACCTGTCCATAAAAGTGGATTCCAATCAATTATTTAAAATCAAGATGTAAGGTCTAAAGTGAGATAGTCAGGTGAATAGCACACTATATAGCTTTTTTCACACTTTTAAGCTAATTTCTTGCTGGTACAAAATGCTATTAATTACATTTTGCCTGCCCATCCCAAGTTCACAAAGAAATTCTTTGATATTATCTTTGAAAAGTTTTAACTTTTACATTTAAGTCCACAATACAGCCGGGATTGATTTTTAGATATGGTATGCTGTAGGAGTCAAGATTCATTCTTTTCCCCTTCTGGATATCCAAGTGTTCCAAGGCCAATTATAGAAAAGGCAATTATTTTCCCCATTGCACTGTAGTAGCACCTTTGTTTTATAATAAGTTAAACAACTTTTGATATCTGGTAGTATGAGTCTTCAAATTCATTATTTTCTTGCCTATTCTTCCCATGTGCATTTTTGTATAAATTTTAGAATCAGCTTATCAATTCCCGTCCAACAATCTGTTGGGATTTTTATTGAAATGGCACTGAATTCATAGGTTAATTTGGGAAGAATTGGCATCTTTACGATGTTGAATATGCTAATCCAAGAGCATGATAGGTTTTATTTAATTTCTCAATAGTATTTTAGAGTACTCTTCATAGAATTATTGCAAATCTTTCACCAGATTTATTGTTAAGCAACTGATTATTTGATGCTGTTAAGTGGCATCATTCTTTAAATTTTGATTTTTAATAGTTTTTTTTTACCATTTGCTTGGGTTTTGACAATGTAGGATCCTTCCCAAACACATGCAAGAAAATCTTAACCTTAAAGATCATTGACATCTGACTCCAACATTTTTGTACAGTGACCATATATGCATTTATCAGTCAGAACTTTATGAACTGCAAAGGTTTATTACATTGCATGTAAAATTCAATAGATTTTTTCCATGTTCACTTATTAAGTCTAATAAGTTGTCTTCAGTTCTTTTGGATTTTCTACATAAAAAATCATGGTAACTATGAATAATGGCAGTTTTACTTCTTACTTTCTAGTTATTATGCCTTTTAGTTCTTTCTTGCCTTGTTACACTGGCTAGGTCCTCTAGCACAATGTTGAATAGAATTAGTGTGAGTAGACCTCCTCGTTTCATTCCCAGTCTTGGGGAAAATCTTACAATAATTCACCATTAAGTATGAAGATTGGTGTAGATTTTTTATAGATATTCTTTACCTAATTAAGGAAATATTCTTTTATTACCATAAAAGGCTGCTAGATTTTTCAAATGCTATCTCTGCATCTATTAAAGTAACCACATGATTTTTTCTCATTTGTTCTCTTAATACTATGACTTACATTGATTGATTTTTCAATTGTTAAACTAACATTGCTTTCTTGAGATAAACCCAAGTTAGTCATGACATAATTTCCTTTTTAAATATTACTCAATTCAACTTGCTAACATTTTTAGGAGTTTTACATCAATGTCCAAGAGAGAAATTGCTCTGTAATTTTATTACTAAATTTATGTTCGCTTCAGAATGAGTTGGGAAATGTCCAATTTTTTTCTAGTTCTAAAGAATTGATTTTATGTTTTCTTTTAAACAATTTTAGACTTCACCCAGAAGCCATTTGAACCTGGACCTTTGTAAGGGACTGTTTTCAATTATATATCCAATTTCTATAATGGGTCTAGTATTATTCAGATTTTTTATTTCTTCTTATGTCAGTTTTGGTAACTTCGTAATTGGGTGGTTCAAGGAAACTGTCCATATAAATTTTAAATTTCATTGGCATAAAGCTACTCTCCCCTCTACGTGGGCACATGGAGTTCAGGGAAATCTAGCTAATCACAAGCCCGTAGCCTGAAGCAGAGCACCCCTAAAAAATGCTGCCTGAGGCAGCACTGCCTTAGATGAGCTGCAGACCAATGACAAAATGATTGTTTAATGTGTTCTCGTGGTTGTTAATTATGCAATAAATAACCAATACATAATTTTTATGTTCCAGTTAATTAATCCTCTCTTTTGGTTATTCTAATTTTTTGTTAAACCTAACTCAAGTTTTTAATTTTAGAAATTGTATTTATCCGTTTTTAGGCTGATATTTGGTACTGTTTTATATATTCCATTTCTCCAATGAAAATCTCTATCAGGTCATTTATTTTCTTGAACACGTCAATCACAGATTTTTAAACTCTCTAATAATTGCAATACATAGACTACTATAGGTATTTCATTATGCATAATCTTTTTATTGATATAATGGATGTACAACAAACTATATGTATTGAAAGTGTACTATTTGATACATTTTGACAGCTAAATATTCCTGAAAAACCATTGCCATGATCAAGATAATAAATGCATCCATTACTCCCAAAAGTTTCCTCATGCCCTTTGGTCATCCTTTCCTGTGGCCGCTACCCACACCCACCCCAACCCCAGGAAATAATTCATCTGATTTATATCCCTGCAGATTAGTTTCCATTTTTAAGAATCATGTGCTCTTTTTGTTCGACTTCTTTAACTTAGCATAACTATTTTGAGATTCATCTATATTGTAGCATGCATCGATAGTTCCTTTTTTATTGATCCATTGTATGAATATACAATTGTTTGTCCAATCACCTATTGATGGATATTTAATTTCAATTATAGTGTCTTCCAGGAGTGATTTTTTCTTGTTCTTCTTGTTTTGATAAATTCCAATTTATCATTTTGTTATTTTATGTATCATGCTTTTGGTATTGTCTAAGAAATCCTTTTTAAATCAAGGTTACAAAGATTTTATTTTATACCTTATTCTAAAATTTTATAGCTTTAGGTTTTACATTACCTATTGGGGCTTAATATTTCTATATGTTGTGGGTTGCGGATCAAAGTTTTGTTTTTTCTAAGTGTAAATATTACGTCACCATTTGACTATCCTTTTCCACAGAATTCCCTGTGTACTTTTGTCAAAAACTAGTTGCCCATATATGTGTAGGCCTATTTCTTCACTATCTGTTTTGTTCCATCGATCTTTTTGTCTCTCTACACCAGGGGTCAGCTAACAATGGCCCACAGTTCCAGTCTGGTGCACTGCCTGTTCATGGACAGCCACAAGCTAAGAATGATTTTATCATTTCAAAATAGCTGAGAAAACTCCAAAGAATAGTTTTTGCATAACATGTAAAAGTTATAAAATTTAAATTTTAGTGTCTTTAAATTAAGATTTATAGAAACAGCCATACTTATTCCTTGATGTATTGCATTTGGCTCTTTTCACACTACAACAGCAGAGTTGAGTAGCTGTGACAGAGATAATATAACCCATATATAGCCTAACATGTATACTATTTGAACTTTACATAAAATGTTTTCCTAGTACTGCTTTATTCCAACATCAAATTGACTTAGTTATTATAGCTTTGTAATATGTTTTGAAATCAGATACCATTGGTTCTATAACTTGGTTCTTTTTCAATGTTGTTTTGCCTATTCTAGAACCTTTGAATTTTCATATCAAATTTAGAATATGCATTTTAATTTCTAATAAAAATAAATCCATTGTGACTTTAATTGTGATTGAATTAGATCTATGGATCAATCTGGGAAGACTTGGAATAAAAAAACATTGAGTTTTCTGAACTATGAACAGAAGTTCTTCTGTTCTTTTTCTTACCAATGTATATAATTTTTAGTGCACAGGTGGTCATTGAAGAAGTATCCCTATTTTCCCCAGTCTTCTGAATTTCATAAAAACCTACAGCATATTTCCCTTTACCTATACTCCTACATGTATTTTTCAGGTTCTCTGAAAATAACAATTGGAAGAAAGGAAAATGGGGTCATTTACACAGCTTGTTTGCAAAGTTTTTGTTTTTCCTTTGAAACTCAACACAAAAGTCAAAACACACAAGAACTATAATCTGTCTAGCATTATATATAAAACAAGGCAAGAAATATAAGCATACATTTTGAAATCTAGCACTCCTTTCCTAATGTGGCACATTATATTTTGGGATGGCAAATTATGAACTTCATTCAATGTGTTCCCTACTGTCCATTTCATGGTTAAGGAAGACCTCCTACCAGTCAGCCAGCCATTGTTTAGAATAAAGTTGTTGTGTCTCATATCAATAAATTATGACTATAATGACAATAATTTCCTTCAAAGTAGGTTGTTGCCATGATATAAGGCTTATTCCCTGTGGGTGATCACGGGCACCTTCTGTTTCACCTCTGCTGTCAAGCAGCAATGGAGGCATGAGAGGTGCTTTGACATTTTTGGGTGCTCTGTGCAAATCCTCTAAATCACTTCTGAAATTCATTTCTCATCTAATTACAGCTACTGAACAAAGATAGCCTTGGAGCGAAAGGACCTCTCCCCTGTGTGGGCTGGGACTGGTCAGGTCGGGACTCAGCTGTCTCGCAGAGTGAGTGTGATGACTACATCTGTCTGGAGAGACTTCCAAGGTTTGTTCTTTCACCACAGAGGTGACCCTATTGCAGGAAATTTTCTTTGATATTCAGCTCAAATTTTCCCCTCACTCAGTTTCACTCTATCATTCATAATCGGATCTCATCAAACAATTCCTCTTCCTTATGAAGGGTTTTCAACCTTCCAAACCTCAAAAATTCTATGTTCCTCTTAGTCATGGCTGGGATCAGGTTATATATATTTATCTTCAGATTCATAATAAAAGAGTTGATAATATTTGTTTTACAATCATCAGGAAATTTCTTTTAAAAGCACTTCACAGTGGCTCCAATTTGCAACATTCACATTAAATTTTAGTTTGTGGACACCAGGCCCTTGGCTTCTTTAGGAGATAAGAGCCAACCGAAATAGGGAGCCTTGCAATTTGACCTGGACGCCTGCTGCAGTTCCAGCAAATAAAAAAGTAATCTAAAAAAAAAAGGGAGAGAAAGGTTAACATTGTTAACCTGCCTTGTGTAGACACCTCATCTAATTAAAATGTAGTTATCATCTGAAAGCAGGACTATGAAAACCATACTGATTAAGAAAAATGGAATACTATGCCCTCATCTTCATAGTTAATATCTTAGGTGAAATTAGAGGACCAATTTGATAACTTCTGTTCTTCCATCATCTTCATAGATGTCTTCTCAGGAGTAGAAGACTCAGTTCTATTGTTAATATAGAAACACCTTAGTTAAATGGTGACCTGTAACCCATGTCACTGGACTTGCAGGGGTTTGCAATGTTGCACTGGACCAGACTCTGCCTGCGTCTCTCCATCCCTGCCGCCACACCCTGGGCCAAGTTGCCTCATGTCTCACATCTCTCTCAGCAGACTGCAATAGCCTGCTTACCAGTCTCCCTGCTGCTACCCTTGCTTACCTTTCAATCCATAGTCTAATCAGAGCCCAGAGTGCTTTTATAATCTAAAAGCATAAATGATATAATTTCTTATTTAAAACTAGAGGCCCGGTGCACAAAATTCATGCACTCGGAGAGGGGGGGTGGTCCCTCAGCCCAGACTGTGCCCTCTCGCAGTCTGGGAGCCCTTGGGGGATGTCTGACTGACAGCTTAGGTCTGCACCCCACACAGGCCTAAGCTGTCAGTTGGACATCCTTAGTGCGGAGGCAGGAGAGACTTCCACCACTGCCGCTGCACTCACCAGCCCTGAGCCCGGCTTCTGGATGAGCAGCGCTCCCCCTGTGGGTGCACACTGACCACCAGGGGGCAGGTCCTGTTTTTAGCATCTGCCCCCTGGTGGTCATTGCACGTCATAGCGACCGGTTGTTCCACCATCGGGCCGAAACTGGCTCTCCGAAATCCCCCGAGGGGTCCCGGAATGTGAGAGGGCACAGGCCAGACCAAGGAACCTCACCAGTGCACGATCAGGACTGCGGAAGGATGCAGGAGGTTGGCCAGCTGGGAAGGACCATGGGAGGCCTCCAGGGTGTGTCCAGCCCATCTTACTCAGTCCCGATTGGCTGGACACCAGCAGCAAGCTAACCTACCGATCGGAGTGTCTGCCCCCTGGTGGTCAGTGCACATCATAGCGAGCAGTTGAGTAGTCTTAGCATATCATTAGCATATTATGCTTTGATTGGTTGAATGGCCGGCTAGACAACTGGACACTTAGCATATTAGGCTTTTGTTATATAGGATACTAAAAAGTTGCTGCATTAGATCTCTGTCAATTGTGGCTACATCATTGAAAATCCTCCCTACATTGGAGTAACTTTCCATCTTAGGAGCCCTACCATTCCAAAATAGAACTGAAAAAAAAAAGAAAAGTGCATATTCCCAGACTCTCTTGCAGCTGTGAGACAGGTACAAACCTTGGATTCCACCCACTAAAACACACCTGCCGGAGACATGGTTTGGAGGCTGAGCAATGTGAGAAAGAGCTCCACACTGAGAATGATCGCTGACAAGCATGGCAGTGGGAGCACCTGGCTCTCTGAGAGAGAATGTAGCAGGACTGCTGGCATTTAGACCCAAGCATTGTTGGTGCCAAGAGGAAAGGGAGTTTTCAACAGAGAAGTCTCCAGTGTGGTTGGATGGGAATCCTGATGGCACGGCTTCACAGACTGGCTCCTTAGCCTCCCCAAAGTTAAGCAAAGCAGTGCCATATTTAGACCAAGAGAGATGAGGCCTCTGTCTCAAGCCCTGAGTCTCAGGGATGCCCATGTTTTGGAAGATACCTTTCATCATGACACCAAAAAAATCCTAACTAATAAAGGAGCAATATGCAAATTGACCATACCTCCGCCACACCCACAAGCCACGCCCACCAGCCAATCAGGAGTGAGTTTGCAAATTAACCCAACCAAGATGGCTGTGGCCATGGAGCTAGCAGGAGGCTTGGGTTTCCCCGGCAATGGAGGAAGCCAAGCTTTCCACACACCCTGGCCAGCCCTAGACTCCACTCAAGGCTACAAAGTTTCAATTATAAAAGATAAATAAATCCCAACAAAAATGGCTGCGGCCAAGGAGCAAGCAGGAGGCTTGGCTCCGTTCAAGGCTAAAACGTTTCAATTATAGAAGATAAATAAATCCCAGATCCCAGGGCCTCCGCTTGGGTTGCGGGGGGGGGGGGGGGGGAGGACGTGGCCAGCCTGCAAACCACCACAGGCCCCTAGCCCAGGCTGCCCATGCCCCAAGGGAACCCCCACCCTGATCCAGGGCACCCTTCAGGGCAAACCAGCTGGCCCCCACCCATGCACCAGGCCTCTATCCTATCTAATAAAAGAGTAATATGCAAATTGACCATCACTCCAACACACAAGATGGCTGCCCCCATATGGACACAAGATGGCTGCCACAAGATGGCCAGCAGGGGAGGGCAATTGGGAAGGACCAGGTCTGCAAGGGAGGGCAGTTGTGGGCGATCAGGCCAGCAGGGTAGGGCAGTTAGGGGTGACCAGGCCTGCAGGGGAGGGAAGTTAGGGGCAATTGGGCCTACAGGGAAGGGCAGTTGGGGGGTACCAGGCCTGCAGGGGAGAGCAGTTGGGAGGGACCAGGCCTGCAGGGGAGGGAAGTTAGGGATGACCAGGCCAGCAGGGGAGGGAAGTTAGGGGCAAACAGGCTGGCAGGGGAGCAGTTAGGCATCAATCAGGCTGGCAGGGGAGCAGTTAGGGGGTTATCAGGCTGGCAGGCAGAAGCAGTTAGGGGCAATCAGGAAGGCAGGCAGGCAAGCAGTTGAGAGCCAGCAGTCCTGGATTGTGAGAGGGATGTCCCAGATTGGAGAGGGTGCAGGCTGGTCTGAGGGACACCCCCAACCTCGTGCACAAATTTCATGCACCGGGCCTCTAGTTTAAGATAACAATAAAATGTGAAATAAAAGACAAACAAAGTAAGGACTGACCTCACAATCAAGCAAATGTTACCTTATTTATACAGGATGTGGAAATGTCTGAATATATTGAATTAAGCAAACCAGTTGTCTGGATTAGATGGGATATTTCCCTATTTCAATCGCCCAGATCTATATACAATTAAAAATTACAGGGGGGAAGATCTGCATTTATCCAACATGCCCCACGTGTCCTACATTGTCATTTAATCAGGTAGGTGTTCATGGATTAGCTTTATTACTTACTGTTAACTGCCATGCATCACTTGAAACAAAATATTTGCCTAGGACCTGAACACTCTAAAAGTAGCCCTCACTAAGAGCTATCTAGTATCTTTTCAAAATATTCCTCTTCTGCCTAAACTAGCAAGAGTGGATTCTGCTGTTTGTAACACAGGATCTAGACTGATAATGTTACACTAGAATAAAATCCAAACTCTCTAATTTAGCTCCTAAAGACCACAGAATCTAGTACATGCTGAAGTTCCTAGATGCTTCTAATCTTATCCATTCATTCAACCATTCACTTATTCATTTGACAAAGAAAATGTATGAAATGCCATATGCCAGGTAATAATCTAGAAGCTGGGAATATCACAGTGAACAAAATAGACATTTGTTTCCTCACAAACTTTACATTGTAGGGACAAAGAGAGAAAATGAATGAAAGACTGAATGAAGCATTAAGATAATCATAGAAATAACTGTTAGGAAAAAGATAAAAGCAGGACTCAGGGAGTACTTTAGAGAGGGAGGTAAGATATGAGAGCGTGACATTGAGGCAGAGAACGGAATGATGGGCAGCAACCAGTCGTATGAAGAGCTTGAGGAAAACCATTCTAGGCAGAGGAAACAGAACACTTAACAGCCCAGAGACAAGAGCAAGACTTATTTATCCAAATAACAGAAAAACGATTGTGTTGCTGGAATATAGATAATGAAGGGAAGAGAGGTAGAAAATCAGTTCAAAGAGAGAGAGGCAAGGACAATCCTTTAACATATTTTTCCCCTAAACTAAAGTGGATCAATTCATGGTTTTATTATATTTAGAGCCATCACTTAGAAGCAATTTCATTCTTTGTGCTCTGGGGGGGTCAGTGCCCTTCAAATATCTGAAAAATTCCAAGATTAAAGTAATAATGATACATTCTCGAGTTCATGTTGTCTGCCTTTTCTTGTGTCAAAAGCTGGCATGATCAGTTTTCTTTTCTCAGCGTGTTCTCATGAGGCAAGTCTGGACCCTGGAGTTTTTCATGCTACCAACTTCCCTTGGAGGACCTGGGGCCGCAGAACCTACTCAAGCCATGGGTGTTGCCAGGGAAACATGGTGGGGATGACCAGATTCAAGTCCAGGAAATAGGAGCATGAGTAAAAGCACCCTTATCCATGCTCCCCTCCATGCTTCCTCTTTCCTCTCCATCTCCACGTCAAGAATTCAAGCGGGAAAAGTCTTCAAAGGAACTGGTTCATACCAAGTCCAAAAGCTCTGTTCTGTCCTTTGCTTTAGATTATCAATTCACTTAATTTGTGTTGTTTTTGTTTTTAACAAATGTGAATTAAGCACCTACTATGTGACAGGGATTTTATTTTTAAAAAGTATAGAGTGGTGAGCAAAACAGACCTAGTTCCTTCCTTTGTAGAGCTTATGATCAAGGGAAAACATTAAACTAGTAATCACAAAAATAAATATTCAATAACAAAGGGGAATAAGATTAGAGACTGTTTGGAGAGTAGAGGCAGTGTTTGTAGAGAGAGGAATTTACTCAGTCTTCCCAAACATAACCAGACTTCAGTTTCTAGTGAATTGACAGCCTCAATTAATTCTGTAGCTTTGAGGTGGTGTTACAAATACCATTCTGCAAATCATTCAGGCTCACTTCAGTGAGGGGCTAAGTGAGGAGTTCTATGGGGAGACCAAGTCCCCTGCCTCCTTAGAAGATGTTCTCTCTGTAGGAGCATTTCTATTCCAGATGATACTACATTTTTTCCCCCAAAATTATTTACTAGGTTCATCCAAACACATTCTCACTGTCCAAATTTCCATTCACAGGTCTGTAGAAAGCATTTGCAAAATAGGTTGGCTAGGAAACAGACACATAGAGCATCCTCTGGTTACTGTGCAAAGAGTGAGAAAATAGGTGACTCTGTCAAGGTACAGCAAGGTCTTGCAGATCTGAAAAGGAAAAATCTTAAAAGGGTCACCATTGTTTGAAATGACAGAGTTACCCTCAACATATTTTAAGAGGTAACACATGGATGTTCAATTAATATTACATGGTAGACGTTATTTAGACTGCACTGCTTAGAGCCAACTGTTTGGATGCCTCTACACTGAAAAGGAAAATGTTTTGACTTCCTCTCCCACACCTTCTCCTCACTTTCTCCTCTGTTTTCTTCACATTTATACTTCTCTTCCCCACTACCTTTCACTTTGTCTCTCTGTTCTTTTGTTACCATCCCCAGTCTCCTCATGGCCTGAGTTCTCCTTTCCTTTCCATCTTAACAAAATATATGTTCAAATCATTTTTTATGGATGAGCTAGGAAATAAATACAAGATATCATTGCTTATAATGAATATCATGAGAGAAAATAATCAACATTAAATAAAACATAACAGCCAAAAATGCACATCTAACTTAAAAAAAAACACTAAAAAAACAACAACACACAAATGAATTTTGATAGAAAAGTCAATACTTTACAAAATATGAAAAGTCAGACTGGAAAAATGAGCTTACCAGAAATAATGCTCATAAAAGAAGATCCACTAGAATCTGTAAAAATTGTTATGGACACAAAACTGATCAATAAATCAAATCTTCACCTTAAAATTTAAGTGGAAAAATTGATTTTGATAAAAATAATTTCAATAACATTAACATTAGAATGGAAAGAATCGAAAATGATTTAGCTGATTCTTATAGGAAATTGATCAATGAATTAAATTTGCTGGTTGGAATGTGTTCCCTAAAACTATTTTTCAACAAAATTTAATCAATACTGACAATATTCTGATTTGAATGTGCTTTCTCAAAAATGGCAGTATCTCAATGTCCTCAGGACCAAAGTGCTAGAGTCAATTTGGCAGTGATTGACCTGGAGGTGAGAGAACTAGTTTATTAAGACTTTTAACGTTAAGAGCCTAAAGAGACCAAACAGTCTAACAGATAATGTGTTGTGATAGAGGAGAAAGTAAAATCCTGGGTACTCAGTAAACCTTCAGTTTTCTTGAGATAGAGACAGACTGGCAGTAAAAGCAACTGAATAATTCTACATACCATCCTTCTCACCTGGGACTATTCCTTTTTTTCTGTCTACATACAAGACTGTCTATCTTCCTTTCTCACCATTGTCTCTCTGCCATCAACTTTGTGCCTGATACATAGTGGGTCCTAGACAAATACAGACTGAATGAATTAATTACAAACCTTCTGTTTAATAGTATTTTAAAGATACAAGCCCATCCAGCTCTGAAAAATACATAATTATCCAAATTTAATTTCTGGTGCTACTGCTTACTAGGTCTATAATCATTTATCCTCTCCATCTCAGTTTCCTTAACTATAAAATGAGAGTAAGAGACGTAAAAACTCCATAGGTTTAATTGGGAGGATTTAATTAAAAAACCTACATAAAGTACTAGGCAAAGAGCCTGACACTTAGTAAGAGCTCACCAAATGTTATCTATTAATGTTATTATCACTACCATAATCATCTTTGAATAAAACTGACAATAAAAGTCAAACTGCCACCCTTTTTAAACACTTTATAGTTATGAGAAAGAGATAATATCAAAAGGAATAAATCTCATTTGGCATAACAAATAATTATTTACCTAGGGGCAAGTGGCAATGTCCTGAGAATATTAAGGGGTCAGTACAGATTCTGTCAATCTCTTTAAACTTTGCAAAGCAATCTCTATATGCCTGAATGGTGATCACTGATTTTTAATAGTAATAAGTGCTATTATAATGATAATCATGAAGAACTATAAAATTCTGAAGTGCCTGTGAAACCAGTATAACAGCACAATTAATAGGCTTTAATGTATCCTAATTATTTGAGACATTGTCATAATTTTCATGCGATTGAAGACAGAGTGAGCAGAACACTTTTCTTAGGTCTGCAAGTTCTTGGTTTAAATCCTAGACTCTTTGCTTATTTGAGGTGACCTTGGACAAGCACTGTAACTTCTTAGAATACTTTTGGCTAATCTGTAAAATGAGGGAAGCAATCTCTACCTTAAGAAACTCATTAGGATTTTATAAAGGTCAAGTTAGTTGTGCATATACATGAGAATGGAGAGGACCTCAGGCATTATTTCATAAATGCAGAAAATGTGTTCCCAGGAAAATATGTGACTTAGTAAACACCACACTACTAATTTTTGAAAGGCTGAATCTTGTAAAAAAAAAAAATGCTTCCTAAAGAAAACATTTACAATTCAAGCTTTTTTTGAGTAACTCTTAATTAAATTAAGTACTGAATAAATCAAAACATGATTTCTCTAGACTACTTAAAAAGAAAAACTTTCAGATTCTATAGAGGAAGTGCACTTTATTCTTACTTTGAAACTGTTGATCAGTGAAACAGGGTGTTCTCAATGATAGTTAATTATAATGATAATGTTTTAAAATCATGTTCCTAGAGAACAAAATGGATAACCATAATAATGAAGATAATGTAATAAGGAGGAAGGCTATAGTGCCAAGGATTAGGTTAGGCCAGTGGTCGGCAAACTCATTAATCAACAGAGCGGCAAACCACAGCTCGCAAGCTGCATGTGGCTCACGAGCCGCAGTTTGCCGACCACTGGGTTAGGCCCTTAAATATACATTATCTTGTTTGATTCTTGCAACACTCTCAGGCATCTTTATTTTATACCTGAGGAAACAGACATTCATAAAGGTTCAGCGACTTGTCCAAGATGATAGAGCTATGAAGTGACAGAGCCATTGGTTGGAACTCCTATTTTGGTCTGAAGTCACAGCAGATCAGTTACTTCTGCACTAGACTGCTATGGAACACCTATGCAGTCTTGATTATCTAAAGCCTGCCTTTTCCTAGGTGCATTTTCCCATCAAATGTAGGCCAGGCAAGACCACAAACTCAGGAGTTACATCTTTCTCTCACTCTTCTCACTCTCTTTAGGTTCTGCAATTCCACAAACCAGTATAGTTCACTGAACGCCAATTCAGTGCAGAGAGAAATGCTGGGGCCACCTGGCTAGAACTGTGATTGGTCTACAGAAGAGCCCAGCTGCCCCAGCTCCCTGACCTCCCCTCTATGTGCACAAGGACAGCCAAGGTGGAGGCAACTTGCTCATAAAAGCAAAATAGGATGTGAGCTATATCCTGCCTTCACTAAGCCATTTCTTGCCCTACAACCTGGTACTCTCATATATATAAAAGGATATCAAATTCCACTTTTAGGACTTGCCAGATGTGTTTTGGATGCCAACACACTGGACAAGAGCTGAAATGTGTGTGGGTCTGTCACCATGATGCCATGGAGATTGTGAGTTGCCCCAAACAACACAGGCTGGTAGAGTGCCCCCTTAAGACTCTGCTCACTGGAGGACTACCAGGCAAGGCTGCCCTTCGGACAACCCTAGGTGGACTTGTTGGACTTTCTTGGCATCTTCTACATAGGCCGGTCAGTGGAACAGTGGCAAAGGCCTGCATTCTTTGGCCCTCTTTCTCTCCCCTTTATTGTACAGGTGTTCTGTTTTGGCAGAGAAATGTTGAACAGCCCTGAACTGAAGCAAATGCTGAGGTTAAAAAAAAAAAAAAAAAAAAAAAAAAAGGCAGAAAGAAAATCAACAAGAGTCCTTATTTTGATGGCCAAATGGCTGGAATGGAAAAGGTGGAAAATGCCATCCCCGGAGCCTTGCCCACTGCAGGAATTCGGTGTTTCACTGGCAGGGGTGAAAGTACAGTCCAAACGGTGGAGCTTTGTTTCCTGCTTTTTCACACACAGACTGCTTTTCCAAGTAAAGAAAATGTCGACCAAAGAAAATAAAGGGAAAGACTGCCTCATTCTTTACCAACACAAACGTGTAGCATTGTTCAATATGCTTCCGAGGGTGGAGCCGTGTGGTAATAAAGCAACCTATTTTTGTGACTTGGCTTTACCTTTGGGCCTTCTCACATAACCTAGGTGGACAGTTGCAATGCGGCAAAGAATACTATAGCCTCATTGTTATGCACCCCCCTTTTATACTCTGACTTTAACCCACACAATGACACTGTGTCTTTCAGGCCACAGTATAATTATTGTTCAGTGGACATAAAGGTTGGTAAAGAGAAGAAAACTATGACTTGAGAAAGTAAGCTTTCATACTGACTAAATAAAGATAGATATTTCAAGATTTACTCCAGAAAATGAAGAACTGGGGAGGTTGGGGTGGGAAGGGGGAGATTGGTCAGTTCTTCGATATTATGAAACTAAACAGAACTCAGGGGGAGGGAACTGCAGGGCCCAAGGGCATGAAGAAAGTTGACCAGTTACACTGTGTAGTAGAGACAGGATATAAATTCATAGGCCTGGCTCTTAGTGTTTGCCTAGTTTTCAGGATACAATAGCAACCACAGACATTTCCTCCAAGGCTCTAATCTGCAGCAGCCTACTCAGTTGTGAGCAATTACTATTTGCTTAGCTCTCAGTGGTGCCCATCACTCTCCTCAAGAAAGGATGCTCTTCCCATGGCAACCCTGATGTGGATGGTGATGGGAGTGGCATGAGTTTCTTGAAAGAAAGTCCCTCTCCTAGAGAACTTTCTGTTACAGAAGACTAAGAAGTCACAAATTGTTTTCCTTCTCTTGTTTGCATACACTTAAGGAAGATTTAACAAGTATCTACTATTCTCCTGTCACTGTTAATAACGAAGAATACACATATTAAAGCAACCCATTTTCTTCTGAATTCCTCCCATGCTTACAGCCTCTCCTAAATGTCGCCTTGGTCACTGTTGAGCTGAAACTATTTTGTTCCTCCTTAGGTCCCTCTTTATGAGGAGCCTGGGAGAAATTACTTTATGGTGTGAGAACTAAAACAACTGTATTTCTGAACAATTCGTTTGCATTCGTATTAGGAACACTTTGAACCATATAACTGACCAGTTTTCCCTTTCCTCTGAAGCTTAGGGACAAATGTTGGCCCACCAGAAAGCAGAAGAAAAGTCATTATGGTTTGAGTTTTCTGAATCTTTATACCAGGATCATTTTTTCTTGCCCTTTATTTTCCTTTTTTTGCTTCCTTCACTTCCTTTTCTCCTCTGTATTTAAAATTTAATCTTACTATTATATTTTATGTAAGCTGGCTTTAATCTCTAGGACAGAGTAGGGCCTAAAAAATAAACAAACAAATAGGTATTTCCCCCAAACTGTATTTCTAGGGGCTCTCATTACAAAGGACTTATTTATTTTGGGAGGGTAAAAGCAGAAATAACCAAGTGACAAGGAGAAGAAACAGATCGGAATTTCAGCAGCTGTCCATGAAGACACAGAGCAACAGATGTCAGGAAACCATGAAGTAGCCCCATCATCACTCACACACAGTGGAGCCAGGGCCCATTTGGGGGAAGCAATCTAATGTTTCCCAGATTTTAAAATAAAACTGATTAAGTAATCTTTAAATTTAAACCCTAAACTTTTTAATGTGCATTCTATCTATTCAATCCAGCTTTTTGTGTTTATTAACTATATCCAGCCTCCTATGGCCAGGAAAATAATCAGTACAGAAGTTGTAACTAAACCTTAAAAACATAAAAAAGAACCAGATCTTGCATCAGGAGATTACATTGAATTTTTGAACCTTCTTTCATCTATTATTTTAATTGATCTTCTTAGTGGATTATACAAGCCCATAAAACAATACTGTAAAAATGATTTTTAAAATTATTCTAGTAAAGCAATAATTTGCCTAAAATTGAGCATTATAAACTTTTAAAAGTATTTATGCATTCAAATACACTTATTGAGCTGCTAACTATGTGGGCTAGATCCTAAAATTGAAGTATACTAGTAAAACAAATTATATCTTGTTTTTGCTTTCTCAGAACTTACTCATTTGGGGAAGATAAATATTAAACAAATATTCATACTAATAAATGTATAATATCCTGGTCAGGGCACATGCCTGGGGGCATGCAGGAGGCAGCCAATCAATAATTGTCTCTCATCTTTGATGTTTCTACTACGTACACATTTAACTTTCAATATACATGGCTATTTTTTTTTTTTTTTTTACACAACTTCCCTTAGAGCAGTGGTTCTCAACCTTTCTAATGCCACGACCCTTTAATACAGTTCCTTATGTTGTGGTGACCCCCAACCATAAAATTTACATTACGATTCATTAACAGTAGCAAAATTACAGTTATGAAGTACCAAAGAAAATAATTTTATGGTTGGGGGTCACCACAACATAAGAAATTGTATTAAAGGGTCGCGACATTAGAAAGTTGAGAACCACTGGGGCTTAGAGTATGGGTAGGACTTGTGACTATCAGGAGATTTCACTCCCTTGATTACTAGGGACTTGACTCTTAAGTAATTAAAATTAATTACCCCAGTACTAGTACTTAAGGGTAATCTTTAGGAGTGGGAGCAAATCTCTCCTAACAGACCTCAGGGGAACAGGGACCTCAGTTCTATAGCCATAAAGGCCAGAATTCTGCCAACCAACTGAATGAGCTTGAAGAGGTCCCAAGCTCCAGAGGAGAATGCAGCCAGCTGACCGCTTGGTTTCAGCCCTGAGTAAAGAATACAGATTTCTCACCTACAGAAATGGTGAGATAATAAGTGACTGCTGTTTTAAGTGCCTAAACTTATGGCAGTCTATCCCACGACAAAAAACAATTATGCTATATTTTTGTACTTAACTTATCAATTATTAAGGAAGGTGTGCCAAGATATTACACTGTGATTATGCTTATTAATTTCTACTAGTAAATCGGCCCATTTTTACTTTTCCTCCTTTAATGCTATGATATTTTGTCTATATAAATTCAGACTGTCTACTAACTCTTGATGACTTTTTCTTCTACTATTAGGTAGTGTCTCTTTTATTATTGTTTCTCTTTTTTACTTTGTTTCTCTGAATTAGGTTTATTATAAAACTTATTTTTTCCTGATATTAAAACACTTATAACACTTATCTTTTGCATAGTATTTTCCTGGTATGTCTTTTTTATCCTTTTAGTTTCAATCTTTCTGTTTTATTTTTAGAAGCATCTTTAGTAAATAGCATATAATGGATTTTTAAAATCCAGTGTAAGACTATTTATATTTATTTTATTTTTTAAAATATATTTTTGTTGATTTCAGAGAGGAAGGGAGAGGGAGAGAGAGATAGAAACATCAATGATGAGAGATAATTATTGATTGGCTGTCTCCTGCATGCCCCCAGGCATGTGCCCTGACCAGGAAATTATACATTTATTAATATGAATATTTGTTTAATATTTATCTTCCCCAAATGAGTAAGTTCTGTGATATAATTTGTTTTATACTTTAATTTCAGGATCTAGCCCACATAGTAAGCAGCTCAATAAGTGTATTTGAATGCATAAATACTTTTAAAAGTTTATAATGCTTAATTTTAGGCAAATTATTGCTTTACTAGAATAATTTTAAAAATCATTTTTACAGTGTTGTTTTATGGGCTTGTATAATCTACTAAGAAAATTAATTAAAATAATAGATGAAAAAATGATAGTATATCAACATATTTTAAAAAGAGCATGTAGATGAAGTTTTTATAGTCTCAGAGTAAAGAATAATTTCTTAAACAAGATATAATAAATATAATTATGAAAATGAACTGATAAAATTGAGTAGTAAATTAAAATTAAATATTTTTGTACAATACAATATGTTTATATGTAAGTGAAATAATAAACCACAGTCTGGATTATGGTATTTGTAAATAAAGTAACTAAAAAGTTTTTGTAGCCAGAGTTCAAATAACTTCTATGTATCAATTACAAAAGATAAATAACCTAAAGAAAAATGGGTAACAGAAAATTGATAGAAGAGCAAATCTAAAAGTCCAGTCGACCTAAGAAATGATGTTCTATGGTGTAGTAATTACAGATATGCATGACAAATGAATCTATATATATAAAAGCCTAAGCGACCGTCCAACTGTCCGACCATTTGACCATCCAACAGGTAGCTATGACACGCACTGACCACCAGGGGGAAGACGCTCAACACAGGAGCTGCCGAGCTGCAGTGACTTGGCAGCTGCGGTTCTCGGGTGACACACCCGGAACCAGAGAGGAAGGAGCCTGATTCCGGGGTGCGTCACCTGAGAACCACCCTCTCGCAATTCAGGACCCCTCGGGGGATGTTGAAGAGCCAGTTTCAGCCTGATCCCCACAGGCCAGGCCGAGGGACCCCACCAGTGCACAAATCCATGCACTGGGCCTCTAGTAATAAATAGCATTTTACCCATCAGAAGGGCAAATATGAACATAGAACCCAGTAATAGCAAGCATCGATAAGAATGTAAAATAATAACAACTTTCATATACTAGAGGTACAGTATAAACTGTCACACCTATCCAGCCGGGATGGCATCAGAATGTAAACTGGAAAGTCTTTGTTGTAACCTCTGATAAACCTTAGCTATATGTAACAAAATGGATAATGTCAAATAACCATATTGAGTAAAAATCACAAGTTGCAGAATGATACCTATAGTATGGAATTTATATAGTAACTAGAGGCCTGGTGCACAAAATTCTTGCATGGAGAAGGTGTCCCTCAGCCCAGCCTGCACCCTCTCCAATCTGGGACCCCTCGAGGGATGTCCGACTGCCCAATGGACAGTTGGCTTTCACAACCCAGGACTGCTGGCTCCCAACTGCTCACCTGCTTGCCTTCCTGATTGCCCCTAACTGCTTCTGCCTGCCAGCCTGATCACCCCCTAAACACTCCCCTGCCAGCCTGATTGATGCCTAACTGCTCCACTGCCAGCCTGTTTGCCCCTAACTGCCTTCCCCTGTAGGCCTGGTCACCCCTAACTGCCCTCCCCTGCAGGCCTGGTCACCTCTAACTGCCCTTCCCTGTAGGCCTGGTCACCCCTAACTGCACTCCCCTGCAGGCCTGGTACCCCCCAACTGCCCTTCCCTGCAGACCCAGTCACCCCCAACTTCCCTCCTCTGCCAGCCAGGTAACTGCCCTCCCCAGCAGGCCTGATCACCCCCAACAGCCCTCCCTTGCAGGCCTGGTCCCTCCAAACTGCCCTCCCCTGCTGGCCATCTTGTGGTGGCCATCTTGTGTACACATGGGGGTAGGAACTTTGACCACATGGGGGCAGCCATCTTGTGTGTTGGAGTGATGGTCCATCTGCATATTACTCTTTTATTAGATAGGATAGAGGCCTGGTGCATGGGTGGGGACCAGCTGGTTTGCCCTGAAGGGTGTCCCAGATCAGGGTGGGGGTTCCATTGGGGCGTGGGGCAGCCTGGGCGAGGGGCCTGTGGTGGTTTGCAGGCCAGCCACGCCCCCTGGCTACCCAAGCAGAGGCCCTGGCATCTGGGATTTATTTATCTTCTATAATTGAAACTTTGTAGCCTGTCATGGAGCCAAGCCTTCTGCTCGCTCTGTGGTGGCAGCCATTTCTGTTGGGATTTATGTATCTTCTATAATTGAAACTTTGTAGCCTTAAGCGGAGGCCAAAGCAGGCCAGGGCTGCAGAAGCTTGGCTTCCTCCATCGCCGCAGGCAACCCTAGCCTCCTGCTCTCTCCAGCTCCGTGGCTGCCGCCATTTCTGTTAGAATTTATTTATCTTTTATAATTGAAACTTTGTAGCATTGAGTGGAGGCCTGGGACAGCAAGGGCAGGCAGAAAGCTTGGCTTCCTCCATTGCCAGGGAAACCCAAGCATCCCTCCTGCTCTCTGTGGCTGCAGCCAACTTGGTTAGGTTTATTTGCATATTCCCTCCTGATTGGCTGGTGGGCGTGGCTGGTGGGTGTAGCGGAGTGATGGTTAATTTGCATATTACTCTTTTATTAGATAGGATATGCACAACTCTACCTTGTTTATGAAATCATGTATATATATAAAATTATAAAAACAAGCAAGGAGGGATTAAAAACCAAATCAAGATAATTATGACCTGTGGGAAGAGGAGAACAGAATGGGAAAATAAATAATTATACAGGGGATTTCCACTTATTTGAGATGTTTTTCTGATTCATCTAAAAGATATAAAGCAAATTACACAAGTGTTAAGATTTGACAGAGCTGGTTGGTGAGCACACAGATGCTTATTATATTTTTCTGCATACTTTTCCATTTGCTTGAATTATTTCATAATATAGAAAAACAATTGTTTCAAATGATGTATGTGAAATTAGGTTATTTGAAGAAAAACATCATATGCAAGGTAAATGCATTTTGTGCATTTTATTAAGTGAAAAAAAAATGCAGACACATTTCTTTTTAGGAAAAAATGGGAAATTTTGCCTTAATTGCAGCTTTTTCCACAATAGGCTCATAAAAGTATATTTATCTGTCTGGAAACCAACTGGATAATTCAAAAATTTAACTAATAAGAACTCTACTTTGAATTGTTCCAAATTAGTGAATTATTGCAATTGAAACAAGAAGTTGCTTATTTTTAAAAATAAAGTGGACTAGAATTTTAAATGAGGTTGGGATATATTTCTTTTAAGGATAAAGAGGTCTTTTTTCCAGTAGACTTTTCTCTCTTCCTGGGTTAAGGTTGGATATAGCTAACTCTTGGCATTCTTCTTTCATTCCACAAATATGTTTTGAGAACTTACTATATGCTAGGGCCAAAACAAACAAGTTCCCTACTTTCTTGAGGCCTTCTTTGTAGTAGGGAAAGATGGCAATTATCAGGTAGATAAATAAATATCAATTAGTGATAAGTGCTATGATAAAAGTTCAGTGAAAGGAGGTAATGTGGTGGTGTGGGGGTGGCTTAGATGGGTGGTCAGGAGAGACCTCCCTTAGGAGCTCCGATCAGAAAGATAAGGAGTGAAACACTGAAAACTCTGGCCAGAAAAGCCTCCAGAAATTTCCCACAGAGCTGGACTATGTACTTAGATGTTCGTTCATAAATTCCCAGACATCTTCATGCTATTGAATTATATCTTCTCTTTTAAGACTATATTTTGTAAAGAAATAAAAACTTTATCACTTGATTAGAATTTCTGTCTACTTGAAGAGGATTCCAGAACAACATAGCAGCTTGAGATTCTGGCTTAGGGGCTTTAAAGGCTAGGATCTAAGCAAGGGTCTCAAAGTTAATGAGATTCAAACTTTTGAGCCGTTGTGGTAGCTTACAAACAGACTAACCACCATTCTTTACCCTTAACACATACTCTCTGATGTCCTTTTCTGTGGTACTGGTGTTCTCCTTATGAGTCCTTATTTATGAGACAAAACTAATGTTTATCATCTGTCTTCTCCACTAGAATAAACTCTCTAAGGGCAAGGATTTGTGTCTCTCTTATTCACTACTAGTATAGTACATATGCACAATAGGCAATCAATAAATATTTATTGAATGAGTAAATAAATGTTTAAACATTGAACACCCAGGGTTTAACTCTACTGCCCTGAATTGTGCCCTAATTATTTTTCTCCCTACTTATAGGCAATTGCAGGACAGAAACTATGCTTATGGCACTTCTGCATTCATTCCACAATTACACCTAAACCAACACTGGGTATATTCAGGTTCTCAAAAAATACTAAATGTTCCTATGCTTTCAAGAACTGTGCTGCCTAAAGGCAGAGCAATTGAGAATAAAACATACTAACCTGAGTACCTGTAGTCCTCACAAATCTTAATAGTTGTTAAAGATATGCTCCAGAGTTAGAGAAGAAAGGAAACTATTTCATTTAAGACTTGCAGTCAATGCACAAAGATGGAACTCTCAAACAGGAAACTTATTTAGGCTTTTGATAAAAAGTTACTCTACTAGTAACCTAAATAACACAGTTATAACCACAAATCAGTGTTCACACTGAAAGAATCTGTACTGTGTCCAAAAAGGTTTTTGAGGGTGTCAGTGTTGGAAAATAGAAGATAATGGATGAAATGAAAGGAAATATAAACAGTAGAAACTAAGATGAATATCAACTACTTCTGACCAATGAGATTTGCCATACGTGTCAATTCGCTGCTTGGTTCTGTTTGCTTAGTAATTAAGGTATCTCACAAATTTACATAGCATCTATTAAACCATCAGTGTTCAACATGACTGGGCCAGTACAGACTTTCACAGCTATAGTTTAGGGGCATTTAAAGACCCACTTGTCTAAACTCCTACACTGACAAGATAATGCTTTGAAATGTTCAGAACCACTTCTCAGGTAAGGCTTTGTCTCCGGGAAGTCCTGTGGAATGAAAGCACACTCCTGAGTGACTACAGGTTAACCTTTTAATTCCCAATAGATTTGTCAATTCCTAACCTAGATCCCAGTCCTAAGTGGTTGGAAGGGAGAACAGGTTAGTTTGGTAGGGCAGGAAGAGAGACTGGGAAAGGCCTTAGGTAATATTTACAAAATGAGGTTGCATAAACAACCTAGATCAGAGTCCCAAAGTGGTGCTAGTTTGAAATGCGGATTTCATCCCAGAACCACTGACTCAGAATCTGTTGGGGTGCATAGTAAGGCTCTCAGAAGCTTGTTCATTAGTGGTCTAAGAAAAAGAGAAGGCAGGTTCTGGTATCATCCCTATTTAACCAGTGTTGGGAGCGCAGCCATTTAGGGAGCTGCCAAACATCAGGAAAGTTGGGTAAAAGCGGGTGGAAAGTTGGGCATCACCCTAAAGTGTATAATACAGATGAACAGGGTCAAACCAGAGCACAATTAAGACACAGTATCTAAGAGCTGGCCATCAAATAAATTGATAATGCAATCATTGTAGTGCTAACCACATCAGCCACATGACACCTGTTACCAGGGCAAGGTGTATAGCAAAATATTTCTATGGTAATTCAGGGTCAACAGGCTGTTTTCTGTAAAAGGCCAATAATACATATTCTAGGCTGTTTGGCCATATGGCCTCTACTGCAACTGCTCAGTTCCACCTACTGTTGTAGCATGAAGGCAGCCATAGATACTACATAAACAAAGGGGTATGGCTCTGTTCCAATAAAACTTTATCTATAATAACAGGAAGGACTTGGCCTGCAAGCTGTAGTTTGTGAGGCCCTGATATAGTTTATATTAGGAAGAGAAAAATGTAATGACTCCTTTGCTTATATTCCAGTCTGAAATGGTGTGCCCCTGTGGATGGGTGAGTGTGTGTTTGTGCTTTGCACATTCTCCATATTTATACAGGGTAGGGCAAAAGTAGGCTTACAGTTAGTTGTTTGTATGGAATAGAACACAATAATTAACAAATAATCATACAATAACAAACTGTGTTTCACGTACTCACAAGTGTAAACCTACTTTTGCCCCACCTGGTATATAACCTGGAAAAAAGTACATTAAAAAATATATATGGCCCTAGGTGGTGTTGCTCAGTGGATAGAGTGTGGGCCTGTGGAGTGAAGGGTCCCAGGTTCGATTCCCGGTCAAGGGTACATGCCCAGGTTGCGGGCTCGATCCCCAGTCCGGGCTGTGCAGGAGGCAGCTGATCCATGATTCTCTTTCATCATGGATGTTTCTCTCTCTTTCTGTCTCTATCTCTCCCTTCCTCTCTGAAATTAATAAAAAATAATAAAATGTATTTTAAAAATATATGAATAATGATTAATTTTGAATATTTTTGTTTTCCACCGTATTTTCTAAATTTTTCACTACTTCCTATATGTAATTATTTTTTAATTTTCATTTTGCAATTCTTTTACAATCAGAAAATAATTATATAAAGAAGAAAACCAGCTAGTCCCCATCTTCCCTGTGACCCAGCAGAGAAGCTCTACTGGGAGTATGTAGCACCTTTTGTGCTGAAAACAATCCAGACCCCAGCATGCTTGCAGATAAGGTAAAAACTCACTCAAGTTCTGCTCACTGGTACAAGCAAGAGAGAAGCAGAAAAGACCAGGGCAATTCAGCAGTTAACAGCACAAGCTTTACCCAATGATCCTAATTTCCATGATTTTAATAATAATGAGTGAAACCCAAAGTGTTAAGTTGCACTTTCTACCTCAGCAAAATGGAGTGATAATTGTGCAGAGCGTAATTTTATGGGTGAAGTGTGCCCTGTATTATAAAAGATTAGAATAAAGTGCTCTAATACACAATGTCTTAGCAGGTGCAGGCACTTACCTGAGCAATTAAAATCTTCTTAATATACAAATCACAGCCAATGAGACTGCTGGCATTCAGGGCACAATGTGTTTGTCTCAAACAGCTCCCACCCCCCAATCCTGGCTTTATTTATTTATTTTTGCTAACAATCATTTGTAGATCTTTTATTTGAAAAAGAACATTGACCAAACATAGATAATTTGCTCCAAATATACCCAAGCACATTCATTCTCTTACAATTCCATTCAGACCACAAAAAGCTATTAAATGCTTACTATGTATGAGGCACTGTTCTGGGTGCCCAATAGGCTATTTTGGGAGCAATTATAATCATCTTCCCCGCAAACAGAGGGAAGCACTTCTAGATGATGACTAGGACTTGTCAGGCTGATGAAAACTGGTCATTTGAGTTCTTCAGCAGGTCATTGGCATAATATCGAACTGGTTAAATTTCTGGTCTTATGACCATGTGCCCAAGATGCTGGAATAGCATAACACAGGGGCAATCCTCTGGAGTTAATGGTGCAGGTGAGATGTGAAATAGGAACCAAGTTAATGCAGGCTCCAGTTCCTCATATCTTCAGCATACTCCAAGCTTGCCAATGCCTCTCCCACCTATAGAAATTACTCTTTAAAAAGTGACCAATGACAGCATGGATGGACCTGGAGAGTATTGTGCTAAGCGAAATAAGCCAGTCAGAGAAAGATAAATATCACATGATCTTACTCATATGTGGAACCTAATGAACCAAATAAACTGATGAAGAAAAATAGACACAGAGACATAGAAGCATGAGCAGACTGTTGAACCTCAGAGGGAAGGCAGGGGAGGGTAGGTAGGAAGAAATCAACCAATGAACTTATATGCATTATATGCACAACTCATGGACACAGACAATGGGATCATGAGGGCCTGGGGTGGGTGGGGGCGGGAGTGGGTTGGAAGAGGTTAATGGGGAGAAGAGAGAGACCTATGTAATACTGTCAACAATAATGATTTTTTAAAAATATATTTTATTGATTTTTTACAGAGAGGAAGGGAGAGGGACAGAGAGTTAGAAACATCGATGAGAGAGAAACATAGATCAGCTGCCTCCTGCACACTCCCCACTGGGGATGTGCCCACAACCAAGGTACATGCCCTTGACTGGAATCGAACCTGGGACCCTTGAGTCTGCAGGCCGACACTCTATCCACTGAGCCAAACCGATTAGGGCAACAATAAAGATTTTTTAAATAAAAAGATTAAAAATGTAAAGGTCACCTATGACTTGTGTTACCAAATCAGTAGAATTTGACAGGAAGTCATTCCTTCTGCCCTAATTCCATTATTCCCTTTATATCCAAGATATCATACACCTCACTGTTTATTTATTGCCAGTCACCTTGGCTTATTCTTCCTCTTCTTCCTGACCCTATTAAGTACCCCAGGGTTTAGTTTTTATTCCTCTTCTCAATCTACAACTCATTCTCTCAGTGAGTATAGTATTCTAGCCTTAAATTTTAATTGTATGCTGATGATACACAAATTTATGTCTTCAGTCTAGACTTGTCTCCGAAAGTCCAGACTCATATATCCAAGAGTTGACCTGACATGTCCACCTGGATGTCAAAGAGCTGTCTCAAACATAAAATGTCCCAAACTGACCTTACTCACAAAACCTAAACCAGCCTCCTCCATCTCAATTTATTGCAATTTCATCATTCCAATGGCTCAGGGAAAAAACTAGGGAGTCATCCTTAACCGCTCTTTCTCTTATGCCTCACACTCAATCCATCAGGAAATTCTGTTGGCTCTACTTCCAAAATATACACAGGATCAAATTCTTTCTGACCACCCCCACTGCCACATCAATGTCTAAACCCCCATCGTCTCTCAATTGGACAAATTCCATAACCTCTGGCAATAATCCTGGAAATCAAGACTGCACTATGAGTATCTCATCTCTGGTTCATTTTGATGGTGCAGAAATTGGTTCATGCTGCCCCCAAAGGTTTTAGAGAACATGTTAACCTCAGTACAGCTTTGATAGGCAAAGAAAATAAAATTGAATAGTTGGGCCTCTTAAGAGGCTAGAAGATTTACAGGAAGTGTTTAAAACTCACTTAAGTGACACTTCATCAATGCCACAATAAGTCATTCTTTATATTACAGACATGCTGTTGGGACTCATTTGTTAATTTTTTAAAGAGAGGGAGAGAGAAAAATAAAGTAGAAGGTTATCCAGATTGCATGAATCAGCTTGTCTGTATGTCTGGGGGTAAAAATGTTTTCTTTAAAGATATTATTGGCAAAGAAAGGATGACCACAAATATGTTCTTTCTCATGGAGCAATTTTGGCTTCTTCACATTGACACGATGCTGACCACTATGGGTGGGCACATAAACATTCTGCTGCTAAGAACAGGGCTATCTGGGTGTATGAAGACACTTTCATGGGGAGTGGATTGTAGGTGGCTGGCATTCCCCCCAGGCCATCTCCAGGAGTGGTGAAAAATGTCATCACCATCGTGACATCTGTGTGTCAACACATGCTCATCCAAGTATCTTGCACCCTTGAATATGGGTATACAGGCACTGTTACCAGATGCCTATGCTTGTGGGTAAGACCCAGGACTTGGCCATTTATAATGTAAACCAGCAATTTTAATGCAGGTTGTCTGTGAACCATATATTTTAAAACTCTGATGTGGTTGAACAAGTATAGGATTGGGTTTCAGCAGCCCAGAGCTCAAGTTCAACCATAGCCACCAATTCACTGGGTAACCCTGGCAAAGCCTTTCACATTCTGAGCCTTTGTTTTTCATCTATAAAAAGGAATAATGAGATTCCAGCACACATTACTTTCTTATTAAGCAGTTCTGGTGAAATAACAGGAAAATGCTTTGAAACCCCAAAGTACTATACAAATCTGAGTGACTATTACTATTTCTTTTAAACATACTGCCTTGTTTTCATTGTTCCCCGTCTGATTCCTGGTAAAATTTTTATTTGTGGGCCATTTATATAGCCATGACCTTATTGAAGCTTTTTTAGAATGAAAAATGGATCTTTATAAATGTAGAAAGCACTTCAGAGTTAGAGATGAGTTTTATTTTATATATTTCACAAGAAGGCAGTGAGGAAATTGACGTTTTCTCCACTTTATCAAAAGTACGTGATGAGCCTTGTTATCACATACAAAGTAATTAAAACCAAGAAAGAATAAATGTGACAAAAAAATATCCATCACAGAGTGAGTTAGACAATTTTGGTGAAATGCAATACTGTGCATCAACTTCCGTAGGAAAAGTCTCATCAATTATAAATCGAGCCCACAGTGTGTGATTAAAATGGGGTTGCTTTTCTGTAGGTCATGTCAGGGAGAAACTGGTGCAGAGATTTCTTTCCTGCTTTAGCAGAGGGCAGTATGGCTGGAGGCAGAGTGGGCGCCTGATACCACTCCCCACATATTTGACCCAGCTCTGTGTTCCTCTTGCAACTGTGATGGATATTCTCTGCCCACATCTCTCTGCCTCTCTGACTGAGGGGTTTGTCTGGCCTGGGGGAGTTTGGTCAATCCTTATGCAGAGCAGTCTAAAACTCAACCACTAAAAAAGTTAGGCAACGAATACCCCCAGATTCGCCATAACTAGGTGATATAATTCTAAGGATCCCTCAGAGGACTCCCCGAAAGATGGAGCCCCAATTCCCCACAGTTGTAATTTGCTCATCCTATACTGACTCCTCTATAGTTGTCTGACTCTCCCCATAATCTCATGTGTGTTTCCTGGGATCAACTGTCAAGTAAACTACCTGCCCCCAGACCCTTATCTTGGGGTCTGATTTTGAGGAAACTCACACTAATGCTATGGGCTTTAGAATCAGATATATTCTAATCCTTATTTAATCACTTGGTAGTTGTCTGGCCTTAAGCAAGTTACTTAATCTTTCTAAACTTCAGTTTCCTTATCTGCAAAATACAGATGATAGTAACTGTGCCAACTTCATAAAATAATTGTAAAGATTAAATAAGATGTAAAACAAATACTGTAGAGACCTCCTTATTGGCAGGTGGGGGGATACTTTCCAAAACCCCCTGTGGATGCTTGAAATCACAAATAGCACTGAACCCTATACTTACTGTTTTTTCTTATATATACAAACCTATAGTAAAGTTAATTTATAAAGCAGGTACAGTAAGAAATTAACAGCAATAATTAATAATAAAGTACAATAATTATAATAAGATTATATTTTAAAACTTAGGCAAATGTGCTCTTTCTCAAAGTATCTTATTTTGCTGTATTCACCTTTTTTTTTAACATATTTTTATTGATTTTTTACAGAGAGGAAGGGAGAGGGATAGAGAGCTAGAAACATCGATGAGAGAGAAACATCGATCAGCTGCCTCCTGCACACCTCCCACTGGGGATGTGCCCGCAACCAAGGTACATGCCCTTGACCGGAATCGAACCCGGGACCCTTTAGTCCGCAGGCCGACGCTCTATCCACTGAGCCAAACCGGTTTCGGCTGTATTCACTTTTTTACTTAAAGGAAGCAGTTTATGGCTTCTCTTTGGTGTATCCAAATTGCCAGCATCTTGCACTTTGGGGCCATTAGAGTAAAATAAAGGTGACTTGAACACAAGTACTGTGATACTGAGACAGTCGATCTGATAACTGAGATGGCTAGTTAGAGAATAACAGACTAGTAGTGTATACAGCGTGCATACACTGGACAGAGATGACAGGCAGGACGGCATGAGATTTCGTTATGCTACTCAGAACAGCACACAAAGTTAAACCTTATGAAATGTTTTCTTCTTGCATTTTCCATTTCATATTTTTGGACCATGGTTGACCAAGGGTAACTGAAACCACAAAAAACTAAGGATAAGGGGGCACTGCTGTAATATAGAACCCGGCATCTGATAAGTGCTCAATAAGTGCTGCCATTGTTGACTACAGTTGTTAAGAAGACACCACTCCCATCAGACTCGGAGAAAATTACAAATCCTGACAATAGTAAGTGTTAGTAAAATTATGAAAAAATGGAAGCATTCATCCTCTGTTATGGGGAAGAAAAGCTGATGTAATGATTTTAGCAAGCCATTTGACAATATATAGTTAAGTTGAAAACTTACATGTGCTATGATCCAGTTACTTCCTATTCTTGGAATATGGTCTAAAAATTTCTCACGTGGTGCTTCAGAAAACATGTCAGAATGTCCGTGGCAGCACTATTCATTATTGTAACAAATTAGAAATTATCCAATGTCTTCAGTAGGGGAAGGATAAAGTAATAGTGGTATATTTATACAAATGAGTACTAAATGGCAGTTAAAATGAATAGATAATTTCATATTTATCAAAATTTTAAAAGTATAATGCAGAGTAAAAAATAAAGTAGGTTCTAGAATATCACAATAATGTGAAAATTTTATGTACTTTTCAAACTACACAATTTAATTCTACATGTTATTTATAGATCCCTAACTTACCAATAAAAATAAAAAAAACATGGGCACAGAGAATACATTCATTTCATGAATGTGCTTACCACTGGGGACAGATGAAAGGGATTGGTGGATGAAACAACAGAAATTTATTTTCTCACAATCCTGGAGGCTAGTCTAAGATCAGGTGTTAGCAAGGTTGGTTTCTTCTGAGAGCATTTTCCTTGACATGTTGATGGCCATCATTTCCCTACGTCTTCATATGACCTTTAGTCTGTACCTGTCTGTGTCCTAATTTCTTCTTCTAAGGACAACTGTCATTTGGATTAAGGTCCACCCAAATCATTCTATTTTCTTTTGAAAGACCCTGTCTTCAAATACAGTCACATTCTGAGGTACTAGGGGTTAACACTTCAACATATGAATTTGGGTAGGGCACAATTTAGCCCATAGCATTTGCTAAAAATAGAGAATAATACTTGCCATGTAAGTAACTGGTAAAGACCAATGAGAAAAAGGCACAATAGAAGTAGAATTTTGTAACTGAGGCTGCCCAGAACAAAATATTAGTTAGCTCAATCCTCAATGAGACAAAAGACTCCTGCCCCAGCCCTCTGCAGTAAGCAAAGATGGAAAGGCATTATTAGATCCTGTGACAGAACCACAGAAAAGTCAAGGCCAGTCCTTCCGCTGAGGTGCTTCAGGCCAGGCAGTCACCTTTATATCCACCCTACAATTCTGCATTCAATTTTGGGTTGGTTGCTTGTTGTTTAGTTATATTCACATACAGACTCCTTTACAAAGAATGTGCGTCAGTTCTTAAAACACATGGTGGCAATTTGAGGCTATGTCCTGCCACCCAAGTTGTGTGCGGAGAAGCCATAGAGAATAGAGTCCGTCACATTTTTAATTCCTGCCTGCCTTGTCTCTCACCATGTTGATGCTGTTCTGATGTCCTGCCAGCTGAAGTCAAGCACCCCGCAAAGCACATCAAGTCCCCGAGGAAGGCTGTTGACATTCAGATATATGATTTATCACATTCCCCCTCCCCAAATGACTCATAGTTCTCATGCCACCAAAGGTGCAAGAGCTGCTGTCAATGAGGCCTGTTTTGCTACCCAAACCACACTGGAACGGGCACCATGGAGCTCTGGAGTCTGGCTTCTTTGTGTGTCTAGCCTTCGCCTGACTATGACCCTCCTCAAAAGAGGCACCAGTAGGATCAGGGAAATGCTGTACCTCCCACTTTGGCTGCACTAAGATTCCTTGTTGATGATAGAGACCTCCCAGCCTGTACCCATTGTGATCCATTCAAGGGTCCCCTCAAGGATCAGAATGCAGCCTGTACCCATCAAGGCACCTGGAAACTGTAAAGAACTTCAGCCCACAGAAGTTGGACACTCATGCCAGCACATCTTTGCCAGATCTGTGCATGGTTCTGAACGTGGCTAACCGAAGTGCCCTGGCGGTGCAATTTGTCTTCCTCACTCACTTGCAGTGAGCCTTCCTCTCCCAATTGTATCCCTGTCTGAACTCCACAGAGATGTCTTTACTTTCCTTGGATATTTTTTCTTGGCTTTCAAAGAAAAGGCAAGAGAGTGGCAGGACCAGGGGGACTTGCACCACTTGAGCTGCAGGGTCCAGCTCCCGCCACCCTCTCTGCTCTATGACCCAGCCAGCACTTATGATGCATTGTCCCATCACCTTCACCGTTTACAGCACAAAGGCTATTTAGCCAGTGCCTGCAACCCTTCAGCCTGCAGTGCCTTGACAGCAGAGGTTATAGGAAAAAGAGAGAGAGAGAGGGAAAGGGGGAGAGAGAGAGAAAGAGAGAACAATGCGCAATCCGCACTGCATTAGAAATGGAAAAAGTACTTAAAGCCTGCAACATTCATCAAGACTGAATACATAAATGCCACATTTTGAATAAGCGAAGCAAAAGACAATGACAAAGGAAAGGCGCATTGCTTCAGGAATCTCTATCATTTTCATTTGCTGCTGTCAGGAACCTGTTTTTTGCCTCTCACTCTATCAGCCATTATAGCATTAATGAAGTAACCTCACATAGTTATTGACTAGCTTGTCACAGGCCCTGCCTGATCCCTTAATAGAAACCATTGGTCTTCAGTTAAAAATGGGGTGAGCTGGGAGGTGCTGTGGGCATGTGCTGAATTTCAAGTGCACTCCTGAGGTTATCAAAAGCCATGAAATGCAAATTATTATATTTTTTAAACACATAAGATTTCATGCAACTGAGCATATAAAATTGACTAATATTGTACTTTATGCATGCCTTATAATGTTTTCAAATATGCTCTGCATATGTTCTTCCAGAAAGTTGTGGGTGGTATTTGAATAAGCAGAGGTGGGCCTAATTTATTTTTTTTCTTGAATCCTCTCTTGCTTGCTATAAACCGGCACTTCTATTCAACCGACAGAGCCATGTTGATGCACTGTCTACCCAAACACCACCACACATCCTCTATCTAAATTTTAGTTTTAGATCAAAAACATTTTTCTTTCATGATTTTCTTTCCCATCGAAAAGTATCCAGAGCTTAAAATTAATATATCATTTACTAGCAACTGCAATTGGCAGATCTCAGGAATAAATTCTTATCCCAGAAGACAGTCAATTGGAAAGGTAATCAATCCTAGATGTAGAGTGTTTAATTTCAATACCACAATGCCACAGAGCAGATACGCTCAAACAAGCACAAAAAGACAGCCCTCCCCCCAAAAAAAGGTAAAATAAAATGAAAAGTCAAGGACAAAAAAAATCTTGGAAAGTTGGTAATATTTCTGAAATAGGAGGAGTGAAGGCAATGATTATAGAGTGCAGCTGAGTGGTCTTCAAAGAGACACATAAGAACGCACATGTAGCTTTGTTTTGGGGGCACACAGCATGCTGGCTTCACATTGGTATTTAATTGGATCATTCTCCAGGTATAAAGATTTGGCCTTTTCTCAGCTCCTCTGGGGAGATAATGTGGTGTCTGTGTCTGTTGATTTGCATCATGGTTCCCCAAAACTGGCTCTCTCTGACAGATTATGTGCATTTTTCTATGTTTGGGATCATCCAAATACAAAGAACAAGAAGCTCAACATTTTTTTCTCTGCATATTTTACACTCATCTATCGTGTTGCTTCTCTTTGCCATCAGCACTACCTCAGCTCAGCTAACTTCTCACATGAATAATCTGTAGACTCACTGAAATATACTACATTTTCTTATTTAGGAATGAAATGAAAGACCTAGGACTCAGCCACCATCTAATTACTTATGGCTCAACTTCCAAAGGTTCAACTTTGTTGAGAGGAATATTGACTACCTCCCATCTTTGGTCCATTACATTTAAGCAACTACTTCATTTACCTAGAGAAAGAATGAAAATGCATTTCCTTCTAGCCATTCATTCTCTTTTAGACAGGACCGAAATTCTTCAAGAAAAAAAAAAAAAGCGTTTTTTTGTAGTTTATTTCACATGTCCACAAAGCTGACAAAATCCAAAATAGTAAGGGTGCAAAATCTTTTTACTCTCTGGTACTCTCTGGCATTAATGGTAACCACTCATTCCCTGCATTAGAAAGGTATTTATCACAAGGTAGATATTTATCAATAATATATGCCCTATTCATCATGAGGAAGATATTTATCACTGAATTTGGTGTAAATAAGGATCACAAATTTTGAAATGTACTTAAGTTTAAATCAAATATAGAAATGCATCACTTGCTCATAACTATTTTGAAATTTCTATTACATTTCTTATATGCCAATAAAAATGTAATTATAAATTGATACAACTGAAACTAGAAGCCACCTTTATGACATTTTAGTTCAGTGTTCCATGCCAGTCATGAAGAAAATGGTGTCCCAAATAAGATAAGTGATTGGCGAACCCCAGACTGTTTAATGATTTGTGATAAGTGCTCTAATCGGAGAAGTACAGAGATACTGGCAACCAGAGAGGGGAGAGATCAGAGAAGGCTTGAAGACAAAGAGATGTTTACGCTGAGACTTGAAAGAGAAATGGATTTAAGCATATGAAGATAACAGAGTTGGAAAGAAGAATTTAATATTAGGTGGTAGGACAAGGACTTGAGATGGGTACATTGAAGAAACAAAGTACGAACATGAAGGCTGGAGTGTGGACTATTCAGAAAAGAAGATTGGAAAGCTGGCAAGGGCCATATCATAAAAGGCCCGTGAACTGAGGTAACAACTTGGAACTTCCTCCTTGGCATTCTAAAGTCATTAAGGGTATTAAATAGGGAAGTGAGTTAATCAAATGTATAACATTTAATCTGGGAAATAGAAAGCGGTTAAAACTCCTTGAGGTTCAATCTCCCAAGCTATTCTTCTCTTGTTTATTTTTCTTTTTTTTAAAACATATTTTTTATTGATTTCAGAGAGGAAGGGACAGGGAGAGAGAGATAGAAACATCAATGGTGAGAGAGAATCATTGATTGGCTACCTCCTGCACACCCCCTATTGGGGATCAAGCCCAAAACCCAGGCATGTGCCCTTGACCGGAATCGAACCCGGGACCCTTCAGTCCACAGGCTGATGCTCTATCCATTGAGCCAAATCAGGTAGGGCTTGTTTATTTTTCTTAATGCGCTGTCAGCATGATATTGCCAAGTGCTCTCTCCCTTTAATGACAATGTTGCCCTTAGCTCTTTTCCTCAAAGCACTAGAGAAATGAGTGAGCCATATAGTGTTCTGATTGAGCCCATAGTTTCTGCTTTTTTAAAATATGTTCAATGAGAGGACCTGTTATTTTTCCATACTAATTAGATGCTCATTCCCAGGGAAGCATCTGAGTTTTCAATCAAGTCTCCAAAGTTTGTTGATCTCCTGGGTTAAACAATGGCCTGTTCTCCCTGCCCTGGCCCTGCTTTTTTTTTCACTATGTTGATCTGACCTTTACCTCACAATAGTGTTGGCATGAGAGACCCAGTGAAAACCGTCTCCCCTCGCAAGGTGTTGAATTCAGCATGGCTCCCATGGAGTGGCACTGCCATTACAAGTCCCAGGTTTGAGCCTTGCACATACTTTTCTTCGGGCTGGCCTGGAGTCCTGATGCTCATGCATGCCATCTGAGGTGAGGCTCAGAGATTTTTCTAGCCAAAAGTGCCCAGGCCAAACATGAACATCTCCAAGCAAATTTAAAAAGTAAATCAAATCCCCAGTGGCATCCTGAGACCTGAGCATGTCATAATGCCTCACATTTCTGTTTCTTACAATCTTCAGCATATTGTAAGCATGCAAATAGGCCAGCTTTTCTTCTCTGTCTTTCTTTTATTTTAGTTTTAAGGATTCAGGAGTGGCAAAATAATTAGCATTCACTCAGCTCAGTAGGGCATCCATTTATACTTCTACAAGGGGGTCAAAGTGCATGATGCTGCCCTGCCAGAAACTTTTTTTTACACAGAGGGGCTACAGTCTGGAATATCCAAATGAATCCAGACTTGGAATCCCAATGCTGGGTTATTTGAAACTCCAATAGACACACCACTATGGGGAAATTACTTAATCTGCTTCAAGATTTATCGCTATTGTGCTCCATGCACCAGGTTAAAATATAATACCTCCGAGAGGCCTCAGCAGGTCAGGAGTCTAATTTGAACTGCAAGTATTTCACAGCGCATTACAAAGTTTCGGACAGAGCCTTTAATCCTCCAAATCATTAAATCCTACCTTTGCACTGATATGCATATAAAAACATGCTGCCAAATGAATCTGCTTTACATTGCCTTCAAAATATTGCTGCAACACAGAAAAGGGTAGGAATCTGAAACACTCTACGGCTCACAGGGGTACAGTTTATCAAAAGGTGAAAGAGAGTTTGTGTAAAGCAAAAAAAGGAACTATTGTGTTCGATTGATTTAAGACTAAATGTAAGCTGTCAAAAAACATAGATTTTTCACCTGTCAGGCAGTCGTTTTTACAAATGTATGATAGGGGTACTGATTAGTGAAAATGCTCTTTTCTAGGTGAATTATAATATAACCCTTTGCTTCCTTGCCGTTCATCTTAGAGTTCCTCCTTTGGTGGGACTCGTATGCTGTTTCAGTTTCTAGGGAAAAGGTTAAGGAACACATTCACTGCCAAGGAGAACTGATCTTTCGAAACCATCAGTGGGCTTACAGTGAAAGAGGAAGACGGAGGCCACACACACAAAAAAAGACACTGTACCGCGAGGACATATGGAGGCTGTCAGTCCACAGGGCACCAAATTCCGTTTTCATAGAGGAAACACTGGCTCTCCTAACACTGTGCTGACATTTATCTGAAATTCTTATGGCTTTGTCATCAACCCACGTATTTTCAAAACAAATTGACTTGTGTTTGTTTGCTTTAAGAACAAGATGCCATTGTAATCGATGAAAATGCAACTTTGTAGTAAAAATGCCAGCACGAAAACACAAGGAGGCAAAAAATAAGCTGAGAGAAAAAGAAAAGGTGGAGGAGTCTCAGTAGGCTCCTCCCAGGGCCTGATTATTAGTGATGAAAGGTCATTACAAAAACTATGGTAAATAGATTCTTACGCCTCCTAAACATATTGGGTGAGTAACAACAGGATGTTTAAAAGCAATTTGTTTTTTAATGACACTTTTTGGTGAACTTGCAGAAATTAGTGACAGCAACCACAAAATCCAAGGCTATTGACATCTCCTAGCTGAAACGCTTAAGCTGGCATCATTTTGCAACCTTGTTTTCCTTGGTTCTATACAGAGTAAAAATAAAATATATCTGGCAGTTGAGAAATGGCAGGGTAATCTCTGGAAATTGTATTATAGATTATTTACCAACTGAATTGTTTCTCTTTATTAAGATGTGAAATAGCAGAGCGCAGGAAAAGCAATGCAGATGTCATGGAAAACCACAAGGGAACCCCACCTCTAAATGCAACACGTTTTCCAGCAGCCTCTGTGAGGCTGCAGTTTTGGTGACACTCCCATGTCTGTTTGGACAGAATCAATGGCTCGTGTCAAAAAGCTGCCCTTCTGCTCTTTTCAGAAAGTCAGACTTGAGAAATGATCAAATTAAGGTAAGACCACACAATCTGTTTTGTCTTTCTTAAGAAAATATATATGAAATTTTTAAAAATGAAAAATCAGTCTATTGGATCTCATTCATTCATTTACTGATGAATGGAAAGTTGTAAGTGGCAAGTATGTGATGACTTCTATTGACTATTTTTCAGTCCCAAACAATGCATCATAGAATTCGGCTCTTAAAGAAAAGCTTTCTGAGACAGCCTGGGTGCGAGAATGGAAAGAGGGCTAAATGCGGGCGGGGAAACTCAAGTTCTAGATCCAGGTTTCCTTCAAGGTATTGATGGTCCCAGTGCTGGTTATTTCACTCAAGTTCCCTCAGCTCTTCCTGAGAGATGAGCTATGTCTATGGCCCCATCAGGCTGGAACAGTCTAATTTATATAAGTCATAATAACTGTATCAGAACTCATTAAACTTGCCTGTCAAATTTTATTTCAGTTGTCTTCGTAAGTAATTTCTGAATAGTCAGTGATCGAATTATCTGCAGTGTTGGTTGGAGAATTTGGGGTGGCCAACAACACAGGTGAGACTAGTTACAATTATGTTCTAGATGTCACTGTCCCGACTCATTTCTATATGAGTGTGGTTTGCTCCGAAACTTTTCGTGCATCCTGAGGAATGGCAATGCAGTCACCAGCCCTCCACCCTTTTGCAGTGATCAATGCTCTGATCTGGTTGTTTTGCCAGTAAGACTTAGGAAGTTAAAAAGGTCAGAAGTTAGGGAAAGAGGCCACCCAAATTGGCAGTGCCAAAAAATAAAAGCAGCCCAGAAGTTTAAGGAAATAGAAGAGGAGACAAAATACTATGAAAAGACTCTTGAAGAACCAGAAAGAGGGTTGTATACGTAAAAGGAATGGATTTAACACAAAAATAGAAAGTGTTGAGAATAACACATGTGTGTAGGATAAGATTTTGTACAATATTTTGCAAACATAATAAACATACCGGTTACAGGCAACATATCAAAAGTTAAGATAATCACCTCCGAGAACATGAATTCACCTAATAATGCCTGTCCCCTTGAGTACCCATTTTCTACAGATGGTTCATCTTACCTCCTACAGAAGAAGGGAAAATTGAGGCTCCATTCAAGTAGAGGATTATTAAGCAGTTGTTTGAATCCAGGGGCCTATAAAGCCATTCTAAGTCATATTTTTGCTTTTTTATAATTAAAAAAGCTTTAACTCTCCCCTCATCGCTTGTGGGCTGAATTGGTTTGATCCAGAGAGGCAGTTATGCATTAGAGCAACCACTCTCTTTTGAATTAGGGGATCTCTCATGCAACACATCTCACCAATTACAAGGTAGGGATGCAATTCTATGATTTATCATACATTATACCGTTAAGTAATATAACATTATAGATACAATTTGTACCTATCTCTCTGCAGATTAGAGAGGTGGCACACGAAGAGAGGATCATTAAACACAGAGCAAGGGCAGGGGCCAAGCTCTTCTCTTTAACAAGCTGTTCCAAGTACCACCTCTCTAATCCACGGAGAGGAAAGAATAAATTGTTCCAGTAGCTTATTTTAAACCGTGCTCTTTGGGATTGGGGGTTTTATTAAAACAAAGAGATGCAGGAAAACATCATTTCTATGTGCGAAAACAACAACTTTGGATTTATTGGGATGATTTCTCTCATTCGGAAGGTGATGGGATTTTTCCCACATGCATGAATATGGATGTGTGTGTAGATGCATAGCACACTCACGGATGTAAATCCATATCCCACGTGAGCAGAATGCATATTGACATTCTAATTTAAATAAGGTCAAATTATTGAAATTTGACTCTCTTATGATAGCATGTAGGCATTGCATTACACCACTGCTGACCAGTAAAAATATAATGCAAGCCACATATGTAATTTTACATAGTATTCTTAGAAGTATAAAAAGGATGAAATTAATTTCATATTTTATTTAACCCAATACATCCAACATATTATCATTTCAACATAGAAACAATATCAAAACTATCAATGAGATATTTTGCATTGTTTTCTTTATACGATGTCTTGGAAAGTTGGTGTGTGTTTTATAATTAAAGCACATCTCATTGCAAACTACACATTTTAAGAAATCAATAGCCACATTTGTCTGGTAGGTACCATATCAGATAATACAGCGTTAGAACTATGTTTATCTTCTGCAGTTCCACTGTCTATTATGATTTTGCTGCTTTGTTTGAAGAAGGGTATATTTTCAGCCACTTTACCCAAATAATCAAAAGTTACAAATTGGATGAAATTATATTTCACTTCATTGGGTGTAACTCTCTTCAATTCCACCAAGATCTAGGTTCCCACTGCTGAAAAGGTGAGTTATTTGACCTCTATCTGCTCTGTCTACATTATATTCCCTGTCTAAGGTCAATAAATGTGAATATAAATATCAACCTTAACAGACAATCAAGCCTACTCTTATCGGAATATCCTATTTGTAATATTCTTTTCTCTTCAAGGCTTCTGTGCTATCATTTCCAGTTTTATTAAACTCAATTAGACTCCCTTTTGCCCTGACTACACCCCCTTTATAAGAGGAAAATTGTATAATCCGCTTGAATGGCAGTACAATGAGGTAGGCAAAGATATAAGGACACTGTCAGGCTGCCTCATAAACCCTAGCTTGTCATGGGACAAGTCATTGATTTCTATTGGCAATCTCATTGTAATGTCAGTCTGTAACTTGAATTCATTCTTTGCTCCTCTCTGAAGTAAACAATGGGCCAAAGACTAGAAATGAACTAGAGTGAAAATACAGTAATTACTCTCAGAAATAATTGGGTAGCTTGATTGGTCTGATATCTGAGAAAACATAGGTTAGTTAGGCCCCACACAGCACCTGAACTAATTGCCCCCCAAATTAGTATCTGCCTCTGGACCTTGGAAAAAAAGGTAACTAGAGTTAGAGAACTTGTCCAGGAAAAGTTGAAAGGCATATCATTTGGGGGAAGAGAGAAAAAGCAGAAGTTCATTTTTCCAGATTATCATTACTTATTCCACTAATTAAGACATATAACTCATACATATATGACTGTCTGCTTGTTGGGAAGACCATGAGCTTGGGAGTCAAATAGATTTGTTAAAAAACTGGCCTTCCAAGTTATTTGCCATGCATTATTGGACCAGTTTCACAGTTTCTCTGAACCTGGGTTTTCTCACCTACAATAATGTCTCAGCACGATATTTGCCCAGCTTCAGTAGCCTGAAACATGTGTGTGCTCTCATGATTATCACACACCCAGCCATCTGTGGGCTAGATAAGAACATGGCTCAATGTTTGCTTAGGAATCATGCATATGGTAACAATGAATGAGAGGTAGTTTTGTGTTTTTTTTAAATCATTGTACACAGCTCTACATTACTCAGTTTCTAGCATCACTGCCTTGCCAGCAAGACTCCCTTCTGGGGAGCTATCCCACATATTTTAGACAATCAGTTGATCAGAAATTCTTTGTGAGCAAACGTCCAGTATTAGGGCTAAGAACTTTGGTGGTAGTGTCAGTGCAGGTGGTGGGATAAGAGGGTGGTGTTGTTCATGTGAACTCTGTCAGAAAAAAGGCCATGATCATTTCTTCCACTGTATTCCCAAAGTCCTTTGTGTTCACTAGACTATGACTAGAATCCATGGTTACTGTCATTCCCATTGTTTTTCCCAGTACATGAGTATGACTGTCCTATAGAGCTCATCTATACTGGTATTTATAACATTATATATAATGTTCAAGAATTGATTACTGATATGAAAATCATAATCCATTATATTTGCAGAGAACCACAGAATGTCTAAAGAATGTGGTTTTATTTGAACCTCGTAACAGCCCTATGGAATCAGTTCCACACCGTTGTCTTTATCTTAGGTTAAGGTAGTCCAATTTACATTGATACCCATCTCCTGTCCCTTAGACAAATGAGTCCCATTTGCTCATGTATGGGCCTCTGCTTGTCTGTGACAAATTTTTAAGTGATCTACACATGGACAATGCCCACAACCTTCTGCTGATATTTCTTTTTTGAATAGAGCTCTTAAGTTAAATATCATGTTGTTTCTATTTTATGGTATTCAAAGAACTTTCTGTTCATGAAATGATGTTAATAGATAAAAGGAGCCTGTTTAAAGTTCTTGGCAAACTAAAATGTTCACAGATGTATATCCATCCCTTATTAGAAAGAAGAAAATAAAAAGGGAGAAAGGGAGAAAAAACAAAACTCCGGGAATTACTAAGTTAAATAAAATATATAGCATGGCCCCTGTGATTAAGAAATTCATCTTCTATGGGGAAACCAGGTTGAAACAAGAAAGAATCAGTGGACAAGGAATGAAGTATCCAGCTGAAGGGAATCAAAGTTCTAGACCAATAAGGACAATGGCATTAGAAAAGCAAGTGACACCCAAGGTTCAAGACCTGAAAGAATTTATTAGAAAAACCCAATCAGGAAAAAAAAATATATATAAACACTTGAAGAAAACTCTTATTTAGCATTCATCTTCAACAACATAAAAGGTTTGACCTGCAAAATGATAAAGAGGAAGTAAGTCCATGTTGTGGACTGAATATTGGGTTCCCCCCAAGTTATATGTTGAAACCTAATACCCAGTGTGATGGCATTTGTAGTTGGGCATTTGGGATCTTATTAGATGATGACAGTGTAACTTTCATGATGGGATTCCTGCCCTTATAAAAGAGATCTCTGAGAGCTCCCTTGACCCTTCTACCATGTGAGGGCACAATGAGAAGTTGGATGTTATGAACCAGGCAGAAAGCCCTCACCAGACTCAGAATCTGCCAGTGCCTTGATCTTGAACTTGCAGCCTCCAGCAATGTGAGATGTAAATATTTGTTGTGGCCTTTCTATGGTATTTTTATTATAGCGGTCCAAAGGGACTAAGATAGTCTGTTAGTCTGGGCATCAAGACAATATGAATCAAGTCAAGCTAAGACTATTTGCATGCTGCTTAACAAATTGCTTATCTTCTCTAAAACTTAGTTTCTTTTTCTGTAAGATGGAGGAAGGTGTTGAACTAATCTACCTTAACAGCCTCTTCTAGCTCTAAGATCTCTTACTGTAATGATAATAATACTTTCTTTATTGAGTAAATATTATGCAGTATCACTCTCAATCCTCGTAACAGTGCTGAATAGTAGAGAGTATGACCCCATTTCGTTTATGAGATAATTGAGATCAGGAGAGTCTGACCTGTCCAAGACCTTGAAGTCAACTAAGTGGCAGTCCTGGGACTTGAACCCTCGTTTGCCCCTCTCTTTATTACATCAAGTTTCCTCCCACCAATCCACTAGTCTTTACCCAAACCCAATTGTATAAAGAATGGTTAAACTATTTTTTAAAAGCCATATTTCATGGACTACCATAAGAATAACAGAAATACTAAGGAACTACCAGCAAAGTCTTTTGTGACCCAGAAAACACCTCAGCATGCAACAAGGTCTTCAACCACAGTGCACCAGATGGGAACTTTCCTTTGAGATGAATTTACATTTAAACCCTGTCAACATAATGTGATGTTCAGACTTAACTCTGACTTGAAATTCCTATACTAATGCAATCATTAATGTTTGCTACAATAGGTCCATTTGTAGTAGGCAAAACAGAAATCCTGCCTAGCTTGTCTCCTCATTCTCTTTCATAGGCCTTTCATAGAGAGGAAAAATTCATCATGGCTAATATTGCTGGATTCGCTTGTTGTCCATTTTTTTCATCATTTAAAATGCCCATCCCCATCAGCCACCACAATGGCAGGAGAAACATGGGCCATCACAAATAGTGTGACACTGTAGGAATAATCCACTGCCAAGGCAGGAATGAAGGGACAAATACAGGGCATTTGAGTCCAGGGCTCCACCTCAGCAAAGTCCTTGGAGGTAGGGAAGGGAGGGTGAAGCAGCTTGGGAGAGCTGGAGAATTTCCCAAGCCCGGTCCATTACTCCCCTCCCTTCCCCCCTTCCACCTCCAGCACCAAACTGTAAAGTACTAATGCCTGTTTTTGTTTGTTTGTTTGTTTTGTTTTATTTTTGCCAATAGCATGACCTCACCTTCCTGGCTTCCCCCTCATCCTATCTCAGTCCCATTTATGGGGCTTTAGACTGGAGGTGGTGGGTAGTGTGGGTATGGAGCACAAAGCAGTGCCCAAGGGCTCCCTGGGACTTTCAAAAACCAGAGCAAAAGCAACGTGGCTACTGGCAGTGCCAAAAAGCCTCAGGGAGAACAGCAAACAAAGGAGGCCACGATTTTGATTAAAGCACTTCTCAGGTTTCTCTCAGCCTGTGGTCTGAGGTCAGCACCAGATCACAACCTCTCAGACCTGGCAGAACTTACATGGTCAGGAGGAGTTCTTGCCCTGAGAAGACCCTGCACTATCTACTCCCTTCTGAGTGGCCCTTATAGCACTATCCCACCTCCTTTTCAGTGGTCAGAGATATATTAGTGCAGAGATATATTAGAGATAGACATAAGGGTTGCCACTGGCTAGTGAGAGAAGTCTCCCATCAAAAGAAGAAAAAAAATCTTCTCCTAATGAATAATGCTGGGGGGGGGGGGTGAGAGGAGGAGAGCAATTCTCTCTCTCTCTCTCTCTCTCTCTCTCTCTCTCTCTCTCTCAAGTTTAAACCACAGAACACAGGCAGAAAAAAAAATACAACATGTCCCCACGTTGATGTTTTTCCTGATGTGAATCTGTAAAGAGTTCATAGTCGTGGGCGGGGACAGATTGTCTCTATTTCCAAAACTAAGGACATTCGCAGAAGGTCAGCATTCACACACACTTCAGCCCTCTGTGGCACAAAGTGATTCCATTGTTGAACCTTTTCTCAGCATCCCGTTCTCACACCACCTCAAGTCCCCATTAAAACCTCTGCATTGTATTACTCCTGATGGAAGTGAGACCTGTGGTTGACTAAGGGGTGGAGTGAGAATCAAGCCTGGTTATGATTGGAAAGAGAGCCTGCTAGGAGCTCACAGATCCCCGGAGAGGCGGGCCCCAATCTGTGCCAATGTGGGCAAGTCACCAAGAGGCCAACGAAAAGGTCCTCACTTGGAAATGAAATGCTAAGCTTTCCCAGAAAATAAATTAAACAAACACAGTGACCCCTTAGGTTTGATATCATTGCATTAATAGTAATAACAATAATAAAGCTGACATAGACTCACAACCTGTAATTTGTAATATTTAGCTCCATGTTTCATATCTGCATAAAAGTTAAAGCATATTTTTCACTAATATCAAATACAAATTGGATTTCTTTTTCCACCTCTAACTGACCCCACCCTCCATTCATGATGAACTCTTCCCTTACTGCATTTGTGCAGGTGCTTCCTAATTCAGTGTTGAATCCAAAATCCAGGCTGTCCTTCCTGGTGGGCCCTTGAATCCCACTTAACCTGCCTGGTGTGATGGGCTCTGCAGGAGGGAAGCAATGAAGCAGAACAGGGATGATCACAGATTGAGAACTATCCGTCCAAATAATAGAAAGAGGGAAATTAGACAAAGTGCATTTGCCATCATCTCCCCCATCCTTGTCCAATTTTGCATAAGGAATCCATGGGAATTTGAAAAGTATATTCTCTTTGCATTTGCAGAATGACTTCTGTAGAGGTCACTGTTACTCCCAAGGCCCGTGTGACCCTGGCTGGGGCTAGCCATTCCAGACCAGTCACAGGCAGATGGCAGACTGTGCTGTGGAGGGTAAGGAAGGTCACCGGGTTGGCTGGGAGATTCTCTCAAGCAGTAGCTGTGTATTTTGGAACCAACCTGGAAACATTAACACAAAGGCCTGCCAACAAACTACATGGTGTTTGCATATCTTATATACACTGAAGGGATAGACAAATGCCTGGTGGGGAAAAAAGAAAGAAAGAAAAATGAACTCAGCTATTAAGCAGCTATAAAATGTTTTGCTCTCTTCCCTATTTCAAAAGCTTCCATAGCATAAATAGTGGTCAAAAGTTCAGTGAACTGTCTTGTAGTGTGGGGCTCCATTCAAATGGGGCTATTTTCTGAGAGTCTCCTGACACCATATCTAATTTCCAAAATGAATATGCTTTAATTTTCCTTCTTCATGCATTGTGCTTTTTCCTCATTTAAAACAGCAACAGCCTCTGGCAGTAAAGGACATCACATTTCTGTGTGAGATGAAGCTTTTTTCCCTGTATGCAGGGAATGGCATGGGTCAGGGGAGAAAAAATATATGCAAAAAACAGCACACCCCACTGACCCCAGAATATTTTACATTACAATTTTGCCATTTCCCATATAGGTTCATTTTGCAATGGACCATATCAACCATATTTCAGGGTTTTTTTTTTTTTAAAAAAAGAGGGGGGAGTGGTAGGTGAGGCATTGTCTGCATACAGTATGTCCTAGTACAATACACCAATTGTCTGATTAGGGTACAGTGTCACCTACAGAGAACATACGCAGACATACACAGCTCCAGCCGCACAGTGCAGAGCACATTTGCAAAATGGAGACCACGTGTAGATACTGCCAATTAAAGGAAGCATTAGGGGACTTCTTTGTGAATGTAGCCAAGAACAGCTAACTATTTTTAATGACATGAATGTCATATTCAACATTGCTAGCTCACTTGAAAGCACCAAAAATGTCCCACTGCCTTACTGAGAAAGGACTACAAATAGAAGCTGTATTTTAGTAATATGATTACATCTACATACATATATATATATATATATATATATATATATATATATATATATTTAGAAATACATATCTATAAAATCTCAAAAGGATCTTAAATCAGTAACTTATCTAAGTCATCTTCTTAGTAACTCAGGTATCTCCTAGAACTAGTAATTAAGTAAGATAGTCTTAAATGTTGGTATGTGTACCAATTACTTAGCATAGAGATCTGTAAAGATGATATATGGTATATCTTGTTAGGTCACTCCCAATAATGAATATTCTTGCATTAAAGGGTTTTCTATTAGTAAAGCTTTAATTAGTCAATCAGTAAGTATTATTTGAGCAGATGAATGAGAGCTATGGAATGGGTATATCTTCAAAATACAGTGGATGAAACCAAATGAATATGCTTGAAATCACTGGAAAATAAGTCTTGGAATTTTAAACACCAGGTAAATATTTGCTACTTGATATAAACTGAGTTGTATTGGCAATAAAACATTAACATTGATAAATCAGTGCTGTCTGGAGTAAGAGGCGGCACTCTATCTGGACATCGAGAGACGGACAAGACAATGGGGAAAGGAGAGTAATTTGGGCAAAAAGAAGAGCAAATGCAAAGCCACAGAGGCCAGCAGCATATGTATGATTCTCTTCACAAGTGTCATGAGCTTATCCGTGCTTCAGTCACAGTGCTCCTAAAAATAGCCTTCCCTTGGTGGGGAGTGATGGTGGGGCGGCGGGGGGGGGGGGGGGGGGGGGGGGAGGGGGGAACCAATGATCTGCATTATAGACTCATTATAGACTAGAAATGTGAGCCCCATACATTCATAAAACAAAAGGGAGTGAATGGGAACTCACTTCACTGGGTCCATGTAGCCAGTATAGTGATCATCTCATAGAATGCTCTTTACTCCCCTGTGAGCTATGAGTTATTGCTCCATTTCACAGATGAGAAAACTTTAGCTCTGCGGGATGGATGTGTCAAAGGTCACTAGCAAGTACTGGTGCTGAGCTTAAGCAGTCTAACTTGAGTCCAAGCAAGATGGGTAAACAAGAAAATATATCTCATGAAAAGCCAGAGACTCTTCACTCAGAGGCCAAAAACATAAAAATAAAAAAAATGATGATGTTGAAAAGCAAATGATAAAATTGGTGAACTTTGCTTTAGGAAAAGCCTTTGAAATCCAAACCTATTAAATAGATATAGTAGGGAGTGATTACTCATAAGATGGCAGTTCTCACCATGGGGTTACTTTAGCCAGCAAGGTATTCTAGTATACTTAAAATAGGACTCCATTTACAATGGGTTTTAGGGATGCTATAAAGAATAAAGGGAGTTGTCTGAAACCAAAGTCTTTTAAGTGGATTAGTTACAATATTACATGGCATCAATCATACTCAGCACTGTCCAAGAGAAGTATAACAGGAGCCACATATATAATTTTTAAATTTTTCTAATAGCCACATTTTAAAGAAAAATAAACATGGAAAATTGATTTTAATAGTGTATTTCATTTAATCCAATTATTTAAAATATTACCATTTTGATAATTAATCAATATAAAACACATTGAGATAGTTTACTTTTTTGGGGGCAATAAGTCTTCAACATCTGGTATGTATTTTATATTTACAGTTCTTCTCATGTAAGATTAGCTGCATTTCAAGGGCTCAGCAGCCACGTGTGGCCAGTGGCTATTGTAATGGATGGCACAGGTCTACCTCTTTACATCTCCATCTTAAGGCTGCACTTGGCTCTTATTAAATCAGACTATTGGGAACCCACACTGGTACTTTCGATCCAGGAATAATCTGTACACATGTATTTAATTACAAATATTTAATTTCTTCCTAAGAACTGTCCTAACTGTACTTACCTGCATGGAGGTTAGCACTGACAGACATATTTGGTGGCTACAACTTTACAACAGGAATATAGCCAGATTTTTCTTTCTTTTCTGGCCTTGTTGGCTAACATGAAGTGTGACTGACTCTTGCACATGAAATCTCAAATATGAAGGCATTTACTTCTTTATTATTTTTAATGCACCAACTTTTTAAAAAGTTTTAGAAATAATGATGCTAAGCAGAATGGTAAAGAGGAAAGTGAGTTCATTCCACCAGAAACCTAAGCATTAAAAACTCTATACAATACATTACAAGAAAATGAAATATGGCCATACAGGCTTTCTCTGAGATGAAATTGCAGCTACTGACTGGGAAGAGAAAATTCCAGCATACAGATCAGATAAAGAAGAGAGTTTTCCAAGTAAAGCTACTCATTGCTTAGGAAAGATGTTTCAATTCAGTAGCTCCAAGGAAAATGTTGGCTAAAAGAGATTTCTGTAGTGATCAACACTCAGAAATACTGTCACTGACCCTTTGTGATAGCCCCTCCTGCCTTCTGTTCACAGGCTTCTAGCCTTGAAAAGAGTTGCTGGCAAGTCGAGTTGTTCACCTGCACTCAGTGATGCTGGGACCTAAGGATTCCCCAACATGAACTGGATACCATGAGAGTCCTAAGACTCAACTTCATCCCTTAGGGTTTTTCTGAGGGCTTCTGACATGGAGGGAATCCTGAATTCTAGAAGGCCTGCTAGCCAGGAAATATTCAGTTCTGTAGGCATTCAACTCGATAGCCTCTAAGTTCTTCTAAATAAATGAATCCAGTTTAATATTCTCAGACAGGAATCATTCCTGGAGACAAACGAATGACACATTCACCATACATTATCTAACAAATCATGAGGGAGGAAAAAAGTACAAATTGGCCCTGGCTGGTGTGACTCAGTTGAGCATTGTCCCATGCACCAAGAGGTCTCTGATTCAATTCCCAGTCAGGGCAATGCCTGGGTTGTTGGCTGGATTCCCAGTAGGGGGAGTGCAGGAGACAGCTGATGGATGTGTCTTTCTCACATTGAAGTCTCTCTTTCTCTTTCTCTCTCTCCCCCCCCCATCCCCCCCCCTCCTTCCTGTCTCTTTACAAATCAATAAAAACATATATTTTAGAAGTACAAGGTGATCTGGCAACTGGCAAAGTAGATAGCACTCTAGCACATGCAAGGATATTGCTCTCCATTTCGTCTGCCTATATTGTTAACTAAAAAACACTACGTTCCAAAATCTCCCCACTAACTTAAATAATTGAAGACTCTGGGGAACTGTTTAGTGGAAACAGTTCCACAATAAATAAAAGAACAATAAATGAAGGGTTAAATTAGATCACTTAAGCCAGGAATGCAAAGAAACTGTATTAGAGAGCGAATATTGGAATTTGTCAAATGTAGAGTCCAGACCAGATACAGACATTGCAAAATGAAATCAGGCAGCAGACCTAAAAATACTGCATAGCTGGATGTTTCCCTGAGTACCTCAAGTCTGCATTCCCTTTACCCATGATGCCCTGTGATTTGCAATTTAAATTGTGGTATCTGTACCACATTTATCGCACCTATTGCTTATCTGAATATAAATCTATTTTAGAGCAGAGCCCTAAGTTAGAAAGATTTGTTATAAATGTCTTATTTTAATATTTTATGCATGTACTATAATTTGATTCAAAGTGCTGTTTGTCTAAAATACATAACGATATGTGCTGTGATCGGGCTTCTGTTCTTCAGGAAATATATTTAAGGCAAAACAATTAACTCATCTGTGCATAACATACGCAGAGTCTGCTCGTGTTTTGAATCATTTTATTGTACATTCATCTTCCATCTCTTTTCTATGGAATCTTCTTATAAGATGGTGTATAAGCACCTCATTTTTCCTAGATTGAGAGGGAAATTCCTTTTGAATTTCTCCCTCAATCCCACTTTCTATGGTTTAAAAAATTTTTGAAATCAGCAGGTGTCTCCTTGTAGACATACCTATGATCAAAGGGCCCAAGAATCTGAATGTAGGGAAGGAAACAAATATTTACTGAGCTTATTAGGCACTGTCCTAGAGTCTTCAAATACCATCTTAGTCCTCACCCAAAAACTCAGAGGAAGCTGCTGCTGTAATCCCCATCTTGCAGATGGAGTCACAGAGGCTCAGGGGGATACATAAATTACCTAAGATCCCTTGGACAAACGAAGAGCCTCTTGCATTCCAAACCCTTGTTTGTTCCACACACCAGGCTGCTTCCAGTGAATTCTATTTTAATACTAGGGGCCCAGTGCACAAATTTGTGCACCTTGAAAGGAACTGTGGGCCGTGAAGCTGTGGTGGGCACAGGGGCTGGTCTCAGCCCATCCTCTGCACCCCCGCCCGGCCCCTCCCACCACAGCCCATGGTCCCCTGTCTGCCAGCAGCCCCGCTCCCATGCACTGATGGTGCCAGACCCCCGCTCACACCCGCTGATGGTACGGAGTGATTGGTGCCACGCCAGCAGTGGGTGCGAGCAGCGGCTGCTGCTCTGATCACCTCTCAGGAGCAGGGGGAGGTGGAGAAGTCCTCAGGGGCGATCAGGGCCAGTAGTCGCTGCTTGCATCTGCTGACAGCGCCGAGCAATTGGGGCTGGCACAGGCAGCGGGTGCTAGCAGGGCCAGCACCAACAGCAGGTGCAAGCGCTGGGTGGGACTGCAGCATGCGGGAGCAAAGAATTTTGAGTAACTACCAGAGGCTTGCCTCAATGACAGCGACCAGCGCCCCGCCTTGGTCTGGTGCCCCCACTCTCCTGCTTCACCATCCCACCGCAGCCGATGCCTGTCATGTTCCATGCTCTACTGCCTGCTGCCCAAGCCTACCATGTTCCACGTGCACCCCCTGGTGGTCAGTGCACATCATAGCGATCGGTTGTTCAGTTGTTCCACCATTTGGTCTATTTGCATATTAGCCTTTTATTATATAGGATAACTCAATTCAAAATAGGATCATTCAACATACAGGCTAAGTTTTGTGATACATCACTCAGTTCTGTTTTCTAGCTCACTGGGAACATCCTCCCATGTCTGGTGAGGGACTGAAGAAACTGCATTCCCCATATCTCTTGAGATGATGAGTAAACATGGTACATTAAAAATAGTTCAAAAGGTGTGCAAACAAACACACCAATAGAAAAGAGATAGAAAGATAGACCCAGTCTATTTACATTATGTGTATGCATTCACATACTGAGGCAAAGGTGGACCTTGGGAGACATGAAATAGAGGGTACACCCTCTCTTCCCACCCCAGGTTCCCAAAAGCATTTTGTGAGCAAAACAGGTAAGTTAAGGAAAGGCTTCCCTGGCAGTTTAAATGCCCCTATTATTATCCCTCACAGCACCAAGGAGTTTAGCCCTTGTCACTGTTGCAATTTTACATTTGTGGAACTATTTCATTAATGTCTGCTTCCCTGTAGATTATATCTTTGTTTTTACTCCTTCTGTGACATCCCACACACCTAGCACATCCTCAACAATTATTTCTTAACTAAAGAACAAATAAATAATTGAAGGATTGTGTGTTCTTATTGTTCATTTCACAGGAATTTATCTCAGAGAAGAATTTAGGTCTATGACACCCAGGTCAGCTAGTAAAGCCCTCTTTTGTATCAGTCCTTGCCCTGTAACCTGCTCCCTGTCATAGCCTGGAACCATCCTTAAGTCCCACTACCCAAACGTGGGGCCTGATGCAATTATTCTGATTCATCCCTGTGGGAAAGTACTAGTGTGTGTGTCTGTGTCTGTCTGCCATATCTGTGTGCACATACATGCACATATGCATGCACAAAGGTGGGCTCTCAGGGCAGGGAGTGTATCACAGCTGGCTTTCCCTTACTGAATGCATGTTCAATCCTGCTTCTCAGATGGGAATAGAGGTTACCTAAGGGTAGGGAGTGTCCATCTTTGTATCCCTAGCTCTCTGTGTAGGGCTTGCACATCATAAGGTCTCAACTAAGAGATCATTTGAACAAGGTCCCTGAAAGGGAGTGCTCAGAGAAGACGCCTGAAATAACTCAGTAGGGATGGGCAGTGAAGCCTTCTCACAAACTTCAAGCCAAAACAGAAATAGCCTTAGCACCTCCATAGGTTTTATCCTAGGATCTCTCAGTTTCTCTCTCATACCTCCTGCCACTCAGACCAGAAGCTTATGACTCTGGCAGGAGAGATTCAAGTTCCTACCACTTGCCAAAATCTGCAGTCAGCCCACACTCTTTCCCCTCCATCCCTACCATGCCTCCCTGGCAAGGAATGGTGGGATACCAGATTCACTGGTCTGCAAAGCCTTATGTTCACCAGTAAGAAAATGCATCTGCTCAGCCAAAATCCATGTGAATACTGACGTTTTATCTTAATTGTCAGTTAATTTTCTTCAAACATGCATTTGCTAATACCTTTGGCAAGAGTCTGTGCTTTTGCTAATTCAACTGAATTCAGTGAGCAATATACTGAATTCCTACTATGTGCATAGCATCATGCCAAATATCATGGAAGACTCCCAAAAAGCCCAGATTAGTGTCTACTTTCAAGGAGTTCATAGTCTAGTAGGGAGAACAGAGGTGTATGCAAATAACTACCACACTGGTACTTGTCCTTTTGGGGTTCCAGGCTAATAAAGTAGAATTTGTGTATTAGGTCATTCCTGCCAAGGAAATTGCTTAATCTGGTCTCATTGGCAATTCTAAAAATGTCTACAGAGGGAGACCTAGGGATGAGAATGTATTCAGAAAGGACAAAAGGTTTGACGTAGCAATTACATAGCTATTTATGTAAACATGAAGAAAAAAAACCCCACACAAGTCAGTTGTGCATGTCAAAGACTTCAGGAGGCTCCTTGGAAGTTTGGTGTGAGGAGGGGATGACCCTTAGCAATAGCAGGATAAACTTTTATAAACCCTAATTCTACTTGTTCTTTATTTCTCTCCTGGCAATCATCACAATCTATAATGACCTTGTTTATTTACATTTATGTGATGATCTGTCCTCCTCCCAAGGACATGAGTAGAGACCTCCCTCTGTCTTGCTTACTGCTCTATCTCCACAAAGCAGGGTCTGAGCAGTACTGTTGAAAAAGTATGATGAGCATCAAAGAGCACTGAGCTCCATGAGAAGAAAAATGCATGCTGGTCTCATACTTTATCCAAGCCCAAGTCTACAAAGAGAAGTAGATATAGACCTGCTTGTTTGGGATAAAAAGGGACTGAGGAAAGCATATCACCACGTTGCCTAAAATAATTAATTCATGATAAGTCATTTGTGATGGATAGTTGGGGGGAGTTGGGATGATTGCACTTCTTTATTATGATACTTAAGTGTCTTTGAATGAAAAGTGCACAGTGAAAAAGAACTAAAAATATCATCACCAAAGGACTCATTTGGATGTGAAGATCAACAGCCCTGGAGAAACCCCCTAATCACTCAACACCCGCCTTCTGGAGAAGTAGCCCTTGGTGCTCCTGGTCTCACTTCCCCATCCAAAGTCTTATATATCAGTGTGCTTTTAGTATTTGTTTGACTTTTTAAAAAATTAAAATCCTGAAGAAGAGAAAATTCCTGCTGAGACCATTTGTCTGGCATCGTGGGAAAGAATTAAGAGAACTATTCATCTATTTTGTGACAGAATTTTCCATGCTCATTAAGTTCTGTTGCTTCATAATTGCAACATTGTGCAAGGTGTATTCCCACTCCAATGTTCTAGATCCCTCTTTGCTTTTACCATTATGGGTCTGGTACCCTGTTTGAGGCTTATTCTGGGTATTCAATGATCTTGAAGGTATAGAACAGCAATCTCTCTACTTCCTAGCATAAGTATTAGACGGGATGTCTACCTCTGAAAATTAACTCTGCAGTTTTAACAGGAAGTGATAATGAGAACCAAAAAAACACACACTTATTTTCTCCAACTTGGAACTCCATCAAAATAGTTGGAAAGCTTAAAACTGAATAGCAAATCATTTCTAAAAAAGAAATTGGGTAATGATAGTTAATTCCTCTTTCATACTAATTATTTACATATGGGTTATTTATTAAAAGTCTGTATTCAGGCTAGAACTTGATACTAGAAGAAACAGGCAGAAATAAAGCCCATTTTGGTCCAGAGAGAAACACTCTCTCCCAGATCCAGACAGAAGCCCAAAACCCAGGCAGCCACTGCATTCATAAATGCTGATGATTACAAGGTAACAGTAGGTAGCTTTGTCCATTAAATCAGAAAAATTGCGCAAAAAGATCTTGCACATTGCCTAGGAGGTAGGCTCATTAATTTCTTCCAATATCCACTATCAAAATCCATTCCTATTAGAAAATTAAACCTTTGATGATTTTGATGGTATATTTATAAAGGCAGAAAAACTGTCGTATTAGAAGTGGTCCACATTGCCTTGGCCAGTGTGACTCACTTGGTTGGACATCATCCCGTGCACCAAAAAGTTGTGGGTTCAGTTCCAAGTCAGGGTACATGCTCAGGTTGCCAAGTTGTATCCTTGGTGGAGGGCATGCCGGAGGCAGCTGATTGATATTTTGCTCTCACATTGATGTTTCTCTCTCTCTCTCCCTCTCTCTCTAAAAATCAATAAAAAACATTAAAAAAAAAACAAGTGGTTCATATTTATCTGGCACATTTATTAGAAGTGGTCCATATCTATCCAGAGTTGATACAGTACATATCTATACTTACACCAATGCCTATCTTGGGCCACACTTTTCTATCAACAATCCATCCCTGGTCCATCATCACTGGCCAAAGCAGAGGAAGGGAAGGGATCAAGACCATATGGGAATTTTGTATTCAGAGATCACTAGCAGTTGCCCAGTAATATCATTTTGTTCTAAGGAACACACTTCACCAAACCTACAATGGATCTCCTAATTTTACTCCTTATTTATTTCCCTCATAGAAGTCCTCTCAGTCTATAATTACCATGTTTATTTGTACTTACTTGTTGCTCATCTGTCTACTTCAATACAAAGTAATCACCATGTGTGTAGCCATCTTATCAGTACGCTAGACCCTACAAATAATTGCTCATTCCTTTATCTCTAGCACCCCTTCATTCCTAAGACTTTGAATATAGATAATAAAATTTCCCTCACTGACCAGTTTTCCCATTTTATTTTAATTCTATTATATGCTGTGTTTTTACTCATCCGCAGAAAACTTCACTTCCTACTCACACATGGAACCTTAGACCCTCTGCACCCTACTTAGTTGCAAAGAGCAGAAACACTTTCCTAGTAGAAAGGGAAGTTAGAACATAAAGAGGTCTCTTGGGATCTGGAAAAACTGCAGAGCCAGTCATGAGAGCTGAGGAAACAGAAAAACAGGCAGCCTCAGAGATTCTTCCAAAGCATGCTGCTGCTTTTCTCTTTGTTCCATTGTTTCATTGTCACTTTAATTTGTTCATAACTGCCAAGGTCATGTTTAACCCTACCCGCCTCTCCATTTTCTAGTCTTTAAATTTGGGCACCTACTGACAATCAACAAGGGTACCTCAGTACCCAATCATAGAATTGCGGAGAACAGATTCAGATTGGCTCAACCTGGGTTTTCTTAGGGGTGTGCCAACACATTATCACTGACATGGCCATCTGGAGCCACAGTCCAACAGAGGTCCATCCTTGTTCTGTTTTCATTGGCAAAGGCAAGTAGGGCAGGGAGTAGATCAGGGTCACATGAGGAGCAAGGGCTGCAGAAGGGCCCAAGGAAGGCAGGTGCAGGCAGTGCACAAACAGGGCAGGGCACTGCCAAGTACCCATTAGCCATGGTGTGATTAGTAAGTATCTCAGAACATATTCTATGTAGCTCAGATAATGCAGTTCACTCTTGTTTCCCATCTACATGTAAAAAAACATAATGATTATAGATATAAATATACCTTTCACAACAGGTGCTGCAACATATGTAATAGTATATCCTCTTCCCATCCTTTTGGCATGTGTACTGGATAATAGGGAATATGTTGCTTGTATTGATGAAGATGATAATGATAATTATAATAATATAATTCCTAATCATATGATGCTTAGTATATGTCAAGCAGTGCTCTAAGCGCTTTACATCTATTTAATTCTCACAAAATCCCCATGAGGTAGGCATGATTATTAATCCAATTTTGATGTGAATAATTTTAATGACAGAGAGCTGAGCTACCATAGAGCTAGTAAATAGTGGGGCCAGATATGAATATGGCTCACTTTCAATACTAAAAAAAAGTAACTGATAACATAAAGTGCCATTTGATTCTAAATCCCCTTTTGATATAAGAAGCTTCAATAATGCCATGTTTTGATGACAGCTAATAATAAGTGCCAACTTTGTGCCTTGCCAAAGAATAGGTTATACGCAGCTTTATTTTTTGCATTGCATTTATTTGCCAGTTGCTATTTAGAATTCAAAGGGGTGGAGGGGGGGTGCCCCTCTACAAAAATGCAGCAACTCCAAAAGAATTCTCTTCTCCTAGCTCTTAGATAGTCAAGGACTGAGAGAGAAAAGACGCCAGTGCTACAACACTGGCTTTCAATGTCAAGGGGAGAAGAACACTGACCAGTCTCACCCCAGCGGATTTCCCTACTCTGCCCTCCTCGCTTACATTTTCAGACATTCTTCAGTTCACTCCCTTGGTAAACAAAAACAGATTTCTGGGGGGAAAATAGCATAACAACTTTATCTCCTCCCCCCACCCCGAAAGTGCTTTCACAGCAGATGGAACTCAGCATGCTATCGCTCAAATCTTCAGCAAACCTGAAATACGAACAGTCTCTTCTATCAAGGGCCATGCATCGTCCCATTCTGTGTCTCCCTAACTGACACTTTGAACCAGTGTACACTTCCTTAATCTGGCCCCATTATCAGTCTAATAACACCTTCCGATATTCGTAAATGCCTAGCAAGACTTTTAGCTATTTTGTGCAAGGAAGAAATATCCAGTTCAATTGAGAAGATTACCACATCACCACATACATCAGTGACAGGCTCTGTGCTATTACAGTTGATTTTTGTTGACAGTTGGCTGTAGGCAGTTGTGTTTCAAATGCCTTTTTTCACTGGGAAATTAAACAAAATCCCATGCAAAATGCAGCCCTCCAGTTCAAAAACTGTAAATCCCAAATTAGCATTTCATACTTTAAAAGGTAGCGCAGCACAATTTTCCATTGAAAGGTCTGCATAGTTGACACAAATGGGTGCTTCCGACATGACACTAATGCTACTGGTGCCTTTTAAGAAAGCCACCTTTCCAGATAGCATCTGCGCTCTCTCAATAATCTGCATATTCGGCAGTTCTCGCCAATTGAAGACTAACAGGGAGAAAGAGGAAAAAAACATCCGACTTCCTGCTTTAAGTAAATTAGGTCCCCAGAAATTTCTCAATAGGTTAAATTAAAAAGAGTTGGGTTCATTTAACCTTTTTAAAAAGAAACAGGCATCAAAAGGTTAAAAGTCACTTCTTCCATTAAACAATATGAAAAGGTAGTTCTATAACCTAGAAAACCCATGTCTAGGACAGTCCTGCTATAGGAACCTTTCACCTTTACTTTGAAACAGATAAGAACCCGATTTAACAAAATTTGATATTGTGGGGCTGGGGGGCGGGGGAGAGTCATGAGACTGACATTGAATAGGGCCATTTGAATTTTTAAGATTGGAAATCTGTTTTCCTTCTTACCCAGGAGACTGCTCAGTGTGAACGAGTTTTAAACAGGGCCATTTCTTCATGCAGAACAATTGAGAGAGAGAGAGAGAAAGAAAGAAAGGGAGAGAGAGAGAGAGAGAGAGAGAGAGAGAGAGAGAGAGAGAGAGAGAGAGAGAGAAAGAGAATGTTGTCAGTTGGCTATCCAGGACACAAATAGATTGAGAGGAAGAAATGGAATGTTTATTTCTGGACTCTGGCATAAGCATAAAATACTAGCCAGGAAACTTCAGGCCAGTTCTTCTGCAAACATCTCAGCAATAGCACTTGACTCTTGGCCATATAAAGTCAAGTGTCCACTGGTCAGAACTATTTTGCTAAAGCCAAATGAGATGAGTAGTCTTGCCCTGTCCCTTAGCCATGTTCAAAATATCAGTAGAACACCTAATTGCACTCCTAAAAATAAGAGTTTATATTCCATAAGTTTACATGGTCCAAGGAAAACTATCAACTCACTTCTGAATGGTAAATATGTAAAAATTAAATACTGGAGCCCATTTAGCTTAGTAATGCTAAAAGCACAGGGCCAAGCTCATGTGAAAAAAAAATGGAAAACTTACTTCATCAAAGCTTCTGCAAATCCTGAACTACCTCCTAGGATGCTTTTGGATTAAATGTCTTAATTTCATTCCAATTTTGTAATTGCTGGTTAACCATTATCTGAAAGTTACTAACTACCAGCCTGTGGCTTCTGATAAACCCCTGCTTCCACAAAAATTTAGTGCTGAAAATATGCACTTAAATAAATGCCCTGGCTCTGCCTTCTCCTTCATTCCAACCATATATTTTGTCTCCCCAGGAAGGAACTCAATCCCAATAAGGTGCATTCAAGAAAAGATAATCATACAAACTAAACATGGTAACAGAAGAGGGATCTGTGGTTGCCTAGGGCTGTGATGAAATGGAAAGTGACTGCAAAGAGGTATTTTGAGGAAGTGGTTGGCGATGCCTGCACCTTGATTGTGGTGGTGGCTACCTGGATTTTACCTGGGTACAGTTTATTGTATATACAGTATACTTCCATCAAGTTGATTCAAAAAGAAAAGAAGTCAAGACAGAAGTGTCCTACTCTCATGAAACAATTTCATACAGAAGCTGGACACTTCAGGAGTTCACCTCCATATCAATTGCTTAATAAGGAAAATGTAAACATTGTAGTTAGTTTTCTGAAATGGATAGTAAGCAAAGCCTAAATAACGTTCCTGTCCAAGTGAGGACAAGAAGTACCCAGCTAAATGGGGGTAATATCACAACTCCATGAGACACTAACTCTGGATATGTTTCTCTATCGAGGAACAATATTTTTTAAAGCCTTATTTGTTGTAAAGAAAAACAAAATGCGCAATCCTCCAGAGAATTATTAAGAGACTAGAGGCCCAGTGCACAGGTAGGGTCCCCAGGCATGGCTGGCAATCAGGGCTGATCTATGGGGCCACAGGTGGGGTGATCGGGGGGCCCTGCTGACACCTGCCTTGGCCAGCCTGGTGCCACCCGCTTGCCGGTCCTGCCCCCTGCCGCTGCCAGTCTCCTCCCTCTGTGGGGCGACTGGTGGGGCAATCGGGGGCCCCTGTTGGCACCCGCCTTGGCTGGCTTGGGGCCTGCAGGCTGGGGGCAGCTCCTGTGTTGAGCATCTGCCCCCTAGTGGTCAGTGCACATCATAGCAACCAGTTGTTCCACCAGTCATTTGGCCATTCAGTCGATTTGTATATTAGGCTTTTATTATATAGGATGCACTCTTTATGTTAATTTAGGAATATTTCCCAAAGTTCTTAAAAACATCACCTTAATACTTCTTTACTTATTTCTCAAAGACACAAATATCTGTGTACAATTTTGAAAATTGTCATTTGCAGGACAGAGGCTGTGTTCATGAATAAAAGTTTCGCTTCCCAAAGACAATAAAGGTGGTTCAGTTGGATACTTTTTCTCCATTGCCAGTCAACAATGGCTTGATGAACAGAAGAGGAGATACAGTCAGAGGGGTAGAAAGGGGTGCAGTAAGAGTTTGGTCTCACACACAAAAAATATAAATTATAAAACAAATTTGAAATAATTGTTCACCTTCAAAAAGGGTCAAAAGGATTTTGTACTCTATACAAGCTGGTATAGACCAAAAATATGCTTTAAATATAAATCTCTTAGCCATTTAAAACATTATATAATTTTAAATTGTTTAGAAAAAACTTTTCAGAAATATTTTAAGTATAAAGTAAGATATACATTTGATTGTAAAGAGGTATTAATGTATCCCCCAAGAATGCATAATATGCCTTCATTTTTTAATAAAGTATCAGCAGACATCACCCAGTTGTTCTAATTTTGGCTTCTGTGACAATCCTAATGAGGCAGGCAATGGGAAAAGCAGATTGCCCCATTTTTGGAGGGCAAGTTGAGTGCAGAAAGCTTAAATGATTCTCCTGGAGTTATTCACCAATTTAGTAGAAATGGCCCAATAACTGATTTCATTCTTCCAAATATAGTATCTTTTCAATAGAAAACTATATTTGAAAAATACCATATTGCACATTGTCTTTTATTATTTTCAATGAGCTTCTCATACATTCTCCATTCAATTCATTTATTTACTCAATAAAAAAAATTATTAAGAATCTACTAAACACAGCTCCCCAGATAAATAGCATATGACTCATATCTTCAAGAGTCTTGGATTGCAGTTGGGGTATCAGACACATAAACCCTTTTAACCAACTTAACAGAGTGCAATGATATAAGTAGGCATAAGGTATTAAGATAACACAAAGGAGACCTATTTAAGACAGGATGAGGTTGGGAGATGAAATTAGAGCAGAATTTTTGAAAGACATGACATATGAGCTGAGTCACAAAGATCTTGTTAAAGTTAACCAGGAGAAGGAAAAAGTGTGTGGGAGGGAGGAGGGGCAAAAAAGTCAATGAGGGTAAAACTTATCAAATCCTAACATTAAAAAGGAACTCAGGAAACAGAATATTTACATTTGACTAATAAAAAAATAAAGACACAGTAATGTGAAGCAACATACACAAGCTCTGCTAGTTGATTGAGGTTACTTATTCTGGCTTCTACTTAGCTCTTTTTCCACTATTCCCCATTGTCAATTCAGGTGAAAATGGTAATTAAATTTTTCTTATTTCATGAAAAGATGGCTGGGTATTGGTCACTCTTTGTCATTAAAGATATGTAAAATACCATATAAGACTAATGATTGCTGAAAAGATTAATTTCTAGTTGGGAGCATCACCATGCACATCATTTGCATAACACTTTATTTTTTCTCATATGGTTTCCTACATATAATTTCAAAATAACCCAGGGATTAGAAAGTGAAGTTCTTGTTTCCATAGAGCAAATTGTTGTGCGTGTGTGGGGGGGTGGGGGGGGTGGGGGGAGCGCTAAGAGAAAAAATGCAATTTGACAAAATCACATGGTTAGAGGTAGAGGGCAGGTTTGACTCCAAGTTTTCTTAGTCTCAATCCAAGATCTTCCCACTCTACCCTGAGGTACCTCTGAAAAGGAAGATTTTTAATATTTTTGCCTTAGTATGTCACTATACGTTATTTATTATTAACTAGAGGTCTGGTGCATGAAATTCATGCATAGGTGGGGTCCCTAGGCCTGGCCAGTGATCAGGGCCTATCAGGGCCATCTAGCCCAGTCCTGATCAAGGCCGGGCCAGCCAGAGCCTGCCAGACACGGGGAGGGGCCACGGGAGGTTTGCCGACTGGGGGGTGGGACCAGGGGAGGTTGGCTGGCCATGGGAGGTTGGCTGTGGGAGTGCATGAATCACCAGGGGGCAGCTCCTGCATTGAGCATCTGCCTACTGGTGGTCAGTGCACATCATAGCGACAGGTCAACCGGTCATTCCAGTCATTCGGTCATATAGATGTAATAGGTACATATTATTCCTAACCTTAAGAATCAGAAATGTTAATATTGTGGGTGGGTGAGCCACCAGTGCTCATGCAAAGCCACATCCTTATAATGGCCCAGGTGAAACATGCAGAAAGGTAAAATATATTTCTGACTTTAGAAAATAATAGCTTTTATTCAAACTTATTCTAAACCTGTATATTCAGTGGCTCCCCTTTTAAGACACAGAGGGAAAAACACCCTTGGCTTATTATGGTGCAATAAATTTGAAGTGAGAAATAATTCACTACGTTATTTTTTCACTCACCCAGTAAAATTCAAGTTCCCTTTGACACTGATGCTATTCCCAATACAACATTGCTAAATTCTAACTATCCTCCCTTTCAATTAGCTGGCTTTCTGTTTACTTACTTTGGCCGTGGTTATAGCCTTCCCTCATGGACCTGAGATCACTGTTTTCCTTTCTCTTTATGCTCTCTGAACATCAAGTATCATGGGCATGCGTGTAATTGTCATTCAGTGTGAAAAAGCCAGCTGGAGGTACCACAATCCTGTCAATATACCAGTCAGCAAGAAAACTTCCAAGCTGATTGTTTTCTATTTAGATATAATAATATATGGATTGAAAATTGCTGTCCCTGCAAACATCTGATTTATATTGCCATGTTTTTGATACTTTTATGCAATCAATAAAATATGTATAATACAAATATTATACATTTCTGTTTATAAGTATGTGTACATAAAATTATACCTAAAAAATAGAATTCATCATATCTATAGAACATATGCAAAATCAGAAACTGTTTACTTATTATAAGGGATGGGATCTTAGGGCTCTGAGAGACTGTGAGAGGTGATCTAGATCACATCAGGTAAGTGAAAAAACTGCAGTGAAATCCATCTTATGAAGATTGAAAGCTTCCCCTAAGATTAGGAATAAGACAAAGATGCCCACTTTCATGATCCTATACAGAAAATCCCAAAGAATCCACAAGAAAACTATTAGGTCTAATAAATGAATTCAGCAAAGTTATAGAGCACAAGATCAATACACAATATTTATTTGTGCTTTCATATACCTGCAATAAACAATATTAATAAAATAGAAATACATCTAACAAAAAATTAAATATTTGTACACTGAAAACTACAAATCATTGATGAAAGAAATTAAAGGAGACTTGAAAAAAAAAAAGACATACCATGGTCAAGAATAGGAACAAGGAAGACTTATTACTGTTAAAATGGCAATAATGCTCAAAGCAATCTACAAATTAAAGGCAATCCCTACCAAAATTATAACAGCCTATTTTGCAGAAATAGAAAAGCCGATACCTCAAACTCATATGGAAGTGCACAGGGCCCCAAATGGCCAAAATAATCTTTAAAAAGTCTGTGGACTCACATTTCCTGATTTTGAAACTTACTACAAAGCTACAGTAACCAAAGCAGTTTGATACTGGCATAAGATAGACATATATACCAAATGGAATTGAATTTAGAGTCCAGAAATAAACCGATACATCTGTAGCCATTAACTTTCCATAAGGGTACCAAATCAATTCAAAAGAAAAAAGTCTTCAACAATAGTTTTGGTATAACTGAATTTCTACATGCAAAAGAATTAAGTTGGATCCCCTATTCACATTATATATAAAAATTAACTTAAAATGAATCAATAATCTAAATATGAGAGCTCAAAACATAAAACAGGAGAAAATATGAAGGTAATCTTCATGACCTGTGATTCAGCAATGAATTCTTAGCTATGAAATAAGAAACTAACAAACAAAAAGTAAGTAAATAAATCAGACTTCACAAAAATTTATAACTTTTGTTAATCCATGGGAATTATCAAGAAACAATAAAGCCAACTCACAGAATGGGAGAAAATATTTGAAAATCTTACATCTGATAAGGGCTTAATATCCAGAATATATAACTCCTACAACTCAACAACAAAAAGACAAAGAGCCCAATTCCAAAATTGTCATAGGACTCTCTAAACACCTCTCCAAAGATGATTTACAAATGGCCAATTATGTGAAAAGATATTCATCATCATCAATCACTCTAAAAATGCAAATGAAAATCACAATGAGATACCACTTCACACATATTAGAATGGCTATAATTTAAAAACCAGAAAATAACAAGTGCTGGCAAGGAAATAGAGAAATTGGAACTCTCATATATTGCTTATGAAAATGTAAAATGGGTCAGCTGCTGTAGGAAACAATTTGGCGGTTCCTTAAAAAGCTAAACATAAAATTACCATATGACCTAGCAATTCCACTCCTAGGAATATACCCCAAAAAAATCAAAACAGGGACTAAAATAAATACTTGTGAGCCAATGTTTATTTAAGCATGATTTATAATAACCTAAAAGTAGGAACAACCAAAGTGTCCATCGATGGGTGAAGGAATTAACAAAATATGATATATACTCACTATGGAATATTATTCAATCATAAAAGGGAATGAAGCTGGGATACCAACTACAAAATAGATGAACCTTGAAAACATACCAAGTGAAATAAACCAGAGACAAAAAAAGAACACCACAAGTATTTTATGATTTCACTTATATTAAATATTTCTAGAATAGGCAAATTATAAAGATAGCAAAGATCAGATGTTATCAGATATTGGGGGTGGGGAAAATGAGAAGTTGTTGCTTCATAGTTATGGAGATTCTCTTTGGATTGAGGAAAAAAAGTGGAAATAGATAGTGGTAAATGGTTGCACAACATTGTGAACATAATGCCAATGAATTGTACACCTCAACAGTGGTTAAAATGGCAAATTTTGGCATATACATTTTACCACAATAAAAAAACTTTTAAATAGGGTGAGAGCTAAGGAAGCTGGTCAATCTTTCTGAATACTTCACCCTGATTTCTGTTGTGCACCACTGAAAGGTTAATAGTGCCTCTTTGACATATGCAAAAATCTAAATCTAGCAAAGTTCTCCTTAAGAGAGCACACCAAAAAAAAAGCAATAAAAAAAGAAGCTGAAGGATGGATATAGAAATACTGTTTGCATTCAGAAATGCAATTATTAATCTACAAAGCAATACAGAAAAAAAGGAAATTAACTTATGATTACAATTTTACATGGGCTTTCAATGCTCTTCACCACATGTTTCCTTCTAATATTTTCACGATTTTTTTCTCCTCTCCTTGTTTATTGTTCGCTATGGAGTTAAAATGTTAAATATGGCATCGATACTATTTTGTTACTTAGAAGCAATCTTTCAATGAACTCCAGCAAGACCCTCTTTCTTGTCTCATTTGAAGCCTACCACTGCTAAAATGTCTCCTGCTTTCTCTTGTCTTCTGTGGGCATATCTTCTTCTGGGTTTTGCCATCTGTTCAACATCTGATCTTTGTCTACTCCAAGCTACTCCTAATTAACTCTGCACTTTCTAAGTAAATAGCTCAGCACAAAGCAGCCTGAGTTAAAAACAATGTCAATTTGCTGTAAAAGCTAACATAAGCTAAATAAAGTTACATCATTCAATAAAACCATTGTTAAGAATATATAACGGATTGTTTTCAGTCTACATAAGAATAGTGAGGTAAGAGAATCATCTATGTGTCTTTGGTTCAGGCTCCAAATGAATTTTGTGCTCCAAATATCCTTGATAGTTAGTGAACAGCTTTTGGGGGAGACAGAGATATTTAAGACAGGGGGTTGATAGTGGAATAGAAAGAACAAGAAGGAATGTAAGAGACACTGGTAAAGGAAAACTAATAATACCTAACGATTTATTAGATGTGGGAAATATGGAAGACAGGGAACTCAAAGAAGACACCAAGATTTCAGAGACCAGGAGAACAGGGTGCTGGTGAAAGAAGTCAGTTGGTTTGGGCATAAGAATAGGCTGGAGAAAAGGGGAGTTTGAAGTTCTGATGAATAGAACCTTAAATGGGAGACCTGTCAAGTAGATTCAAGAAATGAATCTCAGGAGAGAAGACAAAGCCTGAGTAAGCAAGAGATGAATAAAGGAACTATAAAAACAATAAACAGAGTGGAAGGAACGGGAGTGCAAGGGAAGCCTAGATTTCACTGAAGCAAGCATTGAGAGATTCACGTGTAGAATAAAGGCAGGAGGATGGAGCATTTGCTTATGGGAAAGATGAGTTCTAAGGGACAGGCAGAGGGTGGGACAGGGGAGTAAGCCAGGCTGGGTAGAGAATTGTGGGGATAGAATGAGATAGACATGGCCTATACATGGGAGGAGAAGCTGTGGCTGTCTTATTTAGCAGCAGGACTCTCCACAACTGAGTGAAATGCCACTAAAGATATGGAATTCAGTAAAGGAAAGGCTATCTGGTTCCTGATTGGCAAATGATACTTGCCACCTCTTCCTCTCACTCAGGAGACAAATGTGTGGTGCTGAAAGGGACAGATTTTGTTTTCTCTCCTGTTGGCTGCCGGCATGGGGCCCAGCGAAAGCAGAGTCACACAAGTGCAAACTTGCTGCTTTTTAAGCAATGAGCTGGCAGGAAAAGAGATCCTGTCTTTATCATGTATTTATTTATTTATAATTTGTATGGCATCCATATCCAAATGAATTTGAGGCAGTCTGCAATAAAAACACATGTACACATGTCACAAGATACTTAAAATAAAGGTCAGAGAGAGCCTAGAAAGAGGAGAATAAATCAGGTTGTAGCATGTTCCTCTGGCCAGGTAGAGGAGACAGTCTCAAGATAGGATGAATAAGGCAGCTGTCGTTTTTCTAGGGGGCGCTCTCCCACTGCTGTTTTAGACCATAGCAACTACATGGGAAATCCTTTCATCTGGGCATTTGTCCAAAGCAAAGGTCCCAAGCCCTCAGGGAGAGCAGGGTAGGGTCTGATGGTCAGTGGGGAGATGCTGCTAAGTTCATGTGCATTGGTCCCACTGCTCACAGCCCAGGAGGAAACACCGCTGGGGTCGGGGGGAGAGGATGGTGAGCAGCTATCCTGCAATCAGCAAGGGCAGGGGGAATGATCCACAAAGAGACATATCAAATGAGACGCTTGAATGTCAAAGTCAGTGAAAGCTAAAGGCAAAAGGTCTAGACCCCAGGGCCTTGGAATCAGCTCCATCTCACAGCTTCCTTTTCACACAGCCTCTTCTTCACGTGCGTAGAAACCTCACCGAGGCTGATTTCCAGGTCCGCACAAAAGATCACTGAGTGCCATCCAAGAAGTCCTCACCCTCCAAGAGTCCTAATGGAGCAGCCCCATGGCGACCACACACAGGGCAGGCACAATGACCAAGTCAGAGGGCTGCCATCCAGTCCTGATGGGTGTCTGTAACCTCACTTTGTGCTCCCATACAATGCAACATTCTTTTGATGTAGGACAGGACGCTGCTCTAAGAAATTTCAGAGAAAGCCCTTCTCTTCTCACACTCCACACCCCTGCCAGAGTTCAGCTGCCACAATCAAAGCTGACCACAGCTAGAGCATTTGCTCACAGGCCAGGCAGACTTGGGAGCGGCAGGTAAGGGCTAACGTTGATACCTTCTGTAGCACGGACACACTCTCCATCCTTAGCTGTGGTCACAGTTGGGATTTTTTTACAATGGGTGATGCGAATGGGGTGAAGTTCTCACTTAAAGGGTCTTGAATCTTCTGCTCATAATAAACAGAAGCAGATATGTTTATTCATGAGGAAAAAAGAAGCAAAACAATAATAATAATACATAAATAGGAAAGTGCATGGAGTACTGACACCGGAGGAGATGAAAGTATAAAATACCACATGATCTCACTCATTTATGGAAAATAAAGAACATTATAACCTGATGAATAAAAAGATAGATACAGAGGCAGTGAAGCATCAAACAGACTGTCAGATTACAGCAGGAAGGCTGGGGAGTGTTGGGGAGTGGGGGAAAGAGATCAACCAAAAGATTTGTATGTATGCATATAAGCACAACCAATGGACACAAGACACTGGGGGTGGGGGGTGGAGGGGGATGAGGGCATGTGCCAGGGGGTAGGGGAGGCTGGGGAAAGGTCAATGGGGGAAAAAAGCAGATATATGTACTACTATTTGTAATATTTTAAACAATAAAATAAAATAAAATAAAATAAAATAAAATAAAATAAAATAAAATAAGACACATGTTAGAAGCTATGGCCTTGGGCAGGTTCTTACAAATTTAGTTCTCTTCCTGTCTGGTTGAAAGGATCGGTCCTCTCTTTTAAGCCTGGCACAGCTGAGGCCCCCGGAGGGGTTAGAAGTGCTCTAGGACAATGATATCTCTGGGAAATGCAAAGATCTAGGTCAGGGGTGGGCAAACTTTTTGACTCGAGGGCCACAATGGGTTCTTAAACTGGACCAGAGGGCCGGAACAAAAGCATGGATGGAGTGTTTGTGTGAACTAATATAAATTCAAAGTAAACATCATTACATAAAAGGGTACGGACTTTTTTTTTATTTCAATAGTTTTATTCATTTCAAACATTTTAACAAGAAGAATGTAAACACTAATTATTATAATTTGAAACTTCAAAAAATGGAGGAATCATAGCACAATAACATACCTTATATTGAAGATGGCAAAGGCAAAATAAAATTGCCTAACAAAGGAAAGGTACAAAAGCCTTTCAAATTAAACTTAAATATAATAAAATAATTTAAAACTAAAACAAATAGAAAAGAACAAAATGTGTAAACAGTCAATTAAACATTTTCTTTAGTGCAACTTCCAAATTATGCCCGGGACATAGATGTAGATGACAATGTAGACTGGGTTGAAAGGTTTTTGGTCTTTAAAACATCAACTTCAGTGGGAACAGTGTTGTTGGTCTCCTTTTTTAGCTAATGCATCAAAGTCTGGAGTTAGTTTTGTTGTGGCTATTCTCAGGATAGATCTGAGGTGTTCGTCAGTTAAGCTGGATCTGTGAGGGGCTTTGTTGATGTTCATGACGCTAAATGTCTGCTCACAAACATAGGTTGACCCAAATAGCACCAGTATCTTCTGTGCCATCCTCCGGATATTTGGAAAAGTGGCTTCATTAAATGAAGCATAAAAGCCTCTTAGTTCAAGAGAGCTGAATTTCTCCTTTAGGACAAAGTCAGACTGAAGATCGATGAGTTTCAGTTGCACCTCTTCTGGTGCTGTTTCAGGGTTTTGTGACAAAGGACAGGCCACCAGTTGAAGTGACTAAAAGCTGAAAGTCTTTGTTGTTTTATTAACAAGTCATTGTGATGTACAGAATGTGGGAACAGGAAAAAATTGTGTTTGAGTAGAGCTCTTAATCTTACCTCAGAAAGGCTCTGATACTGTGCTCTCCAGGGGCGTGTCTCCCTCCCTACATCACCACGATAACCTGTCTACGCATTCCCAGGGTGATGTTGGGGGACGCGTCCGCGGGCATTACAAGGAGCCTCTGGAAGATTGAGAGGTTGTTCCTTCTACTGAATGGGCGGATATAAATCCGCCCACTCAGAAGAAGGAGCTGCTGCCATGTTTCCCGACGTTGCCATGTTAACACTGCTGCTGGTGAAGGAGCAGAGGTGAGAGCAAGAGAACCCTCCGCTCTCTTGGCTCCGCGGGCCGGATAGAATAGCTGAACGGGCCGGATCCGGCCCGCGGGCTGTAGTTTGCCCACGGCTGATCTAGGTGCTGCTAGCAGAGGGAAGAGTCAACTTTCTACTCATTTGTGCTTTTCCTAGCTGGCCTCTCCTGTGACAGGAGGAATGCATCACATGGGGATTGTGAGAATGGTTAGGTTGCACCACACTCACCAGCAGTGTGGACCACAGCTGGGGCCATTCATGCCACTCTGCCTGTGAACTCTCAAGGCCAAAGAGTTGGTAAGGTAAGATATCATAGTGTCTCTATTAAAGGGGCTAATTTTCAAGCCCTTTGTGTCTAAGGTTTACCATATTTCTCTGGCAGACTGAGCATGACACTAATTCCTAGTTCTCATAATGAGATGAAAATGGAGGAAAGAAGTTACAATCTCAGGTGTCTGAGGAACTCACCCACTGATCTATTTTTTTTTCCCCACTTGGGATGTGTTCCCTCCCCCATATTTCTAAGTAATTAGATACTGAATCATACTACATTTGCTACACTAATGGTGTCTCCTAATATCCCCTCCTACCCTAACCACTAGTTGAGTTCAAATATCTTGACACATCTCCATAACTTTAGTCTTTCTCTCCACCCAGCCTGAGAGAGGCTTGCCTTCCCTCCATTCTCTGTCATGATGTATGGTAATAGGTTCAAGAGGGCGGAAACTTGGTTCCAGCCTCCCTGATGCTTTGACTCACCCTCGTAAAAAGTTATTGGTGTCAGTGCTGGTCTAGCAATTGCTTCCCCGCCCCCCCTCCTTCCCTCCTGGCTTCTATAATTTCATTTCCCCCGGCTGCACCATACAATAAACTCTAATGAGCTTTTACATTCCTTCACCAGTTACCCTCCACCATCAAGTCAAACAAGGAGAGAAAAAGAACTTCCTGCAGGAAATCTGCATGGCCGTGGAATTCTAGGCAACTGAACCAGTATACAGAGTATGACACTCTTCACAGAAGTGAGAGTACATTAAGTGCAGAGAAAAGAGAGAACAGAGAACGTGAGCTGTGTTCAGGAATAGCATCAACCCCAGTCCACCCAAAAAAGTGGGAAGACAAAAAAGAAGGGGGAAAAAAACCCAAGAACCTGAGCTGAAAATAACTTGCTAATATTTTGATCCAGGATTTGTGTTATATATTCCAATATGTAACAAGAATCATAATATGCCCTGACCGGTGTGGCTCAGTGGATAGAGCGTTGGCCTGCAGACTGAAAGGTCGCAGGTTCGATTCCAGTCAAGGGCAGGTACATTGGTTGCGGGCACATCCCCAGTAGGGGGTGGTGCAGGAGGCAGCTGATCGATGTTTCTCTCTCATCAATGTTTCTAACTCTCTATCCCTCTCCCTTCCTCTCTGTAAAAAATCAATAAAATATATTTAAAAAAAAAAAAAGAATCATAATATGCCCTAGCTGGTTTGGCTCAGTGGATAGAGCATCAGCCTGTGGGCTGAAGGTTCCTGGATTCCATTCCAGTCAAGGGCACATGCCCAGGTTGCAGGCTCGTTCCCCTGTAGGGGGCATGCAGGAGGCAGTGATCAATGATTCTCTCTCATCATTGATGTTTCTATTTCTCTCTCTCCCTTCCTCTCTGAAATCAATAAAAATAAATATTTAGAAAAATCATAATATCTGTGACCTATTCACACTTTTACAGTTAATCTCACCAGGAAATGAACCAAGATTCCTAAGCCCCTTACCATATGCTAGGTCCAGTTGATTATCTTACATTATCTAACACAGAAAATACAAGTTTAGAATGAGTTTTCTCCCCTTCCCCATACACATTTTCTGAAGAGTTTCATCAAATATGCATATACCATAAAGACACATGGACATAAATGTACATTCATTTGCCTTTCTGATCTTCTTGTTCCTTTTCCTAGTTCACATCCAGGGGATTTCAGTTTAGAATCCTCCAAAGGCCATGGGAGTGATACATGATCAGTCCTGAAACTACCATGTAACAATTGTAGTAATTGTCCTGCATGAACCCCATGTTTCTTGCCTGAAGCAGGGAAGCATGACTGGGAAGGTGCCTGGGCCAGAACTCCCTGTGTTGGTCACACTTTTCCACCTTGGGCCTCATGGGCCACAGTGACCCTTGAGCACGCACTGCCCCTCTTCTCCAGTGGCCATTGCTGAAACAGAGAGAAGGCCCACAATACATGGAGAATACCAGTTTCAGAGAGCAGGGTTGGGCAGGGCTGATTTCTAGGAGAAAAGCTAACAGATGAGTCCCCACGGAACCTGAAAGGGTGCCAGGAAGTTAAATTTGAAGATGGGAAAAGATAATTACTGAGAAGCCTTTTACAAAATATTGCTTTGTAAACTCTCACATACTTGTAATTTTCTTCCTTGCATGTTACCCAGTGGGAAGAGCTGTAAAACTCTTAGAACATTCTTCAAAGGTTTTCATACTTTCAAAAAGATAGCTGGAAATAGAACATATCCAGGTAAGAGTATCCCATATGCCCCAGACATGGAAGAAGAGCATTCTGGGTAGAAGAATTAGCAATGGTGACACAGAAGGGGAGGAGAAGTAAACCAAGACTCTCGTCTCATGGACCACTTAGTGTGTGAGGATGCAGATTCAGAAAGGAAAGAAACTTACCCATGGGCACACAGCAACTTATTGGGAGAGTCAGAATATGAACATATATTTCCTGATTTCCACTGAAGTGCTGTCTGTATTAAACTCCACACTTCTAAGTTGTCCCCCTGGCCTGCAATATATGCTCAGATGAATCTTTTCTTCATCTGCCCACTAGGTTCATCATAGAAAATCAAATTCCTCTAGACATCACCCATTTGAAATTTCAATGGCTCCAAGATCAGTTACTTAGAGCTGAGATTCTTAGATGTTTCCTCCTGCCACTGTACATCTGATGAGTAATGTTCATGCATTGGGCTCAGGATCTCTTGTGTTTAATAATAATAATAATAATAATAATAATAATAATAAGCCTTGTAGCTCTAAGGCCTGTTCATATCACTCAATGATTGTATTAGAATGAAAGAAACAAACGAGAGTGGCACTTCTTGCCCAAGGAACCAGTTACCTGCTTTGATTGGAAGTCAAGTCCCATCTCTCTATTCTCTCTCTCTCTCTCTCTCTCTCCATCTGCTCAAGCCCTTGCTTCAAGTACTTCTGAAAAACTCCCGAGTATCTCACTTACAGCTACTCTATTAGACATGCTCCTTTTCTTCTTACTGCCCTAGACTAGTGAGGAGGAATGTGGCAAAGCAATTCCTCTACTCCATGTGGCATTCTGTTAGAAGAGTCCAAAGGAAATGTTCTTTGAGGCCCAGTGTGTGAGGTACGTACTGACTTCTCTCATCTCAGAGGTCAGATATGCATCGGGGGTTGGATCAGCAGCAGATTCCAAGAAGAGTTACCATCAGAACACAGGCTCCCATCTGATAATGAAGGCTGTTGCACTGGCTCACACTCCGTATAACTGATTTATTCTCCCTTAGATTGATGTCCTTCAGCCCCATGCAGATGTATAGTAGCATATAGCACTGCATATTACTCACACTGTCCCAGCTATTGACTGAGCTGGCCCAGCCATGCCTAAATCCCAGCAATGGACAGCAGAATATTTCATGATGTACTAAGATCCCTACCACACATAATTATAAAGGTAGCAAGTTTCATTTACATAAAACAAATGTAAATCAAACAAAACCGCAAGTAGTTCTTTTTCCCAGAATCAAGTTACTCTGATACAGTTCACAGTAGATTATGATGTGTCTGCATTGCAATACTACAAGCAGAAGGGGCTGGCCCAGAGGAGAAATGCAAAACTGTCAGCAGTGCTGGCTTTCCAAAATGGACAGCCTGGCATCATTTTCCGTTACTTTTCATTTAGTGTAGATTGTGCAGAAGTGCTCTCACCCACTTCTGCACAATCTACACTAATGAAAGAGTAAGATGCAAATTGACCGTATCTTTGCGACACCCACCAGCCAATCAGGAGTGAGTATGCAAATTAACCCAACTAAGCGGTGGGTTAATTTGCATATGCAGGCGCCAAGCGGCCAGGGTGGGGCGTTCTGCACCACCCCAGCTGCTCTGGGCCTCTGGGCAGCATGGGAAGGTGGAAAGATGGCTCCAGCCGGAGTGAAGATGGTGCTGGCAGCCAGGGGAAGGAAGGCCCATTCTTGCACAAATCTTCCTGCATCGGGCCTCTAGTTGATAATAATAATCCCAAAGACTAAAAGCACCTCCAATTCCATCCCCACCCAGTGACTGTCCAAATGATAACCTTCAATACTCAAATGATGCTTCCACCAGGGAGCCTTCCCTGATAACACCAGCCCAATATAAATAAACAAAAAACCCTACAGTACAATTTGTACACAAAGAGACTATGCTGAATGGCATGCAATATGCATAATTTGGTTGATTAAAATGGTATGAATGAAGAAATTAAATAGTTACGTTGGGCTGGGTCTTTTTGTCACTTAGAGTCAGTGTTGAATTTTATAATTTTGCATCTTCTTTGTTAAATTTCCCTTCCACAATAAGTGATACAAAATAAAATTCTCATAATTATATTTATGAAAAAATACTATATTGAAAGCATTGAAGATTTTATGCATTCATGTGTCTATCTATGGGTGATTTCACAGGTTCAATACACACTTTTTTTTTTCAATATAGGAAACATCATTTATACTTGTAAAGCAAAAGTTGATATGATAATCCCAGAGTATATAGAGCTGTATATCTCTATCTACTTATCTATCTATCTATCTATCTATCTATCTATCTATCTATCTATCTTTCTACTATCTAAAGAGAAATCTAGTAGATTCATGGCAGAAAATACTACCCAACCATGCTCTGCAGTAGAGAAAAGAAACAGAATGTTCTGTAAGGTAACCAGGTTGCCCAGAAAACATAGCAGATTCTTAGCAATTCCCATTTTCATCGAAATTTATAAGGCCATAGGAATCCTAGTGGTGTAATAGCCATCACTTCCTACATATACCTCACACTGGAGTTGCTTTTGTTTTTTTCTTTTGGGAGAGGTAAATTTGAGAGTAGTAGCCACTATTTACAATAAAAGGCTATTACAGCGTTTTTTAAGGAACCAAAATAAGAAAACGTTATAAGCGGGGGAAGTGGTGAAAGCAAGAAACAGTGCGCCTTGGGGAGCTTCTCAAGGGCTTTCAGGGTTGAATACCATCCTTGCAGGATAAAAAAAAAAAAAAAAGATGTGGGGTAAAAATTAATGCGATTTTCATGCATCTTTTTGACTAAAAGAATAGAGGTAGTCAAATGGTCTGTGATTTGTTCCAGGGGAATACTTTGTAATCCACCCATTTTCATTGAGATCTGATGTCCTTCTGGATCCCAGTCATGTTGTTCTGTGTCCCACACTTCCTGGTTTGAGCTCCAGGTCCAAATGAAAACAACCTCCAGGATTCCCCTGACTCTGAGTGAGATGTGTCCTTAACCAGGCCCACTCTTAGGGATAGATTTCCTCAGAATCTATCCCTTGGCATTCTTCAAGTATCCAACAATAATTTTTGAGGGTTTAATATGAGCAATGCTAAGTGGACACCTAAAGATATCTGTAACATATTGAGAGTTTATATAACTAAGCTGTGTTGCGCTTATTCTATGAAAGTGCTATTTGTGCTTAAAGGAAAAAGAGGAGGAAAGAAGAGGTGAGGGGAAGGTAGAAAATGGGAAGTGGGGGAGGAGATCTGACAGTTAAACATGAGAAATCAATTAACCTGAAATGTACGTAATGGGGTGACCAGAGGATTGTGGGGGAGACAGACAGGTTAGGCTTGTAAGAAGAGCACTGAACAGGCCTGGGACCTTGCCTAACAAACATAATTTCCCAAATTATGTTCTGCAGTACATTTTTTAAATTTATGAAATTGTTAACAAAAAGAGGGAAGGGAGAGGAGGATTGTAAATCAAATAATATTAGAAAAACCCAATTCACTAGATTTTTTAAAGGCAGGACCAAGTGGTCTTTTAATATGCTGTTTTTGCTTTTGTTTTTGTTTTCTACTTAAGCACTTCACAAGTCTAGTGTTCAACTAGCCACGTTGGAGGGAATGTTACTAGTACTTATTAAGTGACTTATGCCAGGATTGACAATGGTAGAAAGGTCATTCCCCTCAGGCCTCCTGCAAAGGAATAAACTCTTGGATCAACTCTGAGTCCAAGACTTCGCTAACATAATCCTTTCTTTGCCTTTTGATGTGAACATTAGTTTCTCATGTAAAACAACAAAAGCATTGCTTCTGCTGATCAATGACAGCTTTGGTTGCAACAGAAAGGTTGAAAGTCTGAGGTGTAACATTTTGGGGTCCTCACAGAGCACTGCTTACTAGCTAACCTCCTGGGGGCAAGCAGGGGTCGCTGCCCCTGAGCATTAATGTAACTGAGGAAAGATCTGTTCCTCACACCATCAGGGGAATAAGGAAATCCGTTGCGGATTAGTTCTTTTAATTCAAGAAACCATCAGATTGAAATGCTGCATGATTCCTGCGCTACCTCCAAATTAAGTGACTGGAGGCAATTTTCTTTCTATTTTAAGTTTTGTCTTTCTTACCAACAGCACAGGACATCCCTCCCTGCTCCATTATCAGGGATGGTGCCGGTTTTTACTTTGATTTCCAAGTCAGCTTCTTAAGGCATCATGTTCATGCAAGTGGACTCAAGGCCCACAGAACTAGGTCAGGCAGTTGCTTGAGGTCATTACAAGGCTACAAAATAGAGCATGCTTAATTCTGTTATTTCTGAAGGTTTTTTTTTTTTTTTTTTTTTTTTTTTTTTTTTTGTCTTCTCTCTCATGTGCATAGAAGACAATCAGTACTTAATTAAATTTTGGAACTGTTCCTGAAAATTTCAGACTGTCAAAGATTCATGTGACCTCCTTTCACCTGAGTCACCCAAGAGAGGCTTAAGCAAAAGCAGGTAAAAGAAATGGGCTTGTCCACCAAAGACATCAGAAACTACATCAATTGTTGCCCTTCGGTTTTAAACAGCAGGGCTTAAAAATGTTCCAGCAAGAAAATTCTTAGTACACGGAATTCATAGGTAGAATGATTTCAATCTCTTCATTTTAGATAGAGGTTGAGTGGCTTAACTGAGATAACTGAGAATGTAGTGATATCTCAATTAATATTTGGATTAGAAGCCAATTAGCAGGAGCATTAACTAATATCAGACAGTGAGTTGACTCTTTGGTGGCCAGGTCCTGCTCTATAAGATGAGGCACTCAATTCCCAGGTGTGTGATAAGTGACAACTGGCTTCCCGTCTAAGAGTTATTGGCTAAAGAGAGCCACCTCAACAAGATCAGGACATATTCCTGAAGCAGCCCACATCCAACCCAGCTGCAGAGTTACTCACATTGACCAGAGGCAGCCTTTGCAGTCATTGCATTGTAGTGCAGCTGCTCATTTGGACCAACCCTGCTCCCTACATTCCTCATGGGTCTTGTTCATAGAACATTCCTCAATCAGCTTCTTTCATGTTTATCTCCATCTCACAGTCTGCTTCCAGGAGAACATCACCTGTAAAAGTTGGAATTCAAAGCCCCAAGGTATCTTTGCTGTCCATAGGCCAGAGTTGCAGACATCCTATATATAATACAGAGTTAGGTGGTTTTGTTTTGTGTTGGTTTTTTTTTTTGTAATTTTGTTAAATTTTCCTGATTGTAGAATCTGTAAAGGAAGACGATGTAGTGTGTACAATTCAGAGAATGTGAAGAAGTGATTCACTGATGAGAGCTGTCAGTTCAGTGGAATTCCCTCAATCCCTCCTCCCTGGATGACAACACAGAAATATGAAATTGGGAGAAGAAATAGAAGACAATGTCTCCTATGGAAAGTTTCTTTTCAGTGAACAAGAAGGTGTTTATCAAAGTAAGCCATGTCAATAATCAACGGGATTATTGCCACCTTATTAAGAAAGGGGAGAGGACAATTTTTAACCTGTCCAGGACCCCTTATCAATTGATTTTGTGTGATTTGCTGTGGGTTTTATTCAACAAGAATAATGAGTTGTTTCCATTCTTGCAGAGACCCAATATTTGTATTTTGTGGCATTATCCCCAACTCTGCCCTACGCTATCTTGACATTAAAACATGTTCATATACACTGGCCAATAACCCTTCATTTTATTTTGACATTGTTACCCTGTCTCTATTATTTTCAGGGATCATCACCTCCCCCCCCCTTCCTCATTCACTTATAGCCTAATATACTATGATCTTATCATATGTTAGTATGAGTCAACAACTACTTCTCAATATGATTTCTCATATCCTTCATTGTCCTTTTTCCTCTTTAGTTGATTGCACACTTGAGTCAGTCTTCCAAAGGAGGTCTGTGGGTTATCTGAAGAGTTTATATTTTGCTTTTCCCCTTCAATGTTGGTTTGGCTCCATAGTCTTAAACCCTTGAAGATACTGTTCCATTATCCTCTATTATCAGTGTGGCAAGAAGTCTGATGACAATCTGCTTTATGTCTAGGTTGCTTCTTTTTTCCTCCATGCCACTCCAAGAGCTTTTAGAATTTTTATATCTATACACTTAGAATTTTTCAAATATATTTCAACAGGCTCTATCTAGATGTGGGTTTTAACTCATCTGCTTGGCACTTAATGAATCCCTTTAAAATGAAAACATTATTTTTAAGCTCAGAAAAATTTATTGGTTTTTTGTTTGTTTGTTTGTTTTTCCCTGATTCTCCTTCTAGTAATTATATATTGAACTTCTTGGATTTATTCTATATTATTCTTTCTTTTGTCTCACATTTACCATCTTTCTATCTTCTATTTTTTTTTTTATCTTTTGGCTTCTTATCCTGGGAAATATAGGTAGATTTCTCTTTAGATCATTAATTCACATGTTTCTAGTCAATTATTCAGCCTCTTCTTTATAATTTCAGGAATTACATATTTAATTTCAAAGAATACTTTCTTATTTTCTGATTGCCTATTTTTCATAACAACCTGTCTTTATATTATGGTTGCAATGTCCTCTTAAATCATTCGGAAGATATTGATTAGTATATTTAACACTCTCTTCTGTTCCATGCACTTTTGATGTTCCCTCTGAGATCAGCTGTTCTGGTTTTTTCTTTGCAGTTATTCACTTAATTTTGTAAAAACACATCTGTAGATCCTTGATATGCAACTATGAATGGAGGAACCACATTGATTCAGATAAGTAAGTGGCATTAGTTTTCTTTGTGTTGTATAGGTTTGTTATCTCAATAATTCTCTCCCCTATTAGGAAGAGCGGGCTGCGGGCTCTAAGTACATGTCACAGAGAAAGCTCAACTCTCATATTGGTACAAGGACATAACAGCCTAAAAGCCTCCAGACATTTCTCCCATCATATTTCTAATATTGCAAGGTCATTTTTAACTGAATCTCCCATATTCTTAACACTACAGAATTACTGACTAAATGGTTGAGGCAGGGAGCCTAAGAAAAATGGAAAGTGAACCCCCAACTTCCTTCTTATACCTCCAGGTCTCACCATTCTCTTTTCAATAGAGGTCTCTGTTTGCCAACATCACAGAAACCCATCTCTTTCCCTGTACAATGGGTGTGATTGATGCCAGTGTTCCCATGGTGTCATCACAGGAGAGGGAGGTCCAAAGCATCCAGACTTTGGTATCGATCAGAGTCACATTCACTATCCAATTATACACTGGTACAGATGGGCTACCCCTTGACCTTCAACCACAGAGCACCTGTTATCATTATTACTTGCTTGTTTCCCTTACCCTAAGTAGATTTGCTTATGGAACATCCCAAAGAGGCTATCCTGGCACCCTCCTCTCTCCCCTAACCCTCCCTCTAGCCATGAACATGGTAGATTAACCCTTACAGTGATCTGGTTTTCTTTGGGGGGATTAGGAGGGTAATATTCTGAAGATGAAACTGCTCGACTAACCTGCAAAGATAGTGCGACCCAGACCTCCAATGACAGGCACATCTCTAAAATGGATTTGCTTTTACACCAGGCTATATTATTCTTACAGAGGATTATAGTGTGCCACTTGATGTGAAGGTCTGGCCTTAGGAGGCCATGGAAAAACTTCAAAAACAAGAACCAACATGTTAGCAAAACTTTGTTTAAAATTGAAGTCCTGCCTTTACTGGTACAGAGATCTGCTAAAAGCTATTATTTGAAATATCTGTGGATAGTTTGGATCTGTGAATAATTGCTATCTGCACATCTCAAATTCTTTACAGTTCTCTGTTAGACATATCTGCATGAGACCAAAAATAGTGAAGGAATGTCGCTCACTGTATAATACAGTCGCTCTGCTTTTACAACTCATCATGAACTTCTATGTAATTTATTTTTTATTGAAGAATTCCAATTAATGGCTTCCTGGTGATTTTAAAGCCTCAAATTATCAGTCTCTGAAAACAAAGCAGAGAACATAATTATCATAAACCGAGAATTTTTCATTTTGAAGCTTATCTGTTTGTGCTAAGTATCTTGTCTGTAAGTAATTAGTGCCTTTATTTTTTTCCCCAGTAAAAATAATGACCATTCTATGCTACACATCCAAATTTTGTTAACTGCTAGATGTAGTGTATTATATTTGAAAATGGACCACCTTGGACTAGTTTTAAAGTATTTCATCAAATGATAATAGCAACAACAAAATACATCTGTTTGTCAGAATAAATTATGTGGCATGTATTTAAAAAACCTATTATATCCTTTTGCTTTCTTCCTAAGAATAAAAGCCTCACAAAAATATGTACTTGCCATTTATTACCAGGGCTGCATAACAAGAAAAGACCCGTTTTATCTTCCATTTATAATTCCTAACTGCTAATCAAATAGATCAGCCAATAGCTTGGTTGTAGAGGGTCTTTCATACAACCATTTCAAAATGTTTTACTAGAGATAAAACAAAATTCAATGAAATTAAAACAATTTGAATGACAATGTGAGCCAAACATTCTTTTAAGTATTCTGAGAACTCAAGTTTCCCTGATTTAAAAAAAAAAAAAAAATAGGTGGTTGGGGGGAGGGATTCTTCTGATGAAACAGCAATTGCCACATTGAAGATAAACTTGGTTGCTCAGGTCAAATACCTTCCAAGGTGGTTTTTCTCACTGGGCAGAAATTGACTTGACCCAATAGTAGGATTCTTCCTCTTAAAAATAAATATTTTTTTTCCATTTATAAAACTAACACGTTTCTTTTTTTAAAAAAAAAAGCCTTGAAAAATACAGACATATATGATGTAAACTGTCCTTTATCCACTTTTCATGTGTAAAGTGTACATTTCCCCACTTATAGTATTTTATCATGCCAATTCAGTGAAAAAAGAAACACACACATAACACACACATACAGAGAGATTTTACAAAGAATGAATATGTACAGGTGAATCTTGCTTATGTTACCTATTATTATGAGTATTTTCACAATATCCTTTCAAATCTGATTTTAAATAGCTACATATTTCATAATATGCTGTATATGTCATAATTTGAATGATTTCCTTAAGCTGGACATTTATGTCATTTCCAAACCTTTTCCCTGATAAATAATGGTGCAACAAACCTGTCTGTATATAATTTTTGGAATAAATCTCTTATTATTTCTTTAAGATAAAATCTTAAAGACTACTATCAAGTCGTACGTTTGAAAATTTTAAAGCTCTTTGTTGATGTTAAAAATCTGCTATGTGGAAAGACTGGCAGTTCATACCTGCACATTACTGAGTGAGCAAGCCCTTTTTCCCACACCATGACCACGGTGAGTAATATAACACCACTGCTTAAGTTGATGCTGACTTAATAATAAAATATGAGATTTTGTTATTTTTATTTGTATATTTTTAGATAAGGTTAAATATATTTAACACTCATTTTATATATATATATATATATATATATATATCCATGCTTTTTTTTTTTCTCATCCATTTGTAGGAGCTTATTTTATAGTAATAGTGCTTTTTGTCTTGCATAATTATTGCAAAATTTTACCTCAGTATAGTATGTCATTTGTCCTTTAATCTGTTTTTGACATATTTTTTACTTTTATAATTGTTTTTATACTTACAAACTCCTTTCCCATTAAAGATATCTACTTGTGTATTTTTTAATGACTTAGTATCTTTTATCTCTTTAAACTATTACTAAATTATTTTAGTGCAAGGGGAGAGTCAGTGTTGTAAGTTTATATTTCCAAATTGTAAAGCGATTTTTCTAATACCATTTATTGATCATCCATTTCCTTCTCTGGAGATGTGCGATATTATATCTATCTCATCCTACATTCTCATACTTTGGAGTCTGGCTCATGGCCATCTCCTTTACTTCATGTATCTTTGGCTACACTATTGTGATTGTTTTAGTTTGGTAGGTTTTACTGTCAAATAGAGAATTCTCATCCCTTTACTTCTCCTTTATGAAACATGCTAGAGACCTGGTGCATGAAAATTCTTGCCCTCTCACAGTCCAGGAGCCCTTGGGAGATGTCCAACTGACATCCCTTGGGGGATGTCCTCTGTGAGAGGTGACCTGTGGGCCTATCAGGGGATGCCAGTGAGTGGCCGGCCCCGCCCCCCATCGCCCCGCCTCCACCAGTTACCGCCCCCTGATTGCAGTCCCCTCCCTCTGCCCACTGGCACCTGCCTTGGCTGGTCTGGCGCTGCCTGCTTGCCGGCCTTGCCCTCTGCTGACCAGTCATTCCCTGTTCAGTCGATTTGAATATTAGGCTTTTATTATATAGGATTGTATATTTCTCACTGTTTTTTATTTCCCAAATAAATTATGATTCATTTTGTTATATTAAATCAAATATTGTCCTTCTTGAAACTGCACTAAATTAATAAAAATAATTTGAGAAAATTGACATCTTTATAATAATAAGCTTTTCCATCTATGAGCAAGTTATATCTTTACATTAATTGCTTAATGCCTCTCAGTAAAGTTTCATGGTTTAATTCATAGTTTCTCCCCTTATCCTGTTCTCAAATGAATTCCCAGTGTCTAGAAAATTCCTAGCCCATAGAACTCACATCATCATCATTTGTCGACTGCAGTAACTAATTGGGTCAAGCCTTTACTTTTAATAGCTCTGTGATCTGAAATGAGTGCCCTATCATCTCATATTCTAAGTTTCCTCAACTGTAAAATGGTGAAGCGATTGTATCAACCTCATAAAGTTATCATGAGAACTAATTGGGATTAACTCATCAACTTAAAATAGCAACTTATATATCGTAAGCCCCAATAAATATTAATGAAAACCACAGTTATCTGGAAAATGTGTGTTAACGGAAGAATCGATAAAACTGCAGCCAGAGATGAAAACATAGGGAAAACGAGGAACAGACCATGACTCCCAAGTTTCAAGGCTGATTCAAGTAGAAACTTAAAAAATACCAATTATTGATTGTGGCAGAGTGCAACCGTCTTTATATCCTATAAGAACCAGAACTTGGCTTAGAAGCAAGCCCTGCACACCTGGGGGATGGTTGCAATGGGGGGAAAGAGTCCACTGTGACCAGAGCCCAGGGTGACCCCTAATCCATAGGGAGTTTTTCCCATAGCACTGGCAGTAACAACCCCATACTGAATGGAAGGAACACAACTAAAAAGTATGTCTGGATAAAAATAATACTTGAAACTCATCCTCAGCTCAAATATAGACCATATTGGCCTCAGAAATAAAGTGAGAAATTAAGGAAATTATCCAAATAACTCGTATTCTCTTCCAAAAACAGCCCGCTGCTTGGCTAAAATGATTTGAATGCACTTAGATACCTGAGCCCAAGTGCCTCCCTGGCTGGATAAGTTTCCATTCTCCACTTCAGTGTTCAATCAGACTCAGCCATCGTGTCTTAAAAAAGCCAAGGACTAACTTTAGCCACTGGCCCTGCTTTCAATAAAGCCTTATTTTAATAGAAACACTGTGTCTCTCTTCCAAGTCCCCACCTTTTTGGGGGCAGCTTGCCAGCAGAAGGCAAAAAGAAAATTCTAGCACATTGTCCCCAAATTCCAGGCAGATCACAAAAATAAACTGTCCCAGAATGTATTCCTTTTAAGAAAAACTGCTTATTCAAGGCTTGCTTTTCTTGTTTGCCTTCCTTCTCCCCTTTCCAAACACTTTTTCTTCTAACATCATGCTGTAAAGTTGCCATCTGTCTCAAACATACACATACACAAAAGGGAAATCCACTTACAATGAATACTGGAAAGAAGAAAAATAAGTTGGTTACAAATGGGTGTTCTGCCGCTTATGACTTTCCCAACCAAGTGGCCAAAATCTGAATTACCTCCCAGTCAGTTGTCCCCCAGTTTGGCTGTCAAGACAAGAGTAAAAACAAATGAATAACTCTATTTTAAAAATATTTATGTTTGCATAATATTCCCAAGGGAACACTTGATTTTTATAAACCTGTGTTATACGGATGGTCAGGAATTAAATTTTATAAATAAGAAAAATGAAACCCAGAAAGTGAACCACCACTGAAGATCAAAGGGTAGTTGAGGATTTCAAAGTGTGCATCTAAGGATCCCCTGCATCAGAATCAGCGGAGCCTCTTGTTCAAATGCCTCTTTTTGTAGCATAAATTGGATAATACCATTCCCCTGATCAGTAGCTGTCCATTCAAATAGAAATCCACACATAGGTTTCACAGTCCTCACCACGGGCCACCGGTCATGTCCCTGTCCACCTCCAGACCTCACCTGCTGCTGTTCTTCCTTCTTCCACTCTCTACCCACCACAGCCTTCTTTGTGGCCCTCGTTTATGTGATGGATGTTCCTGCCTTGAGGTCTTGCATGAGCTATTCTGTCTACTTGGAAGTTTCTTCCCTCAGATCTCTCAGTATGAGGTGCTTCCTCCATATTTGAGTCTTTGAAAAGCCATATCTTGTCTATACTAGCAACTATAGTCCAGCAAACTGTGTATCCATTTATTCTATCTTAATTTTCATCTTATTTAGCAGTCTGAATTTAAGTTATTTACTGATAATGTGTTTATTAGTTACTTTTCATGCTACCACAAACACACATACACAGAGGGAGACCCATGTTTGACTCAAAAGTTTTGTAAGGCAGTAATGTGTCTGTTTTGTTAAGATAACAGAGAATAGTGCAAAGCATAGGGCAACACAGAGAACCTATTGCCAATAAAATGCAGCTAACCTGGCATCATGTCAGGCCTATGGAGTACCTATTTAGGAGCAGGGGCCTGGAGATACGCATTTTAAGTCATTTTCTAGGTGACTTCAAAGCCCGTTAATATTTCAAAAGTCCAGATAATAAATCCTTTAGCTGGGACTAGACAAACACATTTGACCACTGTTGGCATGTTCTCCAATGCACCGACCTCCAGTGTTAAATGACTGGTCTCTTTCAAGCGGCAGCTCTAGCAGGAACATTTTTTGGAGATTCAGACTGGGTTTTCACTGTACGTGCAAATTTAGTGGTACCTCAAACTGCTTTTCCAAAATTCAATATTTCTGTCTCTCACGTAGGCTTGGACTTTTATGAGAAGCTAAGAATTACTTGTGCAAATTGAGGGAGAGAATATTCTATAAGAAGCTAGGTTTCATTCTCTGTTGACTCATGGGCTGCTTATGAGATCTTGGGTAATTTCATTAATTTCTCTGGGTCTCATTTTCCCCATCTGCAAAGTGAGGGTGTTGAGCTAGATTATGTCTACAGTCCCCTTCGCACAAATATTTTGTGGCACTACGTCATTCCAGTGAACTCAGAAAGAGCCTTTGCAGTTGTTTTCAGTATTGTGAAAGGGCTCTGAACAGCCCAGCATTCATGCCATGTGGCCCAGGCCAACCACAGTGGCCCAACCCCTGTCTAATGCTTAGCATCTTGTCTTGTGAAAGAAAGACAAGAAAATACCCCACTCACATTGAAAACACAAATGCATCTGTGCTGATTCCATCTGATTCCATTTAGAAGCTGCTAAGGGATGGTTCAGTTGGGCAGCTGGTAAGATTCACAACTGTTCAATTTGTTTAAAAAAATTCTAATATTTGTCAATGACCTAAATAGAATGTTCTTCCATCCTTCATCTTACACACACACAAACACACACACACACACACACACACACACACACACACACACACTTTAGGAAAACCTACTAAGAGGAATCTCCAAACATTCTTCTGAAGGACTCAAAAGCCAGAGAGTCAAGCATTTTTGCAGCATTTTTGTAACATGTATCAGCTAAGTTAAGGAAATCCACTGCTCATGCTTCATGTTTTAACTTGAAAATAAGGATAGAATAAATCAACCTGATGTTTCTAAAGGAAAGAGGAGGGCTGTCTTTATTTGTCAGACTGGCACTAGGCAGTCCATGACATGCACTGCCAGGAAGTTCTTTAAAATAGAAGCCATTTGGTGTACAATGGATGGAGGGGTGTTTTGTGGCAGGAAGAGGGGGTGGCAAGGTGTTAATGGCAGGTGGGAGGGGAAGCTAGTGATGAGTAAGGGTATGGTTGGGCTATCACATTCAGAGAGCAGGCAGGATAGATAATATTGGTTATATATGCCAAGGGGAAGAGATTGTGAAAAATAGAGGAGAAAAATTAACACTGTGATACAGTTTTTCTTAGCTGAACTTTTAGAAATGTGATTCTCAATCTTGGTGGAGATTCCTCTTTGGTCATCAGTAATTACAACATATTTTACCCAGATTATTAACTTGAAATAAGATTCCTCCACTTTAGAAGAAAAACCTATCACCTGATGAACTGCAAATACTTTCCCTTGTTAGAGTCGCTCTGTATTTAAATTTCAGATGATCGTATGTGTGGATGCAAATATAAGATTCATGAGGTGTGAGTATAAGCACATACCAAATGTCTTAAGCCCTGCACACAAATCAGTCTCTTCGTCTCACTTCTCATGTAAATGGTAACCAATGGGACCATGTTTCTGTGTTAAAAAGTACAAATGATCAAGTGCTTCATATAAGTGCTTCTGTTTATCTTTTGATGCCTGAGGATCCTAACTCAGAGGAAAAGAGAACCTGCCATAAATTCAATGAGGCCACACCCCCTAATGGGGACCCACAGGCCTTATTTGTTCAATAAACAGCAATGGATCTGGGAAACAGACCTGCATCTCACCTTCCCCAACCTAAAATGTGTTCTTTCTCATAAAACATTACCCAGTTGTTGACTGTTAGCCACAACATAGATACCGGGTTCCATCAAGACTTCGTGTACTTTTCACTTTCAACAACTGGCATCACAGATGTGATCAAAAGAGTCTGTAAATGCCACTTAAAAGGCCGACAGCATTATACCACAGTGCAAAATGCCATCCAAGGAGAAATGACTACTAAAGATTCTAAAGGGAATTCTTCTACCCAATGGCTAGCAGCATTTTTGTAACATGTATCAGCTAAGATAAGGAAATCCACTGCTCATGCTCAAAAAAGTAGGATTTTTTCTTCTTCCATCAGTCCTATAGGGTAAACTACTAATGTTTAAAATGCAAAAGTACAAAACTGCACAAAGACCTCATAGTTTTTTTTCCCCAGAGTATTCTTAGCCAAGACTTTTAAGAAATTTACTCCATGAAGCTGCTTTCAGTAGAAGCTACGGGTTATTGACGTTGTGTTAATGGACCTCTGTAATTCATTGGGTCCTCTTCAAAACCACATCTGAGGACTCCAATTTCTGATAGTTGTTCTTTGTTATTTAGCAAAGAGATCCAGAATTTTCTAAGAAGACAATCTAAACAAGGCTCTAAAAAAGTCACTGAAAATGTCAGCCTAGCCAACAGAGAAAGGTTGAGAGAGCAGCGAAGGCATAGCGTATACTTTTCCATCTATTCAATCTGACCCTGGGCTTGCTGCCATAATCTTTTTTTAAGGTTAGTGATGGGAAGGCTGCCGCCTGAATGTTTGCAGAGATCCCCTAACATCCTCTGCTGAGGAACCTTAAACCTCAGGTACTATTTCAGAGGAAATGGACAGCACCAAACACAGAAAATTAGCTGCAGCAGACCCTGGATCTAAGTAAGTTCCACTAGCCTTTCTGAAATCACTTAAAGGCTGGGTTGTTGGGGGCACCGAAGGGGGTGAGTAGGGTATATGGGTGTGTGTGTGTGTGTGTGTGTGTGTGTGTGTGTGTGTGTGTCTATTTTCCCCCAACTTGGACCTTTGCCTAAATATTTTAATAGGTGCAGCTTCCTTCCTAAAGAGAAGGAAGAAGAAAGAAATTAAGACCATTTAGCTAAGCAATTTTAAACAATTTTTGCAAAAAATAATAATAAAAGACTTTAACAAAATTGCAGCTATAGCAGGTCTGTGAGGGTAACTTAGTAAAATACTCGGTGGAAGGCTGCAAACCTCTAATGGAAAGTCGAATAAGTGGCTGAGGCCAAAGTAGGCATTAATTACAATGAAAAATCAGTTTAGAGTAGGCCACAACTAAATTGGAAGCTGGTCCTCTAGGTAAAACAAAGAAAGTGAACAGCAGCCTCAGATTTGATTACATGGCAATACAAGAAAAATGTGCTGTATGTTGTCTATTATTAAAGCTGCTTTGGGGCTCTGTGTTGGAGGCCTCAGGGATTTTAATAAAAAATTAGTAATAGGTCTGCTGCCCTGGCTCACTGTGGCTTTTTGGGGTTTTTGTGGGTTCAGGGCTGGTCCTGCAGTGCAAATTAAGTCATTTCAGACAAGCAGCCTCAGAAAGTGTTATGTGATAGCAAAGTTCAAATACTGCACTCTGGCTCTGAAAGGACACAGTCCTGCGCTGGAGGCTGATTCACAGTTTCAAAGAAATAATAAAATTTCATCATAAGAAGGAGGAAAGGGAAATGAAAAGCAAGAAAAATGGTAAAAAAGCAACTGGTTGTTTTGTGTGTCTTTAATTGCTCTTGCCAAATACTGGTCCTGGTATATAAACTATATGAGTGCATAAAATATTGCCAACGAGTGAGTTGATGGCAGAAAAGGCAACTGTTAGCCTGGGATTTTTCCTTTTTTTTTTTTGCCTTACAAATGTTAACTCTATAACTCTTCTTATATTGATTTAGTGATATTAATAATATTGTCTTTATTGCTAATATCACCATTGGGTCCATGGCCCGACCATATAGATCCTAGCCAATGAAACTAACAAAAGTTCACCCTGATTAAGGTATCAAGCCTATAAACCTACATTCCTTCAAAGATGAAAACGTCTGGGGCAAATTATTCTCTACAAGACAGCTATGTGAAGAGGATATTTCCCAGCCTTTTCTGGGTTTATGGCTGGCATTGGCTATCACAGACAAACAGTCCCTGGTCTTAGAATCCTGATAAATGCTGCACAGATTCAATAAACTGAAAGTGCCTGGATAGGGGGTGCATTTCCAACCTGGACCCTTGCCCAGATAGCTGAATAGGCTCAACAGGGAGACAGAATGAAGTGTTGATGTGTGATGGACATAAGAAGCGTGTGCCTGTGTGAGCATGAGTGTGTGAGGGTATGGGTATGGGTATGGTAATGGAGGCAAAGGGCTTTCAGTGAGAAAGAAAATGAACTCTGTCCAAGTAATTTAAAAATTCTTCATCATAATCTCTTTTTTTAACTTTAAGAAATAAGGAAGATTCCAATCTATGCCAATGTGGGAATTGCCCGTGTCCAGCATCAAACAATATCCAGTTTTAGGACCTGCCTAACCAGATGGCAGAGGATGTGGCAGTATAACTCACTGGACTGATTTCAAGAGGATCCAGGAAATTCCAATTTGGGAAAGCACCTTCTTCCCCTACCTGCTGATCCAAACCTAACATGAAATGAGTTACAGAGCCACTCCTTTACTTTACAGCATTGGCTGCTATTAAAATGCAGGTAAAGAACAAGGGGTCAGGCCAGCTAGATAAGGAGTTGGTTTAAGAAGATTGAACATAAAGTTTATAAAAGCCATAGCTTCTCTAAGTGTCATTTCTCAGAGCTTCAGGCAGTCTCTCTGGGGTCATGGAGGAGTTATCCTCTATCTTTCGCAGAAGCCAGAGAACGGGGAAGGGGGTCCTTTAAAGGGGAAAAGTATCTTGACTGCAGACTGCGGGGTCACATAGACTTAAAAAAGCAATCATTCCGCTCCATTCAGGCTCACAGCAAATATCTGTTGAGCATTAACAAGGTGTCAGACATTGTTCCAACTGCTGTGCAATCAGAAGTGGAAAGACAGTTCCCTCTGTCATCATCCCCAGGTTCCCAACAACCAAAGTCTCATAAAACTTTGCTTTCCCAAGTTGCTGAAAAAGTGGAGCCACAAAACAAAAAGAGGATGAGAGAGTATCCAACTATGGCCAACATAAGAAAGAGGGCAAGATGGTCACAGTTTAGTTCAAGCACACAAAGGCCTGAAAATACTGACACTCATTCAAAGATGTCAACTGGAAGATGCTAACAGGTGGCTTCAGTTCTTCCAGCACTTTGGTTGAAATAATCATACTATATTTCTTTTCTGATTCTATAATTAAAAAACCTGGTGGCAATGATTAATGTTTTTACTCCAATAACAGCACCAATTTTAAAGCAAACTGTGCAATATCATCTTGTACCAATAAAGCATTACATCACCTCAAATATTTTCAAAGTAGGGTACAGCTTTTCAGAAGTTACATAATGATTTGATAAGGATATTTCCAATGTATCTCTTGTTCAATAAATAGCAGGCTACTAAGTTATAAAATTATACACGTAAGTTATGAAATTATATATATATACAGGAATCTCAGAATAAAAACCTCAGAATAGAAAAATCACATATTGAGATTTGAAGCAATGATAGACTATTTTTAAAGCTGATCCTTTCAAAGTGGAGATTTCCCCACACCCCATACTTTATTATAAATAGAGGACCTTAAAAGAAGTAAAATTTTCCAACCTGGATATGTTTTCCCAGTGCTTATGACTCCTTCTAGACCTATACCACCTATACAAGAACTTCACTCTTTTTTTTTTAACATTTTTTTAAAATATATTTTATTGATATTTTACAGAGAGGAAGGGAGAGGGATAGAGAGCTAGAAACATCGATGAGAGAGAAACATCGATCAGCTGCCTCCTGCACACCTCCCACTGGGGGTGTGCCCGCAACCAAGGTACATGCCCTTGACCGGAATCGAACCCGGGATCCTTCAGTCCGCAGGCCGACGCTCTATCCACTGAGCCAAACCGGTTTCGGCAAGAACTTCACTCTTGACTAAGGGGCTTGACTAAGTTCACAGATACTCAATATTTAAATAACATGTAAATATATTATCATATTATGGAATAATTTTATGTGGAAGTCAAAAATACTTACTAAACCTTAAACTGAATTCACTGAATCAATCTCTAACTCCAGATGAGTTTGGAGAGGAATATATTTTCTACCCAAGTCAAAAATTATAGAAATTTCCAGTATAACTCCCTCCCCCTAATTGTGAAGCTGTATAATTTAAGTGTTTAATGTGATATGGAGAGGAATAGATGTACAGAATTCAAGTCCTTGAATCTTCAACCAGCCCCAAAGGACAAAAACTGTGTCTATCTTAGGTCTTATTCAGAACTGAATTCCCATTACTCATGATAGCATCTAGCAGTGACAATAAATATTTGCTGACTGGCTGATGGTAATATCAGAAATGTTCTGGTAACACTCCATAAACAGGAAAAGATGCCCATTCTTAGCATTTACAAACTGCAGAGTGTATATAAAGGCAATATTTTTATGTCAAGTTTCCTCTTTGAGACAATAGTCTTTGGAGTCAACAAAGGTGTGTGTGTGTGTGTGTGTGTGTGTGTGTGTGTGTGTGTGTGTGTGTTGTGTCCTTTAATTTGGCCATTAGTAATAAGGCCTAGTTCCTCTTTTCAGGATATTCACCCTCTAACAGATGAGACAGCCCCAACAATGACACAACATGATAGTGCCATCAGGTGAATAGAAACAGAATCCAATGGAAGCACAGAAAGGGCAGTGCTCTCCTTGTATTCTTAAGGATGTAGTTTTGGAGCTTGGCTGAAAACTGAGGCCCAGTTCCAACTGAAGTTGTCAATTGGGAATCATTGGGAACTTCTAAAAACAGTTTCAGAAAAAAGGTTAAAGAGATGCTGTGGAGCATCTATGAATAGACTTATTTTCAAAAAGCACCATTGAGAAGGAAGAACTTGAGAGACAATGGGTGTTCACATGAGAAAGATGTACGGTCACCCAAACTGAAGATGCAAGACAGAGAGAGAATATTTGCTGGAGCAACGGTCCAGGATGCAGGATTCAGTTTCCAAGAACTAGTCTTGAGAGGAGTTGGTCCATCGTTTTCCAAACCAATAGGGAAGGAGTAAGAAAGGACAAAGATATAAATAAACTTGGAACTAAATGGAAAAGGAAGTTGAGAGCACTGCTACCTAATAAAAATAGTAATAGCTACAATTGAAGGTCTACTGTGTTCTGAGCTCTTTGAACCCATCATGCCACTTAGTTTTTCTGACAAATTTTGTGAAGTATGGTTCTCAAATAACAAAATGAAAGTTTAGAAGGACTAAGTCACATGGCCAAAGTCACACAGGTGGTAGTTAGTGGAGCCAGAATTCTAATTTTGCAAAATCCAGAGTCCTTATTTTTCCACCATACAGACCATCACCCATGACCTTCTTTTTCTTTATTAAAGTAGCAGGCAGGTTTCCCACTAAAAGAAGGGGTGACAGCCCTAGCCGGTGTTTCTCAGTGGTTAGAGCATGACCTGCAAACCCAAGGATCAAGAGTTTGATTCCCAGTCAAGGGCACATACCTGGCTTGAAGTTTGATCCCTGGTCCCAGTCTGGGCACATGTGGGAGGCAACCAATCAATGTGTCTCTCTCACATTGATGTTTCTCTCTCTCTCCCTCCCACTTTAAAATCAATGGAAAAAAATATCCTCTGGTGAGGATTAACAAAAAAAAGAAAGGGGTCTAAGGACAAATTGGTAGTTTAAACAAATGATAAAATATTAGAAAGGAATGGAAAGGGAGTGACTTGCTATTTAAACGCAGCTTTAAGAGTTCAGCTGAGGTTGAAAAGTGTACATTTTTATCAATCAGCGAAATCCCAAGATTTCCTTCAGCACCAGCAGGAAAAGGGAGAAATGTATTTGTGTTGACCTGGACTTGGAGGAGGACAAAGTTGATAATAAATTGAAGATATGAGATAAAAATGTAGTTGAAATGATTGACTGTTGTACCAAGGTCAGATGGGAGGAAGGGGTTGTAAAAGGGAGTCTAAAGATGGATACAAAGATGGAAATATTTTGACAGATATGAACTGACATGAAGACATGAGAGGATGAACTATATATGGTATCCAGAAAGAAAAAAACTCTGAGTAACAGGTTAAAGCAGTTGAATAGTAACAACATAATCCTAGCCATTCAGATGAGTTGCTAAAGGACTGGAGGCAACAGATAATGGAAAAAATAAATATCAAGGAAACATATCACTAGCATATTAGTACATTATCAAAATGGAGTTTAGATAAATGGATAATGCAGGTGATTGATTAGACAGAAAGACCTATATGGAACAAAATCCTAAAGGAAATTGAGAAATTACTTGAAGTTCTGTAAGTATATATGGGAAAGATGGATGAATGGATGTATAGATTGATGATGATGGGTGGATGGATGGATGGATGGATGAACTGATTACTGGATGGTAGGTGGTGAATGGGCATGTACTTCAGAGAAGGATATTTGTTGAACAACAATAAAAAAGTGCATTGTCTTAAAATACCAAAATAAATGGACCAATTATGCCACACTTTGTTTCACATAACGATCTACCACCTTACACTCAGAGAATAATAGATTGGGAACAACCAAAATAAAAATAAACCTATGTAAAAACAACAACAAAGTAATAGTAGTTTCTGTTACATATTGTTATTATGCAATTTGTCTGTGATTTTTATTTTCTTCTTTGTACTTGCATATACCCCCCAAATGGTCTACAGTGAACCAATATGAAAAGATAATGTTTTAAGGAAAAATGTGTATCACACTATAGGCATAAAGGACACTACAAATTATAAATACACTGTGGGAATTATTGGAAGGCCTATACACATTTTCATAATTTAATATATATATATATATATATATATATATATATATATATATATATATATATATATATTAGTATGAGTACATATAAGCATATATATGATAGGTATATGCATATATAATACAAATATATATATACATACATTGTTCAATATGTACACACATATGTATATATACATTTTTTCTGTATATACACATATATGTGTGTATTTAGGTTTCAACATGGCTATAGGAGACATAATCACACATATTACCCTCTAAGAAAAGAATAAATATTAAGTAATTTTATCACTACTGTAACAATAACAAAAAATTTTACCTAGAAAAATTGAGCTAAATATCAGTATTTCTCTCTTAAATTCTATGAGTGGTTTGCTTTATTTAAAGAATAAATACATCAATATTACCTGACTAGAGGCCCGGTGCATGACATTTGTGCAGTGAGGGGGGAGGGGTCCCTCAGCCCAAACTGTGCCCTCTCGCAGTCTGGGACCCCTCGGGGGATGCCCGCCTGCCAGCTTACGGCCTACAAACCCAAGGGTCAAGCTGGCAGGCGGACATCCCCCAAGGGGTCCTTAGTACTGCCACAGAGGTGGGAGAGGCTCCCGCCACTGCCGCTGCACTCGCCAGCCGTGAGTCCTGCTTCTGGCTGAGTGGTGCTCCCCCTGTGGGAGTGCACTGACCACCAGAGGGCAGCTCCTGCATTGAGCATCTGCCCCCTGGTGGTTAGTGCGCATCATAACAACCAATCATTCTGCAGTTCAGTCAATTTGCATATTAGGGTTTTATTATATAGAACTAGAAGCCTGGTGCACAAAATTCACACACTGGGGGGGGGGGGGAGTGTCCCTCAGCTCAGCCTGCACCCTCTCCAATCTGGGACCCCTTGGGGGATGTCTGACTACTGGCAGTCGGACATCCCTCTCACAATCCAGGACTGCTGGCTCCCAACCGCTCGCCTACCTGCCTGCCTGATTGCCCCTAACCACTTCTGCTGGCCAGCCTGATCACCCCCTAACTACTCCCCTGCCAGCTTGATTGACGTCTAACTGTTCCCCTGCTGGCCCGATTGCCCCCAACTGCCCTCCCCTGCCAGTCTGGTCCCCCCTAACTGCCCTCCCTGCCAGCCTAGTCACCCCCAACTGCTCTCCCCTGCAGGCCTGTTCCCCCCAACTTCTCTCCCCTGCAGGCCTGGTTCCCCCCAACTGCCCTCCCTCCCCTGCAGGCCCGGTCACACCCAACTGCCTTCCCCTGCAGGCTTGGTCACCCCCAACTGCCCTCCCCTGCAGGCCTGGTCCCCCCAACTGCCCTCCCTGCAGGCCTGGTCCCCCCAACTACCCCCCTTTGCTGGCCTGGTCACCCCTAACTGCCCTCCCCTGCAGGCCTGGTCCCCTCCAACTGCCCTCCCCCCCTGCTGGCCTGGTCACCCCTAACTGCCCTCCCCTGCAGGCCTGGTCCCCCCCACAACTGCCCTCCCTCCCCTGCCAGCCTGATCACCCTTAACTGCCCTCCCCTGCTGGCCTGATTGCCCACAACTGCCCTCCCCTGCCGGCCATCTTGTGGTGGCCATCTTGTGCGAGGGCATGACGGTCAATTTGTATATTACCTCTTTATTATATAGGATGGTATTAATGAGTAGCCAGATCCACATAGGCCTTCTAAGGAGAGGCAAATAACTATTGTATTTTCCTCTCCTTTGATCCATATCTGTTTTCTTCTGTTTTGTAAGGGGTTTGGGACCATGACACCCATTCCACTGACTTTTTGCACCTTGCTCTCTGGAAAGGTTTGGCTAGGGACAAGAGGGCATCAAGGATTCAGACACAGAATGAAGCCTTTTCTTACAGAAACAATTATGTGACAGATTGCACTTGGTTTTACCAACCAGGGTCTAGAAAGGGAAAGGAAGTCCCACTTAGTTTGCAAAAAGGTCCCTGAAAACATTTTCCCAGCCTGGGAAGACTGTTCAACCCCATTCAAGGTGCTCAGACTCACAGTGGGAGCCCTGATTAGTTCTGCTTCCAGATCTTTTAAGAGGCAATATTGTCTCTTCAACAAAGATTCTTCTGCATTTGCTAGTATCAATGAACACTTTAATCAGGTATGTTTTCTAAGTCAATACCTGGCATCACATACATGACTTCATCTAAGTCAATGATTCTGAACAGCAATGCATTCAGGAGCTGAAAACATGGACAGGGAACTGAACTCAAACTCAAACTTTAGGAAATTTAGGATTGGCATTACAACATGTTACCAACCCTATTCTCTCATATGTTAACTTGCAAAGTGTTTAGATCCTCCCAAAACTGTTCTCATAAGGTATTCTAGGGCTTTTTATTCCAAAGCCACACAAAAGGGGGAAAGGGGGGGATGTGGAAGATTGAAAGAACAACTTCACTGGAGAGTCATCTTTAGATGCATTTTCTAGACTTGCTTGTCCACCCTTTCACATACCCCATTTTCACAAAGATAACTCAGGAAAAGACATTGCAAAATTATTCATTTGAAACCCTAATTATATTTTTCTGTATCATCCTTCAGTTGAACCAAAGTGTCTGCTCTTATTACTGCCCCAACTACTAATGAACAAAAAAAGGGCTTGAATTTCATGAGTCTGTGAGATTTTCACCTTTCTTAAATGTATACTAAGGGCCTCCTTAGTCAATATTTTCACAAACAGACAGTTGTAATTAATCCAGGTTTTACCTAAGCTAACAAATGGTTCTCCTTCACAATAGCAGCGTAAGCTGATTCGCGAATGTGCTAATGTCCTCCAGGTTGCTGACAGAGCCCACAGTTACACAGTAAGGAGTGTGGTATAATAAGAAATACATTTGGTCTTTATTGCCTGTTGCTGGCACAAAACTCCTATGCCCTTTTCCTGATAGGAGTATCTTTTGTTACTCATAAGGAGCCCCCTTCTGAGCAAACCTGAGTATAGGCTAATCAGGTGACTTGGGGTGGAGCCTCTATCCAGCCTCAGGATGGGGCTGGTCACCAGAGAAAAAGTCATTAGAGAGTTGGAACATTCAGTCCTACCCACTGGAAAGGCTGGAAATTAAAACTCTGTAACAACTCCAACAGAGAGATTTTTTTCTCTCTCAGGTTGATGAAAGTATCCACTCACCTGAAGGGTGGCATACCCCAGGCCCCAGAGGACAGAAGCTCCACACTGGTGACTCAGGTGTTGTGCTGGTAGTCACATCCTAGGTATTGTACCACCTCTGTGTTCTGGAGCAGACACGACTACAGGCCTTCTGAGATAACACACAAGTCCCAGCCTGCTGCACTTTTATGGTACTGAAGGTTGAGAGGATGTCTCTATGCTTGAAAGAAATAGCTCTCCTGATTTTAGAACCAGGAAAATTCAGGCCACACTTCTAAGATGTCCAGTCTCATGGGGAATCAACCCAAGCCAAGAGTAAGACTAGATACCCCAAATGGCATCCTGATCTGTTTCCCCTGCCTCTACCTTTTTCTATGTTCCAGAAGCACCCAGTGATAAATAACTAACTGATTTAATGTGATTAAACAGTCATGTTTATTCTTTGAGTGCTCCTCTCAATCCCTCTTCCAACCTTTGATTAAGATATAAATACAGTATATAGAGATAGAGACAGACAGGGTAGAGAGGAGTGGAGACAGAGAGAGATTATTGACTTGAGCCCAGGCCTGGGAATTAGGGTTGGCAGCTGAACTGCTGCTGGTTTCCTCTATAGCATTGAATGATTTGACTATGTAAAGACCCCTGGGGTAAAACAGACACCTCTCATAGAAAAGTCACAAGAACAAAAAGGGAAGAGGAAGGAAAGGGAAAAGAAGATTTAATTTTAATTGTCTCAGGCATGTTTTCCAAGTCAATTACTGGACCTTTCTTTAATACCAGCTGCTCTGTGTGAAACCGGAAGGAGCCTGAAATTGTCAGTCATGATTGGCAGCTCCAGCAACAGCCAATGTTGGCAGGCCCAGCTCACAGGTGAGCTTCTACCTCTGATGAGCCTCTCACGACCTGCCCAGCAAGAAGCAAGAAAGGCAGCCACCTGCACACCCCCATAACGCCTAACTGTGTGAAGTCAGTGTGTATACATCTGCCAGAAGGAGGGTTAACCCAAGGGGCCGTATTTGCATTCAGCCTTCTGATTCCCTGAGACTCTCTTCATTTACCAACAGAAAAAGAGAACTTTTCCCATCCCTGAATTTAGTTTTGAGGACTTAAATAAATGCATGTGATCGAGCGTACAAAGAAGCAGAAAAGAGAGTTGAAAACTTCAGTCCAGGATTCCACAGAGCCTTGCCTCTGCTGTCCTCCTCTGCATTAAACTAGTCATGACCTTCCAGGTGTCTTTAAGGTTGAAGTGTTTGCTGGACCATTTTGAGCTGAGCCGGTCGGTTCCACGTGACCCTCCTGACATCAAGAGGCAGGCTTTTAAAAGAACAGAGGCACCTTGTCAGGGCTCAGGGGTCACTAATAGCCTGCCTTGGGCCCTCCAATGGGTCATGTTCAGCTTCCTCGTTCAACACAAAGGGAAAGGCGAGGGAGGCTGGGGAGGGGAGGGTGATAATTATCATTCTGGTGGTTTTTTTTTCCTCAGGCCCATGTTATGCTCCATGTCACTGTGTTAATGTGCCTGCAACCAGGGAGACACATAATGCTCCTCTCAGCCCTGTTTATTAGCAAGATCCATTTGCAAAAGGCCCTTCTTTTGTGCCACACTATGAATGTGCTTTGATGGCAATTACGGCAGTCCTTTTGACATGAAGATCCACAGGCTGCCCTAGTTAAGCCAGTAATTAGCCTGTCCTCCTTTTTTTATATATATTATTATTGAGAAACTACAAATTATCCTCCTATGTGCACCGGCCACTGCTTTTTCTCCTTTCTATTCTCCCACTCTCTCCTGCTCACTAGGTCCTGCAGCTCGCTCGCTCTTTTCTCTCTCTCCCTTCTCTCCCTCAGCACTTTGGGTAAGCGGAATGCAGCTGCACAAAAGCGAGATAAAGCTCGACCATCAAGATGATGAACAATCTGGATGAAGAGCCTTCGAGATGAACACAAAAGCTGGAGAAGTGCAGTTGATGTCGGCCGGGACAGCTGAAGAATGCTGCGGTCTAAGGATGAATAGCCCTCATTTGTGAATATACAGATTCTCCGTGATGAATAAAAACTGAGTGGAGGTCACAATAAATAAACTTTTTCCCCTGTCTTGTTCAATAATAATTCAGGTTCCCGGCACCAAACAGCTGTAAATTGAAGGTTGTGCTTAGTTTTCTCAACTCTCAAAGGGGATAATTAAGCTAAGATCACATTGTTTGATATATTAGTGTAATGATGAGCTACTATATTCTGCTTGTTTTGAGTTATTTTCGTTTTTCTTTCCCATTGTCTTTTTTTTAAATTCCATTTCAAATATGCTTTAAATGTAGGAACATCAGTGAGTTTGCCCTGTGTTTGGATCTATTTGAAATGTATTCATATAACATTTAATTAAAGCGGCAACATCCCCCTTTAGAAAATGGGTGGAGGTAGAAATATCTGTATTATCTGATGAGTTCTGACATAATCTTGCCAAAAGGCTGACTCTTTTTCTTTATTGGTGCAAGATAATTAGACCATCATTAACCTCCTGTAGCATCACTGTCAGTTTGTCTTGTTGTATAAAATCAGGATTTGGGTAGATTTTCATAATTTTGCTTAAGATGACTGAGAAGGCAAAATTCAGTTATGAAACATGCTCAGCTTAGAGGATTTCTGGCAACCAGAATCCACAAGGCTCCACTTTATGAAGGAACTCAGCCCAGGGTAAAGGTTATGAACAGTGTCCCTCTCTCTTTATAACACCCTCCCATTTGTGAAGTCTTGACAATAAAAAGGCCCAAATGCTGTTTTGTGTTTTATTAACGTAGGTGAGGTCATCATTTTCCTCTGACAATTTTTAAGCTGAAATATATTAGACAAGCTGAATCTTTTCATCAAATGACAAAAGGAACTGTACATTTCTAGAGTCTATTTTTATTTTTGAGGGGGTAATCATAAAATATTCTTCATTTCAAAAGCAGCCATTTATTGCTGAATATTTGGTGAATTTTTGTATTCCTTTGATTGGTTGGTTAGTTGATTTTTTTCCCTGGGAACCTTTCTATTTTCCCCAGTTTGCCCCAATCCAGTGTGGACTACCATATCCATCATCAGGAAGGTCTCCAGAGCTCAACCAGGTATGGAAAACTGTTTAAGAGCAGGAACACTGAGAAGTATGGAAAAGTAGAAAGAACCCACTCCTGATTCAGTGATGATCTATGCCCCTGGAATGAAGAGGAACTTCTTAAGGGCCTAGCCTGGAGACCTTTAACTCAAGGATAGCCCAGCCATTGCATGATGGGAAACCACACTTCCTCATAACTCCTCCAGTCTACTCAGAGAAGCCTTAGACTAAGGGAGGCAAGTAGTTACAATGCCCTGTCTATGTGTGCAACATGAGAAAGCAAAGGCAAGAAAAGGCCTTGGACAATCCAACACAGAAGAGCCACTCACAGAATAGACCTGGGAGAGAACTCTCATACTCATTTGATTTGTTGCATCAATAAATCATCCATAAATAGAGAGAAATCATTTGGAAGGCCTCAATCTAAGGCCATCATTTCCACCTCCATTTGCTGCCATCTTGGGGCTGCTTTTTAAAGGGCCATCACATCCATTTGGGAAATGTTACACAGGTTGAGGCCAGGCAGGCTCGATTTAGGAATTCACCTGACTCAACTTGTAGAAGCTTAATAAACTTTTAAGTGCTGGGAGCAGGCCAGGACTGGTGTAATATGCAGGACTGTCTAAAAACCCAGGTAATTAGCATTTCTCTCACCTTTCTCCTTAAGACTTACTCATTCAACCCACAATTTCTTGAATACCTGCTGTCACCTCAGCACTTTTGCAGACTGTGCAAAACAGGTCATGTTCCTGCTTTCATGGCACTTACATTTCAGTGGGAAGGACAAAGAGAAAACAAATAATTAAATAACATACAGCATACCAGATGGTAATGAATGCTACAAGAAGTATGAGGTAGGAAGGTGTGGAGGAAGTGGATGCATTGTAATAGCTGGTCAGGAAAGGCCTACGCACTGTTGCCCACACTTGACTACAGCCTGGGACAAAGTGATGGATGGAGCAATGCAAAAGCCATGCAGCGTTTTAGGAAAAGGGTTTCCAGGTGAAATGAGCCCTAGCACAAGGGCCCTGAGGCAAGAGGATGTTGGGCAGGTGCCCTCATCAGCAGCCAAGGGGGCAAAGCTGAGGAAGAGTGAGCATGGAGCAGAAGGGGTCCTAGATGGTGTAAGGCAGTGGTCGGCAAACTCATTAGTCAACAGAGCCAAATATCAACAGTACAACGATTAAAATTTCTTTTGAGAGCCAAATTTTTTAAACTTAAACTTCTTCTAATGCCACTTCTTCAAAATAGACTCGCCCAGGCCGTGGTATTTTGTGGAAGAGCCACACTCAAGGGGCCAAAGAGCCTCATGTGGCTCGCGAGCCGCGGTTTGCCAACCACTGGTGTAGGGCATCTCACCATGATGCTGAAAAACTTTCTTGGTAGTTTACTCAGTCTGGACATTGAGGTAATTTGCTTCTATTAAAGTTTACATATATGAGGTTCTGAAAGAAATATTTGAAGGTGATGAGGGACTGATTAACTCACTGTAGTTTCATGTTATGAAATGATGGGTGTGACTAGCCAAAATATGGCACAGTTAAAAATGCCTATTGCAGGCACAAACAACATTCTCCCCTACCCCCAACCCCCCCCCCCCCCAAAATAGGCAAGAGATTTATATAGACACTTCACCAAAGAAGATATATGGATGCAAATAAATACATGAAAATTTGTTCAACATCATTAGCCATTATGGAAATGTAAATTAAACTATGAGATACCACTATATACCTATTAGAATTGCTCAATTTTAAAAATGATCATACAAAATGCTAACAAATATGTGGAGCCACTGGAAACCTCATATCTTTTTGGTAGGAAAGCTACATGGTAAAACCACTTTGCAATGTAATCTGACAGTTTCTTATAAAATTAAACATACCCTTACCATATGACCCAGCAATCCCTAATCCAAGGGAATCTCTTACTCATGTCTTCATACATGAACACATATAAACCTGAACACAAATATTTAGAGTACTTTCATTTATAATCACAAAAAGTTAGAAACCACACAAAGGTCCATTAAGCAGTGAATGGATAAATAAATGACAACACATTCATACAATGGAATATTCCTCAGCAGTAAAAGAAATGACTATGGCTACAAGAAACAATATAGATGAAACTCAAAAGTATTTTGCTAAGTGAAAAGAGCCAGACTCAAAAGGACACATAGTGTGATTCTATTTATATGGCATTCTCAAAAGGGCAAACTTATACTCAGTAATCAATCAAAGACTTCTGGAGGCTGGAGATGGGGGGAGAAAAATTGGCTACACAGAGGCATGAGAAGACTTTTTGCAATATCAGAAACATTCTTTATCTTAATGTGGGGAAGGTTACACACTACAGAAATTTGTCAAAACTTAGAGAAGAATATACCTTAAAAGGGTAAATATTATTGCATATAAATTATATCTCAAAAATGCCTACTGAAATATTGATACATTCTCAGTTGAGAGAATCTAAAGGTGATAGATTTTTAAACATTAATTTTAGCATTATCTTCCCAATGAAAGAAATAATTAATTTGTTAAGTAAATTCTCTCCACTGATCATCTAATCTCAATTTTGTATTGGAAAGCAGTGTTTTCATGGGACTATAGGCAGAGAAAAAATTAGAGATTCAAGCCCTGGTGAGTAGGACAATCTATTTCAAAACTGTCTCTACTCCCTACATCTCTGATTTTGCAAATGTAGACATCTGGATATTTCATGACACCGAGCAAAGCAGGGCTCTCCACGCCTTCACCAGCAGTCTCTGCGACAATCCAGTGAACTGGCAAAATACACACAGTCTCTTTGATCTGGTTTCCCTCTGCATTCACCCAACATATCAAAAACCCAGAATCAATCCAGATACTTATTAAGTACCTATTATTTGTAACACGCTTGAACAGATACACAAATGTGGTACTTACTCTTAAAAGGTCAGAATTCAATTAGGTGGGGAAAGATGTATATGACAAGATAAACTAAAAATGTACCACAGTATACAGAAAGCAGCCCTTAATTGGTGCAAGCAATCGCTATCATTCAAAACAGAAGTCTTTGACTTAAGAAAATAATAGTCATCATCATTCATTGAAAACCTATTGTCTGCCAAGCCTTTTACGTGCATCATCTTATTTAATCTTCATAAGAACTCTGAGACTTTATTTTTTTTTTTTTTTTTTTTTTTTTTTTTTTTTTTTTTTTTTTTATTTATTTATTTATTTATTTATTTATTTATTTATTTTTTTTCAGATTTTTATTAAGGTATTATATGTGTACATATCTTACCATTGCCCCCCACCCCCACCCCACTCCCATACATGCCCTCACCCCCCAATGTTTTGCATCCGTTGGTTACTCTTATATACATGCATATAAGTCCTTCAGTTGATCTCTTATTTCCCCCACCTCTCCCTAACCTTACCACTGTAATTTGACAGTCTGTTTGATGCTTTACTGCCTCTGTAACTATCTTTTTGTTCATCAGTTTATAATGTTTTTCATTATCCCCAAATGAGTGGGATCATGTGGTATTTTTCTTTCATTGACTGGCTTATTTCACTTAGCATAATGTTCTCTAATTCCATCCAAGTGCCTACAAATGGTAGTAATTCCTTCTTTTTTACGGCAGCATAGTATTCCATTGTGTAGATGTACCATAGTTTTCTGATCCAGTCATCTGCTGATGGGCACCTAGGCTGTTTCCAAATCTTAGCTATTGTAAATTGTGCTGCTATGAACATAGGGGTGCATATATCCTTTCTGATTGGTGTTTCTGGTTTCTTAGGATATATTCCTAGGAGTGGGATTACTGGGTCAAATGGGAGTTCCATTTTCAGTTTTTTGAGGAAACTCCATACTGTTCTCCACAGTGGCTGCACCAGTCTGCATTCCCACCAGCAGTGCACGAGGGTTCCTTTTTCTCCGCATCCTCGCCAACACTTGTCGTTTGTTGATTTGTTGATGATAGCCATTCTGACAGGTGTGAGATGGTATCGCATTGTCGTTTTGATTTGCATCTCTCGGATAATTAGTGACTTTGAGCATGTTTTCATGTGTCTCTTGGCCTTCCTTCTGTCTTCTTTCGAAAAGCTTCTATTTAGGTCCGTTGCCCATTTTTTTATTGGATCATTTATCTTCCTTTTATTAAGTTGTATAAGCTGCCTGTAGATGTTGGAAATTAAACCTTTATCAGTGATACCATTTGCAAATATGTTCTCCCATACAGTGGGGTTTCTTGTTGTTTTGTTGATGGTTTCTTTTGCTGTGCAAAAGCTTTTTATTTTGATGTAGTCCCATTTGTTTATTTTCTGTTTGGCTTCCATTGCCCTAGGGGTAGTATCACTGAAAAAGTTCTTTTGGCATATGTCTGAGATTTTGCTGCCTGTGGATTCCTCTAGTATTTTTATGGTTTCCCGTCTTATATTTAAGTCCTGTACCCATTTTGAGTTTATTTTTGTGTATGGTGTAAGTTGGTGATCTAGTTTCATTTTTTTGCATGTATCTGTCCAATTTTCCCAACACCATTTATTAAAGAGACTGTCTTGACTCCATTGTATGTTCATGCCTCCTTTGTCAAATATTAAATGCGCATATTGGTTTGGGTCGATATCTGGATTCTCTATTCTGTTCCATTGATCTATATGTCTGTTCTTGTGCCAGTACCAGGCTGTTTTGATGACAGTGGCTTTGTAATACAGCTTGAAATCTGGTATTGAGATCCCTCCTACTTTATTCTTCTTTCTCAGGATTGCTGTGGCTATTCGGGGTCTTTTTTTATTCCAGATGAATTTTTGGAGAGTTCTTTCTAGGTCTGTGAAATACGCCGTTGGTATTTTAATGGGGAGTGCATTGAATCTATAGATTGCTTTGGGTAGTATGGACATTTTAATGATGTTGATTCTACCAATCCATGAACATGGTATGTTCTTCCATCTGTTTACATCTTCCTCTATCTCTTTTTTCAGTGTCCTGTAGTTTTCCGCATATAGGTCTTTTACCTCCTTGGTTAGGTTTATTCCTAAGTATCTTAATTTTTTTGGTGCGATGGAAAATGGGATTGCTTTTTTAGTCTCTCTTTCTGTAAGTTCATTGTTGGTGTATAGAAATGCCATAGATTTCTTGGTGTTAATTTTGTATCCTGCTACATTGCCGAATTCATTTATTAAGTCTGTTAGTTTTTTGATGGAGTCTTTCGGGTTTTTTATGTACAATATCATGTCATCTGCAAATAAGGACAGCTTTACTTCTTCTTTTCCAATTTGGATGCCTTTTATTTCTTCTTCTTGTCTAATTGCAGTGGCTAATACTTCCAGTACTATGTCAAACAGGAGTGGTGAGAGTGGGCATCCCTGTCTTGTTCCTGTTCTTAGGGGAAATGGTTTTAGTTTTTGCCCATTGAGTATGATGTTAGCTGTGGGTTTATCATATATAGCTTTTATGATGTTGAGGTATGATCCTTCTATTCCCACCTTGTTGAGAGTTTTTATCAAGAAAGGGTGTTGGATTTTGTCAAATGCTTTTTCTGCATCAATTGATATGACTATGTGATTTTTATCTCTCAATTTGTTTATGTGATGTATCACATTTATTGATTTGCGGATATTGAACCATCCTTGCATTCCTGGGATAAACCCTACTTGGTCATGGTGTATGATCTTTCTGATGTACTGCTGGATCCTATTTGCTAGAATTTTGTTGAGGATTTTGGCATCTACATTCATGAGGGATATTGGCCTGTAATTCTCTTTCATTGTGTTGTCTTTATCTGGTTTTGGTATTAGGGTGATGCTGGCTTCATAGAAGGAGCTTGGAAGTGTTCCTTCCTCTTGAATTTTTTGGAATAGTCTGAGGAGGATAGGTTTTAGTTCTTCCTTGAATGTTTGGTAGAACTCTCCAGTGAAGCCGTCTGGCCCCGGGCTTTTGTTTGCCGGAAGCTCTTTGATGACTGCTTCAATTTCTTCCATAGTTACTGGCATGTTGAGCTGTTTAGATTCTTCCTGATTGAGTTTTGGAAGGTTATATTTTTCTAGGAATATGTCCATTTCCTCCAGGTTGTCCAGTTTGTTGGAATAGAGTTGTTCGTAGTATTTTTTAACAATCCTTTGTATTTCGGCGGGATCTGTTGTTATTTCACCTCTTTCATTTCTGATCTTGTTTATTTGGGTCCTCTCCCTTTGCTTCTTGGTGAGCCTGGCTAGAGGTTCATCAATCTTGTTTATCCTTTCAAAGAACCAGCTCTTGGTTTTGTTGATCTTTTGTATTGTTTCTTTGGTCTCTATGTCGTTTATCTGTGCTCTGATCTTTATTATTTCCTTCCTTCTGCTTACACTGGGCTTTTCTTGTTGCTCTTTTTCTAACTCTTTGAGTTGTTGGGTTAGGTAATTTATTACCCCTGTTTCTTGTTTTTTGCAGTAGGCTTGTAGAGCTATGAACTTCCCTCTCAAGACTGCTTTCGCTGTGTCCCATAGATTTTGGATTGTAGTGTTTTCATTGTCATTTGTTGTCATGATGTTTTTTATTTCTTCTTTGATCTCTCTGGTAACCCAGTCATGGTTTAATAGCATGCTGTTTAGTCTCCATGTGTTTGATTTCTTTGGGTTGTTTTTATTGTAGTTGATTTCCAGTTTTATGCCACTGTGGTCTGAGAAGATGCTTGATATGATTTCTATCTTCTTGAATTTGAAGAGACTTTGCCTATGTCCCAACATATGGTCTATCTTTGAAAATGACCCATGTGCACTTGAGAAGAATGTATATTCTGTGGCTTTGGGGTGAAATGTTCTGAAGATGTCAATTAATTCCATCTGGTCTAGTGAGTCATTTAGGATTGATGTTTCTTTGCTGATGTTTTGTTTAGAGGATTTGTCCAATGGTGATAGTGGGGTATTAAAGTCTCCTACTATGATTGTATTGCTGTCAATGTCTCCCTTGATATCTTCCAGGAGTTTTTTTATGTATTTGGGTGCTCCTGTATTGGGTGCATATATGTTTACCACAGTTATTTCTTCTTGTTGGATTGCTCCCTTTAGTATTATGAAATGGCCTTCCTTATCTCTTGTTATGTCCTTCAGTTTGAGATCTAATTTGTCAGAAATAAGTATTGCTACCCCAGCTTTTTTTTCAGTTCCATTTGCCTGGAAAACCTTTTTCCATCCCTTCACCCTCAGTCTGTGTGCGTCTTTTTTTCTGAGGTGGGTTTCTTGTAGACAGCAGATATATGGGTCGTGTTTTCTTATCCAATCTGTTACCCTATGTCTTTTGATTGGGGCATTTAATCCATTTACATTTAAAGTTATTATTGATAGGTACTTATTTGTCACCATTCCTATTCTTTACCCCTGTGTTACTTCTTCGCTTCCTGTTTCTTTCTTTCTTTCTTTCTTTTTTACAGTAGACCCTTTAGCATTTCTTGCATTGCTGGTTTGGTGGTAATAAATTCCCTTAGTCCTTTTTTGTCTGTGAAGCTCCTGATTTCACCTTCAATTTTGATTGACAGCCTTGCTGGGTACAGTATTCTTGGATTCAGCCCCTTCCTTTGCATGACTTTGTATATTTCATTCCATTCCCTTCTGGCCTGATGAGTTTCTGTTGAGAAATCAGTTGCTAGTCTGATGAGGGTTCCTTTGTATGTAACTTTCTGTCTCTCTCTTGCTGCTTTTAAGATTCTTACTTTGTCGTTGGTGTTTGCCAATTTAATTATAATGTGCCTTGGCGTCGGTCTTTTGGGGTTCATTTTGCTTGGGACTCTGTGAGCTTCTTGGATTTGTGTGGGTTTTTTCTTCCCTATATCTGGGAAATTTTCTGTCATTATTTCTTCAAAGAGGTTTTCTATTCCTTGCTCAGCTTCCTTTCCTTCTGGAACCCCTATTATGCGGATGTTGTTTTGTTTCGTGTTGTCCCAAAGTTCCCTTAGACTCTCCTCCTGCCTTTTAATTTTTTTTTCTAGAAGTTGCTTTTCTTGGGTATTTTTTTCCATCTTGTCTTCTAGCTCACTGATGCGGTCCTCTGCTTCTTCTAGTCTACTCTTGATGCTTTCTATTGAGTTCTTTACAGCAGCGATGTCATTTTTCATTTCTTCTTGGTTCTTCTTCATTTCCTCTTGGTTCTTGCTCATATTGTCAAATTTGTCTTCCATTCTTTTCAGCCACCTTATGACCATTTCTCTGAATTCTTTTTCTGGAAGGTTGCTTGCCTCCATTTCGTTTACTTCCTTTTCTGGTGATGCCTGCTTTTCTTTCATATGCGGGCTGCTTCTTTGTCTCCCCATGGTCTCTCTTCTCTGGGTGTCTGGTTATGTAGTTCTCTCTCTCCTGGGTTGATTTAAAGGCACAAAATACAGCACTACCAGGTACAACTCACAAGGCACTGAACAGGAATGTATTCACGATATTAATAACCTCCAATAAAGGTGACCACCAGAGAAAGGCAAATTAGGTGATAGAAGAGAAAGAAGAAGAGGAAAAAAGAAAGAAAGAAAAAAAAAAGAAAAAAGGAGTGTGAAAATGAAATTGGGAAAAGGGAAAGTAAAGAGAAAAAAAAAAAAGTAAGAGAGACAAGAAATTGACTAAGAGAGAAAGGGGAACAGACTATATATATTGGGGATAAAACTCCAATAGAACAATCACTAATCCCAGCAAATGCCAGCAACAAGTACCTGGGGATTAGTACAAACTACAACACCAATTAATATGGAGTGAGGCAAGGGAAAGCTGAAGCACAAAACAAACAAAAAAAAAAATAAAAGAAGAATAAGCAAAACAATCTCACAAAAAAAGCATAAAAATTGGATATAATCTACATTCAAGCAAACAACAACAAAAGGACAGAGATAAGGACAAGTTTATGGATAACTCAGACAGCGAAGGGAAAGGTGTATGTGGACTTGGAGCAGGGGATTGGAGATTAGATATGTAAGTAGGGTGAAATTTTAACAAGGGGTAAACAGAAAGAATAGGGAAAATCTAAAGCAGTAAAAGGGTAAGACAAACAGGACACTGAAAAGGGGGAGGTTAGGAAGAGAGTGATGGCCTAAAGGTAGAGTTGAGATAGAGTAAAACGATGCTAAAGGAAAGATAAAAAATAGAATGTAGAACCCTAATCCCAAAATAAAATGAAGAGAAAATAAAATGACACTTTAAAAAAAAAAAAAAAAGATAAAATAGCAGTAGTAATAATACGGATTGAAAATAAAAATGTAATCATTAAAAAGGTAAAATCAAGTGATGAAAAAAGAAAAAAAAGTTTCTTGATTAAAAGATGCAAAAAATGAAAATTTAAAAAAAATAAAAAAATAAAAAAAATAAAAGGTAAAAATAAAATGTGGAGTAGTGAAGGTCATTCACTTCCTCTGTTTTTCTGTTTGGCACGCCTGTTTCTCAGTCCAGGCAGTATTGCAGTTCCCTGCGATCCACTGCTCTTCGGTGTTGTAAGCCAGTCCTGATTTTAAGCAGGCGGTGTGTCTTAATTTCTCGTATTCCTTTATTTTTGATTACACAAGAGTCAATTTGTGATTCAGCCCCTGGGTGGCAGTGTTTCTGGATTGACTTCCGGGTCTATCTATGGCCTCTCTAGGCAGTGTTAGAGCCTTCTTTCCCTGTGGCACTCGCCACGGGCCTGTGGGAGTGGGCTGCCTCAGAGCTGGCTCTCTGATGGTCACTCCCCGCTCCGATCCCCAGGTTCCAGAAAAACAACCTTCCCCTGCAGTCTCCCAGGGTGTCCCCAACTGGGTGATCCTATGTATTGGGCTTAGTAATCAGATGCAAGGATTTGAAGAGGAAAAAGCCCAAGTGTGCGAATTCCGGGACTGCGAGTAAGCCCAGGCACCCAGGGAGCGCACGGGCTGCGCGTAAGTCTGGACTGCCTGAAATTCTTAGGGTGTCCCTGCACTTCAGATCAAAATGGGTTGCTTTTTAGAGTGCCCTTCTCTTAGCAGCTCTGAGGACCCCTTTCCACAGTCACAGATCACGCCAGCCCCTACAGCCACGGATTTTTCTAGGCACAGACTTCCCTGGTCCTCCAGCTCCCGCAAAACGCGCGTTCCTCTCTCCCGCCGGGACCAGAGACCTCACCTTATCCCAGGCGAAATCTGACCTTTCCGTGGTGGAGTGTAGAGCTCCTCTGAACCCGTGCGCTTGCGCCAGTTGGGGAGCGTTGTTCTGGGGCTCGCAGCTGTTCCGTGGGTGCCGCCGTTGTGGATTCTCAGGCTTCAGATAAGCTCCACTTTCCGGATCAAGATGGCGCAGACTCCGCGTCCAAGCCCGCAGCTCTGGGAGGGCAGAACTCTGAGACTTTAGTTTGTTGCACATTTACAAATAAGGAACCAGATCCTCAGAGGAGAGGAGTAATTTGTTCATGGCCCCTCAGCCATGGATAAGCTATCTGATTGCAAAGCCTGTGAGTTTTCCAGTATCCTCAGCTGAGTTGTTGAGAAATAGTCATAAAAGTAGTAGAATTTCAGTTAGATCTTACAGGGTATAGAATTCGACAGAGGCAACAATGAGATCAGGTATGATTGTGATGGAAAATCTAAGAATTGTTAAGTAGAAAATGAAAGCAACAGAAATGCAATGTCTACTTTGCAGATATTGTTAGATTACATCCAGCATGTGTGAGCTGCCAAATACTTTATCATGTTTACTGAGTAAACAGCTCCCTCTTTTATATTTATAACTAGCCCCTAAATCAGGTCAAAACATTTCAAAAATAAAGACCTCTCCTGCTAAAATGAATTTTTCCATGTTAGGAATTTTTTTCAGGGAGATGGTGGTGGAGAATTCATTCAAGTTGGCTTAGGTAAGTTAGTCCCTACTATGAACCTCTTGGCTAGCTCTAAGAAGACAGAGAAATGCAATAAGTCCTAACACAAACCACAAATGAAAATACTCACACTCTTTTATCCCTGAATTATAGCTTTAAGAATGATCATTTATAATCAGAATTATCTAATGCAACCGAAGGCCTTTTCTCAAAGTGTCACACATCTTATTTTGCACAAACAAAAGGGCCTTCTTATACACCCCCACCCCCCACCCCCATTGCAATCTTTTCAGTTCAGATAGCACTGTGGTAGGCTATGAAAAATTTTGAAGCAGGCATATATTGAATCCCAGTGAAAAATAATTAGAAAAGTGGACACTTTAGAGCAACTATGAAAAACTTCTTCAACTTATTTAGCCAATTAGTTAATGTTTACTGAGGCTCGAGAGCAGGGATCGGCTATATTTTTAAAAAATAAATAGTCAGATAGTAAATATTTCCAGCTTCGTGAGCCGTAAGGTCTCTGTTGCAATGATTCAACTCCAAGTTGTAGTGTAAATAAATGCAGCCGTAGACAATACTTAAATGAATGTGTGTGGCTGTGTCCCAGTAAAACTCAATTTACAAAAGCCCCTTGCTCTGGCAAGAGTATGCATTTTTGGAGCTGACTTGCTATGTAGGTCAACAGATAGGACCTCGGGAATTCTAAGAGTTACAACCCATCAAAGGATGTTGCCCATCCATTGCTTCAGCTCACAGACCAGGCATCCAGACATGCTGCCTATCCATTCTCATCCACCATGTCCTCCATTCCCAGTTTGGTCTTTTCACTTGTCCAGCACTTAAACTGCTCATGGATTTCCATTAGCATTCCTGGCAAAGGCAGTGGATTTATTAACTCTTTTTATTCACTCAATATCCTCATTTATAACAAGGTGTTTTCTGGAGAACACAGAGCAAGATCAATAACCAGAATGGGGAGATGCGCATGTTACTCAGTTCTCTTTATTCCCCCCACTTCACTTATGATCATTTATTTCCTCTCCCCCGTCTTTCTCTCTGACACCTCCCCTTCCCTTCTCCACACTTTGGATTTTCATTTTGCTCTCATCTAAAACAAATTTTGCTGGTCACATATTAAATACATGGTTCAGCTGATTATGCTCAGGTGAAGGCAGAATGACTTTCCCAGCATTATAACCTCGCAGGAAAGTAAGACTTAAATCTACAGAGAAGGCTCTCTTCTTCTCCATTCAAACCCCACGACTAGGCAAAGACATCATCAATCAGCAACTGATTTTAAAATTCTCTTAAAAATGTTTTACTAGTTCACTTTACTTGGCATTTTAATCGCTATTTATATCTGTAAAGTAGTGATATAATTAGTAAAGCTATTAATGTTTCTTATGCTTAGTATTACAAATGCATAAATCTAGCTTATAGCAAAATAAATAATGATGATAACACTGTCAAGCATCGAAATAATTGCTGGTTGGCTTTGTGTAAACCAAACAAGTATTAGCCTGTTAAACAGCTTAATCTGGTCACTTACCCACCTCCCTCTGAACCATTCATGGAGGCCAGAAGGAGCCTGGAGTAAGAACTCCGTAATTCCCTTTATTTTTCACAGCACAGGAGGCCTGTCTGGTCCTCAATGTATTGCTTCAGTGGACAAAGAGGTTCCTTTTATTAGGGCAGAATACACATAATGAAATTCTGTATCTGTTCTATTGGTAAACTAAGGTGACAGAGGCCCTGAACTCTCAGTTATGTACATCGGAACCTTTATTAGGCTGTTAAAATGTTCCACTCCACCAGATGAAGGGTTCATCCTAGCCATCACAGAACCCTACATCTTAGTAGGATTTCCCTAAACAAAAGCCCACAAACCCGAGGTCAGACCTTTTTCTCAGGGTGATGAAAACTCCATTTGTTTCACTATCTGGATCATACCCTACTACCTACCTACACACAGAAGCTGGGAATGTAATCTTATCTATCAGCTCCACCTAGCATCCCTGTTTTCAGTAACCAGAAAGGATTAAAATGAACAGCCCTGCGCACTGGTCCTGAGTAATGGGCCTTCAAAAACCAAAGTATTAGACAAATATATCAGCGATGAGATATAATACCGAGGGCTAGTTCCACAGTATCAGCATTTTTAACTTTCATTCTAAAGTGACTGGATGATAAGAGGGTACAATTCGAATTTTGATTTCAGGGTGAGCAGATCTTTTTAATAAAACTGTTTTTACTATGTAGCTATATATCATTTCTTACCAAAATGCAAAACAAGGCCCAGGTCGTTTTCTCTCTCTCTCTCTCCCAAACATCATAATGATAGATTTCCATTGTATTTTTTTCACTCCTTGAATGCATTTCTCAAGCCAAATTTTTGTTACTACTATTGTTGACGGTGCCAAAGGTTTCAGGGAATCTTTCCTTGCTCAGAAAGCAGCCTGCGACCCAGAGAGGGAGAGGAAGTTGTTTGGCTGAATAATGAGGGCCGTGCCAGAGTCTCTGAGGCCACATGAATAGGACAGCACTCTCTGTGTTCAGAAGGCAGTCTCTTTTTCTGTTATCCTTGGCCTGCTGATCTGGCTCGCTAACAAGTGGACACACATTACCAATCATTAGCATTTTTATGGCACTTTATATTTGCAGTGCACATTACAAATTGTATTTGTTAACCTCGCAACATTCCTTGTGAAATCGCCACCATCGATTCACCCTGATAGCACAGCCTGTGTTCAAGGGGCTAGGAGTGAATGTGCAAAGTTAGGAACAGGAAAATTAGAGAGTTTGGGATGCAGGGCCAAACAAGGACATCACAGGAGGCTGAGGTGGAGGATCTGCCCATGCTCCTTGCTGGCAACTCGACTCCACCAGTTCACTTCCTTGTCTCTGATATCTATCACCTTGGAATTCATTCAAACCCTTCTTGACCTCATCTTTGTCAGACATTACTTGATATCAAGACTCATATGCATTTTGTTTACTCTGAAAAATCATATTCCTCTCATTTTCTGAGAACCTGTCCTTTTACAGCCAGTCTCTGGCATGGATGGTGAAGACACATTTTACTTTCCATGATCTGATGCATTTTATAGATCATACTAGAGGTCCGGTGCACAAAATTCGTGCACTGGAGGGGGGTGGTCCCCTCAGCCTGGCCTGTGCCCTCTCACAGTGCAGGACCCCTTGGGGGATGTCCAACTGCTGGCTTAGGCCCGCTCCCCATGGGAGACCTCGCTCCTTACTGCCCGCCTGCTCGCTGCTCTATACTGCTAGGCTTGCTGCTCCTTAGCATTGCCACTGAGGTGGGAGAGGCTCCTGCCACGACCGCTGTGCTCACTAGCCATGAGTCCAGCTTCTGGCTGAGTGGCCGCTCCCCTGTGGGAGCGTACTGACAACCAGGGGGTAGCTCCTGCATTGAGCGTCTGCCCCTGGTGGTCAGTGCGCATCATAGCAACCAGTTGTTCCAGTTGTTGCGCCGTAATGGTCGCTTAGGCTTTGATTATATAGATTCTCTCTCTGGCTTAGTTTTTCTGCAGCTGCACCTCTTTCTATAACTCTGTACATCCTCATGTAATGCCCCTATGGTAGCTTTAATCACCTTTTCTATGTTTTCTTCTACTGTGCATACTGCATTAATAATGTGGATATCAGATTTGGATGCAATGCTTTTCTGTAAGTCCAACATTATTCCTCCTGCTCCCAAAAATTGACAGAGGAAGGGCCCAGGAAGTGAACGAATGATGGTAGATTCCACAGCAAAACTAATGGCTGAGCCACAGAGGGAGCTCTGCGTGAATCTCTGTCAGCGGGACAATCTCACTGACCCAAAAAGGGGAGCTCAATTTCTAAAAACTGTCAGAGAGTAACTTCTATTTGTTTCACCTTCTTTCTCAAAGAGGCTTCAGAGATGGAGGACACACTGTCAGGAGAGAACCAGATGGACCAGCCCAAGAATGTGCTTGTAAGTGTGTGACACCCTCACAGAGCTCTGGGAACTTCTAGCAGAGCAACACAGACACAGCTTTCCAAGCTGCCAACCTCATCTAAATGGCTGCCCTGACTCAGGAAGATTCCCTGGCTCACAATGTGGCTTACTGAATGCCTCATACATGCACTTTAAAAATTTTTTTGAGATAAATCCAGATTTCAACATGTTACAAAATTGGCACAAAAAATTTGTACATAACCTTCACCCAAATTCTTCAACTATTAACATCTTACATAACAATCATACAATTACCTAAGTCAGGAAATTAGCATTAAATCAGTGTTAAAAGCCAATTTAAAGACTATATTCAAATTTTACCAAGTGTTGCATATAAGTCTCCCCGCCCCCTCCCCCTTTTTTTTCTGGTCCAGTATCCAATTTTCGATCATACATGGCATTGAGACAGGTCTGCAAACTGCCTTTTGTCTTTCATGACCCTGATATTTTTAAGAGTATAGGTCAGTTGTTTTTTAAAAGGCCCCTCAATTTGGATCTGTCGGATATTACCTTAAGATTAAATTCCAGTTATGAATTTTTGGCAAGAATATCACCAACATGGTGTTGTGTCCTTCTCAGTGCATTATATCAAGAGGCACATGATTTAGATTTGCCCCATTATTATTAGATAATAGACATTCTTATGAGTGATGTGAGCTTTGATCACTTGATATAGGTGGTATTGGTTAGTTTTCTCCAGTATCAAATTACAACTTTTCCCTTTATAATTTACATGTATCTTGGGGAGATATTATGAAACGGTAAATATTCTGTTTTCAATCATACATTCACATATTAATGTAAGCATCTTTTATAGATTTTTTTATAGGCCAGCATTATGCTAAGCATCTTTTCTGTGTTATGTTATTTAATGCTCATAGCCAGACTCTCAGGAAGCTATTATTATTTTTAGCCTTATTTTATCATTGAGAAATCTGAAATTCAGAGGGATTCAGCAACTCAACCCAGGACAGCAGGACTGGGGCCTAAGTCTGACTCCACTATTCTTGCAAATGAGAGAAGAGGCAAACCAGTATTTAAAGTCCATTACTTAAGGCCCCTGGCTATCCTATTTTGCTACCATGAGAGTATCACTACTTGGAATCATAAAAGTACAGGTATCAGTGGTACAATTTTAAGCCCAAACACAAAGTGGGGAGGATGTTGGAGGAGGAACACTATGTTATTATATTCAATTCAGCTGGAATTGGCTTTCTTCCTCTTTTTTCCCCTCTTTCTCCCTTTCTCTCTTCCTTTCTTCCTTCCTTCCTTCCTTTTCCTTTTAATTTGAGCATGATACTTTAGTCAACATTGTAGAAAGCAATTTAATAGTCATGACCCAATCCTTAAAAGCTTAATACTTAAATTAATCAAGACCAGTGAATTATGACATAGAGCACAGCTAAATGAACAGACAAACCCAAAGAAGGAGTTAGGAATATCTAATATTTAAGGCAGGTGTGTCCTGAGGCTCAGTGGATAAATAAAGTCTGGAGAGAGATTTTGAATATTGAGTGCTTAATAAATGTAAGGCCATGAAAAAACTCTTCTTATTAAATAATACCAGCTTATACTGTTTTATTGAGTTCCATGAGGCAGATACCACTTCTATCTTGCCCATCATTGTAACCCAAACCTAGCACAGTGCCTGATACATAGAGTTCAATATTCATCGAATCGAATGTTCCAGTCAAAGTATCACATTTCAAAGTGTGTTCTGGGCAGAATATATGGTAATGATGAGGGTTCTGAGGGAGCTAATGAATGCCTGAGCAGGAACGCAGCCTGTTAAATACATGTTTAATGGATGCCTTGGCCCCAGTACCAATGAACATTTCATCTTGCTTTGCTTCTGTAGACTCCTGTGAAGTTTGTCTTCAAGAGAGAAGAGCTGAGAAGGGAGACTAATTCTGTTGTTGCTGTTCTGTTTTGTTTGGGGTAAAGTTACTTACACTGTTTATGAGCCACCTGCACTAACATAGAAACCAGTACCCTACTTCCTTGAAACATGTCTATGCCCCTCATTCCATATTAGTCAGACTCCTCCATTTATAAGCGCAGAACCTGACTCCAGCTAACAGGGATAAAACAAATCACCAGCCCACAAAGCTGGCTTCAGATACAGCTAGATACAGCAGTTCAAATGATGGCACCAAATGCTGTCCATTCCTCTTGCCATCTCCTAGCACGTCTTATCTCTGTTCAGCTCAAACTGCTCTCTCCACACTGTATCAGGAGCATTGCTGCAGCCCCTATCTCACATGCTTCCAGTCTGGCAAGCACAGAGGAAAGAGCAAGCCTTCCCTGCAGCTCTGTCAGAAAGACTCAGGAGGATTATGATTGGCCAGATTGAGTCAGCTGTCCAAACTTGAACCAATCAATATAGCCAAATTGGTGAGATGCTCTGATTGGCTGGGCCTCAGTCACATGCCCAGCCCTGGGTTAGGCACGCCCAGTTGAATCAATCATGTGCAATGGATTCTCCCTCAGAATAAAAAAAAAAAAATAAAGAATTGCCGGAAGTGAATAGGGAGAAGTAATGATCAACAGTCAGAAAATTCCAGAAGCCCATTACAGCCTCCACTTAAAAGTAGCCCAGAATCTAGTACCCCTGCTCTCATCAGCCTTTCATGAACTGTGCTGGCACCATTCTTCTCTGACCTCCAGTGGTCTTAACCTCTAGTCATGTACTGTCTGACACAGCTCCATAACTGCTCCATCTCTAATAATATGACGAGCTGCTAGAGGACAGACATCTTGTCTTCCTTGTCCTATCCAATGCTCCTTTGATCCTGGACTGGTACCCATCACAGACACTCCACAGTGACTTTAGGCCAGAACCTAGTGCCTCCATATCAACTCATTTCAGGCCTCCTTGTTGACTATCTGTAATTCAGTAAAATGTGGGCTTCTTCACATAGTGAGCACCAGAGCCAAAGAAGGCATGGCCGGCAAGAGGCTCTTTCTGTTCTGAATCTTGACAAAGAAGAGACCCATGCATGTACCTCAGGCCAAGAAGACACCGTTCTCCAAAAAGTCTTTCTTTCAAAAGTTAGCAAAGACTTTCCAAACTGGAACATTTAGAAGAAATTCGAAATGAGATTTTAGCCCCTGCCACTGATAGAGGAGGAGCTGGCATGTGAGAAGTGAAATAAAGGGACACAATCCCTCAGTCCTGCAATGCCAGCCCCACTTCTGCCTCCCTCTCCAGCAGCTGGCTTCCACGAGCCCGCTGACCTTGTGCTGGGAAACTGGTCACGTGGCACTCAAGTTATCAGACATCACCTGCCTGGGTGCATGCTTCTGACTTTTGTCTGTGTTTCTATTACACAAATGCCACAAATTCTGTCTTTGCAAGATTGAATTGAAGATTGAGCTGCCTGAAATCCGAAGAGGGGAGCTTCTCCTTCCCCTCTGCTCCAGCCAGGGACCCAGGGCCGGTCTCCAGCACATCCCTGGCTGCATAGGGTTCCTCTGGAGCAGACCTGCAGGAAATTTATGCTTCTCCGAGTGCCCATGCCCGCTGGCCTTCGGAATCAAAGGTGGAGTTATAAACCAAAGAAATTTACTGCAAGAGTCTAGCATGCTCTTGTGAAGCTGGACCATGGCGCTCCGTTTTAATAAGGTTAAAAATAGTTACAAGCGGAGCATTGGAATAAGGGCTTGAAAGAGCTCTGTGGTGCATCTGTGACTTAGGCCTGGCCGACATTTTACAGCCTTGCCTATTAAAAAGCCCAGGCCACAGCGGCTCCTGCTCCTCACCCTCCCCAGGCTCACTAACAATGCAGCCTGCGGGCCGCCTGACATTCTTAGCCCTGGCATCTGTGTCCCAGAACCACTGACGGGGGCCAGCCAGCTTCTGCTTACAATGATGGGCGGTCATTTTGACTACCTGTTGACTTGCTTCACATTAAGGATGGCCAATTGATGCAGAAAAGCTATGGCAAAAGAGGAGAGCAAAACCTTACCTAGGGTTCAACCTTGAGATGGCTGGAAATAAACCCACCAAAGGGGCAAGTTCATGTGGCTCCTCCCACCACCATCTGGGGCTGAAAGGAGGGAGGAAAACACATGGAAACCATAAGGACCAAGAAGGAGAAACTGAGTTAGGGAGAAGACCCCATTCCCCAAGCCCCTGCCCAGGTCAAAGTCACACTGCATCCACCTACTGAGCAACCCTGTGCACTTCTAAGTAGAAAGCAGCAGCAAAGGCCCATGCCTCCTGCTACAGTCGAAACGATAATGTGATTATAAAACCTCAGATCAAAGGATCGAAAGGATCCTGGCCAAATGCCAGGGAGAGTCATGGCTCCTGATAGAACTAAATCAGGTCCAATCTGGATCTGAGAATAATAAAGCAATTAACCACGAAGTGACAGAAGCTGAATTTCACAGTAAAAGCAGTGCTAACCAGCCATTTAGCGTCATGAGAACAAGACCCCTTTCTTCAGCCACCTGCGGTCACCACCCCACCCCCTGCTCTATAATTCCCACCCCCCTTGCAACGCGTTGAAAGCAAAAGATTAAGGCCAGGCCTGCACTAACAGGCAGACAGGGGTGGGGGCAGTGGACAGACCCCTCATTCAGAGGCCTCCAGAGGGCACGTTGACTTGGCTCAGAAAAAAAAAAAAGAGCTTACTAACTACTTAGAACTTTTCAAAACAAGGCTCTGGCTACTTAGTTAATTGGTAGAGATGAAAGGCAAGGATATGATGAGAAACAGTGGTGTTATCAGAAATGGAGGAAAAATCAGAACAGCAATCTTGGCCTCCACCACTAAAGAATCTCCAAAGACATCAAAAATCTACCTGGGTGTCTGAAAATCACACTTAAGCACACAGGTCTCTGTTAGCATAAGTTTAAAGGTCTGACCATCCTTGCTTGAAGGTCTGACCATCCCAACATACACACACATGCACACAAACACACACACAGAATATTGCTACATTCATATTTTTGAAGTGGGCTCTGTCCTTCCCACCTGCAGTGGCCGGGCAGTAGAACATATGGTCTATCAGGCCACTCATTGATAACAGCCACCTTCGTTACCAGCCACAATGAGCCGATTGGGGATGGATTTTCAGAATTACATAACTTTTTTTTTTAGTTCTTTGTTCAATTCATTTACACACAGAGCTTTATTTTTATATTTTCTTTTCCAGGAGCCTCCAAGAGAAGGAAACAAGAAAATATATAAGGAAGAAAGGGAAGGAAGGAAGGAAGGAAGGAAGGAAGGAAGGAAGGAAGGAAGGAAGGAAGGAAGGGAGGAAGGAAGAGCAGTTTCTTATAGTTCTAGACAGACATATATCACACCTGCATGTGTGTACATACATAAAAAATAAGAGTATTTAGCTCTAGCTAACTGCTATAATATTATTAAAACCTTTGAACATTCAACATGTTCCTAATCACCCTTTACAAGTTCCTGTGCATTCACTGATACCTTCAAGAAAAAATAAGAAAAAAAAATCATGTCCACTACATAATCCATTCTGAAAAGGCTAAAGAAACTATTAGATAATCCAAGTGTTAAATTCTGGGGACCAGAGAAGCATGCAAAATGGGAGGTAAGCTTTAATTCAGTAGGTCCCTCACTGAGGTACCTTCCCAACCTTGTAATCCAGCCCATGGTCAACCCACCTATAATCCAATTCTCTCAACAGCATGGAAGTGCCAAGGTGTCCATCACGTTGGTATGATGAAGATGTTTATTTTATCAAGGAAAAGAATTTTAGCCAATGGTGGGCAGGCTGTTATCCAAAATGGGTCCATCTGTCAGGTTAAATTTAAAAAGACCTGAAATAAAGTAATTATCTTTCCCTTCTAATGAGTACCTTTGAACATGGACAGCAGCACTTCAGATGTTCTCATCTATGAAAAGAAAGGAAGAATATGTACATGCATGTATCCATGCATGCATACACAGTTAGCCCGTTATTTTTGTGGCTGTATTTTAAATCATGGAGCATAGGGGTCTATAATGGAAACACTGACAGGCCCATAACTAGAGCAGCATTAGCAGGCACCACCACAATAACCATTTAAGCTCCTTTTTTCTTAGAAATGACTGGCCCAACCAATGAGAACAGAGTAAACACGGCTGGCATCTTAATGACCTTTGAGCATTAGCAGATGGCCTTTTTATGATCACAGATTAGCAGTACATGGTTGTTTGTTAATGACCGATAACAGGTGCCAGTGGTCCCTTCCACTCCGTGTTGTGCTGGTTCTTTACCTTCCCCGAGTAAGAAGGTTAGTTTCGCAGTGAGCCCACTTTCTCTATGCCACCCTTTGTTCCTCTTTTAACTGCAACACAGCCCCCCACACCCCCACCAACCCAAAGGAGATGCAAGGATGCAACCACTTCAATGTCTCAATCTCCTGTGCCTTTCCCTTTGTCTTGCTCTGAACACATCCTCCTCTGGGAAGTAGTGTCTGAGTCTTTCAGGTTTTGAGCCATATGAGCCCAGCAGCAAGGGAGAGATGACTGTCAAGCAGGCTTATTTACAGAAGGATATCTGGTGCTATGGATGTAAATGATAAAAAAAACACCACCAAGGCTTCATCCAATCTCAATTAAATGAATCAGCCAGAGTGGGTGAAGCCATCTCAAACCTTTCTTTCTGCCATTTACAGCAGCCAATTAATTTCACCTGGAAGAACATACCTTTCCCCTGCCCTGCATGCTGCCCATGCCCCTCACTTTCAGGACCACTTTCCTCTCTCCTCCCATTATTTCATCCCCAAGAAGAAATACAACTGTACGAAGCCAGCACCCAGTTTATGTATAATGACTTGCCCACCTGTATTTGGGTGACTCTAGCCTTGGTCTAGTTAGTCCAGCACTAGAGCATTTCAAGAGGGCACCGGGATGCAGAGGGATGACCACACTGGTTGTCTGTCCATCTCTGTGGGTGGGCAAAGAAAACTCCTGCAGTTAACCTGAGATGCTGACTGACTCCAGGATCCTGGGCTGCAATCCCCAAGGAGCCGAAGAAGCCCATCTTAACGTTGGAGCAGAAGCAGAACTCGGGGCCCTCACAGAACATGGGAACCGGGACGCCCCACACCTGGAGGCCAAAGCCTTTTTTTCTGAAACCCAGACGCCGGGAGGGCCAGTGGAGGCAGAGCGCGGCGGGTGCTCTCCTGCCTGAGTACGCAGAGAGGGCAGCTGTGGGGAATAAAAAGTATTGTTTTTCAAAATAAAAGTTGCATGAACATCATTGGAAAACCACTCGTTTTCCAAAGGAGACCAGTTTTTGGTCTTTCCTAAAATGTTGCAAGATATGTGTCTGTCACACCTGCTTTATACAATACATCTCAGGAAATTATATGCATCTTCTTTTTAAAATCAATTAAAGATCCCCCTCATGGACATATTTGTTAGAGTGTGAATGGAAATATGGACATTTTCAAGATTTCTTACTTGTTAATGGGCTGGGAGATACTCTGTGTTGTGACAGGGTTGTTCTTTTTTTAAAAATCCTATTTTCAGCTTTAAAAAACTGTATGTTCTCAAGTGAATATGACATCTGTGGGATATTTGTTGCTGTTTGGGGGCTGATCATTTGGAATGGGGGAAGAGGATGAAATTATTCAGAGATTGAATCACAAAGTCAAATTTAAAAGCGGCCACTCCTCTGGCTTATACACTGAAAAGTACAGCTCAACTGCAGCCTCTCATCCATCTTTCACCTTTTAAAATGAGGGCTTATACCGTCTTCCTGCAGCCCCGGGGGATGGCTCTCTCAGTTCTTGGTCAAGTTTCAGACACAGTCTTTACTCCTGGCCCCTCTCTGCCCCAGCCCTCACGCTGTGGCTCAGAGGTGTAAAACCAATTAAGAAAATGATTCTCTGCTGGGCAAGTTTTTTCCCCCCTCATCTCAAATATGAGGGAGAAAAAAAGGAAAGAGGAAGAAAGGGAGCTCACACTCAGCCCACAGGGAACACTGTTACAAAGAAGAACAACTGTTAGTGGAGACAAATAAACGCGGCCGCCTCCACGCCCGGATGCTGCCTGGGTAACAGCGCCTGTATCCTTTCTGTTGACCGCACATAAAATAAGGAAGGAAAAACATACGGGTTGAAGTGAGACTTACAGGGCACCCCCATTCCTGGACCTCCTATTTGGAGAAAATATATAGCTCTATCTCCCCACACTCAACTCTGCTGCTGTCAGAAAGCCCTAATTTTAACTATGAATATATAAATATCCTTTCCTGGCCCTCGTCAAATCCAGACCTCAGCTTTGTATTACAAAGTCAAAAAGATAAAATGAAAAATCCATTACTAATTAGACTGTTAAATGAAACTGCTTTAACTTTATTTTACGAGAGGCATAACGTACATAAAGAGAAGACGCAAAGTGGTACCATGACCTTTAGCAGTGCCTGTGGCTCACCCCAAAGCTTTTTTAACCACTTGCCTGAAAACCCTTGGATTTGCTAACACCTTCTACTCCCTCTCCACCACTTCTAAACCTGAAGGATTTATTTTTAACAGTCCCTCACCCACATAATGACTTTAAAATTCCTTAGGTTCATACCTTAAAATATAGCTGGGAATTAAGAAATAATGTCAATTAATAGTTGAAGCTCAGAGGCACTAATGGAGTTAGCTAACCACTTCCTTCTGAAAAGCTGTCTTAAGTACGTGGAAAACTTGAGCCACTCTAAGATTTCGGCGCTGTAGTGCACAGGTCAGCAAACGACAGGCCCCAAGCCAAATCCAGCCCACTGCCTGCTTTCCTACAGCCTCGAGCTAAGAATAGAGTTTGCATTTGTCAGTGGGTTTAAAAATCAAAAGAATTCCTATTACTGATAGGGGAAAATTTTATTACTTTCAAATTTCGGTGCCCATAAATAAAGTTGTATTAGAACACAGACACAAACTCATTCATTGTGTTTCCTCTGTGGTTGCTTTCACACTGCAGTGGCAGGCTTGAGTAGTTGCAACAGAGACTAGAGGGCTGAAAAGCCTAAAATATTTACTCTCTAGACCTTTACAGAAAAATATTGCTAAGCATGGCTTCATACGTGACATGGCCATATGCACAGATGAGAGGAAACTGGGTACCACTTGCTCCAGTGAGAAACTGCATGTCAGGGAGAGAAAGTGTAAAACATTTACTAGTAGTTCTATTAAAAGTGAACATCCAATGTAATAGAACAGTGTAGCAGAGAGCTTAGCAGCACCCCAACGCTAGGACATTGGAGTAAATCAGTTCCCACCTCTGACATTATCTTACTTTGTATTATTATATAAGTTGTTAACTTTGATACTTTATATATTTGTACAGTAGAGCCAAGTGGCTGTGAGGTTTCCCAGCTCATCAGCCATTATCAGACGTTCCGCTGTGTGTACCGCATGAATGAAGCCTCAATTGCAGCACCTCCGAGAAAGGGGGGCCATCCATCGGTTACATGATTTTTGTCTTCTATGATATTTCTCTCCCTAAGATTTTGTTTTAAGGTCTGCAATATGCTCTAGAGCAAGTCACATGCGTGAAGAGCATTTTTTCTCTCAAGTCAATGAGAGAAACTGAGCCCCTATGACCACATCTGATCTGCGTTTGCCAAACAGCCTTCTTGAAACGCCTGTCCGGTCCAGATCTCTGCCCCCAAATTGATCACCTATATTACATGTTTATTTATTTTAAATTGCTATCCCTGTTTTCTTGTCTCTTCCCTCCTTTTGTTGCCTCCTTTTTACCTCTCTCCCTCCAAGCACATACTTTGGAATAGAATGGACCTAAGTTCCAATTCCAACATTGTCCTCAGTAGCTGTGCTTCCTTGGGCAAGTCACACAGCCTCTCTGAGCTTATTTCTTCCCCTCTAAATTAGATATAATAGCAGCTACATTTAATATATTTGAACTTTCTGGCAGTATGTTAGGCATACAGTGTGTTCTCAATAAATGGTAGCTGAATAAAAAGGTGAATATAGATATCGGTATAGTTAAATATATAAGTATATTTATTCCTCTGTTACTTATACTTGATAACTCTTTAGGATAGTAAAAACATATAAAATGCTCAATACTCCCTTGAGTAAACTTACCATTTACTCCTTCATCCCTTCAGTGAGCACTTTTCAAGCACAAATACATGTTCAGTGATATGCTACTGACATGTGCTTTAAAAGGAGGTAAAATACACATTCAGGACAATTTTTACTTCATCAAGGAGCAGCTTAAATCACCATGACAAAGATCCAGGTCACAATGTGACATATTAGAAAGTGTTTACTGTCCACTGGCACACAGTTGGCATTCAGTATATTCTAGCTGAATTGCTACAAAATCTTAACCAGAAAAAAACAAAATGCAAACAATGTTTTTTTTAAAGATACTAAGAGAGATGCACAAGGGAGGACCAAGTGAGTCAGGGAAAATGCCTGAGAGGACAGAGGTGGCTTCCTGGAGGACGTCTGCAGTGGGGGTTGATGGAAATAGAGAAGTGCATCCCAGACAGAACTAGCATGATGGTCGGAATGGCCACGTTGAGGTGTCACTCAAAGGCAATGTCATTCAAAGGCACAGACGAAGGAACCTAACTTAGATATCAGAAGACCTGAGTCAGATTTTGATTCCTCCACTTACTAGCTGAACAAACTTGAGAAAGTAGCTTAGCTTCTCTAGTCATCATTAATAGAAGCATAATAAAACCAACCTATACCATTTGGGGGACATAAAAATGTCAAGAAATTTGGCAACTTATAGCATTATTGAATGCTAAAGAATTGTAGCTGTAGTTATTGTAGGAAAACCTTGAATTAAAGACAGAAGCTTGTAAATTCAGCATCCTTCATGAGAAAGATCTGCCATATAAATGTTAGTGATCTTTAGGGTTTTGTCCTTGACCTTCCTCTCATTTCAAGGTTGACCAATGCTTCTTGTGTGATATCAGCAGATCTAATCTATACTGAAGCCGTACAAAAGGTTAGCTAATCAGACCAACACCTGGGAGTCATTAATGCCTCCTATTCATTCCTCATCAACCCCTGGGCCTTCCCAAATAGTCAATCAATTCTTCTGTCTATTCTACCTCCTTAATAATAGCTTTAATATTTCCTCCCTTTTCTACATTCTATCACCTAGCTCAAGTCCTCATCACCTCTTCCATCATGTACCTAAGTGTCTCCCTACCTCTGTCTTACCCAGCTGTAGTTTCTTCTCCTCTCTGAAAACAAACCTGGCCATGTGATTCTCCCATGTCAAATCCTCCAATGGCTTTCCGCTAACTTCAGGGGAAAGTTTAAATTTTAGTGTGATGAACAAGAAATTGAACGATCTACACCTAAAACTAATACAATATTGAATGTCAACTGTAATTGAAAAATAATTTTTTTTTAAAAAAAAAGGAAATACCATGGTCTTGTCTCTCGAAATATTCAACAGGCTTTTCATACACATGCATAGGTTTTCTCTCCCCCACTCCCTCTTCTTGCAGTTCCCAAAGTATGCCTTGTTCCCTTCTCTTCCTCTCCTTTTCCCTTGCTATTTCTCTGACTAAAATTCTCTTTGTAATCCTCCTTAACCTGGCTAATACTCACTTCAAAACTCAGTGTGGATGTCACATGCTGCAGGAAAACTGCCCCTGACATTCTCTCACTTTCCACATTGAGTTAGGTGCCCCAACTCGGAACATCCAGCCACTTGGTATAAACTGTACTTAATCAGATATTTGTCTATACAGTATTCTTCCTCATCTCCACTAGTCTAGTGATGCCCTAAGGACAGGAGCCATGTGTTCATCTTTGTTTCTCTGGAAAAAGTACATAAATGGAGTGGGCCATTATGGTGCATTATAGAGGGGCCCTGTAATTGCTGGGAAGATGGATGGATGGATGGATGGATGGATGGATGGATGATGAGAGTTCAGAGATGGGTAACTATTTGAGAGCTTTCAGCTGAGGTGTTTTTGAGGTATTGAGAGTCCATTTGAAGGAGAAAGAAAAAAGTAACATACTGGATGTTTCTTACTTGTGACTAGGCACAATGCAAATAGGTACAGGCCTCTGCACCACTGAGGACATTCTGAAAATTATGCATATTTATCTCTGACCTGTTCCCCTATTGAAGGAATAATTATAAGAGTGAAAACAGAATCAATCTAAGTATCCACCCACAGGTTAAGTAAATTATGATGTATCCACATCACAGAATATCATTTAGCCATTTACATATTATAATTACTAAGAATGTGTGGCAACATTTTAAAAAATGGCTTATAATACTAATTTCAAAAGACAACTAATAAAACTGAGGCAATGCCATGGCATGGAAATCAAGAGGAGTGAGACTGCCATGGAGAGGGGACATCAGGCAAGTAATAAGACAGAGAGGCTGAGGCGGCTGGAGACAGCTGATTAGACCACAGAGGACTTTGGGTATCCCCTCTTTAGATTGATCCCAGTTTGTTTCACAGTAGTTACCTGTGTGTCCACATCTGCCCTTCCCTGAAATCACCTGCCATATTCATTATTTATGTCCAGTATAGTACCTGACACGATGTCGTAATGCCCTTCATATTATCAAGTATTCACCACCATCTTTACGAGTGCTCCCCCCCCCCCCCACTTTCTATTTTTGAGATAGGGTTATCAATGCCCACAAAATCACAGAAGGGTTAAGTGATTTATTTTCCTTGGTCACAGAGCAACCCCCAATCCAGAGTCCTGATCTGTGTCTTGTCAATTGAACTATTATTTTTACCTATTTAATAAGTAGGGTTAATTATTTGATGTTTATACAATTACTGTTGTCTCTGTATTTTCCCTATATATGCTAACTAGGCTCTTGCCAGTTGTCTGTGCCCCTAGAGGGCAGGAGCTGTGGCTTTAGAAAAACGTTTTCAGTAGTGCCACACTGGGTATTGCACACGTATCGACTGTTCAAGGAGGAAGATGCCTCTCGTAATGACCGTAGAGATGACTCCCTGTATTTGTTGCTCTTTTTCACATTTCCTGCTGTACTAGTCCTTTGAAAGACAGTTCTAAGGGACATTCTGAAGACTGATGGCCATGAGTCATGGAATGAAGAAAGGTCTCCCATTGTCCTCCTTCCTATAGACAAAGAGGACAGGAGGCATTCAGTGCTGACACACAAGACGACACTCAGTAAGAGGAGCCAGATGTTTAGCTGAATTAAAAGGCATTCTGAAAACACAGGGCATGGAGTAGAGTGAAAAATGTAGGATTCCTGAGACAAAATTATTTCAATGAATAATGTGGTAGGATAAAAAATAAATACTTGGTTTGTATCTTAGGTTGGTTCCTTGAACACAACTCCTAAAACCCTTGGTATCTCTGGGGTGATAAATGTGTCACTGATATGCTAATGAGATCATGGTGCTCCTACATAACTTCAGGATGGGGGCTGGTCACCAATCCTTTCAGCCCCACCTTCTGGCCCTATGGGGAGGGAAGAGGAGATGGAGATTGAGTTAATCACCAGGGACCAGTGATCTCATCAATCATGCCAATGTAATGGGATCTATATAAAAAAAATCCTAGACGGTGGGATTTAGAAAGCTTATGGGTTGATGAACCCAGTGAGGTTCTGGGAGAGATGCACATACAGAGAGATAATGGAAGCTCAACACCCCCCCCCACCCCATCCCCTACCTTACCCTATGCACCTTTTCTACCTAGCACCTTTTCCACTTGGCTGTTCCTGAATCCTTTATGATAAACCTGTAACAACAAAGCACTCCCCTAAGTTCTGTAAATCATTCTAGGGAATTACTGAACTTGGGAGGTGAGGGATCATGGAAACTTCTAAAATTATAGCCAGTTGGTCAGAAGTAGTAGGATTTGGGATTGGCTTCAGAAAGTCAGAAGTGAGGACAGCCTTGTGGGACTGAGCCCTTACCCTGTGGAGTCTGCACTGACCACATTTAGTGTCAGATAGAACTGAACTGTTGTACATCCAGTTGGTGCAGGAGAATTGGTTGTTGGTATGGAAACCCCCACCACCACCACCACATTTGGTATCAGAAGTGTGATTAAAGGCAGCTCAAATATTGGGGTTGGGGTTCAGAACAGTGGGACACCCAGGATCTTAGAGAGCTAGCGGCTCTCATCTTCACATTTTATTGACAGAGGCTGAGCCATAGGTAAGGTTAGTGAGCACCTCACAGTCACAATGTGAGGCATTGTGACTGTGAGGTGCTCACAGCTGGCATCTAGATTTCACTATTCTTAAGAACAAATTTTGCCCATGCCCTATGCTAGAGAAGATTGATGAATCCAGAAAGCAAATGAGCACTTTCCCCATGGCTCAGGGAGTAGCCTGCCCTTTCCCAGAGACTGAGAAAGAAGACTCAGTTTCCCCACTGAGGCCACTCAGAGATGTTTTATGACACAAAGTCATTTTAATCCTAGGCACTACTCTCAATCAAACATCATCATCTAACAACATAATAAAGTTCCCAGTCTGAGAAATTAAAACCTATCAAGAATGAAAAAGACTTTGGAATTTAGAAATTACTATGGAGGGAGATTTGTGTTCACAAATAGTTAGAAGGGTAGAACAGGCTTATCAAGTTTACCACAGGGCATAGCCACCTTGCCATTTGTGCTACTTCCCAAATTTGGTTCTCCAGGACCTTATTTAGATTCACTTTCTCTCTTTGGAGCTAGGCCACTAGTGTCTCTGTTTGCATGGTTTCCCAGTGTGCATCTTTCATAAACAACCTACTGTAATACCGTGTACCTACTTCTACCTAAAATAGTTCCAGAAGCCGACATGCAGATGTGGTTTGTCATGTGAAGCAATACTATTTCTAAACAAGGTAATGCTTTACTACCTCCAGGGCATTCCAAATTCCCCTCTTGGATAAAAATGTAAACTTCTCTAGATCACCAGGGCAAAGAGGTGCCACGGGACAAATTCCTATATAGCTCTGGATGTTGACAATATAACATCCACATACTGATCCCAGTCTTCAAATAAATTAAGGGAACACTTGGGGTCTGACTTTTGTAGGTTATGATGCTCCTCATGGGTAGTACAAGACTGCTTGAAAATCCAGTGAGAACCAATTTAGTTTTTTTCCAAGCACAGCACGTGAAGTCTAAAACAAGTTGACCATATAGGTAGATGCTTAGCACTGGACAGATGCAACATGTTTTTCTATATTGTATGTTTTTTTCTAGTCATGCATAACTTGAGTATAAATGTAGGTGTGTGTGCACACGTATGCATGTGTGCGTGCTTGTGTGTGTGTGTGTGTGTGTGTGTGTGAGAGAGAGAGAGAGAGAGAGAGAGAGAGAGAGAGAGAGATAAAGAGAGATAAATAGATATTGTTGGAATGATGTGGACAGTACAATTTTTTTCTCTCCTAGAACCCAAGAGCTTCCCCCTAACCCTTTGGCATACCATTCTTTTGCTGCTGTAGTTCTTCAGTCTCCAAATGTTTCTCAATGTGTGTGGTGTATGTCAACTATGTGTGAGCAGTAATAACAGCCCTGTGGCCTGCTTGTATTGTACTGCTAAGCACCACTTGGCAACCCCCTGCCCATATTACTTCCTTTTGATGCTTCACAATCAAATGGTTTTGTCTCTCCCTCTCATAACTTGCAGCTTTGTTTGCACCATTTGGGGTCTTGGCATGATTGAAAGCCATCCCAGAAAGGATGTCCACTAAACTGTCAGAGGCTGAATAGTTGACAGTGGGCACAAGTACTTCTGTGTAAGTGCTTTGGGAGGTCATTATTGAATCATTTCCTAATGAATGCCATCCAAATCTACCCAGTGCACCGCTGAGCAATGTGCCAACCTGTCCTACAGTCCCAGTAGATGTTCAGTGCCTCATTGATAGCTGTTGGCTTGTCCAACCATTCCTTTGTGAGGCTTCTGGGCATTGACTAAAAACAGTGGCTTTTGTACTTGTTACAATTAGGAAAGCATGACATTTTTTTCCATACTAAAAGAGCTCACGTTAGGTTGTCTATTCCTTGGTCACCCCAAATATTGGTATGAATTCCATTCACACAAGCTGCTTCCTTTTAAAACAAGAAAATAACTCCCCACAGTATTTTTTAATGGATATGATGTGTTAATGCACACATGAAATTAAAATATCATAAGTCAAGTCTGTAGCTCTTGGCATACTATACAGAATATCTCAGTGGTGGTTTCAATTATGTGATGTGATTTGTGGTACATTTAAATGACAGCATGGAAGAAAATAGTCTTTCCACTTGGTTTGAGGGCTGACTGGTTGTAGACATGGACTCACTCACTGGCTAACCTTAGTTAAGCTGTTCAGTTTCTGTGAACCTCCCTTTCCCTTTGGATATACTGAGTGCTCCAAGAACTGCATGCCATAGGATTCCTATGGGAATTAAATGGGATAACATTGGAGAATGCATTTTATAAAACACTATGGGAAATTAATAGCTATTCATCATCATGAACATCATCATCATTTTATTTCTAAGCAGATTATAATGTTTTTTTCTTAGATATCATTGTTATAATAGAAACTTTTGTGAAGTCAATCAAGGGAGGGTGGTGAATTTATTTACTTTTCTCTTTCCTTTACTATTTTTTTCTTTTCTTTTATACCCTTTCCTTTTTCCCCTTTCTTTTCCCTTATTATTTTCTTTTGATGTCCATAATTCCATATATTTAATTTTGATGAATTACATTATTTTTAAACTATTAATTAACATTAATTTAAAATGAGGTTTGGATCTTAAGAGTTCTACCAGTTGAGTCTCAGGAGTGGCAAATGCTTTGCACTTTTTGAGAAATGCCTCCTCACGATATCTAGATGTTCTCTTTTCTTATATAATCGAATAAAACCTATTTCTGGTAGATACGATATGATGCTACTTGTCTACCTTCAACAATGTTAAGGACAAGAGGACAACTTATTATTGCAACAATAAATAGTGCGCTTCACATTTTACTCAAATAGTCAGGCATTTTGATGGTTGTAAAGTGTGTACTGAGCTCTTGTCATGTGACAGGCTCTGTGCTAACACCAAGGCCAAGAGTGAGGTGCAGCAAATAATGCAGCTAGGGTGCCAAAGTGTGGAGGCACTCACGGAAGTGCGGGTCTCCTTAATCCCAGCCTGCTAAGCACTGAGGTGGGTGTCCAGACAAAAAGATTTAGTGTGACCCTCATGGAATCATCTCAGAAAGGAAGACAAACAGTGAATGAATAAAGTCTATACAAAGTAACAAGAGAAGTAATAGGGGTAGGGACTGGGTTTGGTGAAATGACAGTATAGACTAATTTAAGTGTAAACAAAACGAAGCATAATGGAAACCAATTACGAGATTATGTGATTTTTTTAAGGGTCTGAAATAAAATGGAGAACATTAGAGAATGAGGGTAGCATTTTATTTCCAAACATCCAGAGCTGAGTGGATGAGTTGGATGTATGTCAGCGGTGATTGTATTTGATACTACTCCTTATTGCTGCCACCCAGAATCTACATAAAGGAGAGATGGTTGGTAACTCTTCCAAATCAGTCCTCCCCACACCCACGGAGGCCTGCTGTCCAGTGCTTACTGCTGAGTTCCAAGCCTGTCATTTCATTAGGGAGCACTTTCTACAAAGGTAAAGTCTATACTATGGTACCTTCCATTCTTCCATCCCCTGGAATTGTATCCCATACCTTTTGAAAATTCTCTCACTTCTTTCTGTATTGAGAAAGCAGGAACATAAAATATGATGCTAGACTTTCTTTATTAAAAATAGGGGAGAGAAAAAAAGGAAGACTGTTTATTACTGTGAATACTTCCAAAGAGATAACAAAAATTATGGCAGCCTTGTTAGTAACTATGTAAATCAGTGGACAGCATCTCTATTTTAAAATCGCTTCTGCATATAAGCAGTAAAACAAAGCACACACTGGAAATAGTGATGGTCTTGAACTTCAGACTTTCTTTTAAAGTAATAACTTTAAATTCAGTTCTTTCTGGCATAAACTTTTTCATCCCATTATGTCAAAAATTGTATTATCCATCCATTTGTCTGTCAAAACGTCTCCCTGTGGGGCGATAGACTCCTGGCTTCTCTACTCTAAACCTCCCCATTACATCCTGCTATCAAGAGTCACAATTCTCCACGAAAGTCTCCGGTGACTTTTGACAATGTTTTACAGAGAACTAGACCAGGAAGCTCAGAGTTAAAGGAAATCTTCCATTCTAGCAATGAATATGTAATAGGCATTACGCTGTGCAAGTATTCCAAAAAATGTAAGATTCATTAAGCCTTTCTAAAGCAGGGACTTCCGTGTAGCTTTGAAGGAACCTGTCTTCACAATGGCATTAGCAAATGGCACTTTGGGGCAACGAATATTAATATTGCACATTAAGGAACAAATTTGTTTAAATGCTGTATAGCTATATGTAGATGCTGATGATCCAGAAATAAATAAAAAGTGAATAGTTGTCTAACTTGGTATGTAAATTGCCTTTTGCTTATATACATAAGAATGCTTTTTGTTCCTAAATTCCTTCATATTAACAAGCAGGAGTGTAACTAATATATAAACTAAAGTCATTCTCTTTAATGAGAATGCTAAATATTTTAAAGAAATGCATGGCTGTAAAATATTGTCAAGGGCATTTTTATACTTAAGTTTAAGAACGCTTATGACTTAACCGTTGAATTATTTAACATATTCAGCCTGGAAGCACTATTTATGTATGTTTTTTAATGTTCTTACTTATGTTGGCTTTTCTTTTCTAAGGATTTAAGACCTTTGATTTCTGTTTATAAAATTTACATGTTTAATCTCCTATTTCTATGTATTTCCCATTTGACAGTGGCAACAATATCTTAAGGAAGTGGGGGGAGAGAGAATTTCATGGAGCCCAACATAAGGGCTGTACATGAAACAAACTCAAGTCCCACTGCTAAGGGAATGAAGTCAACTTTGGGAGCCAAAAATAAAATTTCTGTTCAATGAAACACCTATATAACTAAAATAATAGAGAAATATGCACCTGGTGTCCAAGCTTTTCCCATGGAAGCATACCATACACAGGGAACTGAGTTATCTTGGGCAATAATGTAATGCCATACCATCAACATTTGCTACTTTGAGTTGTCAGCTTCTATTTTTCACCTATATATTGTTGTGTAATTATTGCTTAGCCACAGATTTATCAGAGCAACCTAAAAACACATTCTCTCCCATTTTTCTTCAATTAACCTTGGTTTATATATCTTAAATGTAGATTTCCTCAAAGATTTCAGAAGGATTCTGTGTAGAACCCCCATCAGTGCCATACAGGAAATGGAAACTGACAATCAAAGTTAGTGTGAGGGCAAGTTTTATTTGAGCTATTCCCATTAAATTCTACTCATGTGGTTAATAATGTAAAAAGTGTCCAGGTGACCTGGGATGGAACTATACCTAGAATTTTCTTAAAGCATGATTCCATAAGAAATACAACTGTGGAAAAGAATGGACTTTTAAAACTGGTATGTTTTGTCTAGTGGTATTTTGCTTTATAATATATATATGTACATATATATATTATAAAGCACATATATATACACATATATTATAAAGCATATATATATGAAACTATGTATATATGTGTGTGTGTGTGTGCGCACATATATATTTCAATATTACTAATGTTATTGAGTCAAAATTTTTCTTCTGCACTAAGTCAAAAAGACACAATAATGAGGCCTCTGAGGGATGGGGCCTCAGTCATGCAGTCAGGGGAGGATTGAAGGTTTCCATGGCTTGTTTAAACCATTAGAGTCTTTCTGACATTGATTTTCACTTTCATTTAGCCCAGTATTCTCTAACATGTGTTCCATGGGGGTTATTACGTTTAGGTTTAAAAGGGGTACACAAATTAAACGAGCTTTGGAAATGCTGGATTAAACAAAATTCAGTAAGATATCTCAGAGCTTTAAATATATCTGTGCTTTGTGAATATGCAGTAGAGAATGATAATAGCTACTATTTTCCAAACATTTTGACCAGGTAGCATTATTTTAGTGTTTATTTTCCCAGAGCACCTCCAGGCTAGTGTTCCACAGAGCACACTTTGGGAAACAATGACTTTTATCCATAAACTGAACCTAGCCTATGAAACAGGTTTTGTGTTGGGAGTTAATTGTTTCAGAGAAATAAGGTTCATTATCAACCACATTGCAGAAAGAGACTTTGTCAAATTCACGTTTATGTCCTTAATTGTCACAGTGTCTAGTGTTCAATAAGCAGCTGTTCAATAAGTGAATGAATAAATAAATGAAACATCCAAATGATATATACCTACATGTACTAGTATAAATTATTATATTATTTATATATTTATTTAATATTCTAAAGAGATATTCCTATAATGTTTCCCTAAATTTCACTATCACTCAGTCTCCCTAAAATTCTGCTCAAGGAAAGAATTTAAAGAAAGAGAAGTAATTTAGTTTCATGAAAGATTAAAGAGATCAAAATTCATTTGCTTGTATATAATGACCATGCTACTGGCACAGTATTATTAACTGTGGGGAGAATTTGTACTATTAATAACCTTTTTATTTTCTACTCTCCATTCACCTCCCCAAAAATTAAGTATTGAATTCTAAAGCATTGGAGATAAGTAACCATGTATGGCACCTATCATAGCTCTCTGAAGACCAAAATAGTGTTTACCTGAATCATTCAAGTAAATGGCCCTACTGGCAAACGCTTTTAGCTTGCCTTGTGAAAGGAGACCTTTATCATGGGTGCAGCCAGCAAACTGAGCACAGCCCCTCTTCGCTACAAATGCAAATCAGAATGGAGAGACCCTATCTTCTTTGTTAAAAGGCACAGAACACAAATGAAGGGGTTGGGCACATTGAGATCCATACTCAAAAACAAGACTTCAGAAACCAGTGAAAATTAGGAATGCTTCTCCTCCTAGCCTAGGGAGTTCTGTGATTCTCTTGATCACAATGAATTTGAAATCACAGGACCCAAAAGGAAGAGCCCAGCCAGGGGGTAATGCCCTGTGCTAAGCAATATCCATCATTGCCCACTTGGAGTGAGGGAATCTTCAAAGGACAGACAATCTTGAACCTAAAGGTGCAGTGAGTGGCTCACCTGACAGTGGGTAGCTGCAGAGGACTTTGACCACAGGCTATGGTGAGTTACTTAGAGGAACAACCTCGGGGCTTTCCAAAAAAGGGAGGTAAAGAGGGAAATAATCCGATTCCTTTTAGTAGCTTCTCTGGGACAGAGGCTGGGCCCTGTTGTAACATCAAGTCACAACTTCTCTATTCCTCATTTGGAATGAGTTTCTCCCCGATTGACTTATCAGGATATTTGCAGCAAAAGAACAATCAATCAGTATTTTATACAAAGAGACTTAAAGGATTTGGAACACTCACATGGCGCTTCTCCCTTATTTTGGGGAAGGGCACACATGTTTTTAAAACACCTTTGTTGAAAATGATGGGCAGTCACCACTCTGCCAATCTCCTTTACTGTGTGGGGGTCAGGCCCCATTTAAAGGACAGACCTGAGGTTTGGCATAGAAAATGCTATCATATGGACCTTGAGCCTGCCATTGTCCACAAAGGGAAAAGCCAGGCCACATGCTGAACACTGGCACTTACACATATGCGAGACAATTAATTGCTTGGACAATTTGTTCTCTTTGGCTCTGACGACAGAGTTGGGAATTGAGCGACCACAGTGGTTTGAGAGTCAGGGAATGGGGGTGGTAACAATTCAAAGAATGACAAAATTGAAGGCTTTTGTAGCTGAAAGGGACATTAGGGAACCTCTAATCCAATGCTTTGTAAGCCCTTTTAAATATCAGAACTAATTTTTCCATTTTTTAGAACACAACCTTACATAGAAACACTACATAAAATCATATAATAATAGAACTAATCAGATGGAAGCCGATACCTGGGGCTCCAAAGAAAAGCAGCTTCAAAACCGCTGGTTGGTAACATGCCTTTCATTCCCACAGGGAAGAGCTGAGAGGCCTTCTCCAGAGTCCCACACAGGGTGTGTGGCAAGGAGACTAGAAACTGATTTTCCAAACTGCAGTCTAGCCTGCTCCCTTTCTGCAACACAAAGCTGTTCTTCCAGAAAAGACCATGTGGAATTGAGGAGAACCAATGCCCACTCTCCCAGTCATGTCAGCTCCCAAGTACTAAGTGTTGGGTACTGAGTATGAGTTGTAACAAGTAGTAGTAGTAGTTATCAAAGCAGCAGGGGTAACTCATTCATAGATGATGGTAAAGGTTGCACATTATATCATTTGCTAGTCGGAACAATGATTCAATTTGGGTGAGGACGAATGTCATTATCCTCATTTTACGGATGAGGAAACAAGTCCAAAAAGGTTAAGTGACCTACCTCCTCAGGGTTATTTGTACTAAGTAGCAGAGCTGGGTCATCAAATTCCAAATCTTATGCTCCTGTCCCTACTCTATAAGGTTGTTCATTTATTTTGAATACCAAACTTTCCCAATTTCCTTTCTTTCCTGAAAAAAAAAATAGGAATAAATCCAGTTTACCCATGAAAGTAACCATTCTCCTTGAAATCCCATTGATAGTTCACACTTGAAGAGATTCAGATCATCTACAGGGAGGACCTACAGTGGCTGATCAATGGGAAAAGCCTGTTAAAGCACAGAATTGCAAAGATCATCTATATAGACTTTAAACATTTTAGATCGGTTAAACCTTTTAAAAGCAGATCATTTGTCAATCTTTGGATCTAGACCTCAGCTGTCTGAATCAGCTGGTTGGAGTTCACATAGTCTTTCTTGCATAAACCACACCCATAGCACCCATCAGCTTTAGATTCCAATTTCAATTTCTTTAAAGTGGGGTGAGAACTGAGACACTGGTGAAGCAATCTGAATGTAAAGTGCTCTTAATTTTATGATCATTCCCCCAATCCTTTGCAGATGTCTTACACATGCCTAATTCAACAGCAATATTTTTTTAGTGTCTTGCTTTCATCAAGTAGTCCCAAAGTGTACGTTTCAATAATAGAGAAACAAGCTCCTTCTTTTTGCAGTCATATTTCATCAATTACTAAATATTTAACGAAATCACACAGGAGTAAGAACAATATAAACCTATCAGAAAGCAAACATATCACACTTTGTGTTAGCAAAGAGCGTGACTCACAATGGCAGAGAGACATACCCAGCAGGCTGTGCACATCATCCTGATAGTTTAAAGCAGATAGCGGCACAAGCTGTTAGGCAGAGGTCTGTCCAAAGAGCTTGTCCCAAATTCTGAAGTGATTGACCTTGCTTATGTTACCCTAAAGATATGCTGGAAAGTTGTTTCATTGGTACATCTTCTATATCTGCAAGCTCCCCCCAAAATAAGATATACCCTCATTTAAAAAATATTCCTTTTGATCCATTTCACCCATTATTAAAACAGGACCCCTTATCTAACAGATCCTTGAAGAATGTTATTGCCCAGCACATCGGGGTGAGGAGAACAAACACGGCTTCAGAAATGTAGTATGTGGTGCCTTTCCAAGCATCCTGGATCTGGTTCTCAACTTCTGGAATGCCTTATGGGGGATGTGAGTTGTAAATGTGAATGCACTTAGAAAACAAATGTCAAAAGTGATATGTTTTAAACTGAGTACTCTTATTATCACTTCATTGTTTCCAACAACAGCCTTATTCTCTCTGCACTGCACACACCTCTCCTGGGAATCACTTCCAGCCCTGGGCCATCGAGGTTTCCACACTTTGATTTTCTAGCACTTTAGGGGCAGCATGATCCACCCCGATGCTGTGGCTAAGATTCACAAGCCTCGATGACCTTAGGATACCCTGAAAAGGACCCCAAAATTGGAAGCGTTGGCAGGAACCTAGCATCAGAAACTGTAGAGGCAGGTGAAAATGTGTTGTGGCAGCTGCAGTCCACACAAATCCTCTATTACCCTCGAAATGGCCCACTTGAAAAATGGCAATATTTTTGTATGCCAGCCTCAAAGTCCCTGCTCGAAGAATGCTTGTGGCAAAGCTGTATTTCCGCTTTGAGGGCTTTCTGAAGAATGCATTTAGGTGGGAGCTAGTCTTTTCTTCCAGAAACAGCGAAGGCCATCCGTCAATCTACCAGCAAGCCGCTCATCAAGTTCGCTCGACAAAGGGTTAGGGCAGCAAGCCCCCACAATAATGTGGAAACAGAAATATTACAAAGTAAAGGCTTATAAAATAATAAAAATTCTACTTACTCCAGATACCTCCCTGTGCCTTTGGCAAAATACCTTAAGCATTCCACATACGGCGGGCATTGTCTTTATAAGATGGCACCTCATAAAATGGTATTAAATATCACCAACGGGGCTTCATATTTCATCCAGCAGGGTTTAGGCCAGGCATGTTCTATATCACACATTATTAGAATGACATCTGCTTTGCAAGTTGTGTACCCAGGAGCCTACCCGGATCACTCATTTCAGCACTCCTTCTCGAGGCTTCTGTGCCTTCATAATGCCTAATATGTTTAACTCATTTTGAACAGAAGTCTAAAGCCTGCCACGGCCCTCTGGCCAAACTGTAGCTGTCAGACAACAGAGCCAGCTATCAAACATTTCCCATTTATCATTAGTGGGGATGCAGTAGTACAGAAAAATATGCCCACTACACTGAGAGGCTGTCAGTGGCTCCCCTATAAAACTCTTCTTCTCAAATAGGGACATTTCTCTGTGGAGGCCTTGCCATTACATTTCGCTCCTTTTCCCACAACACTGAATTTGTAATGCAAAGAAAACGGGGAACATATATTCATCCAAATGGCCTCTCTGCTAGGAGATGAATAAGGAAATCATCAATGGCAGCGTCAGTGCAGGGCTGCACATGCCATTGGGGGAAATGAATAGAATCAGCCCAGAAAGAGTGAAAAGGAAAAAAGAGAGAGGCAAAAATCACCCCCAGCTTCTGTGTGGAGGTTGAACCTTGGATAATAAAGGCATGCATCTGAAAGTTGGAATTCTCTTTGGAATTACCATTTTGCCACCAAAGTAGGGGGCCACAAACTGGCCTTATGGAGCAAATTTCTCCACCTCCACTCCTCATTTCACCCCTGACAGTGGCTCTCTGGGTCTCCTTTTCCCCACCTGTAAACTGTGCCACCATAATCAGCTTCCAGCCCCAGAGGCTATCCAAAATTTTCATTGATGCTTACAGCATGCTCATGGAGGGTCTTTATATTCTTAAAAAGTCAAGTGGTGCTCCTAATTAACATCATCATTACTGGGCTTATGAATACCATTAGGATTGTGAAGACCTGCCCTCACCACTTTATTCCGCCTCCATCCACATGGCTGCCTCTTCCCACTCAAGCTTTGTAGCCATCCCTCTTATAATTCTGCTGGGAGAAAAATGGACTCAATTAAATGTATTTGAGATGCCCCTGGGTAATGGGTTATGCCCATGTCTTCAAAGACAGAATATTAGAATAGTTATAGTACTGATAACACATCCTTGTTGACTTCAAAGACAGGGGCCTGGCAAAGGTATTTATTTCCATAATATCTCTGTCAGAGCAGTTATTATCCCATTTTAGAGATGGGAAAACAGAGTGCCTTGCCTAAGTACATGGATAGAAATCAGTCTCATAAAGAAAATGAAAGCATTAGCATGGGCTTCTGAATCTTTCCCAACTTCAGACCAGCAGCAACAACAAATCCCATCCTCAGAAATGAGCAAACTTCAGAGTAGGTAAATACAACCGAAAGAACTATTCCATTTGATACACTGTAAGGACACCAAATTCTTGAATGCTTATGGAATGATATGGGAAATGGAGGGGTAAAGATTTGCTCTTCACTGGCCCTTTTCTCTCCAGAGCACAATCCTACCGTTACCCAACATATAATCTGCCCCCAGTAATGGAAGGGTTGGGGTATTAACCTCAGAAGATCAAAGCAGCTAATAACCAGTACAAACTCTCAACAGTCTCATATCCCTAACATCCCACTCTTGAGATTCCCCACCTTGTGGAAACCCCCCTCCTTCCCGAATGGGAAAAGTAATCAAGACTCTCAATAGTCCAGGCGAGCTCTGTGCCTAACTGTGCACAACTCCCCTGGGTATTTTTTAAGATACACCTTGGATGGCTCTACACAATCTCTTACCCAAATATGCCCTCTATGTTCTAGTCTCTATGCCGGGGATCTCCAACCCAGTTTTTCTTGCCACAACTGTGTTTCTCCAGTTCCAGAACTATTCCTCTTCATCTCTCCCAGGTGTTTCTAGAAGCTCAAACATCATCAGCTGAACATCCTCTTCTCTGGGCCCGTGTTTTTTGTCTCAAATAACCCTTTCCAGAACACTTGCCCTGGAAACACATGGCAATTAACTATCCTCTGGTTACAGTCCAGATTCTCTAATCTTCATTAATTTTCTCTTCCCCCTAATTCACCCTTCACCCTTTTCACCTGCTTGTTCACAGTGAGCCAGGGTTATGTATTCAAAGCATGTTCTTAATCTGAACCTCACAAGGAATTTATGGTTTCTAGTGGAGCTGTTCTACTAAAAACTTGATCAACTTTAATATTTTTTCTTATATTTTTGCCATTGTTCATTCCAACTCAAGGCTGACAACTTAGCATTGCAGCTAAATTGTAGATAAATAGGTTAATTCAATTCAGTTCAAAAAGTGTTCCAGTACCATGTAATTCATTAAGCATCATATATATATATATATATATATATATATATATATATATATATATATATACAATATCATTCCTCTCCTTGAAGGGCCTATAGTTTAGTTAGAGATATATAAAGAATGCCTGTGACCTTAATATAAAACACTGCAGAGACAAAAAAAGATAACAGTTTTAGAAAAATGGCAAGAACAATAAAGATCAGAGGAATGTACTGCTATGTAGACAAGAATGAAAAGAAAACACTTCATGGAGAACATGAGTCTTATTCTAAACCTGGAAGGCACTGGACGGATTTGAATGATTAGAAAGAGTGATGGAGGACATTTCAACTAGGAGTGACGGCAGAATGAGATCCCCTGAATGAAGCCATTACCTTTCATTCACTGGAAGACATGGAAGAGAAGAAGCCTGGGGTCAGTCAAGCTATTTTGCTCATTACCTTAGTCATGACTTGGAAAAACTCTCCTTCTCGTTTTTCCTGCAACCATCATCTTCCTCATTGGTTTGACCTCAGAAAACTGAAGAACCAAGCAAGTGGATTTCCACTGGCTCTGAAGAAACAAAAACACACTTTTACCAAGGTAATTAGTTGACCACAGTAATCATCACTGCAAATTTTCATGGAGCAATGGAGATGAAAAGGAGTGGTCTTGAACCCTCCTGATAGCAAAAACATCTCCGTATGTGTCAATCACTCTCTTTGTGGCCTGTGGGATTTTCTAAGTAAAGATGTGCCCCTACATTTGCCATAGGAAGGTTTATAAAATATGCTTAATACCAACTGGATAATCCTGTATGAATGTCCAACCTCAACAGAACTGTGAATCATTTTATTTTCACTGTTTTACTTCCCTAAATTGCCCCACCCATTGAGTAATCCCCAGCATCCAGAACTTTGATCTCAAATCTCTCTACTAGGAAGAAAAAGAAACAAAACCATGTTGAAAGTATGTGTGTTTTACTAAGGAATTAGTCATAAATTCAAAATTCAGAAGAGAAATGCATCTCTAAAGTTGGTATTTCAGACATTGTCACAGTTCACAAAATAGTCATTCCCTATTTGTTGAAGGTGGGTTTGGAAGACTATGCTACTCTAATTATCCTATGTGAGTGCCACTTACTCTATCTTGTTGTAAGTTCAAACTCTACCCCAGAATCCATCTTCATGTAGAGAGGTAAAAACTTAGAAAAGTATAAGTTTCATGAGGACAAGGACTTTATTTTGTCATTACACCCTGAAATTCTAAAGCTATCAAATAATCTACATGTAGCAACTCCCAACCCAGCCTCCCTGAGCATTCTGGGCAGGGCTCTTTGGAGAGTTCCTTAAACTAGCCCTAAGAAATATAAATTCCAGACTTCCCTGGCCTCAGCAATACTTCCATCTGTCGCACAATCTTTCTCCATGCCTTCCTGGCACTCATTTCAATTTCCACGACAGAATAAAAGAGAGAGAGAGAGAGAGTAAAAAAGTCGTGGTCTGTACCACAACTTGAAGGTTCATTTAATGTAGATTTTGATGTGTGAACTGTGCAGTAACCCCAAGTTGGAGGTGTATTTTTCATATTGAAGGTGAGAGACCAATTAGTAGCTCTAACTCCTTAAGCAGATGGTTATCATATGATAACGGAGGTGCCTGTCCTGTCCTTTGCCATTAGTGTCATCTTTTTCCTAATATCTTTCTCTACGAAGGAAAGATATTATGCAGACAGATTGCATGACCTAGACACCTCTATGAAGTTGAGGTTTTAGCAGGACATGTGGAGCCTGGAAATCTTGTTCTTGAATTACTGGTCAGATTCAAATCTTCAAAACTACCTCCAAGATATAATACAAGGAAAGACTTTCAGGGCAGGCAGAGAAATAAAGCTGATACAATTCTTAGGTTCTGGGCCCCGTTCTCAAGATGGAAATGGTAGACATGCTATAGTTGGTCCTCAATAACCTGAAAGAGAACCTTCCCTTCCATACTTTGGAAACTCCTGCTATAAAGGAAGCAACGTGGGTTTGGAGTCAGAGGAATCTGGTCTGAATTCCAACTCTGTTCCTTACAAGCTAGGTGACCTGAATCCATTTATTTGAGCTCCCTGCTCTAGTTTCTTATGCTGCAAAACTGGAATAATAAAAATTTTAGAGAGATGCAGATCAAGTAAAATTTCAAATGAAAATCATGACATCTGGCACTCTCACCTTCTCTCAAAATATTAGGCAGAGAGAACCATGCCAGGCACTGACCCATAGAAAAGTTAGGGGTCAAAGTGTACGGTGGTCTGGATACTCTTCTCTTTGCCATCAATGCATTTGTTAAAGTACAAACTAAGAAGTCTAATAAATTTGGGTTGGATTCTTAGCCCCACTACTTGTTGGGTGTGTGAGATTGCAAGGAATATAACAGCACCTTCATGTGTAAAATGACACAATATTTACCTTGTTCATAGGATTTATATGATGATTAAAGGAGGCAATTCACATAATGAGTTTAGCAAAGTGTCTGGCCCATTATAAGCATATTGTTTCCGCCTTCCTTTCTTCCTTCACTTCCCCCCTATCCTCTCCTTTTTTTCCCTTTTCTTTCCCCTCTGATCTTCATCTACTCTTTGATATATTCCAAGTTTCTATGATTGTCAATATCTAGGAAGGACTGGACCAGAGCCTCTGTCACTGGGGACCCCTGAGATTTATTATTTTCTCAGAGACTGTGTTGCTCTATTCTTGAGATAAAGAAATAAAGGCAGAAGGAATTCTTAGGACCTGGGTAAGGGTTACCATTTGCCAGGTCCATGGTTCTGAATTCAAGTCCTTTCCCTCTTACTGGCCCCATCTATGAGGTAAGAGGATAAATCAAAATCTCCTGAAGCTCTAACAGATGAAGGCTCCTAGTTGAAATCTCACATGCCTACTCATGCAGTCCCCTCTTCTGAGATTTCCCTTCCTCTATGGCCACCAAAACTTTATCCAAGGGTCAAATTCTAGCTCAAATGCCTTATACAACTTCCCTGCTCAAGGGATAGTTCAAAAGCTCTAGGGATGGCTCTATTTAAAGTGGTCAACATCATAGTTGTCCCCTCTTTCTTTTTATCCCTCCCCCACTCCCCAATCTCTTCTTCTTTAACCTCTTTTTACATTTAATGACTTATACCAAACATATGCTACAAACAGGTTTCCTGCTCCTGGGTATGAGCAATTAGCTTATTCAAAATACCCTGGCCCTTGTTGGAACATGTACAGGGGTAGGGGATGTAATAGCCACCCTGCTTATTCTTGACCTGCAAACCAAAACTACTTTCTTGTTTTTTTAAGAAGGCCACAAAGACTCAGCAACTCTCTAGTGAAGACTGAGATCTGTGACATTGAAGCTCCTGCTGCCTGATTAAATATTGAGGAAGAGAGTCCATGGATTGACTTGCCGTCAGTAAAAATAAGGTTTCAAATAAAACGCCTGGAGAACCACATGTCCTAGTCTGCCAGGGGCCATGCTCTTTAAGGCAGGACAATTATAATTAATTGAGTGATCCCACAGAAAGCATACATGCAATGAAAAGCACTGCAAGTATCATCCCTATACACATCTACTAAAAATCAGATGGGCATTCAAGGGGTTAAGCCAAAATCAGCAGACCAAGGAGGCCAATTCTGCCTGTGGCTACCACCAGTTAAGTCTATTGCTGAGGGCTGTAGACACAGCTTGTACTTTCAACTCTACACAGTCATTTTTAAGGAAATAATATCTTCAAATTTATAGTGGCATCAAACTGATAATTCAGAAGTGTGATTGTGTCCCCAGTTAACTAAATCAATCCCTTATCTTTAAGGGGAGAGACAGAGAAAGAATATATGAACAGATCAATAATCAAGTGAGTTCCATTTCTTTTTCTCTTCCTTATAGATTATAGCTGTTTTCTTGAGTAAATTTTCAAATCATATAAAATAATAAGTGATTCCCATGAATTTTTTTTTCTTTTCCTATGCAGGATTACTGAAAAAAAAACAAAAACAAACCACTGATGGGAGCTTTATTCCTTTGATATACATGTACACAGACACCTTTTCTGAATACCTACTAAGTGCTAGGTACTTTATTAAAGGCTTTCAAAATAATCTCTCTTTTTTATTTGGGAATGTTTCATAGGAGGCTGAAGTAGAGTTGACCTTTTAATGCTGCTCCTAAATTTACTTTTTTCTGCTAGGATTAGGCCATTTCTCATAACCTCCACTGAAAGCTGATAAATATTCAAATAAATTAATTGCCACATTTTTCCTATTCTTAAGCCCAAAGTTGTGCCCCTCCCACCCCCCCGCAAATCACAGTAAACAACATTTGCCACTATATATGGCTACTTTATCCTAGCATCAAGGTAGACACAACACTGGGTGATGTGGGGAGGTGCCAGCAGTCCTACCTATGACGCTTGAGGTGGAACTTCCTCAGTGGCATTCCTGCCTTTTTCACTCCATCCATTTATTCAACCAATACCAGTTCAATGCCTACTATGCGCTATCCTTGCCTTCAAAAAGCTTCCTGTCTAGGGCAGAAGGAAGACATATTTAAAAAAATCCAGTACAAGGCACAATGAGAAAAGTTCCAAAGCACTGCTGATTCTAACAGAGAAGACTAGGAATGGCTTCACACAGATAGAGCAGAGTCTTAGCCGGTTTGGCTCAGTGAATAGAGCATCAGCCTATGAACAAAAGGGTCCTGGGTTCGATTCTGCTCAAGGGCGCGGACCTTGGTTGCGGGCTCCTCCCTGGCCCAGGCCCTGGTCAGGGTTCCTGCAGGAGGCAACCAATCGATGTTTCTCTCACATTGATGTTTCTCTGTCTTTCCCTCTCTCCCGCTCTCCCTCTCTCCCTAAAAATCAATGGAAAAATATCCTCAGGTGAAGATTAACCAAAAAGAAAATCAAAACAGTACTCACAGACATGCTATGAGCACCACACATTCATTATTCCATACATAATGTTTGAAGAAAGTCAACAATACCTGAAAATCTAGAAAGGCACAAAATAAAAATCACCTTAATTTGACCTTCATTCCTTATTCTACTGAAGTGTATAAAACAAAAAGTCTAAGTTTCTTCCTTCCTGCTTTCCATCCCAGATTCTAAAGGATTGACAGTACCATGCTCAGGCTTTAAGACTTGTAATTTGCTCTTTTGTAAGTATGCCACTCCACCCCCTCTCCAGATGTGCACAGAGGTTAAGACAACTAGCTCTGAAATCTAACTGGCCGGCTTCATGTCAGCTCAACCACCAACTAGCTGTGTGACCTTAGGCAAGCTACTCAACTTCTCTCTGTGCTTGTTATTTTTCCAGTACAAAAAGTACAGTTAATAAAAGTATATGTTCTAGGTCTGTTTTAAGAATTAAATGAGAAAATCAATAGAAACAGTTCTTGGCACAGAGTAAGTACTCAATAAATGTAGTACTACTACACATACACACATATACTTGGTTTTAAAAAGTAAAACCAAGCTATCCATATATTATGCTGTATGTTTTCCAATTAATAATGCTTATGCATCGTTTCACAAATTATTTCATATTGGTCAATTTGGTGTGTTTTTTTCAATGACTGTATTATAGGGTTATTACAGAATTTATTTAGTCAATCATATTATCACTAAGAAACCTTATACCTACATTTTTATGCAATCGTCCTAATATTTGTGTAGGTCACAGGGTGTGTGCATTTAAATTTTTTATTAGATAGGACCAAAGTAGCTTTCAAAAGATTTGCACAATTTACAAACTCACAGATCCTATATGAGTGCTCATCTCTCCTGCCATGACCAATGGTAGTATTTGTTATTTCTTTTATTTGCATTTATTTAAGTATTAGTGTAACTGAATATTGAGATTAAATTATTAACCTATGTAAAAGATTTAAACAGTATGTAGCACATCAAAATCTAATAATATGATGAGCATCTTTTCACAATTATTGCTCATAGTTTGCTATTCCTTGAATTTCTTATTCTTACCTTTTGCCTATATTCCTGGTATTTTATTTATTTTTATTACTGATTCATGAAAGTCTCTTCATGTTTGCTATATTAACCTACATAAGAAATAAGCAACTATGTTCTCCCCATCTTGTCTTACAACCCAGCTTAACAATCAATAGAAGTTAGAAGAAGGTTTGATGAGAAAGGAATTTCAAAGGGGGAACAGTATCTGCAATGACATATGGTTTTTGAATGTAGGTTAGACTCTGAGAACATTAAGAGATTTTTGTGGTTGGAACATACATGGGGATAAAACTAGAAAAGTATTCATATATAATTGGCCTTAACTGCCATTCTAGGAAATGTGAGTTTTATTCGGAACATAATATAAGCCAAGAACTAAACAACAATAGACTGACAGGGCCACACTGAGAGTCCTCACTAAGGGTCAGAGTTCTTAAACAGTTTGGGATCAAGGTAGCCCCACCAAGTTGCCCAGCTCCAATGGGGGATGCTCCAATGGAAGATCCATTCATTTCTATAGGCTGGGTGGTCCCCAGGAGTTACAAGGTGCAAATGATGGTAAAGGATCCTTTGGAGAATCTAAATCAAGTCAAGAAACTTCTCCTCAGAGGAATTCACACACACACACACACACACACACACACACACACACACACACACACACACACAAACTCTCTTATGTAATTTTAGAGTTTTCACAGACACAATGGCATCCACCCACTGGCCATTTAAAGGCTCAGTTACCCAAGAGTCTAAGCCTGCCCTAGGGCTTTTATGTGACACTGGAATTTACTGCTCATAGAACTTGAAACTACAGTATAGTTTAGGTTAAACCAAATTATGGCAAATTTAAAACTTTCACTCGTAGGCTATGGATATGCACTCTGGGAGGCATGCTATTCCTAGAAAGCACTCTCTCCAATAGAATACACAATGCCAGTCACAAATGTGAGCCACATCTGTAAGTTTAAGTTGCCTAGTAGTCATATAATAAAAATGAATAGGTAAAATGAATTTTAATAATATGTTTTATCTAACCTAACATATCCAAAATATAATTATTTCAATATGTAACCAATATAAAACGTTATGAATTAGGTATTCCACTTCTTTCATACTACATTTTTGACATCTAGTGTGCAATTTATACTTACATTGCATCTCAATTCAGACTAGTCACATTTCAAGGACTCAATAGCCACATGTGCTATCATACCGGATAGCACAGTTCTAAATCATCTCTTCATGTTTCCTTTTCTCTAAATCCAACTCCCTCCCATTATATCCATTTAAACCTAATCAGGAGGCATCAGTAAACATGCCGATTCTTGTGTTCCATCAAACTCTCTTCTCAGACCTTCTCATTATAGTATGAATGTAAAACACTTCACGGATCAGTAACTTTGAGCATGGTATCCCATTGAAGAATAGAAAATGTTAACCCAGTAGGAAAAAAAATTCAAATATCAGGAAAGAAGAGATCTCTTTAAACGCAGGTAGTCCTCATTACAGTTTGTGAAACATCTGGGACTAGAGCTGGGTCTTCACGTGGCTACTCTCTTTCCCACTACCAGGAATGCCAAATTGGGCATTGTTTACATGGGCAGTTTCTCCCTTTAGTATAGAAAGTTGAGACAACAGTGAAGATTCTTGTCAACCCAGGGAATTCTAAAGTAACAGGACACCAGGCTAGCTCTGCCCACCCGTGTCAGCTTACAGTTGGGAGAAAATAACCAGCTTCAGAAATGTCCTCTCCGAATAAATATTATACTCCCAAAATAAAGTGTATTTGGGAGATAGAGAGCAACATGATAAGATTACTCTATCCACATACCTAAAAATTTTAATAGAAACTTCCCTGGGGGAAAAAAAAAAGATTTAAATATGACCTACAAGTTTTATTGAACTGAGAGATAAATGTTAACAATCAGATATGAAAAAAGGAAAAATAAAACAGCTCCTAAAGTGTTTCTTAGTTCTAAAAGTAAAAACAGCATGACAGGAGTCCCCTGCTTTTGTAAAGTTCACGTTAAGCCACTTAAGAAAGACCTACATTAGTATCTGTTTTTGCTAACTGCACAAAATCCAAAGAGGATTTTTTGCCTTTACAAAAAAATAAAAAATACCATTCAGCTAATTGCTTCTTCACTTTATGCCATTTTGGCTCAAAAGGTTTCTATAGGAACGCTTGACTGTCAGATAGTAGGGGGAAACCTGTACTTGCTATATCTAAAGACATTAAATAGTGCACAAAATCATCATTTGGCCACATGCCAATGAATGGCATTAGATATGCAGGGACTCAGAGACCCAGAGACTCAGGGAACCTGGGTCAAGTTCAAAACCCTAGGCACTCTCCACTCTTTCCTTCCAAATGAGAGGAAGACATGGTTGGTAGTGTCATGATTTCAGCTATAAGCAGCAGCCTTCTAATTAAAAAAATAAACTGAGTCTATTACTTCTATTTACACCTCTTCCACAATTTTGTGGCAATGTAAAGACAGAGAGAGATGCCGGAAGCATATGTTTAAAGATCCCCAATGCTTCTGAAAGCATCATTAGAGCAACCATCCTGTGAGTGTGTTTCTCTATCTTCAATGCCCATCTCCATAGGGCTTCCCAAGCTGTGCAAGGCAGCACGTGCAGCACCAACATATTTACCTTCAGGAGGAATGGTCCAGAAAAGACCTGGCTACAATTAAATTAGCAACTAAAAAGAGCCGTGCTTTTGACTCCAGATATTCCCTCCTGTGGCAGTGTCATTTTTTCCCAGGGATATTGAAAAATGATGAGAGGAAGGGAAAGGGGGATAAGCAAAAGAGAGCGAGGATAGGGGGAAAGAAAATGTCAGAGGACTTTCTGAGTAGTTACCTTGGTTGAATTTCAACATGAAAAATGCTGAACAAACAATTTGCTAAGTGAATCTTCCAAAGACCAATGGCCAGATATTGGGGTGCATGTGGTATTGTGGGATGCACATGGCAGTTTCTTAACCTCAACGCTATTATTTTGGGCCAGGTGACTGGTGGGGGGTGTTCTATGTACTGTAGGATGGTAACAGCATCCCTGGCCTCCACCCATTAGATGCCAGTAGTGCACAGAGCCCTCCCAGATGAAACAAACAAAAATGTCTCCAGATTTTGCCAAATACCCCCTGGAGGCAAACCACCCCTGGCTGAGAACCAATGATGTAGGTGGACCATAAACCTTCCCCCATTCATTTATGATTCAGGTATTTAGCCATTCTTCTCTTTCAAACACTGACCGACATATGTGTCCCTACCCTCAGGTAGTTCCCAGTTTAATGTCAGAGAAAAACTTTAAGTGATAAGACATGAAAGCCTGTCAGTTGACTTATAAGAAAATGGGTGCATGCTCCTTTTTAAGGACATTTAGAAAATGTACCTTTGATTGCAACAAAGGTTATACACTTAGAAAAGTTCTCAGAGAACAGCCCATTAAACTTAGGGAGGGTTTCTGCTCTGCTGGTAGGTTACATATTAAAGATGAATTTGAAGGCTCTCAGAGAAGCAGTGAGCCTGGCCCCTATTCATCTTTGCTGACTTCATAAAAAACAAGGGTGCCGCTTTGTGACCCTTGTGGGTCTACAGGAAGATTGTGTAACATGCAGTATGCCTTCGATCCAAATAAACTCCCAGATTATTAAAAGGATGTTTTTCCCCTCTAGAGGTCAAGGTGAGTCACTGGAGCTTTTCCCCTGTTATTAACAAAGCACTAGATGTACACGGCTTAGATATTAAAAGGCATTAGCCAAGGCACCATGACCATCTAGGTTAGAGCAAATGCAAAACTTGATGGGGTAGCTGCATTACTTACAAAGCAAGTAAATGGCCTGAAATATTAGAAGCCCTGTATACAAACCCATTCAAATTTCTGTGGCCAAGTGACAAGGAGGTATAGCCGGTTACCTGAGCACCTCAGTGAGGCCAGCCTCTCCCTAGTGTAATTCTAAATATAAAAAATATATATCTACTGACTTACCTTGACCCAGAACTGCCAGCAAATCTCTACATTCTTTCAATAATCTGGGTGTTTATTTCCACCAAGAAGTGTGGCATCTGTACCCAGTAAAGCAGCCCCTCCTGAGCTCTAAGGCTGCCCCCACCCCTAGAATCAGGGTAGCCCACCTCCCACTCATAAAAAGGCCCCCAGCCTTGGTGGAAACCAATCAAATATTATTTACAGTAATCCAAGTTCAAGAAGTATGTGAGCCTAATGAAGCCAGAAAAGCACCCCAAAGCTGGAAATGGACCGTCTCTCTAGTTTTTGAGTGACAATTTTAACACCGATTAAGCTGGCAAAACAAGTGTGTGACTCAGTTGGCTGAGCATCCTCCCATGCACCAAGAGGTCACTGGTTCAATTCCCAGTTATGGCACATGCCTGGATTGCGGGTTTGATCCCCAGTAGGGGGCATGCGGGAGGCATCCAATCAGTGATTCTCTCTCATCATTGTTGTTTCTATGTCTCTCTCCCTCTCCCGTCTTCTCTCTATAAAATCAAATATATATTAGAGGCCCAGTGCATAAATTCATGCAGGGTGGGGTCCAGCCAGCCAGCCTGGCCAGGGGGAGGGGACATGGGTGGTTGGCTGGCCTGCCTGCTGGTCGAACTCCTGGTCAAGGGGACAATTTGCATATTAGCCTTTTATTATATAGGATATACACTGAGTGGCCAGATTATTATGCTTTCAGAGATCATAATAATCTGGCCACTCAGTGTCTCAGTGTATATATATATTGAGAAGGGTAGATATGATTGCTTTAGGCCAAAATTCAAGGAGCAATAACACATTTAGGTAGGTCACATTAAGGAAAGCAGTCAGAGAATGCTGACCCCTTGGCTGTACCATGCAAGAAATAAGCTGTAAGGAGTGCAACTTTAGAGTTTGTCCAGGGTCATTCTCAATGTGCAGACCCCATGTGGAATGCAAGTTAAGAAGAGTAGTGTCTTCAGGAAGCTGATGGAACTATTCAAGAAGACATTTTCCCAGGCGGTGGCCTGTTAGGTCAGTGCTATTGATGAAACAATTGAGAATACTTGAGGGAAACTCATGCCAGTTTCAGTCTATGGCAGTAGCACCAGTTAGAGAATCCTCATAAGCACTTCTCAAGGTCTGTTTGGTCTGCAGGCAGCAAGGTTTTCCAATTTGCCTGCATCGTTTCTCCCTCTTCCAAATATATCTCCATCTTCTTCCTCTTCCAAATAAGTAGGGCTTGCCTTAATAGGAAACAGAGGGGAAATATGATGTGAGAAGTATAGTCAGTGGGCTTTGGTCTGAGAAACTTCCACATGGCAGAAACAAATAGGTTGAAGCAAAAGGCCACTGACAAGGGTGTTATGAAGACTGGGGCTCATTTTGGCCTAAAATAATCATCTCCACCTACATAGAACTATTACATTAGTGAGAAATAAACTTCTAGTGTATTCAACCACTGAAATTTGAGGAGTTATGTTTACAGCAGCCTAACCTCATGTTAGCCTAATTTCTATACCAGGTCAAGAGAATATGAAAGAAGTGGGGAAAATGAACCTATATTTATGAGTAACTGGGTCTATAATTCTTAGTTACTCTTTCCTGGTGTTTTAATGCAAGTTCTCTAGTATCATATCAAATTCAGTTCCATTACCACATTTCCATAAAATGTCCAGTGGACTAGACTTGAAAATCAACCCTTCAAGGCACTCCCATTTCCTTTGACCCTCTGACCAATTTGATTCAACCATCATGTTTTGAGGACCAATTAGGTGCCAGGCACTATGCTAGACCTGGTGATATGAATACAGTTCTCTCTCCCAAGGAGCCTAATCAACTTCCATTTCCAGCCTCATTCTACCACTCTTTCTATAAGAAAGAGAGGATCTGACATGTTTTGACTCACACAGAAAGTCAAAAAGCATATGCAAAATCTTCTCATGGCCGGGTGATTTTAGCAACATGGATACTTGTAGATCTACAGTTTGTGTCATATTTGTATTTATGCATGCATTTCAGCTCTGTTGCTTAGTGGTTGCATATTCTTCTAGTCATCCTGTCCTTTTCTAGCAAGTAATATATTACAAATCTCATTTTTAAAATGTAAAATGAAGCTTCTATGCAATACTAATCCAGGTGCTAGTCAGGAGCCCAGTGGTGGTTTGCATTTCCTACTGCTGGCTCCTCCAATGCACAGCTGCCCTACAGAGCGAGGGGCTCCATCCAAATCTATCTTCTGCCCAGAGGGCCCTGCTCTTTGGTAGGCCAGTTTCTGGCAGTGTGCCAGACAGCTTAGCCACTAAGTCTTGCTTCATAGTCAAACCTTAGCCAGTTTCACAGATGCAGCTACATGGCCCAGAAGAGTTCCCAGGCAAATAATAGGCACCCCACTGTATTTACATAGAATAATAAAAAAAGAATGAGAAATGGGTACCTATGTTATTAGCTTGACCACTCAGAGATTTGGTTTTCCCTTGAGATCCATTGGTCAATCGTTATTCCTAGAAAAAATATTTTGCTAGGGATATTGAGACTGATGAACTGGTGAAGCCTGAGGATAACTAATAAGTCTACTCTGGCACACCAACTTTGATCAGTCAATAGGAGTTCCCTGGAACACAGCGTGAGAAAGGTTCTGAGGCTAAGCAGAAGATGACTATTTGGTCTATTGGAATGGATGCCATGGATACGGTAGAGATGTGTTGTGCAAGCCAGTTAATACCACTCCTGCTGTGGGTCCTTAGCTGACAACCTGGCCCACAGGCAGAGATTGTTTGACCTGGATGGTCTCAGCTCTGAGACCATCAGGTAAGCAAGTGAACTAATAAATGTAAGAGATTTTGTAAAAGATGAAATAAAAGCTATAAAGTTTCAGTATTTTGGTATGTAAGCATTTTCTTGCCTGAAGGAAGGATGATGGGTTAAATGGCCATGTTGTTACTCAATCTGACAAGCAACTGGCAGGCATGGCTACTCATTAGGCACTTAGAACCAACCACCCCCTCATAGCTCACAGTACCCGCCCCATGCTGGGAGTGTGAATGTCAATGAACAAATTGGGTTTTTGGATCCAACAATGAATTTTAACATATAAACAATGATTTTTTTTATGGTTTGGTCCCCAGAATTAATAAAGTTAACTCACAATAATATTTCAATTAACCCAAATTATGAGTCCTAGAAAAAGGCAAAGGAACATCTAATATAGGAGAAAGAAAAAGAGGATGGAAAATATGTTTCTGCCCATTTTCTGGTCAAAGGGCTAACCTCAAACAACAGTTGAAATGGGCTAAGTTATTTTAGCCCCACTTCCACCTCCTCTCCTAGATATATCTCTGCCATCTGTTGCTCTTCTTCCCCAAAATAAATTCTAAGTTCTGCATTGTTCAGATCCACCTAGACTTAGTCTCCACTCTCTCCTTACTTCAGTGTTTCATGCTGCAAGATACCCTATACCCTATAGCTAAAGAAAAGTTTAGCCGGAGTTTAGAAAGGAAATAGATCTGATGTAGCTATTTCACACTAGTGTATAAATGACTTATAGTCTAGCCTTCCCAGAGGAATTTGCCTTTCTAATGGGGTATTGTAGAATTAGACTGAATCTCTATTTAGAAGACTTTCCAGCAGCATCACAAAGAAAAATGAACCTTTCAGCAGGAGCTTGGAAAGGGTATCTGGACCACCTCAACGTTAAATAACTAAGCCACAGTATCTGTGTTTATTCTGTTCTCTTCTCCCCAAGGCAGTTCTCTAAGCTGCTACTTTCTTTTCTTTATAATCTCTCCACTGCTTCTATTTCTGACTTTCATAAAGTTCCAATTTTTTAATAGCCTTTGTCATGCATAGCATAAGCAGAAGATAATTCTGCTTTCTAGGTAAGACAGATGAGAGTAAAAATGCATGTATTCACATACTCCCTCCACACACACCCCAAATAAATTACAAATAAAACAAACCAAGACTCTAAAGATCAACAGTATAAGTATATGCAACAGAAGGCCCATGTCAGAAAGCTGTCAAAACAGTAAGGACAAGGGCCTTCATCCTTTCCACACATTAAAGTCTAAGGTTATACTCTAACGTTAGTCTCTCTCCCCTCCTCTGTCTTCTTGTTTTCACTTTTTCAGTATCACCTCTAGGAAATGAAGACAGGCCGGTTTCTTCCATTGAACACACAGCAATGTATGTTTTTGATCAATCATTTCATTTTCCAATGTCTGAATTGGAGTCCTAATTAATCATAAAAAAGATTACAGGTGCTCTCCCTAAAGCCAGACGACTAATGACACTGCCAAGACAGAACAGTTCTAGTAAAGAAGTGTTCTTCCCACTTTTCAGATGGAAGAGGCCACATACAGTCATGACCTCTGACCGCTAACTTTAAGAATTTTTCTTTTACACTTTCCTCTTCCAGGAGCAATAGGAGGGGCACTTTTAGCACATTCCCATCAACACTTCCATCCTTTCCCTCCTGTCCTTTTTCCCTTCTTTGAGAAGTCAGTTGGGACTTTCATCCACCCTCCATTTCCCATCACGCTGTGCAAAACAGCACCTGGGGCAGCCGGCTGAGCTGGAGAGTGGTCAAAAAAAAAAAAAAAAAAAAAAAAGAGAGAGAGAGGAGGGAAGGTGGCGATTGGCTGGAGAGGAGGTAATGATTTGTAATTGCAATACTTTCATTACTGTCTTTTAGCTCTTTGCAGAGTAATGTCAAGAGCTTCGTCTTTGTAGTGTTATTGGCATTTTTCATCATATTCATGAAGTGTGGGTCAATTTTCTTCAAAAGGTGCACTTCGCCAACTTGCTACAGAGACAGACAGTAATAAATTCTACTAGTGCACTGTGAAGGCTCCGTAGCTGCAAGCAACAATAAAAAGCAATGAGCTGGGTGTCACTAAGTAACTCCAGTTTACACTGCATTTTCCTCTTTTATTGAAAACTCAAAATATGAATTTATTAATGAATACACAGGCATATTTTGAAGGGGGGTGGCAGTGCAGGAGGAGGAGGGGTGTGTGTGGTGGGGGGGCAGTGAGACACCATGTCAATTTATTTGGTATTCACACTGTGTGTGCCTATATTGTATTGTTCCATCATTTCCTGGCCAGGCTTACCTTGTTAGGCTGTGGCCCTCCAGAAAAAACCCGAGCTCATATAGCAACACCTTGACGTGGATCTACAGCTGCTCTCGCTGTGCCTGTCTCACCTTTAGCCCCGGCTGTCTACTGCCGCCTTTCATTTTCCGCATTCATACATCAATAAGCTTTGCATGCTGACACCTAATTTTGCAGGCTACTTTGGTTATGGAGGCCATGTTTTGCATATCACTACCCACCCCCTTCTGACACCTACTGCCTTTAAAGGGAAATGAGGAGAAGAGAGGAAGAGGCAGAGGAAAGAGAGAGGAAGAGAGAGCAAGAAAGAGAAAGCTGCTTTTCTTCTCTGCCTAATCAGAGATTTCTTTATATTTGTCAAAAGCAGATATGCCAAATCAACTTTAATTGATTCCTCGGCGGCGCTCACGGATGATTTTTGAAGGACTGGGCTTGTGTTCCCAGACACACAGTTGTGTTTCCAACAAAAAGAGGTTTCTCCCACAAATCAAATCTTGATGCCAATTAGTAAGCATTTTCCATTCCAATTAAATTGGACACTTGGAGACCTTTCTGATTTGGAAAGACTTTATATATTTTTTATATTTAAAATGCCCTCCAGGGGCTAATAAGCAGGAAGAGACTGTCCATGGGTGCCCATGGACTCTCGGGGGTGGGAGAGGCTTGTGTTGTGGGCATTTTCAGCTCCTTTCTCTTGCTTATTTCACAAAGGTTTGTCAAGCCCATGGCAACCTGTTATAGGACATCACAAAGGGTCTTACCTTGCCATTAGGTGGCTAATGTCATTAGAGCCTTCACAATCCATAAAATGTTACCATCTAATCGGTTCTTTTTCTGCCATACCCCAACCTCCATTTCCCCTGAGAACTCCTTGTGCAAAAAATGAGAATTGGGGATGGGGTGGAAGGGAAACAAGAGATGTTAAAAAGATCTGGCTGTGGCTGGATTAGAGAGACTATACAAACAAAATAAACAAAAGCACAAAATAAAACAGGGAAAAAACACAAATTAAAGAGGGATACCTCCACATTCATAAATATATCTGTGTGCACATGGGTGTGAGAACCTGCCTGCTAGTGATGTGTCATAGAGAATTTCTAAATCTACTACATTAAGTATTTCTCCTGTGTACCAGGACATTTAAGGGAAAGAAATTGTCAATTCACATCCAGATGTAATTTTAATAGTAACTAAAATCAATTTGAAACACTACTAGCAATTACAACATTTCTTTTCCCCTTCTTCTCCTTCACATTCCCAACCCTCCTTTACTGTTCTCTTCTCTATGACATCTGTCTTTTTCTTAAAAAGTGCTATTGGCTTCATAAGGTCATTGTCTTGGGAGTAATCCTGGGGCAGGTTTGGAGAACCTGCCCAGCGAGTTTGGACTCCAAGGCCAACCTGCATGTTGGCTGCTTCTCTTCCTGTCACCATGGGCATGAGATCAAGTTCAAAGCCCTGTGCACATCTGGGTCCACACATGATCTTCACAACTACATTTTGCACCCTGAAGACTTTTAGGGAAATAAAACGCAATACCCAATGCCTAAAATATAAATGATGTGTATGTAACACTTATTTCTTTATTATTTTTTTATCCTCACCCGATGATATTTTTCCATTGACTTTTAGAGAGAGCAGAAGGGAGGGGGAGAGACACAGAGAGAGAAACATTAATGTGAGAGAAACACGTCGACTGGTTGCCAGGGATTGAGCCTGCAACCAAGGTACGTGCCCTTGACTGGAATCCAACCAGGGACCCTTCAGTCTGTGGGCTGACATTCTAACCACTGAGCGAAACAGGCTAGGGCTATATAATTCTTAAAAATTTCAAACACATTATGTTTTTACTCATTTATCCTCAGGACAATTGCATGAAGCTGGCAGAGTGGGTGCTTTTGGTTGTAAGGGGCTCAGCAGGGACTATTCCAACAATGAGAGACAGGGGGAAGGGGGCTTCTGTGTCTGGAACTTGGGGTCCATCTTCATAGGGTTGATGTGAATGAGGGTCAAATGAGATAACATGCTATCTATTTTGAATTAGAATTTCAGGACTATCTGGCTGACCCCAGTCCTCCTTTCCCTTTCCAGATTCCTGCCAAGACAACTTAATGTTTCTTATGCGAGCTCAACATACCCTAGATACTTTGTAAAGTGCTCTGCGGAGACTGTTTTCATTGAATCCTCAAAACAACTCTAATCATATGTCCATTATACAGATGAAATAAGTGATATTCAAGGTGACTGAGTACTTTTCTCAAGGTCACACATGTAGCCATTAGGGAAAAGTCAGATTAAAACCCAGGAGGTCAGCCTGCAGTGACCAGCCTTTAGCCATAACTCTGTTTGGACTTATCAAAGAGACAGCACAGTTCTTTAGGAAGATTAGCATCCTGGTGATTTTAAACAGGATTAACTTGAATTTATAAAAAATTCTGTCTTTGTGGATACTCCTCCAGGTCCCAGTAAGTGATTTTTGTACTGAAATGTAGTTCACTACCACCATTTATAAGGAGTCAGGTAGTTTACGGCCTCTCAAGGCTCCTCTCTTGAGTATAATATCCATGAACTAAATGGGGAAAGTAAAATAAAGTAATAAACTACCCCCAAACCGAAAAATAAGGCTACATGTATTTGGAGGCTGAAACTTAAGTTGTAGGCACAATGAGTCAGATATTGGTCCAAACTGTATGAGTGCACATGTGGGGAATACTGGACAATATTCAGCTGCAGACAGCTTCCTGTGTAAGAGGCTTGGTATGACAGACATCCTCTGGACCGGCTCACCACCAGCCATAACAAGAGGAATTATGAGGACGAGTGAACACTGCTCACATTCACACAGTGCCACACTGCATTGTCAATTAGCATGCATGTTTCCATAATTGTTATACAAGGGGGAAATTTACAGTGTTAAATGGCCCTCAAATTCACACTTCTGTGTGAGTTTTTGTTTGGTGGTGTGTCTAGTATTAGCACGGATGACTGCTTCTGACACCACTTTCCCTCTGAAGACAAAAACCACTAACAAAACAATGGGATAGACAAGCCAAAGAAAATGTTACCTATTTGTTCTTTAGGCTGAGACAGAAGCATAGATAGACAGGTGATAGACATATGGGTGGATGGATAGATATGTAGATAAATGGATGGATAGATGGATGGATAGATAGAGAGGCAAAAATAGACAGATTCATTTTTTTTTGCAAGGAGAAGTTTATTCTGTTCTCATATTTATCAGATATCTATCATTCTTTCATGTTGGTCTCTTCTTAAAGAGGTAGATCACAGATGCAAATTCACATTTTTAAGTTCCATATTTCATCTCAAGTCCACCCGTCTCCAAAAAAAGCAAGGGAGAACATGATGGGAGGACTGCATGAGAGATTCAGTTTAATCTTGAGAATGAATTTCTTAAAGAAATAAATAAAAACAAAAAACTCCAAGACTTGTGACTTTCAATGTAGATTGGTCACTTTAAATAACTTTTGGGTATGGTTTGGTTTAAAGACAAGAACTGAACTAGATGGTAACTCAATGCCCCAATCAGTCTTTGTGCAATCCTGTAATCCCCAGGCCCCATGCACACATATATACCCATATACAGCACACAGGCCTCATACACATGTACATCCCCCCAAAATATATACCCAAATGCCAACATGAGGTCAGAATTAATCTCTGAGCTGTCAGATAACTAAATGGCCCTCTAGACCATCAAATAGAAGCGTTAGAAAGACCCTTGATAATTGGAAAACATGACCCCTTTATTTAGCACAACAGTAAAAAAAATAGCTCAGGGATCCAAAAAGATGGTGGCTGGCAGGACAGAGGTGAGGGAGAGGAAGTGAGTGAGTGAGGGTATGAAACAAGAGTGTGTGGATGTGTGTGGTGTGTGTGTGTGAGTGAGTAAGGGACAGTTAAATCTCGTAGGAACAGCAGGGGCTGGCAGACCAGGATCTCTTGGACAAGGACAGACTACGACCGCTGTGGGCACTCCCTGGAATGCAGGACTCGGGCTTGGAGCCCACACCATCTTGAAGGGGAGAACAGCCTTTTTTAGGAACTCATCAGCACCACCACCCAGACAGGACTTTGACACTGCCTGCGACCCAGCAGCCACTCCAGCCAAAATCCTGCTACCCCAGCTGCAGACCTGTGGACCCTGGGACCTCCACCTCCAAAGGTGCACTGTTCCCGCAGCAGTAAGTGCATCTTCCCCCTCCCCAGCGGCAGAACTCTGGACACCACTTTCTTTCATGTGTTTCCAGCCACGCAGGCATCCAGGGCACACCACTCCATAGGCAGCACCTGGGAGCCCCCGCTGGTGTGATTCTGTACAGACAAGGGCAAGGGTGCGCTGCCCCACAGTAGAAATTCTGAATTTCCTCTGCCTGAATAACTGCCCGCAGACACCCCAGCTATGTAACTTCAGCACCAGGGCCCCTCAAAGTGCGTCAGAGCTCTGTGCCAGCAAACTCACGGCCACAGACACGCACATTTCCAAAGGGCAGACACCCTGAGCCCATATATCCACAGGGTCCTCTGGGGAGCTGCTTTGAGCCCCTGCTGGGTGTGATTCTGTACAGACAAGGACGTGCTGCCCCGCAGTAGAAATTCTGAACTCCTTCCTCCTGAATAACTGCCCACATACACCCCAGCTGCTTAACTTCAGCGCCAGGGCCCCTCAAAGTGCATCAGAGCTCTGTGCAGGCAAACGCATCGCCATCCGTGCATGTATTTCCAACGGGCAGGCATCCTGAACCCATCTATCCACAGGGTGCTTGTGGGAGCTGCTGTGAGTCCTTGCTGGGTGTGATCATGGACAAACAGGGATGCACTCCCCCTGGCAGTAGAAATTCTGAATTCACTCATCCTGGATACCTGCACACAGATGCCTCAATTACACAGCTTCAGTGCCAGGACCCGTCAGAGTAGTTCAGCACCCCTCGTTGGCAAATGCACCACGGGTGCCCCTATGATCCTCCACTGGGAGCGTGCGCATATCCACCACAGGTGCAACAGCAAAAGTTGAGTCTGCCCACCCCACAACTACAGAACTCTGGACACCACAGTCACGCCTTTCCAGAATGCAGTCCTCCTGAGACCCATCACCCCAAAAGACGGTTCCTGGGTGCCACTGTGAGTCCCCGCTGGACACGTGTGATTTCAATCAAGGTCGCAAGACAGCAAAAATTGGGACATCCCCTCCATGGCTGCTGACTTCTAGACACCGCAGTTGTACCTTTCCAGTTCACAGGCCTACATCAAGAGAACCCAAATTGTTCAAGTAGGGAACTACACTAGATCACCAAGCCCAGGAGACTGGAGAGATCACACCAGTAGCACCATCCCCAAAAGAACCTGGGTAGCAAAGCAATCGGATCTGCAATTAAAACGTTACAGCAAAACATGGGAAGACAAAAAAGCAATCCCCAAAGGAAAGAAAAAGAGGAATCACCAGAAAGAAAGTTAAATGAAATTGAGGCTAGCAGCATATCAGAGAAAGAATTTGGAGTAATGGTTATAAGGATGTTTAAATGGTTGGATGACAAATACACACAACTCAATGACAAATACACACAACTCAATGAATACTATAAGGAGCTGAATGAGAATGTCACCAACATGAAAAGGAACCAAGAGGAGATGAAGAACAACATAGCTGCAATAAAGAACACAATGGAAGACTTAGACAGTAGACTAGAAGAGGCTGAGGACCGCATCAGTGAATTAGAAGACAAGGCAGGAAAAAACACACAAACACAGCAGCAACTGGAAAGAAGGCTTAAAAAGCAAGAAGAGAGCCTAAGGGAGATTTGGGACAACACAAAACAAAACAACATTCGCATAATAGGGGTCCCAGAAGGAGAGGAAGAGAAGCAAGGAATAGAAAACCTGTTTGAAGAAATAATGACAGAAAATGTCCCTGATATTGGAAAGAAAATAACTATGCAAGTCCAAGAAGTACATAGAGTCCTAAACAAGTTGAACCCCAAAAGACTGACACCAAGACACATCATAATTAAATTGGCGAACACCAGCAACAAAATAAGAATCTTAAAGGCTGCCAGAGAGGGACAGAAAGTTACCTACAAGGGATCTCCTATTAGAATATCAACTGATTTCTCAACAGAAACACACCAAGCCAGAAGGGAATGGAATGAAATTTACAACGTGATACAAAGCAAGGGACTGAATCCAAGAATACTATACCCAGCAAGGCTATCATTCAAAATTGAAGGTGGAATCAGGAGCTTCACAGATAAAAAAGGACTAAGGGAGTTTATTACCACCAAACCAGCAATGCAATAAATGCTGAAGGGTCTGCTATAAAAAGAAGAAATAGGAAGTGAAGAAGGAACACAGGAGTAAAGAATAAAAATGGCGACAAACAAGTACTTATCAATAATAATTTTAACTGTACATGGATTAAATGCCCCAATCAAAAGACATAGGGTAACTGAGTGGATAAGAAAACATGACCCACATATCTGCTGTATACAAGAAACCCACCTCAGAAAAAAAGACGCACACAGACTGATGGTGAAGGATGGAAAAAGGTTTTTCAGGCGAATGGGAATGAAAAAAAAACTGGGGTAGCAATACTTATATCTGACAAATTAGATCTCAAAGGACATAACAAGAGATAAGGAAGGCCACTTCATAATACTAAAGGGAGCAATCCAACAAGAAGAAATAACTCTGGTAAACATATATGAAACCAATACAGGAGCACCCAAATATATAAAAAAACTACTGGAGGATATCAAGGAAGAGATTGACAGCAATACAATCACAGTAGGGTACTTTAATACCCCACTATCACCATTGGACAAATCCTCTAAACAAAAAATCAGCAAAGCATCCTAAATGACTCACTAGACCAGATGGAATTAATTGACATCTTCAGAACATTTCACCCCCAAGCCACAGAATATACATTCTTCTCAAGTGCACATGGGTCATTTTCAAAGATAGACCATATATTGGGTCACAGGCAAAGTCTCTTCAAATTCAAGAAGATAGAAATCATATCAAGCATCTTCTGAGACACAGTGAAATAAAACTGGAAATCAACTACAATAAAAAAAAATCCAAAAACAAGCAAACACATGGAGACTAAATAGCATGCTTATTAAGCAATGACTGAGTTCCCAGAGAGATCAAAGAAGAAATAAAACACATCGTGGCAACAAACGACATTGAAAACACAACAATCCAAAATCTATGGGACACAGTGAAAGCAGTCTTGAGAGGGAAGTTCATAGCTCTACAAGCCTACTGCAAAAAACAAGAAACAATGGTAATAAATTACCTAACCCTACAACTCAAAGAGTTAGAAAGAGAGCAACAAGAAAAGCCCAGTGTAAGCAGAAGGAAGGAAATAATAAAGATCAGAGTGGAGATAAACGACATTGAGACCAAAAAAACAATACAAAAGATCAACAAAACCAAGAGCTGGTTCTTTGAAAGGATAAACAAGATGGATGAACCTCTAGCCAGGCTCACCAAAAAGCAAAGACAGAGGACCAAAGAAACAAAATCAGAAATGAAAGAGGTGAAATAACAACAGACCCCACCGAAATACAAAGGATTGTTAAAAAATACTATGAACAACTCTATGCCAACAAACTGGACAACCTGGAGGAAATGGACATATTCCTAGAAAAATACAACCTTCCAAAACTCAATCAGGAAGAATCTAAATATCTCAAAAGGCCAATAACTATGGCAGAAATTGAAGCAGTCATCAAAGAGCTTCCAGCAAACAAAAGCCCGGGGCCAGACAGCTTCACAGGGGAGTTTTACCAAACATTCAAGGAAGAACTTAAACCTATCCTCCTCAGACTATTCTAAAAAATTCAAGAGGAAGGAACACTTCCAAGCTCCAGCATCACCCTAATACCAAAACCAGATAAAGACAACACAATGATGCCCTGACCGGTTTGGCTCAGTGGATAGAGCGTTAGCCTGTGGACTGAAGGGTCCCAGGTTCGATTCCAGTCAAGGGCATGTACCTTGGTTGCGGGCACATCCCCAGTGCGGGGTGTGCAAGAGGCAGCTGATTGATGTTTCTCTCTCATCGATGTTTCTAACTCTCTGTCCCTCTCCCTTCCTCTCTGTAAAAAATCAATAAAATATAAAAAAAAGACAACACAATGAAAGAGAATTATAGGCCAATATCCCTCATGAACATAGATGCCAAAATCCTCAACAAAATTCTAGCAAATCGGATCCAGCACTACATCAGAAAGATCATACACCATGACCAAGTAGGATTTCTCCCAGGGATGCAAGATGGTACAATATCCACAAATCAATAAACGTGATACATCACATAAACAAATTGAGAGATAAAAACCACATAGTCATTTCAATTGATGCAGAAAAAGCATTTGATAAAATCCAACACCCTTTCTTGATAAAAACTCTCAGCAAGGTGGGAATAGAAGGATCATACATCAACATAATAAAAGCCATATATGATAAACCCACAGCCAACATCATACTCAATGGGCAAAAACTAAAACCATTTCCCCTAAGAACAGGAACAAGACAGGAATGCCCACTCTCACCACTCCTGTTCAACACAGTACTGGAAGTACCGTGTTTCCCCGAAAAAAAGACAGTGTCTTATATTAATTTTTGCCCCCAAAGACACGCTAGGTCTTATTTTCAGGGGATGTCTTATTTTTCCATGAAGAAGAATATGGTACACATTTATTGTTAAATGAAAATAAAGGAAATTTATTACCTGTATACGGTACGGTAGTATGGTAGTTGTCAACACAAACCAGACAAACTGTGAATCCTACAGTATCAAGAATTTACTCATTTATTCAATGACAATCATGTCATCATCTTCTGGAACATTATCATAACAATCCAATTCCTGAATTTCCTGGTGAATTTCTTGTGACTCCATTTCTTTCAGAATCAGTGGACCAAATCTCTCATGTTTAGAATTAGCACTGTCTTTAAATGAGTACTTCTTGTCAAGGTAGCCTGCTCGCAGTGCATATGCAATGCAACTGTCAGTGATTTTCTCCCATGAATTCTTCACCCAAGTCACAACTTCTTGCAGGTTAGGTTTCACAAAGTTTCCACTCTGATTTCTCTCCATTCTATTTTCAATGTAGTCATTAATTTCCATGTGCAAGTTGTCTTTGAATGGCTTGTTTATTGCAATATCAAGAGTCTGGAGATAGGCCGTCATTCCTGCGGGAATCATTATCTGATCTATTTTTTTTTGTGAAGAAATGTCTTCATGTCTTTAGCGCGGTGAGTGCTGGCTGCATCCCAGACTAGCAGACCTCTTTGGCTCCCTCGCATAACAAGTGGCAGCATTAAATCGACCCACTTCCTTATAACCCACTTACTTCCCCAGGTTTTTTCAGTTTCAAGAATAAAAATGCCCAAAACACGTTCAATCTTTTCCTTCTTGCCCTTAGAAATGATTAAAGGTGGGATTTTAGTGCCATCCAGACAAATTGCCAAAATACAGGAAACACGTGCACTTTCGTAAGCAGTGGAGGGAATGTACGCTAAGGAGGCACCCCGCTGTTCAATTGTTGTTTGAGATGATTGGCCCATAAACACTGCAGTTTCATCCATAGCAATCATGTTGGAAAGATTGTATTTAGAGAAGTCAGCATCATCAATAAAGGACTTGAATGCAAGTGCTCGCTTAATAACTTGAGTATCTTCCAACCTAAACAATGTTGTAGATCTTCTTAAAGACAGTTCACTTCGCTGAAGGAAATTATCCAGCCATTGTTGTGATGCTTTGAAGTCTTCGGGGGCTATGTCAAACTGTGGTGCCATTGCAAGGGCAAATTCTTGAATCTGAGCCCTATTCACAACCAAAGCCTTTGCTCTCCTGTCAACAACCCATTCACAGATCAGGTCTTCCAGCTCGGAAAATAATGGTTGCCGACCTGATCCACACTTGCGCTTTTTAGCATTTCCCTTGTCCACTTGTTCAATGAGGTTACCATACTCTGCTCGCCATTTTCGGACCAATTGGATACTCAACATCTTCTCTTTGCAGAAAGCAGTAAAATTTTGGCCCCAAGAGTCTTCCACGATTCCTTTCTTGTACTCCACGGAGTAGCTTTTTCTTTTTGCGCTCATTTCTAGGGGTAAAAAAAAGGAATTGGGGTATCAAGGTGGAGGGAGGGGGATCACTCAAAATGACATGGGGGGACAGAGGGGGGAATCAAAATGGCACAGGAGAATCAGAGGGGGGATTACCATTTTAGTAACCCCTTTTGATCCTTCTGTGTCATTTTGATTGCCCCCTCTGATCCTCCTGTGTCATTTTAAGTGATCCCCCTCCCCCCACCCCTGTGCCACTGAACACCTTCACCAGACATCTCTCCTACCCCTTTATCAGACATTTACCCCCTGGGGCCTGCCTGGGGACTGTCACTGGGCTTGCTGTGGCCTGGATCTGGGCTGGAGCAGGGTCTGCCACTGACTGAGAACCTTCAGTCATCATGAAGGCGGCTGCGAGCATCAGGTAGTGTCACCAGAGACAGACCAGCACTCACCACCTTCGCCGCATCTCGTCCGCTCTAATCCTCCTGTTCTTCTACACGCATCTGCGAAAGTCTCCTCCTCTCTCCCGCCCCGCGCTCAACGCTCACTCCGACCTCCGCTCCGCCTCCACACAGCAGTGATGTCAGGACTCCGCATAACGTCACTGGTTGCTAGACGCCAGTCGGGGTGGCCCTAGCGACCAGTTTACAGTAAATTAATTTTCATTCTGAGACAGAGCCTGGGGGCCTTATTTTCGGGGTATGCCTTATATTTCACCCAGAAGGAAACCTGTATGTAGGTCTTATTTTCGGGGGATGTCTTATTTTCGGGGAACACTGTATTAGCCATTGCAATTACACAAGAAGAAACAATAAAAGGCATCCAAATTGGAAAAGAAGAAGTAAAGTTGTCCTTATTTGCAGATGACATGATATTGTACTTAAAAAACCTGAAAGACTCCATCAAAATAATATTAGACTTAATAAATGAATTTGGCAATGTAGCAGGATACAAAATTAATGCCAAGAAATCTATGGCATTTCTATACACCAATTGTGAACACACAGAAAGAGAGACTAAAAATGCAATCCCATTTACCATCACACAAAAAAAGTTAAGATACCTAGGAATAAACTTAACTAAGGAGGTAAAAGATTTATATGCGGAAAACTACAGGACACTGAAAAAAGGGATAGAGGAACACGTAAACAGATGGAGGAACATCCCATGTTCATGGATTGGTAGAATCAACATCATTAAAATGTCCATACTGCCCAAAGCAATCTATAGATTCAATGCGCACCCCATTGAAATACCAACGGCATATTTCACAGACCTAGAAAGAACTCTCCAAAAATTCATCTGGAATAAACAAAGACCCCGAATAGCCACAGCAATCCTGAGAAAGAAGAACAGGGTAGGTGGGATCTCAATATCAGATTTCAAGCTGTATTACAAAGCCACTGTTCTCAAAACAGCCTGGTACTGGCACAAGAACAGACATATAAACCAATGGAATAGAATAGAGAACCCAGATATAGACCCAAACCACTATGCTCAATTAATATTTGACAAAGGAGGCATGAACATACAATGGAGTCAAGACAGTCTCTTCAATAAATGGTGTCGGGAAAATTGGACAGATACGTGCAAAAAAATGAAACTAGACCACCAACTTACACCATACACAAAAATAAACCAAAATTGATACGGAACTTAAACATAAGACGGGAAACCATAAAAATACTAGAGGAATCCACAGACAGAGAAATCTCAGACATTGCCAAAAGAATTTCTTCACCGATACTGCTGCTAGGGCAATGGAAGCTAAAGAGAAAATAAACAAATGGGACTACATCAAAATAAAAAGCTTTTGCACAGCAAAAGAAACCATCAACAAAACAACAAGAAAGCCAACTGTATGGAGAACATATTTGCAAATGTTATCACTGATAAAGGTTTAATCTCCAACATCTACAGGCAACTTATACAACTTAATAAAAGGAAGATAAATGATCCAATAAAAAAATGGGCAACGGACCTAAATAGAATCTTTTCGAAAGAAGACAGAAGGAAGGCCAATAGACATGAAAACATGCTCAAAGTCACTAACTATCCGAGAGATACAAATCAAAACGGCAATGTGGTAACATCTTACACCTGACAGAATGGCAATCATCAACAAATCAAAAAACGACAAATGCTGGCGAGGATGCGGAGAAAAAGAAACCCTCATGCACTGCTGGTGGGAATGCAGTCTGGTGCAGCCACTGTGGAGAACAGTATGGAGTTTCCTCAAAAAACTAAAAATGGAGCTCCCATTTGACCCAGTAATCCCACTTCTAGGAATATATCCCAAGAAACTAGAAACACCAATCAGAAAGGATATATGCACCCCTATGTTCATAGCAGCAAAATTCACCATAGCTAACATTTGGAAACAGCCTAAATGCCCATCAGCAGGTGAGTGGATTAGAAAACTATGGTACATCTACACAATGGGATACTACGCTGCTATAAAAAAGAAGGAATTCTTACCATTGGCAGCAGCATGAATGGACCTGGAGAGCATTGTGTTAAGTGAAATAAGCCAGGCAATGAAAGAAAAATACCACATGATCTCACTCCTTTATGGAAAATAAAGAACATTATAACCTGATGAATAAAAAGATAGACACAGAGGCACTAAAGCACCGAACAGACTGTCAAATTTCAGCGGGAAGGCTGGGGAGTGTTGGGGAGGGAGGGAAATAGATCAACCAAAGGACTTGTATGCATGCATATAAGCAAACCAATGGACACAAGACACTGGGGGGAGTGGGATGAGGGCATGTGACAGGGGATAGGGGAGGCTGGGGGAAAGTCTATGGGGGAAAAAAAGGAGATATATGTACTACTATATGTAATACTTTAAACAATAAAATAAAATTTTAAAAAAGAATTAAAAAAAGAAAATTTGCCTAACAGTTCAAGTTAAAAACAGAACTACTTAATTGTAAGCAGTTTAAATTATTTTCTTGTTTATTAAATGATCTATTAATGGAAAAAAAATAGCTCAGGGAGGTTAACTTGTCCAAGGTCACACAGCAACTTAAACTAATGTGTCACCACTATGAATATTATATTCACCCCCAAGGAAACAATATTTACAATTTCTAATATTATTCAAAAATAGGTCACAAGTATAAACCAATATTTATTTATTATTTTTATTCCCACCTTGTTTCATAAATAAGTTAAGATACTCAGAAAGGCAGCTCTACAAGAACTAGTGATGATGATAAAACTTTTAGCAATGTTACATGATTTAGACTGTATCCTTGTGTATGAGTGTAAAAGTCAGATACTTGATTTGACCATCACACCTTAATTTTTAAAAGATAAAGGAAACAACAGAAAAAGATAAATAAATCAAGATAGGTAATGTCCCTGGGCAGAATTGGAGTAAACATAATGGTTCCAGTCCTGGCTTCTAGACAAGAGGAAGCTGGCCTCTTCTTGCCTCAGTCCTTTGTGTTTCAAGGAAAAACTACAAAGTTGCCCCCAAGGATCCTAGAGACTCAGACACATCAATCCATAATATGGTCTCATGGCAAGGAGGCTTGAGAGTGAGAATGCCTTCAAGGACCGGAAATGGGGTTAGGTGATAGAATGATGGACAAGGAGTAAATAATGCAGTACCATTTCACTTTCATCGGAGGGGAGAAACACACAAGTCTGACTATACAAGATTTTGCAAAGATGTGAAACAAAGGGAACTCTTATACCTGCTCATGAGAATAAATTGAGTATATGCCAATACTCAAAGGGGAGGAGGTGGGGGATTAAGATGTGAATTCAAAAATTTAAGTGTCAGGATGGTCTTTAAAGCCATTAAGATCATCTAAAAATGAGGATGGACAGAAATAGGAAATTCCAAGGACTAAAACCTAGGGGCCCCTAGCATGTTCAGTTTGGGAATTTCAGGAAGATCTATTAAAGGAGGCTGAAAAAAAAAGAAGAAATCAAGTAGACTTCTACTTCCAGTAGAGAAAGTGGTCCACAATGCTTCCAGGATAGTGTTATCAACTGCATTAAGGCTCCTGGTAATTCAAATACGATGAGGAATGACATTGACCTGGCTCATTAGCCAATGTTGGTTTACAAGATCACCCTTCTCTAGATTTATTGCCTATTAATAAAGGATCCTGGGAACAAGGTATAAATTATAGAAATAATAACTCTCTCTGATTATCTACACTTTATATGATAAGTATTTGATATACAATAATCTAATTTGATCCACACAACAACCACTGAGGTAGGTATAACTACATAAAGTCACAGATGAGAAAACTTAGATGAAGAAAGTTTATGTGATGCATCTGAAGTCACCCAGCTAGCAAGTCTCAAGCTGGGACTCTAGATCCAGAATATAATTCAGGGCTGCCAAAAGACCCAAAGGCTGAATGTCTGAAGGGAGCAGTGGGCTTTGCCCACTTGCCTCAGGGCACCAACAGCTGCCACCTGGGCCCATTCATCTAGTTGGGGTGACCAACCCTCTTGGGTGAGCCAGGGCAGAGGAGTTTCATGGAATGCAGCACTTCCACTGCTAAAACTGGGAAAGTCTCCGTTAGGGAGTTGGTCACCCTCCAACCTTCTTCCATATGCCATTCGGGGAGGAAGCAACCATAGTTCCCTGCTGGAGGCTTTGCAATCTGTGTGTGCTTCCCTGCTGGGTCCTGGAGCCTCTATAGAATTCTGAGCCTATTCTCCAGTCCCTCCTCACAACTCCTGCCAAGGAGGACCCTTAGCTTGGAACCAGGAGCAAGGTCACTCTCCTGGACCTCTTGCATTGATGAACCTGCTCCCTAGGCTCCCCTAAGCCAGTGGTTGGAAAACCGAGGCTCGCAAGCCACATGCGGCTCTTTGGCCCCTTGAGTGTGGCTCTTCCACAAAATACCACTGCCTGGGCGAGTCTATTTTGAAGAAGTAGCGTTAGAAGAAGTTTAAGTTTAAAAAATTTGGCTCTCAAAAGAAATTTCAATCGTTGTACTGTTGATATTTGGCTCTGTTGACTAATGAGTGTGCCAACCACTGCCCTAAGCTCCCTGCTGCAGCCCTCTAAGAAACGCGAAAGTGCGTCCCCAGTGGTACCAATCCTCCAGATCCCCTGGAAACTAATGGAGGCTTCCTGGGCATGCAGGGGGCCTTTTTGTCCAAGTCCCTCTGATCTACCCAGCTAATGAGGTCAAAATAGCTATGTCCATAAGGGATACATTTTCTCAATGGGTGCATATGCCTCAGGAAACACATTGAAAATATTTATCTTTTCTCGGAGTATAGGCAGAGCAATATAGAATACTAGCTTGTAAAAATGCTCTTTGAAAAGCGTCAGAAGAAAAAAAGATCCATAAAACATAGGAAATGAAAAGGGAATCCTCCCAAACCGTGCGGCCAGTTGCAGTCCGGGAGATTTGCTCATGCCATTTGGAATGCTTTGTTACAGGCTCAGCTGATAATATGTTGAAGCAACACACATGCCTCAGAGGTCCTGCTCCTCTCTTGGGCTTGAGAGAGGCCATACTGTCCCAGCCTGGGGTTGCTGGAAAGAAAGGCAGGTTTGGTCCTCACCAGAGCTCTCCACTGCCCGGGGCCCAGGTTTCCTCCCCCTTCATCCTCTCTGATGCTCAGAATTCAGAGCACAGGAGAGTTCGCCAAAATGTCACCTCAAATCCTGCAGACACCTTCCAATGGGACCTGGACTGAGCAGCTAACTCTGGCACTCAGCCAGTATCTGAGCCTTGCAGAACTACTATTGCCCTGATGACATATGGTTCTTCACAGAACCTAGGCCTTTCAGACTCACCCACATCTCTAGTTCCCTTGAGACCAGCGGTTCTCAACAAAAACAGATTTTTTTTACCTGCTTCCCTGGATATCTGGCAATGTCTGCAGACATTAGAACATGGTGACATTATGAGTGGCATAACTGGCAGGAGATGGAGGGGAGCGCCTAGCAGACAGAGGTCCAGGCTGCTGTTAAACATCCTGCAATACACAGGACAACCCCTAAAACAAATAATTATTGGGCCCAAAATATTAATAGAGGCCCAATAAGGCTGAGAAACTCTTGCCTAGATGCTTCCTTTTGCACTGTCACCTCAAATTCACCACAAATAGAATAAAGTTCATCTTCATTTTTCCCAGACCCATTTCACCCTTTGATATCTTAATTCATGTCAATGCTACTACCATTTTCTTAGTAACTGGACTTGAAAATCACAGGCCTTTTAAAACTGATTTCTCTTCTTTTTCATTCTTACACACACACACACACACACACACACACACACACACACACACACAGCTTAGTCAAGTCATGTGAATCTGCCCAAAGGAATACCTTTCATTTATTTTCACTTCAACCTCTACCAAACAAGCCAGAGCATTTTATTTCATCCCTAAATCAGTGAACCTGATTCTTTTTGTGGTCTGTCTCTATTCCAACCTATACTAGTCAGGTAGGCTAACTGTTGTAACAAACAATCCCCAAACTCTTAGTAACTTGACAGAGCACATGTTTATTTCTTACCCACATAAAGTCTAATAGGCAGCAAAGGGAGAGGGGGCTCTGATCCACACAATCATTCAGTGACCCAGGCTCCTTGCAACCATACCTGTTCTGCTGCCCTCATGAGCCCAGTCACTACAGGAACTTTCATCCCCTTCACGCTTTTCCCCACACCTCTGTGCCTTTGCCTCAGGCTTTTCCCTGCTCTGGAATCCTTTCCTCACTTCTGCCAATAGCAAAACCTACAAATCCCCACCCTTAGTGCTCCAGCCCAGAGTGACCTCTCATTCTCTGTGCCTCAACAACAAACCACAACCTTGGACTAAGTGATGAAAACATCTCATGAACTGTTCTGGCCATGTCTATACCAATCATTTTTCACCTGCACAATCTCCTTTAATCTTTCCAACAACCAAGAGAGTAACTATTATTATTCTTACTTTTCCAGTTAAAGAAATGGAAATTGAGGCTCAGAGAGGTACAGGAACTTGCCAATCTCACACACCTGGCAGGTGGTGGACCTGCACCCTCCCCAGCACAGCCATACTTCCCCGAAGTCATTCTCCCAAATGTCCACTTATGGACATCTCCTATGGGCTCTGAAAGAGGGAAAAAAATCTAATACAAATGTAGACAGTATCAGAAAGATGTCCTCTCAGGCTATAGTCAATCACATGAAGGGAAGAAATAACCACCCTCCCTCTGGCTAAGCCTGAGCAGGTTCCAGCTTTTGTATGAAACTCCAAACCGGGAGTCAGCAGGTCCAGGCGGGGATGCTGGCAGGCAGCACGGAGTGTGCTCCTGCTAGATTATTTGGACCAGAGACCTGGCGGGCCAAGCCACCGGGGAAGCAGCCACGGGTGGGAAGGTCAGAGAAAGAGGAGCTGTGTGCTCTTGAAAGGCACATTCACGTGTGAGAATGGGCTGCTGTGCGTGCCGGAGTGCCTGCCCAGCCTGGCACCACAGAGACAGGAGCTGCCCAGGACCTGTGCAAAAAGCCCTTTCTGTGCCAACGGCCCTTCCAACCATGAGAAAGGGAACTTTTTCCCTGGTTGAATGAACTTGAGCAAGTTACCTAGCTCCCTGTGCCTTGGTTCCTTCAGCTGCAAAGTGAAATGGACTTGGGAGTTCCTAATTCGGTTGTGAGGATTACATGAGTTAACACATGCAGGGTGCTTAGAGCTCACGCTTCCATTGGTGTTTCTTATCTTACAAAATGGTAAAGACAGTCTATAAATGGCTGGAACATGCATTTGGTTTTAGCTTTGCCATCACAGACCAAGGATCTAGTTCAGCCCTTTCTTTGCTAAAAACTGTCACATCCCCTGGTGACTTGGGCAATCTATCACCTATCCTACCTTCCCTGTACACCAGAGATGGTCTATGCAGTGCGGTGAGGAGCACTAAGGATCAGGAGCATCTTCTACACCCACCTGCATGGCACCTGAAATTCAACCACTAGGGCAAAACTCCTTTGGCTTCAGAAAATTATTCTTAACCTTGTAGACATCACAAATCTCTTGGAGAACTGAGTCAAAGCTATGAAGCCACCCACACCCACTCACACAAACTCATATATGCACATAGGAAAATTCCCTTATACTTTGGTATACAGTGCCAGGACATTGACTTTCTAAAGCCTAGCCATGTTTAACAAACTCTGGCCTAAGGCAATGCATTAAATGCATAGCTATGTAACTAACTTTGGGAGTTTTCTTCAATAGCAGGTATTAAGAGTTAGTTCTATGTTGAGGAAGAAGTGGATGTTTAAGGTTGTAGATTTTCTTACAAGGATGAGAGCCATAAGTAGAAAATTACTCTCAATTTCACTGAGCCCCATATCTCACCCCGGATGGACAGAAGCCCTCACCACCTGCTGGTGAATCCCAAACCTCTCCACTCTGAGCTCACAAAACTTTGCCACTGACATCTTCAGCAGGACCTTGCTGGTTCATGCCACTACTCTGCCAGCATCCCCAAAAGTAACCTGGGAGTCACAGGTGACTCTGCTGATGTGCCCACCTGTGCCAGGATGGCTCCTCCTCTCCCACCCAACAGAGAGCACTTCTAGGAAACTATTGTCCTCCCAACCCAGCTGCCTTCAACGCCAGGACAACTCCATTCTTCATGGACATCACCATGCCCAACCGCATCCCTGCAGACTTTTAAATTCTGCATTCCTGCAATGGCCAGGAGACTGAATCCTGGAATAAAAACCACTCAACCTTGCCCACTGTGCTTCCTCCCCACCTGCAGAGCCCAGAAGAGAAATCAGGCAGGTTCCCAGGGCAACTCGTGCTTCTTGCCCCAAGTAAACTGTGAAATGTGGTGTTTGGAAACAGAATGAGCATCTTGACTCTGCAGCTTGTCCTAGTCCTTCGCTCTGAAAAAGGAAACAATGTAGATGGCCCACAGGAGTAGAAAGCCTTGTACTAGAACCTGAAAATCAATTAACTCTGCAGCTCTCCACGCCAGGACCTCAGCCCTGTGCACAGAGGGTGAAGTGGGAACGCTGCTGCTTCTTGGCCTTTATTCAAGGCAGCCTGCAGGCAAGCGAGATAGATGGAAAGGAACGGTGTGGGAATGAGAAGTTTTCCCATTTGATACAGAATGTTGTTATTTCTGAGGTCACTATTCAGGTTTCTTTGTAGCAAGAAATAGGTGACAAACGGAACCAGGTGAAGAGTTTGGGTACCTTATAAGCAGAGTTATGATTTTCAAGAGTTGGGTGAAATACCCAGTGTGGGAATCAAGTCAGATGGATTACTGAGTGCTTTTATGTGCATATGCTCATGTGCACCCAGATGTGTTTGAAAGCACGCATCTGGTGTTACACAAGTCTGGATATATCTGTGTGAGGAGTGTGTTTGCCCTCATGGGTTTTATCAGGGATTGATATCTGTGGCTGCTTGTGTAAGTATATGTACAGTGCATATAGTGAGAGGAAAAAGTAATTGTACAAAGCAAAAGTGCTATTCTTTAGAACTGTAACAGTCCCACATTTTCTTCCCCATCCCTTTAAACTCACCTGGAACAACACCAGAATCCTCATTCAGAGGTGGAGGGGGTACTGCTTTTGAAAGGAAATCAGGGATCAGAAAACTATGGCCCCTAGGCCAAATCCAGCCCACTGTTTTTTCCCTACAACAACAAAGTTGAGTAGCTGCCACAGAGACCACATGAACCACTCTCTCCGGCCCTTTACTAAAGAGTGTGCCCATCCCTACTGTTGGACTTGCCCTTTCAGAACACTCCACCCCCATGCTCACTGGTCATTTCACTACGGCTGAAATGGAGACAATGGGGTAGTCCTGTGTGTTCAACTTTAACTTAGAATTCAAGTCCAGTAGAAATTGTTCCCTGGGACTTTTGAATTCCTCCTTGAACCAGTGGAATGCTGAAAGCAGGATGCTGGCTTCCAGAGCAGGCACAGAACCTAGCTAACCAGTTATCAACGCCTCTGCGATATAACTTGTAATTGCCAACCACATAGTTACTGCTATTTAACTCTTGGAGAAAGTAAAATCAGTTCTATTTCTAAGGGTGTGCTTTCTCTGGTTCAGAATAAACAATTCTTCTGCCTCCATCTGTCCTGGGGACATGACTGAGCCCCTCAGAATCCTGAAGATTATTTCTTTAGCTCTGCAAGTAACCCTCAAAGAAATGTCAAGTTCTAGGAAGAAATGTAGTTTAAATATAATAGACAGATCGGTTATGACTATGACTTGTTAGACCATTTGTGTCTGTGATAGTGACAGACCTTTCCAATCACCAAATTCTTCTGAGTTAAGGAAACCCAGAGGGACGAATACAGGTATACTTGGCCCTAAGTTCTGTGGGCGTATGAATGAATACATGGAATCAGAGATAGAATCTTTGGGGATGATGATCAGGTATACGCTGAAATAGAGTGCATCCTCTACTCCTGGGAAGCCCAGCTTTTTCTTCTGAGTGGACCACGGTTCAGAAGCCAGGCCTTGCTGGTCACTTAGCTGAAACTTGAGGTATGTCATGGAACCTCCTGTGTTTGGCTTTCTCGAAACTAAAATATGGCAAGTGACCAGCTTTCCTGCTGGCCACTGGGAGACTGTAGCAGCCTATAGACTTTGCAAACCTTGAGATTCCCACCCTGGAGATTCAAAAAGCTAGATCAAGGCTCGTAAATATCTTCCTCGCACAGCTCTGCCCCCAAGTTGCAATCAACAAGCCACTGGATTTCCTTAGCTGTGACATTAACAAACAATCCACCAGCGTTATGCCACGCGCCCTGTTTCCTGGAGGACGGAGGGAGGAGATCCCAGGGCTCCCGCTGGAGGTGGGATCTCATGCTCTGGCCACCCTCTGCCTTTACAATGCTGATTCCTCCTCCTCCTTCACGGAGCCGCAGCCCAGGCGATTCCGTCTGACTCTGCACATGCTGTCTTTCCTAAAGAGACGTTTATTATGACACATAATGTGAATAAAGGTTGGAACCATCCACCGTACCCTGATTTGCTATAACTGTCACTTGCAATGCCTGCTTCTCATTTATACCACAAATGAAACTCTTTCGCATGGCTCCAATGCCACCAACCAAGTACCTTTCCAGAAGAGAGGCATTTGCTTTCAGCTGCTTCTCTGATCAGCTCCGCTAGGAGGCTGCCTGGAAGCAGAGGCCCCAGACACTGCGCTGTAGAGCTGACAATGAGCTCAGCGGTCATTTTTAAGGTGCACTGTGCGTGCTTTTAAGGCAGGGCGGAGCTCTTCCTCGGAGCATGGCAATGGCTGAGGAGGAGAGGGCAACCATCATTGCCGAGGTCCTCAAAACAACTGGCAGGCTGAGATAAATCAGTATATGTACTCCTTCCCTTCCCACCACCCCTGCGGGGAAGGAGGGAGCCCTCGTTGCCTTTGAGAAGATGAGCCAATGAGAGAGATGTGGGGAGATGGTTGTACCCTGGGCACACTGATCCTTCATTGCAAAATTAAGAAAACAGAGGCTGGGGGAAATGGGATGAGGCAAGCAGTTTTCCAGATAAAAGGTTTCCTGCAGCATGAACTGTATTTACCATAATATACCTTAATAAGATGCACACTCTCTAATCCAATTGCATTAGCCCCTGCCCAGGCCGATTTTTCAGAAGGCAATGCACATGCTAAGGCTCCGTTTACTGAACTCCAATTTTATTTCTGCATCTGTCTAGATTCCCTGGCCCCGGGAAGAGGGATGTTCCTAGAAATGGGACGATGGGGCCTATAAGACCCCAAGATGGATATGTCAGGGTCTCTGGACAGAACAGGTTGGTTGTCTGGGTTTGGCCAAGTGCAAAGGCAGCTCTTTCCAGGCAAGAAGTTGGTCGTGGTGGCACAACAATGTATGCGGGCTCAGCTGTGATTGGTCAGGCCTAGCTTGGAGGCAAGAGCCCTGGATCCCAGCCCTTGCTCTGCTATGTGGATCTGGGAAGGCACTGGATGGTCCTGCACTTCCATGTATCTCTCTGCCCAATGAAGATCGGAAATTCTGCCCTCCAAATCCTCCTCCAGGGATAATCATGAGACTGTCCTCCAGACCGCCCTGTAAACAGGGTGTCATTCTTGCATGGAGTGTGTCTTCCTTAGTTACAGCAAAACTTTCCCAGTTCGTATTTTTTCTCAAACTTAAGAACAGGCCATGTGCTTTCACAAATGTAGCTCCAAAGAAAGCACTACCGAAGGCCATTTGTAGGCCATTGATTCCTCACACATTTGGAGAATAACAGGCTTTGGGTTCTAATCCCAAATATGTATCCCCATGTGCATGGCAGCATGGAGCAGAAGGATATAGTGGAGTGGAGGGGAAGGAACTCAAAAGTAAGATGGAGCTGCGATGAATGGAAATAGAGAAAAAGCCAGCTGGAGATAAAGCAACTAAAACACAAATGAAATCAAACTCAAGATACCAGAGTGGAAGCACTCACTTGGGAAATGCAGAGGTGCCTGTTGGAGAAGCCGCTGGGACTCTAGTGTGATAATTCTGAAGAACCTGGAGACAAATGCTGCCATGAGAGGCGATGGCTGTTAAAACGCAGTCACATTTATAGCCTTCTGTTCTTCTGCTTAATATTCTCCTGATTATATTTCAAGTCTTGGTTTCTCTGAGATGCCCTGTCTTCCATGCACCCAGGGTAGCCTTCCCCAGTGATGTCATCTCATTTGGAAGTTTACTATTTGGACTCTCTTCTTCTCTCCTAATGCCTTGTGTGGAACAGCCGCTGGTGGAGCTGTCAGGCATGCAGGCTGATGCTAGCCAGGCTCCTAGCCTTCTGATGACCTCCACATGAGGTCTGCAACACGTGTCCTTAACATGCTGGCTGGAGGGCCCCATCAGTTCCAACTCGTGTTTTATGAAGAGTCAAGTGATTCTGGAGATGAAAGGAACTCGGGAGATGAAAAATACACTCTTAGCACTTTTTAAAAATAATTCCATCCCAGAGGGGGAGACATCCAAAGGAAGAGCCCGGGGCCATAGATGGACAGGGTTTGCTCAGGAGGCTTCAGGACACAAGTGAGAGTGGGTGGCAACAGAGACCTCAAGCAAAGCGAGGACAGATTCGAGGGTCAGATGATCAAACTGGGGTCTGAGGGAATGATTTCAGTGGAGGCAAAACCTGTACCACCCAGAGTTCCAAGGAAGAGAGCTTCTGGGCTGGACATTCAGGGCCACAACTGGAGCGGAGAAGATGTACTAGCACTCGGGGGTTAATCAAGGATCCCTGGCTCAATGGAAGAGAGCCTTGGGCAGGCAGACCCTACTGAAGACCAATGCTGCCATGAGAGGCGATGGCTGTTAAAACGCAGTCACATTTATAGAGAAACCAGGACTTGAAATATAATCAGGAGAACATTTAGCGGAAGACCAGAAGGCTATAAATGTGACTACGTTTTAACAGCCATCACCTCTCATGGCAGCACTGGTCTCCAGTAGGGCCTGCCTGCCCAAGGCTCTCTTCCATTGAGCCAGGGATCATTATTAACCCCCGAGTGCTTAGTAGGCTGCTTTTAAGGCATCTAAGGCATCTTTAAACAAAAACATATGTAACAAGATTACATATTCATTAGTTGATGAAAATATTAGGACCAGAGGCTTGCAGGAACCTAACCCTGTAATTCCCCTAGGAGCAATGGCTCAGTCTCTGCTAATTCAATATTTCAGGTGACTTTATACAATATAACTATTGCGAATAATGAGAGTCATGTGATGCTGATGGTGAAAGCAGGGACTGGCCTGAGGCACTTACATGTTTGAGCAGGAAAAGAATAGAAGACAAAGATGTCTGGGTACATGGGGGACCCAGCGAAGGAGGCCTGGGAAGCCAGCAGAAAACGTAGGCCAGCTTGTTCGGGAAGGTCCCTAACCCTGCATGCCATAGGGCAATGGCTTCTCTCAGAACCCCACGCAGGTTGCCGCTACCTAAGTTTAGTGCTGTGACCAGTAATTAATCAGCATGTCGGAAACCTAAGCAGACAGACCCACAGTTAAGGGGCCGCAGAAACACCGAGAGGCTGTCTCCAGGGGCTGCCTCTTTGCAGTCCAGTTTATGACTCCACAGGGAAGGACAAGCTCCAGCCCTGTTATTTTCCTTCAGGGACTAAAGAGAAACATAGTTTCCTGCCCTATTAAGCCAGTGCCTTTCATGATCATTAAAATACCTTTAAATACTTCATTTCTCCCCCTTAAAGTGCTCCAGGCAGAAGGGAAGCTCTCCTTCCCCAGGACCTAGCCCCAAAATAACAAACACATGATGCCATTGGAATCCGGCTTCTCTCTTCTTCCCTTTTGGGTGTTCAGAATTAGCCACTTACAAACACATGAAGGCATTTGCCTCTGTGGTAAATATGTCTTACATGTCGATTTCAGCAGGCGACTCTCGGCAGACGTGCACATGTGGGCTCATTTCCTGCCCTCCAAAATTATTATTTTTTTCTTTGGTTGTGGACATATGGTGAGCAATAGTTGGAATAGTTATTCAGGGCGCACTCTCCTCTGGGACCCGCGGGACAAAGCCTGCTCCTTCTGTCAAGTCAGAATCACCAGGAATGCACTGAGCATTGCAATGGGCGAGGGGGTTATATCACATGTGCACACTGACTGCCATTCATAATAAAATCATTAACAGTCCTCTGCGGCATGTTAATGCTCAAATGGATAATAACTAATGAAGCAGCTCACAGTTTTTAAGAGCTTAACTATGATCCAGGTACTGATCTATGTAACTTGCAGGTATTATGCCATTTAATTCCTGTAACACCCTAGGAAGTCATTATTAATATTGTTGCTATTTTATAGATAATGAAACTAGGGCAGGGAGAGTTAGCCTAGTCAGGTAACCCATCCAAATCTAGAATTCACAGGATGAATAGATTGTGACTCAGATACCGTACTAACACACTAGTATGAGCTCGCATTTCATTTCCTGTGTGTTCTCCTTCTTGCAGAAGTCCTACCTCTCCTAAGAGCAAAGCCAAGTCCTTTGTGCCCCTGGACTCCAGAAGGTTTGTGTAGCAAGTTGTCATCATTAAAAAGCCTAATTTCACCAAAGAAGTTATGCCACAGCCCTTGGGTCCCAAGGAGTGGGTAGTTTGGGGGGAGCTAGAGGGAAAAAAAGACAGCAAGGCTGAGACAAGGAAGATGCTAGCAGGTCCTGGGAAGGCAGATACCCCATTTCCAGGCGCAGAGGACCAGCTGTGCAGTCTCCCCAGGAAGGCTGAACCCTGGGTGATGGGACTCTGAGCCGAGGTCCTGCACACTCTACAAAGCATAATAGTGTCAGTCACCCACTTCCAAGAGGACATGGACATGGAGAGAGAGGAGATCTGAAAGGAGCATGATGGATTATAACTCTCCAGAAGCTGGAGGAAGCCCTAACAACCACTGAGATTGAATTTATCATCATTCTGGGCAGACCAGGGCTTAGAATCAGATTTTATTTGATGTAAAAAAAATCATGACTTTTTTTTTTTTTTTTTGGCAGACCTGTGTTGATGGTGTGAGTCTTGCACCCATTATAAAATGTTTAGAGAAGGTTTCACAGGGGAAGAGGGAGGAATGTGGGCACTTAAAGGAAGAGTCTAGGCTAGAGATGCAGAGGGAAGGACAGGAGCATTTGGGCAGATGCAAGAGAGGGGCCGCCTGTGAGGACAGAGGAAAGCATGAGGTCTGAGCAAAGTTCAAGTGCAGGCCAGCAGGGAGCTAAGGTGTGAGGAGGCTATGTCTCCAGGACCAGGAGATATGGGCTTGCCTTTAGGTCGCTGCACATTAAGGCCTGGTTTGCCAACACATTGTGTCAATACACTGGCAAGAGTCACTCTGAGGCAAGAACACTGGGTACCATCCTGTCCCCACCAAGCAGTCATGTGCCTCCCTGCCTCTTGGCTGTCCATGCTGCTTCATCTCTGTAACACCCTTCCCCTTCCCTTCGTACCTGAACCCTTCCTCAGCATTCCCCACCCCAACAGATATACCAATAAGATCCTCACTGTCATCCAACCTTCTTGCAAAGTTTGCCCTCTCTTCCCTGTGGTCACACAACTCTCTGCTGGACAGTTACTCGGTGTCTTTTCATGTTGCCCTGTTCTTCTGTGTGTTCTCCTCCCTCTGTGCATTCTGAATGGCAAGAACCACATCTTTTCTACAGGCATCCTCCCGGTGCCTGGTGCATCTGAGGAGACCTACACTCCTTGCGTGAACACTGTAGTGATGTGCTGAGGCAGGGTTGGCCTGCACACAGAGGGACATGTCAGGATGTTTTATGAACATGGCATCACCCTCCATCCTCACTCCTGCCCACCTCTGCCCCTGGTGCACCAAGCCCTGATCCAAGGTCACTCCTGGGTTATTGTTGGAGGTGCCACTCAAGGGCAAGTACATTATTCGGGTGGGTGACAACACATCATTCACTGTCTCTGGTGTCACCACAGAGAGCACAACCTAAAGGAATGAGACAGAGAAGGGAGAAGTCCTGACATAGAAGGAACAAAAGCCAATCTAACTGTAGGACATAAAGCTCAGAGTAAGGAGAGCAGCTAGGGGCAATGGCCACGCTGAAGGCCTCAGTGGAAAGGGGGGAGCCCTAAGCTTAGAGCTTCAGGACAGAAGAGGGCAACACTGCCAAAGAGGGGCAGATGTGGAAAATACCCTCCCTGGGGCCGAGGATTTGTGAATCCTGTGTGTGTGGCCTGAGGTAAGGCAAGGAGAACCAGGCTTTCCGGCGACTCCAAACAAGAAATCAGCCCTTCTCAAGGCAACAGTAGAAATTGTCCACTTTGATACATAAACAGCACGAGCCCCTGATTCAGGACAATTGGGTTTTCATCTTGACTCAGCCACTAATTAGCTGTGTGACACTGGGCAAGTCACTCTACCTCTCTGGGCCTCCATTTCCTCATTTATAAAATGAGCGGGTTGAACTAGAGGGAGATGATTTCCATCACCCTTTTTAGCCCTAACATTCTAGGACCTTATTTATTCCCTATCACAGCTGTATGTGACAGCTTTCTGAGGCTTTCTTTCCTCCACCCAGTCAACAGCTAGATAGCAAGGGAAAGCACATGCCTTATAATCCAGAAGCATTTTGGGAAATGGTGTGAGCAAAACATTTATCAAGAAAATCTGAATATCCACCATTAAGCCCCAGGCCGGGGGGGGGGGGGGGGCGGGGAGCTGGGAATATTTCTGGGCACATTAACCACTGCTGTGGGAAGTAATTATGCACATTGACTTTGAGTCTGTTTCAATGGTCAGATCTCAGTGTAATCCTGCACTGTTTTCAGGGAGGGAGGGATCCGTGCAAGTGCTAACGAGTCTTCCTAGACTCTGAACTGTGAACTGGTAATAGCTGGCATTTCAAAAATGTAGCCTTTTGTTTCTTGAAAAACTGCTTAAAAGCATTCAACTCCTCCATCTCTAAGAAAGAAAACAATAAATATAATTTTAATCCATGTGTTATTATCAGGATGCACACACAGAAGTCTCTGGGATCCAGCACTGAGCAGAAACCCATCTGTGATGCCAACAACTTGCAGAAGACAGTGAGAGGTGCATTAACACTTTCAGGCCCCACAGGAAGTGAGAGCACCGTGGTCACTGGCTCTCAATACATATGGTGAAGAACCATCTTATACATAGGTGAGGTATGTGAAAACAAAGATTGATAAGATGCATTGGAATAATTGGACAGATCTGAATGTGTGTTTTCCCCTAAAATAATTGATGTCCGCAGAGATGACCGTGGTTGAAACTGCTGGCCTAACTGATCTAAATTCCCACTGTTTGCCATTTGCTCAAAACCTTATCCATGTCCCAATTAAAATATCTGCTGGCAAACACTACGAGAGCTGTCAGACCAATTTTCGGAAAAGAGTCAAGGAAGGAAATCGCGTGGGATTTTCAACAATACATTAGTTGGCATTAAGGCAAAAAGTGATATGGGGGTGGGGACCCTATTGGGAGTGGGCACTTACAGAATCATTTTTCTTATCATCACAACTTGGCCTTCTTGGACTGGAGAGTATATCTAAGCAATCAATCAAGCATTATTATTTACCTAAAACCTTATAGGGAAGATAGTTAATTAATATTACAGCCCTTTGAAGGTAAAGGTTGGGCATACGATGTAAGACCTTGCCACTCAAAGTGTGGCTTTGTGCCAGAGGATCTCAGCACCACCCAGCAATGTGTTAAAATGCAGATCCTCAGGTCACACCCCAGGCCCACTGAATCTGCATTTTAACACGGTTCCAGGTTTAAATATCCATATCTTTATCGAGGTTTGAGAAGCACAAGTAGTACCTATGAATTCAAGAAACTAGATGTAGGTGTATGGGGGAGTGAGTCCGAATGAGGGGTGTGTGATGAGAAAATAAATGTGAGGAGCAGGCGGCCAATGTGGAGCTGGGATTCTGAACCCACCCAGTTTACTGGGGAGCCCATACTCTTAGCCACCAGCTGTTCTGCCTAGGAGGTCACCTGCCTGTGAATTCCATATCCACAGTCTTTACTTGGATATCTGCAGTAATAGGCATCTCACTCCCCCTTGCCGGGCAACCCATTTCATTTTCAATAGATAGGTAGCCCATTTTCAAAGACTTGGAAATACGTGGCTATTGTGATAATTTGACACCTCGCAGTGGTCCTGGATCTCTGCAATATGTGCAAACATCTTATCCCTTTCATCCATTCAATCCTTGAAGTATCTAGTGATGGTTTTTAAGACCCTTGGATTGGGCTGTCCTTTGCAAGGATATAGTTGTCAGCTCCAGGCCATGACTGCCAAAGAGAAATCCTTTGACAGATGAGTCGTGTGATCTTGGACACATTACCAAACCTCAGTGTACATGTCAGTCTTCTTGTCTCCAAAACAGCGTGAGGAAGAGGACCTGTTTCCTACGGGTTGTGTATAGATCAGACAGAATAATCCATGTGATGCCCCCAGTCAATGCTCAATGTCACATCATAAGGGCTCAATGAATGTCAGCTATTATTACTCTCAACTCAAATATTCTTTCTTTAAGAAAGGCATTAGAGAAAAGTTAGAGTTTAATTGTCTCTTTAAAAGGAGAGAGAATTCAAGCCGGCCAAAAGATCATCCTGGGAGAGAGGGGACCTGAAAGCACAAGGTACCAGGGCTGGAGATGCTAAAATAGAACACAAGTGGTTCCGCCTGACCCCAGGGAAATAGTAGGAAGGTACGTGAAGGACAGATGATGCCTTCCAAAGTGTGACTGAGAAGGGAAGCTGGGAGCTGGGCAACATAAGACCAGCAGAGGCCCCTTATTGACCGAATCTGAAGCCTAACTGCACAGGGGTCTGATGTCGGAAGGCTCACACCATGCATTTTGTATTAGGTTGAACCAGATGGTGTTGCCGATATTACATTGCTTTGACCTAGAAAATAAGGAATTTCATTTGGTTCAACCTAATGCACGTTCCTTCCTTACCTTTAATGTGAAAGTAAGGTAGGGGTGGGCTGTGGAGGGGACGAGGTGGGGGGGGTGGAGGGAGACAAATGGGCCCTCTGCACCCCTCCCCTACCAGGAGTTGGTCAGAGTTGAGCAACCCTATGTGGCAGGGACTTGGAAGCCAAGGCAGGACCTGTTGTGTACACAAAAGGCTTTGTTACTTTCTAGGCATCTCAGGCCCCTGGCACCATTGCGGTCAACAGTAGCTTTGTCTCACTGATACGCTTTCCAGAAGCATCCGCAGTTTGCTGCTGATGTAGGCAACCCAAGAACCCCCTTGCCCTCTGCCCAATTGCCAGACTCCTGCCCAGGCTTTCAATGTCAGTTTTGCAAAGAGCATTTGCAATCATGTGAGTAAAAACTAAATTCAAAATAAAACAAAACCCAGGGCTACTTCTAACAGCCTAAAAGGACGGTGTAGGAAGAGGCAAGAGGAAAGCGATTTATTAAAAAAAGAAATAAAAATGCTAACAAGATATTTCAAAATAATGGCAGCTGCATGCCCTTCCCGCGTGTGAGGGCCTTGGCTGGGCCCATTTCGATAACGACGGGAAACTGCTGCTTTCCCTTCCCAGGCATATGTTTAAAGCGCCTGCAAATGATTTCACGTTGGATCGAGCTTCATTACTCACAGTTCATATTTGGTCTAAATTACAGTAAATGTTATTTCAAGGTTTACAAGTTAATTATTATAGTATAGTATTTACTCCATTATATAGTAATTACTGCAGTATCTAACGCCTAAAGGGTTTCCCCCCACCCCTTATATGAAGGACGGAGAATATTTTAGAGTGTTTTCAAGCAGAACAGAGCTCACTGGTGTGTGTGTGTGTGTGTGTGTGTGTGTGTGTGTGTGTGCGCGCACGCGCACGCGCACGTGCGTGCATGTGAGGTGGGGGCTGGAATGAGGGTGCACGGATGAGATTTGCCTGTAAATGCCCACATTCCTGAGGAGGCAGGGTTACAGGGACCACTAGTAGCCAAGTTTCATTTAGCCCTCTCAGGAAATGGCACATCCTATAAGCAGGGGCCGAGGGGACTGTGCAGGATCCCGTAGCCACACAGCATGCCCATCTCAGCTCCTGAGCAGTGTAACTACACAGTGAAGTTCTAAAACCCGTTGACCTGCAGATGAACACACAAAAACAGGGCTTGCTCATCTCTGGGAGGCAGCTGTCTGAGACCTCGTTTGCAATTTGGCCCCCCTTCTTTTGGCTTGTTGGGGAAGTTTAAATGGTCTCCTTCTACATACCCTTCCCCCCTCCAAACACTCCACCCTTGCCACAGAAGGGTCAGCCATGAGACACCCTGCTCTGGGCTACATTTATACCTCTTTGCTCCATTCCAGCCTGGTTCTTTGTTCTGGCTGCCAAAATTAGAATGGATTCCATAAGCATCCTGCTTCCCAAATGTTGGTCCAAATGGCAGCCTGCAGGCCTGGGAACCCTATGGGCCTGACAGGCAGTTGAGCTGAATAATAGACTTGGGATCAAACATCCTCTGATTGCTGCCCAGGGTCCTGGGTGAGGCAGCCCTGGCTTCCTCTTGCGATGTCCACTCCTCCACGGAAGCTGGACCACTACTACCTTGGTAAATGCTGAGCAGATGGAAAAGGATTTGGCAATCACATAAGCATCACTATCCCTAGATCCTGGTTCCTTTTCAGGAGGAGAGCAAATGGTGATCAATGCCTGGTTGTGGTTTCGATCCCCAGTAGGAGGCATGCAGGAGGCAGCTGATCGATGTTTCTCTCTTAGATTGAAGTTTCTCTCTCTCTCTCTCCCCCCCTCTCCATTCCTCTCTTTCTAAAAATCAATAAAAGTATTTTTAAAAGAAAGAAAATGGTGATCACTGGGACGAGGTGAGTCCATGTGCACTGATTGAGTACCTACTATGTGTCTAGCCCTGACATTGGCACAGTTGGGAGAAAAAATGGTTGGCATTTCTACCACATGCTTCCTCCTACTACAAAGGAATCCACAGGTATTTCTGTCAAGGAGACAGAGACAGAGAAGGTGAGGGAGAGAAATCACTGGCGTGCTTTCTCCTAAATTGCTCTTGACACATTTTCCTTTTGGCAGGTGGGGGCAGGAACCTAGAACGGAGGGTTTAAGTAAAAATGCTTTTGAAGCTGGCTCCTGGAGCTCACAGAAGGGTTTTGAATTTTAGGAAGGTTCCCCTTACACTGGAGCATTTGACCTGCCATCGCTAGGCTGGCTTGAAATGAACGTTAGCAATTGTTCAAGGGATAACTGTTTGGTCAATGGATCCTGGTAGATAATTTACCCTTGGAGCTTGCTCACCCCCTGCTCTTCTCCTTAATCACCATCATAGCAGCTGGCTCCCCACCCCAATCCCTCTGCCTCTCACCCTTCCAGTCTAGCAATCTTTTCATAATGTACATCTCATCACATCTAACTGTCCTGCTTTAAATCCACCAGTGATTTCCCATAACTCATGGCAGAAATCCCACTTCCTTGAATGGCTGATCACAACTCATATGGCTGGCTCCTCCTGCCACATCCTGTCTTCCCTCTCCCTCTGCCATTTTCTTTCATGTAGTTCTTCAGGTCTATTCACTCTGGCCTTTCTTTTTTTTTTTTTTTTTTTTTTTTTTTTTTTGTCCTTAAACCTATTTCTGCCCCTTCCCACTTCTGAGAGTTTATGAATGCTGCTCTTGCCACCTGCCCATCCCCCTTCTCCTTGACCTCCTTCCAGTGGCTGTCACTGACCTGTCCTCTGGGATCTTCCCTGACCCTGGACTCAGGCAGTTCCTTTCCTGCCCCCTCCCATGACTCACACAAATCCTCCCGCTTAACGCTCATCATACTTTATTATATTTAGCTGTTAAATACCTTTCTGCTTAATTAGACCTCAAACTCTATGAGGGCAGCAGCCACACTATCCTGCTTATTCCCAGCAATGAGTAAATTCCAAGATTGCTTTGTGGGAAAGGTAGGCAGTTTAGTATATCAACTGGGAGGATAAACCTGGGAGTAGTAATAACAATGATAACATATTGAGCAATTACTATGTGCCAACCACTGTATTTTTTTATTTTTTTTATTGTTTAAAGTATTACATATAGTAGTACATATATCTCCTTTTTTTCCCCCATTGACCTTCCGCCAGCCTCCCTTACCCCCTGTCGCATGCCCTCATCCCACTCCCCCAGTGTCTTGTGTCCATTGGTGTGCTTATATGCATGCATACAAGTCCTTTGGTTGACCTATTTCCCTCCCTCCCCAACACTCCCCAGCCTTCCCGCTGAAATTTGACAGTCTGTTCGGTGCTTTACTACCTCTGTATCTACCTTTTTATTCATCAGGTTATAATGTTCTTTATTTTCCATAAATGAGTGAGATCATGTGGTATTTTTCTTTCATTGCCTGGCTTATTTCACTTAACACAATGCTCTCCAGGTCCATCCATGCTGCTACAAATGGTAAGAATGCCTTCTTTTTTTATAGCAGCATAGTATCCCATTGTGTAGATGTACCATAGTTTTCTAATCCACTCATCTGCTGATGGGCATTTAGGCTGTTTCCAAATCTTAGCTATGGTAAATTATGCTGCTATGAACATATGGGTGCATATATCCTTTCTGATTGGTGTTTCTAGTTTCTTGGGATATATTCCTAGAAGTGGGATTACTGGGTCAAATGGGAGTTCTATTTTTAGTTTTTTGAGGAAACTCCATACTGTTCTCCACAGTGGCTGCACCAGTCTGCATTCCCACCAGCAGTGCACGAGGGTTCCTTTTTCTCCGCATCCTCGCCAGCACTTGTCATTTATTGATTTGTTGATGATTGCCATTCTGACAGGTGTGAGATGGTACTGCATTGTCGTTTTGATTTGTATCTCTCAGATAATTAGTGACTTTGAGCATGTTTTCATATGTCTCTTGGCCTTCCTTCTGTCTTCTTTCAAAAAGATTCTATTTAGGTCCGTTGCCCATTTTTTTATTGGATCATTTATCTTCCTTTTATTAAGTTGTATAAGTTGCCTGTAGATGTTGGAGATTAAACCTTTATCAGTGATAACATTTGCAAATATGTTCTCCCATGCAGTGGGCTTTCTTGTTGTTTTGTTGATGGTTTCTTTTGCTGTGCAAAAGCTTTTTATTTTGATGTAGTCCCATTTGTTTATTTTCTCTTTAGTTTCCATTGCCCTAGGAGCCATATCGGTGAAGAAATTGCTTTAGCATATGTCTGAGATTTCTCTGCCTGTCGATTCCTCTAGCATTTTTATGGTTTCCCATCTTATGTTTAAGTTCCGTATCAATTTTGAGTTTATTTTTGTGTATGGTGTAAGTTGGTGGTCTAGTTTCATTTTTTTGCATGTATCTGTCCAATTTTCCCAACACCATTTATTGAAGAGACTGTCTTGACTCCATTGTATATTCATGCTCCCTTTGTCAAATATTAATTGAGCATAGTGGTTTGGGTCGATATCTGGGTTCTCTATTCTATTCCATTGGTCTATGTCTGTTCTTGTGCCAGTTCCAGGCTGTTTTGAGAACAATGGCTTTGTAATACAGCTTGAAATCTGGTATTGAGATCCCACCTACTTTGTTCTTCTTTCTCAAGATTGCTGTGGCTCTTAGGGGTCTTTTTTTATTCCAGATGAATATTTGGAGAGTTCTTTCTAGGTCTGTGAAATATGTCATTGGTATTTCAATGGGGAGTGCATTGAATCTATAGAATGCTTTGGGTAGTATGGACATTTTAATGATGTTGATTCTACCAATCCATGAACATGGTATGTTCCTCCATCTGTTTACGTGTTCCTCTATCTCTTTTTTTCAGTGTCCTGTAGTTTTCCGCATATAGGTCTTTTACCTCCTTAGTTAAGTTTATTCCTAGGTATCTTAACTTTTTTTGTGTGATGGTAAATGGGATTGCTTTTTTATTCTCTCTTTCTGTGTGTTCACTATTGGTGTATAGAAATGCCATAGATTTCTTAGTGTTAATTTTGTATGCTGCTACATTGCCGAATTCATTTATTAAGTCTATTAGTTTTCTTATGGAGTCTGTCAGGTTTTTTATGTACAATATCATGTCATCTGCAAATAAGGACAGCTTTACTTCTTCTTTTCCAATATGGATGCCTTTTATTTTTCTTCTTGTCTAATTGCAATGGTTAATACTTCCAGTACTATGTCGAACAGGAGTGGTGAGAGTGGGCATCCCTGTCTTGTTCCTGTTCTTAGGGGAAATGGTTTTAGTTTTTGCCCATTGAGTATGAAGTTAGCTGTGGGTTTATCATATATGGCTTTTATTATGTTGAGGTATGATCCTTCTATTCCCACCTTGTTGAGAGTTGTTTTGTTTTGTTTTTAAATATATTTTATTGATATTTTACAGAGAGGAAGGGAGAGGAATAGAGAGCTAGAAACATCAATGAGAGAGAAACATCGATCAGCTGCCTCCTGCACACCTCCCACTGGGTATATGCCCTTGACCGGAATCAAACCCAGGACCCTTCAGTCCGCAGGCCGACGCTCTATCCACTGAGCCAAACCGGTTTCGGCTTATTGAGAGTTTTAATACCCCACTATCACCATTGGACAAATCCTCTAAACAAAAAATCAGCAAAGAAACATCAATCCTAAATGACTCACTAGACCAGATGGAATTAATTGACATCTTCAGAACATTTCACCCCAAAGCCACAGAATATACATTCTTCTCAAGTGCACATGGGTCATTTTCAAAGATAGACCATATGTTGGGTCATAGGCAAAGTCTCTTCAAATTCAAGAAGATAGAAATCATATCAAGCATCTTCTCAGATCACAGTGGCATAAAACTGGAAATCAACTACAATAAAAACAATCCAAAAAAATCAAACACATGGAGACTAAACAGCATGCTATTAAACAGTGACTGGGTTCCCAAAGAGATCAAAGAAGAAATAAAAAACATCATGGCAACAAATGACAATGAAAACACAACAATCCAAAATCTATGGGACACAGCGAAAGCAGTCTTCAGAGGGAAGTTCATAACTCTACAAGCCTACTGCAAAAAACAAGAAACAATGGTAATAAATTACCTAACCTTACAACTCAAAGAGTTAGAAAGAGAGCAACAAGAGAAGCCCATTGTAAGCAGAAGAAAGGAAATAATAAAGATCAGAGCAGAGATAAATGACATTGAGACCAAAAAAACAATAGAAAAGATCAACAAAACCAAGAGCTGGTTCTTTGAAAGGATAAACAAGATTGATGAACCTCTAGCCAGGCTCACCAAGAAGCAAAGAGAGAGGACCCAAATAAACAAAACCAGAAATGAAAGAGGTGAAATAACAACAGACCCCACCGAAATACAAAGGATTATTAAAAAATACTATGAACAACTCTATTCCAACAAACTGGACAACCTGGAGGAAATGGACATATTCCTAGAAAAATATAACCTTCCAAAACTCAATCAGGAAGAATCTAAACATCTCAATAGGCCAATAACTATGGCAGAAATTGAAGCAGTCATCAAAAAGCTTCCAGCAAACAAAAGCCCGGGGCCAAACGGCTTCACAGGGGAGTTTACCAAACATTCAAGGAAGAACTTAAACCTATCCTCCTCAGACTATTCCAAAAAATTCAAGAGGAAGGAACACTTCCAAGCTCCAGCATCACCCTAATACCAAAACCAGATAAAGACAACACAATGAAAGAGAATTACAGGCCAATATCCTTCATGAACATAGATGCCAAAATCCTCAACAAAATTCTAGCAAATTGGATCCAGCACTACATCAGAAAGATCAAACACCATGACCAAGTAGGATTTATCCCGGGAATGCAAGGACGGTACAATATCTGCAAATCAATAAACGCGATACATCACATAAACAAATTGAGAGGTAAAAATCACATAATCATATCAATTGATGCAGAAAAAGCATTTGACAAAATCCAACACCCTTCCTTGATAAAAACACTGTATATTTATTTATGTTTCACAATGATCCAATACTAGTATAAGATAGGTGCTCTGCTGTACCTCTTTTACAGAAGGAAAAACTGAGGTACAGGGAGGTTGAGTAATATGCCCAAGGGCAGCCAGGACATAAGAGCTGTAGAGCTCCTAAGGAACATAATTCTAGACACTTGGACCCAGAGCCCATACACTTAACCACCCTGCTAGGCTGGCTCTTGCTGAGCTACAGGTAGATGAGATAAACTAGCATCCTGCCTTCAGTCCTCTCCACCCCCGACCCTGCTTCCTTCTCCTACTGTCTCTCTGCAAACAAGCCCTTGTTTAATGAACATCTTTTTTAATGTGAGGAGAGAATAAAGCATATCAGCTCCATGATTTCTTCATACACAGGCTTTTACTACCTGTCACATCTTACAATGCAGTCAAAGCATTCTCAGCAGCAGAGATAATGAAAAAAAGAAAGTAACAAGTTTGGGCAGAATAAATGGTTATCAGAGAAAAGGACTTGTCATATTGGTCCCCACCAGTCCTGTAAGTACTGAACTCAAGCCACGAACCTCTGGGAAAAAGGGGTCTCCTCTTCTCTCCTCGCCAATGTCTCTTCACTATTCACTGCTCCTTCCACTCCCCTCTCCCCAAATGCATGTTCCCATGAGACCTACAGATCTGGATTAGAGAGCTAGTTGAGGGGCGTGGAAGTTCGTAATACTCACTAGAAATTTTATCAGAAGGTAAAATCCACCTGGGATTCTAACATCCAGCCACCAGGTTTCAGAGAAGGGGTAGGGACTTGGGGTAGAAGAATCCATGGTTCATTCCTGGCTCTGGAGGCCTCCACTTCTGGTCTCTAATGTTACCACCTTCGATTCCCCCAGCACAAGCCTCATCCAGTCCCCACCTATGTGTCCCACTCTTCTTTCTGTGTGTGTGTGTGTGTGTGTGTGTGTGACCATTTTAGCAAACTCTGAAAGATTTTTGTCTAAAAGAATTTATTCCATAAGAGTTTTCATGAAAGTTAAATATAAATAAATATTATGTTGTTCTAAAGCACTTTATTCACCTGCCAATTAATCAAATATCCTTCCATATCTCACTTTCTTTTATCTGTGTGGCAACAAATAATTATTTCTACTGTTGAATGTAACTATTTACTTGAACATCTTGGAGTGAGCCCAGCCATTGGCTATCTTTTTTAAAAGAAAGCACAGTATGTCCCGCTTCCTATAGTACTTGTTGCTGTTTTGATTGACTCAAGGCTGAGTTACTTCCACTCTACAATATCCTTGAGTGATGGAAAAAATTTCCTTCCCTTAAAAGACCAAGGGAAAAAAATCACACGTGAGTCACCATCCACCCAGGTCTGAATCCTGGCCTCACCATCTCTAGTCGTGTGGTCTTGGGCATGTCCCATAATCTACCTGAGGTCCAATTCACTGGAGTAGGCATTTCTGGAATGGGGATCTAAATCTAAACTTTACAGAGCTGACATAAGACAGAAAATGGAAAATTCTTTCCATAATATTTTGTATAGAATAAGCACTCAAGTAACAGGCACTGTTATTATTTATGATGGTTATTACTCACCTTAAAGCTGTCCAACGCCTGATGGTTACCTGGTTTTAATGTCGTTTAACATATAAAGGGTGATCTGATACAGAAATGTTTTTCCTTATACAGTTGACGTCAAAGATCATCACACTTTGGCTTTAAAGGATGGTTTGAAAGGAAAAAGATCAGAGTATGTGTTGCCCCCAAGTCCAACAACAAAACCCATGTAGTTTGACTCTCTTCTCCAGGTTTAATTAGACAACATCAAAGCAGAATTCCCAGCCACTCCACTGTGGAAATTGACTCCATCAGTGATCCTGCTGAAGCAGATGTCCTTGGGAACACTTCCCCTGACATAGCCCCTTGTCCTGTATCCCACACGTGTCCCTGTCAGACACTGCATCCTCCTAAAGCCTCGGCATTCCCCGGCTGATGGAGTGGCCTGACCTATGGCCACTGACATACAGTTGAACTAGGCTCTTATTTTTATTTTTCCATAAACGATTTAACCTTTTCCAATTTATATGGGAGAAAGAAGACATATAATATTAATGCCCATGGTAAATATTTTGCTTTTTTAAAACTATGATTCCTGTAAAATAAAAGGAAAAGAGGGAATACTGGCATGAGTTATTTTTTTCTTCCAGTTCGACTTCTTTTGTTCAAGTGCAGGGACAGGACATGGAACACTTTCTTTTTTTATGGGTGGCACATTTTACCCCCTTTGCCAGAGCCCAAATTGTCTCCAAGTCCTTAGATCCATTAGCCTAATTAATATTAAGAACATATGCATATGCAAATAAGGCCTTCTTTGCCATATATTTCACTTTATAAGACAGGTTGAAGGGTGGTTGGGTGAGTCAATCAAATGTCATAAATCGGCTATGCATAAATCCCATTAATATTAATTGGGGCGTGGGCATTGTGCAGTAGTCCATGCCTCCATTAGAGATGGGCTCCTTGCTTTAATTGTTACAAAGATTTTCAAAACCAAAGCCTCTGACCTGATTTAAATATGTAATCTCCCCACCCCCACCCCAGGTAGTCTACTGAGCAGCATCAGAAAGGTATTAAAAAAATACAGAGCAGACTTTTTCTAAGACAGATGGCACACAATGAGGTAGAAAAAGTATCTTGAGATCCAACCTGCAAGAACAAAAAAAATTGCTTGCATTGTTGTTTTCATTATCTTGCTTCTGTCATTTCATGAGCTTTGTATCTTGCAAGGAAAGAAAGAAGAGAGAAAAACTGTGAAATTAATCTTTTGTGCATGGCCTGATAAAGAAGAGACATGCTCAGACAAAAGATAGACTGAGAGAAGGTACCGTGATTGATGACTAAAGTAAAGGTGTCAGAAGAGTATTATGTAAATTACGGGAGGCACACACCATTTCAGAGAGAATGAGAGGGAGAGCAGGGGGAGCGAGGCAGAGGGAGAAGGCGAGAGAGGGAGCGAGGACGGGGGGTGAAAAAAGGACTGCGGAGTCCATGTCACCAAAGAACGGGTCCCCAAACACCCATTGCTTGCCATCTTTCATCTCCTCCGACAAGCTCACCTCACACTCTCTCTTGGTTGCAGGATGTAACAAAGGGGCTGGGGGAGGGGGAAGAACTGTCAACATTAGCATGATTCTAGTCAAGGAGAGGTTTAGGGAAAGCAGTGTCTGAAGTGAAACCTTCAAGGAGGGAAGTTTCAGTTAAAGGGAAAAAGGAGGCGGCTGGGACTGGCTGTGTCCCTGTGAAGCATGTCACCAGAGGTGGGGACAGGCGATGGGCCACTCTCATTCTTCATGCCTGAAATGGGCTCTGAACGGGCCCGTGTCCTTCCCCTAAGCCTCTCTCTCTATCTACACATCTGTGTCGGGTGCATGACGTGATCGCTGTGCACAGGCTGGTGGAGAGACTCCAGAGGCCAGGGGCCACGTTACAGAAATCTCTGCTCCATTTTTTTCCCTCTTTGCCTACGTGCATGTACTTGCTAAGTAATGAGACGAAGGCAAGTGCTGAAAATTGCCTCCATTTTCCTGACCAGAAGAGATGCAAAGTATCAGTGGGATTATATTCAATTATGGGAATGGGCTTTGCCGCAATGACCCCTACACGCCGGCCTGGGAGGCGCACTTACAGTGTTCAAATGAGATCATGCTTAGAAGTCCAGCGCGGGGATCAATGTGTTTCTGAAAAAAATAAAACTCCTTCCAAATCCTTAGAAACCAAATCTGGGATAACAAGGCTGGTATTCAGTGAGAACTCACAGGACCGGTTATTCACAGCCAGCCCCCTTCTGACAGGAGTCACCTCTATCCCCCTTTCCTGGGGCCTGTGCAGTACTCCTGGCTAAATGTCTGAAATAGCACCCCTTAGGCAAGTCTAGGAAGATGAAGGCTAATGTCTAGGTCAAGATTTTCTTCACACCTGCCCTTCCTCTTCAGCAGGAAGCAAAGTTAAGGAGAAATGAATCTCCATTCATTAAAAGCTTAGCGGCACCCTGTGCACTATAAAGATAACAGTAAAACCCCAACCCACTATGAAATTCATTTAATTAATTTTAAAATGAATGATAAAATCTAAAGTAAATTTATTTATGTGCAAGTCCTGATTTTTCCATTTTGATTTTTTGGGGAAATTTTTGAAATAGCAATTGACCAAGAGAATAAAGGAGGTCTAGGGATGGGGCTATGGAGCGGCCAAATTTACATTCCAAAAGTTTCTCCACAAGACACTCCCATCAGAGATATTAACATGCAAACATGGAACGAGTAGTTCCCACCCCCTACCCCAGCCCCAGGGCTGCAGCTTCCTTCTCTGACTTACTGTGTCTTTACTGCCTGGACATCAGGCCACAGTGCTTCTTTATGCATTCCACAGCCAGTATTCCTAGAGCCCTCCTGTGTGCCAGGTACTCTGCTAGGGGCTGGGGACACAAGCTTGAACAAGACACACGTTCTCTGATGGAGCTAGTATTGCTTTCCAGGAGGTAAGCAGTGGCTTGTGGCCACATCTTACAGCTCACAGGACTCACCACAATGGCCACACTTGCTGCCCTGAGATCAGGCCTTGCTGATTTAAATTGAATTACCCAAAACGGGGCTTGGCAGAGAGCAGCCTGAGCATGGAGAATGAGCTAAGCCAGGACACTGCCCTTGGGAGGCAAGAAGTACAGGGAGGAGATGGCTGGCTGGCAGTTTTCATCGCTTCATGATTTCACTTGCTTCTTCCTTGGAACTCCTCTGGTCACGTAGAACAAACCCTCATTCAAAGAAACTCAGGGGAGAAGTTTTATTACAGAAGGAGCTCAGAGGACCCACAGGGGAGAAGTATATTTAGGCCTCAAGAGATAATAGAAATGTGGGCTGGAGAGGTGTCAAACTCCAAACTCTTATTCTCTCCATATTTATATTTCTCTCTTACTTGGTAACAGAGATTTTGACCATGTTTCTCCCTTTATATCTGTGTTTTCCCTGTTTTTCTCTACAACCGCACTTCCTTTGCTGTCTTTCCTCACACACTATACTAAAGGCACCTTAATGATGGTGGTACAAATACTACTACTCATAGTATTAACAATAATCATAGCAGCATTTGAATAGCTGCTAGCCACATGATACATAACTTATTTAACACAAATTATTTTTGTCATTTATTTATTACTAGAGGCCTGGTGCACGAAATTCGTGCACGGGGGCAAGGGGATCCCCTCAGCCCAGCCTGCACCCTCTCGCAATCCAGGACTGCTGGCTCCTAACTGCTTACCTGCCTGCCTGTCTGATTGCCCCTAACCACTCTGCCTGCCTGCCTGATCACCCCTATCTGTCTCTGCCTGCCTGCCTGATCGCCTCTAACCACCTCTGCCTGCCTGCCTGATCACCCTAACCCCTCTGCCTGCCTGCCTAATGCCCCTAACCGCTCCCCCCTGCCAACCTGATTGCCCCTAACCGCTCTCCCCTGCTGGCCTGATGACCCCTAACCACTCTATCTACCTGCCTGCCTGATCACCCCTAACCACCTCTGCCTCAGCCCCTGCCACCATGGCTTTGTCCAGAAGGACATCCAGAAGATGTCTGGTCTATCCAGTCTAATTAGCATATTACCCTTTTATTAGTATAGATTCATTCATTCATCTACACTGAGTGGCCAGATTATTATGACCACCCCATCAGCACTTCATTGGGCCACCTTTTGCCTTCAATACTGCGGCGATTCTTCTTGGCATTGACTCCACGAGATGTTGAAAGGTGATGCGAGGAATCTGACACCATGCCTGATGAATAGCACTGTCCAGTTCGGTGAGATTTGGTGGTTGTGGAACCAGCTGCCTGATGGCTCTTTTAACTTCATCCCACAAATGCTCAATTGGATTGAGATCTGGTGATTGTGGGGGCCACCTAAGCAAGGTAAAGTCTCCCTCATGTTCTTGAAACCACTCCTGCACAGTATGAGCACCATGGCATGGCGCATTGTCTTGTTGGAAGAAGCCATCTCCATTGGGATACGCCATCAACATGATAGATGAACTTGATCAGCAACTATACTTAGGTATGTTGTGCTATTCAGACGTTGTTCCACACGAACTAAAGGGCCCAAATCATGCCAGGAAAACATGCCCCAAACCATAATACTGCACCCACCAGCTTGAAGGGTTGTACTCATGCATGTGGGGTGCATGCTTTCATGCTGTTTCCACGAAATTCTCACTCTGCCATCTGCATGATGCAACTGGAAACGTGATTCATCGGACCACATGATTTTTTTCCAATGCTCAACTGTCCAATCCTTGTGTTCCTGTGCGAATTGGAGACATTTTATCTTGGTAACTGCAGATAGCAAAGGTGTTTGAACAGGTCTTCGGCTTCCATATCCCATACGATGCAGTGTATGGCTAATTTGCCTACAAACGTCAGGTGGTCATAACAATCTGGCCACTCATGCCCTAACAGGTTTGGCTCAGTGGATAGAGTGTCGGCCTGTGGACTCAAGGGTCCCAGGTTCAATTCTGGTCAAGAGCATGTACCTTGGTTGAGGGCACATACCCAGCAAGGAGTGTGCAGGAGGCAGCTGATTGATGTTTCTCTCATCAATGTTTCTAGCTCTCTATCCCTCTCCCTTCCTCTCTGTAAAAAATCAATAAAATATATTTTAAAAAATAATCTGGCCACTCAGTGTATATTATTCATTTATTATTTCTTTTACTATTATTATTTATTATTATATCTGTTTTTTAACCTGTGGAAACTAGGGCAGAGACAAGACATGCCTCAGGTTGTACAGCTGGGAGCGGTGAAGCTGGTGTGTGAGCCCTGGTAGACCAACCCCAGAAGATTTTGCTCTCAGCAGCAACTACCCGGAACCCACTGCACTAGTTCCCATGACCCTCCAGATCTAGCTAAGGAGAATGCTTATGTCCCAATTGCAGATTTCCAAGAGGGAACAAATGGGTCACCTTGAGATCTGCCTGTGTCCCCTATGGCCTTCACCATGGTCAGGGGTGGCAGTACATAATGTTTTAGGGGTGATGCTCAGAAGAAAAGAGCATGAGTATGAGGAGCCCTAAGAGGTAAGCATTGTTCATGCAAACATTTTCATAGAACAAAAAGTCATTCAAATCAGCTCTCCACCCATGTAACAAAAGGGGCACAGGAGGAAAGTGGGAAGCCACAGGAGTAGAGGCAACCCATGACCGGGCAATGACTGTACATATGTTTCTTATCGGAAAATCCTATTTCAATCCTTTGCACCCCAACTGCAAAATGCCATCTGAAATTTGCATTTCTGGTCAATGAAACAGAGTAAAAGCTACCGATCAAAAGTGGAACAGAGGAGTAAAAGAACAGAAAGAAGATTTTTTAATGAATTGGATTCGTCTTGCTCCCATCCTGCAGTCACTCATCCAGGCACTGAGTCCTGGGGCAACAGGGAGGTGGACGAGCTGGGGCCTAGTTGGTTGTACCACCAACCCCACTGCTACTTACTTGCTGATCCTGAGCAAGTCCCCACACATCCTGGCCTCAGTGCGCACCACTGTGAAGTTGGGGTGTAAGACAATATTTCATCTCCCTCTCAGCTCTAAATAGCTAAGATCCTGCACTTGCCTCCCAAAGCTACTCCCCTCAGGGACCCCTGGTTTGCAGCAGACACATTGACATTCTGACTTCCTAAGGCCCTGTCTTCCTTCTCTCTGACCCAGGGGTTCTCTGGAGGAAACGACGCAGTGACTATAGACATAGTGGAAAGAGCTTGCTGGGGAAGCTATAAACAGCTGGTTGAGCCCGATCTCTTTCTCCTCACTGAGTGTTTTCAGAAACATTGGAAATGGTGAGCGATTTCCCAGGTGGGTCTCTTGCGGAGGCTCAACCATGATTTGTTTTCTGACCGCCCCTTGCAGCCTTAGCCCCAACGTCTTCTTGAGAGAGATTTTTCCTTCCATGTAGCTGACCTTATGATTCATCTGGCACCTGTTTTAAAACCAATTATTACGTATTGTCTTTTGAATTTCACCCCTGACTCCACTTTGCCCTGACTTAATTCTATGACTGGCTTTTATTCAAAACTTTCATTTTCGAGGAAGGTGTAAGAGCTGCAAATGGCCTTCTTCTAGATGCCCCGAGTAAAACGGCAGCTTTGGTGATCAAAAATAGAGCACTGGCCTTGGATGCCTGCAGTTAAACAAAGTGTGCACCTGTTTCAAGTGACATGGATGAAAGGAAAAGCAAACAAAGGCCCAAAGGATGAGAAAGAAGGGTTTCTGGGTTGTGACTTCTACACAGTAGGCTGACTCCCGCCCTTGAGCTCTGGACTAGTACCAGGTGCCCATTCAGACCCTTTTGTATGGCAGCCCTGCCTACACCGTTGTCTCTTTCAGAACCTGCTCGTTTCATATTCCCTCTGGATGTTCATGGACTGTACCCTGGTCTTCAAGCTCAATACACAATCATCCAACAAATCTATTCAAGGCTATCTCACAAATGTTGCCCAGATCCACTCTCCTCCGAACACTCCCAAACACTCCCAGCCGAACTGGTCTAGCACAGATCTGCCTCCTCCTCCCCCAGTCTATTGGAAGCCATAGCTCCCTAGATGGTTTTCTTTGCTCCAGTTTTCCTCATCTCTAGTTCATTCTCCATAATGCACCCATGTTTTCCTAACATGAAGGTCTCATTGTGCCACTTGTCGGCTTCCAAATCTCCAATGGTTCATCAGCACGTGCAGAATAAATTCAGACTTTTTGGAGAAGCATAGTAGTTCCTTCACAATCTGACCTTGACCCATTATTTCAGCCCCCTTTTTTTTCCCCACTACACCTTCTCACTTTGCAGAGGAAGGGGTCACCCCAGGCTTTGACTCTGGCAGCACATACTATACACTCTCCTGCTTCTGCCCTGGCCCATGGTGTCCCCTCTCCTGAGGATGCTGTTTCCTCTACTCCCAGCCCCCATCCAATCCTGTCTAAATCAGACCCTTGCTCCAGGCTCCAACATTCCCTCCTCTGGAAAATAGCCCCAGCTTGCTCCCCAAGTGCCATTCATTGCTCACCCACTCTGAGGTCCCCCAGGAAAGTGCTTCTCAAAGTTGGGGAGATTTTAAAAACGCTGACTTAGTGGTCTACTTAAACCCAAATCCCAAGGAATGAGGCCCTGGGGAGTCAGCACTTTTTAAGAGCCTCCAGGTTATTTCCATGTTGCCCAACTGTGAGAAGCCCTGCTCAAGTATTTGGTTTGTATCCCTTCTACTTTTTACAGTTAATTAGTACTTATTTATTGAGCAAATATACCCGGTGCAACAAGTATGCTCCATGTGGGAATACTACAATGAGTCAGGCCTAACATAAAAAACTAGAGGCCTGATACATGAAATTCATGCAAGGGGCTTGGCCCTTGCAACCCTGGCTTCATCCAGAAGGTCGTCCAGAAGGATGTCTGGAAGGTTGTTCAGCTGTCCGGTCTAATTAGCATATTATGTTTTTATTATTATAGATAATAATAATATGAAATGTATATTATGTCTTTTATCATGTTTTATAATAGACTTTAAAAATACATTATAATAAAACTAGAGGTCCGTTGCACGAAGATTTGTGTAACAGGCCTTCCTTCCCATGGCTGCCAGCACCAGTTTTCCTCGGGCACTCGGGACCCAGGCCTTCACTCTGGCTGCTGCCTTCCATCTTCACTCCAGCCAGCCAGAGTCTTCACTCCAGCCGGCTGGAGCCTTTTCTCTGGCCGGAGCCTTCAGTGTTCGCTCTGGCCGGAGCCTTCAGTCTTCTCTGCTCCGGCCTGAGCACCGCTCCTGCAGCTCCCTCTGCCCCCCTTTCCCCCCGCCCCCCATAGCAGGCATCCTGCCCCACCCGGCCACTCCGCGCCTGCATATGCAAATTAACCCTCCATCTTTGTTGTGTTAATTTGCATACTCACTCCTGATTGGCTGGTGGGTGTCACAGAGGTACAGTCAATTTGCATATTTCTCTTTTATTAGTGTAGATATACCTAATATTCCAGCCATTTGTGCACATCTTTCTACTATTCCCTGAGAATGACTATTTCTTTTTTAGCTGTATATCTTTTAGTACCTAACACAATGACTCATATTCAGTAAACAGAAGGTGGTTTAAGTAATTAATTCGTTTACTAATGTGTTAACTCTTGGATTCATGTGATGGTATGACAGTGGCCTAATAGATGCAGAAAGTTGTCCTTGCATTGCTGACTCTGCCATCATGGGAGGGACAAAGATTGGCGAGCCCCACACTGGCCTGTGCCCACAGCCTAGACACCATCACTGGATCCACTCCCACAGCCCCTAGATGACTTCTAACAAAGGTTCGGACATAAGCATGCCTCTTGTTACTCTCTAAGGAAGTACAAACAGTTTACCAAGTTAAGTGGTTTCCAGTTTCCAAACATCAGCTCAGCTCCAAGGGGAAAGAAGGAAGGGGGTGCCTTTCACTTGCAGCCACTAAGAGCGTGGCCCCGAGCACTGGGTTCTGTGGGATGGCAGGGTATCTGCTGGTCCCCTGCCCTGGCTGTGTGCCTGGGAGAGAAAATGATAAATATGGAGCCCTCCAAAGTTTCACCTCATGCTTTAACAGATAAATAAAACTAGAATGGCTTCACACTTTACAACAAGGAGGGTGTCAACTTTCAAAGGGAAGCAGTATCCCTCTGAAGAAGTTCAGAGAAATAAATTGTGTTTTTTTTGATGTTCAAGTTTCCTGATTTAAAGCCACCTCCCCTTTAAGAAACTGGAGGACCCACAAACATTTTCCAAACGTCACAGTCACATATGGCATAATGACTGACATGTTTCTTGTAAAGGTAAATATTTGAAACAGTCACCCAAGTCTCATGGCTGTGAGAAATTAATACAAATCACAATTGAAAAGCGCCTAAATTTTACATCATTTATCTTCCCTTTCCTTTTGTTGTAAATAAACCTTTGAAAGGGAAACATTATTTTCATTTTGCTAGATTTATCCCCTTCTTTTTCTTTCACGTCACCGAAATTCCCAACCAAAAGATAAAATAAGAAAAATCAACCTTATAGCTGAACCTATCGATTCCACCTTCCTTTCAATTTTCCCCTTAAAATGCTTCAGATGAATAATATTCCACTTCTGAGAAAAGAGAAAATTGATATCCCGGGCAAGCCATAATGCAAATGAACATTAAAAGTATCAGAGAATCCACCTTTTTGAATGATTAGTTTAAGAGGGAGAGGGGATGGATGCCCAGTAAAATCTTGACACACAAAGAGAGTTCTATGCTCTTGCCTACTTCCTACTCTGGGGCCACCAGCAGTATTCTCAGCTGCAGCCTGAGGAACCAAGAAGCCCCATGCTGTGTGCCCAGGCCCTTACCTATCTCCCCAGGAGACAGGGCTTGTGTCAGAGACCTGCCTCTCCCATCCTTTCCACCAAAATGTTTGTGAGCGTCAGTCCCCTAGGGCCATGCTCTTCATTGATACATTAATCTCATCAATGTATCAGCAATTTATTGTGAGAAGTCAGCATTCAAACAGGGGCCTTCTAGAAACACCTTTACCCCCAAAAAGAACTGCATAGTGACAAGATTCCAAGCCATAGAGTTGTTCGGGTAAAACCCTCTCCTGGTGTCCTCCAGGTCACCCCTAGAAAGCCGCTGCCTGCTTCACATTCCCTATTCGAAAAACTGAACGTCTCTTTACACAGACTCTCTCAAAGAAAGTTGTCACTTCAGGCTGCACAAACCAAAACTCTCCCAAAATCAGTTGCTTGGGGGGGAAAAATGAAGTACTTTTAATAATTTAAATGGCTCTTCTCTGCACATGCCCAGAACCCAAATCCCTTTTCTAACTGAAGTGCTTATATAAAAATTTGACAGCTCTTATAATTTTAAATTGCTCTACACTGAGTATGCCTAGAACCTTGATCACTTCCAAATTCAAGGGCTTATAAAAATTTGAAGCACTCCAATAATTTTAAATTGCAATGCACAGTGTAGAGTGATTTAAAATTATTGGACTGCTTCAATTTTTTTAAAAGGTCTTCAATTTGGAAGTGAGTCAAGCAGCATTCTAATACAGTGGTTTAAGACATGGTGCGCTAATCTAAAACTTAACACCTAAAAATAATGAAAATTAAACCACAGGAGGCCTTTCTTTCTTTTTTCCTTCCTTTCTTTCTTTCATTTTATTTTTTATTAGGGTAGGGACACTCAGAACACACCTGGAAAGTTGGAAGGTGTCTGGAGAAGAAAGTTAAAACTCAGGTCATAGGGGAGAAAAGAAGGGAAGGAGAGGAAAAGGCAGGGGCTGGGCAGAAATGGCGCCCCAATTATAGAGGTCCAGCCCTGGGGGTTTTAAATGGGGATCACCAAAAACAACAGGAAGTGGGAAGAGCCTGGACTGAGCAAAGGAAAACTTGAATATGACTTGGAACATTCTATTCTGTGAACTTTTCAATATTTAGGAATGTAAGTTGGATAGCAGCTCCCTCTAAAAATTATTTCTTTTCTTGTTGTTTTTCTGATGAAGCTCTCAAATAAAATTCATGTATGTGCCAATTTGGGGTTTCCTCTAATGATTTGATTGATACGGTGTTCAAGGGCCTGGCTAGTAATCCAAATAGCCCCAGTCATAGGCACTTACAAGCAAAGAGCACATTTTGGTATGTCTTTCCCAAGGAGATACATACTGCTTTTTAGCTCAGAATAGATACAGAGGTCACGTTTCTTTGTTTCCAAAGTATCAATGTCCTTTTTCTCTGATCTTCTTGCCTATTTTCTCATTTTCTTTCTGCCATTCTTTCTCTCCATCACTACCTCTTTCAACCACTGAAAACTTCACAAATTTAAAGATCAGAGTGACTTTCACTCAATGGCCCTTTCTATCTAAGCCAGAGGGCAGCGCTGCAGGTCATGGAAAACAATCACAGAAACAAGGTAAAGACTCGGAACAGTCTCCTTGATAAACAGCATCTGTCTGAATGGCTCCCTCACCGGGTACCACAAAGCAACCAGTGCTTTCAAACACTGTCTAAATGTGCTTTAGTCCATTTACTTGTTGTGAGCTGTTTTGCTCTATTGGCTAGATAATGTGTGTCTTAAAATATTGTGTAAATATCTATTTAAATGATAGCTTATAATATTTCCCAGGGACCCATTGCAATTAGGGCTCAACATAAGAAGTTTACAGAAGCTGAATTTTGGCGCCCTTCTCGCCATAGAACTAAACATGTCCTATTACTATGGAAAAAAAGAAAGTAAAGAAAGAAAAAACAGTACAACAGAGTTAAGAAAAGGTGGGAGAAGTGCATTAAAACAAAACTATTATTCATCCAGAGACGTGAGATTCCTAGGAAGAGGATGAAGGGAACGCAGACCTGGGCAAAATTAGGTGATAGAAAACATCTTACTGAAATAAAATCTGGAAGGAATTTAGAGAAGGGGAGTAGGGAAGGAGAGCATGCTGGGATGGGGAGAGCTCTACCCACTTTTCTTCTAAGTTAGGTCATGTTCCCATATGCACTGGTCCAAGCTGCCTCATACAGCAACAACATGCCAACCTGGGCCAGTGCCCGGTAGGACAGCTTAAAGCTCGCCGTGCTCATTGGCTCTACAGGCTTCATCACGTGTCTACACTTGACTTACTGGAGATAAACCTGTACCCAAAGTTAACCTGTGAATTGTTATCATTTCCAAATTTGGATGATAACCTACATAAAGATTTCACCTACAGTAATATTTCTTGCAATAATGAATGAATGAATGAATGAATGAATGAATGAATGAAAGCCTATTGGCAGCACAGGATATTAAGCAGTAAAATTTCAAAACAGCCCAGATTCAAACTAACTGTTGAAGTTGTGGGGAGTCGGGAGCCTTTAAAATAGTCTAGAGGCTGGTACAGAGTGAAAAGAAGGAAATAAACACAGAGGGAGAAGAAGTTTCAAATCACAGTTGTATTAATAGATATGTGAATGTAATAAGCAGCCTGATCCAGAATCTAGACCTCCGTTACTATTCTAACTACATTACTTGGGAAAGGGACACTTTGGGGTGAGCAGCCAAATGCGGGGTAATCCAAACAGTGTCAAGTTCCTAAGACTAGGAGTTCACCAATGGGATGCAGGAATAAATCTAGTCCCCTGGTTGTGAGTCATCCCCATACCAGGGGATGATTAAGAATACTTTGCTGAGGAGCAAACAGATTTTTAGGTCACGTGTCTGTAGAGATGTCACCATGTAATAAAATGACAAAATCTATCTATCACATAGGCATGAACACAGAACAATATAAAGAGGTTAACAGAAATTGATGGCATCCAAGGTTTAATTTTACACTGAATCGGAGTCTTCGGTGATTGAACTAGACAAAGATGTATAGGGTTATCTTGTTGAAGAGGCTGCGCTAATTACTGGCACTTGTCATTTCTCCATAGCTTTATCTAAGTCAGGAAGGCTAACCAGCTTCTTCTCCCCAGTGTGCATTGTTTGTGCAGGAGCTTTTGCTGAGGAAGCTTTTTTTCATAACTGCACCTCATTATTAACAGGTTCATAAATAAATGAGTCCTAATATTTTTCTCCGTTAGCATTTATGATAGGGACATTTGGGCTACAAAAGATTACACTTGTCTTTAATAAAAATAGGCACTTATACATGAAGCCCATTAGGCCCTTGTTACTCTGGAGGAGGAGGAAAGGGGAGGAACGGGGTTTAAATAAAACAATCATAATAACCTGGTGTGCTGGCAGCATTGTAAATAGAGAATATTTAAGGGAGTTTCACGACTACCCTCCGCTACTCACTCTTCAGCCTTCTCTTCTAGCTCCAGCCCTCCAAGTTGTGAAGACAAAGTCAAGAAGAATAAAAAGCCATTCTCATATAACTAGCAGTGTGCTAAGTATTGCAAAAGACACAAAATTATAAAGCACAGTGACCATCCTTAAGGAGATTCTAGTCTAGTGCAAGAGCTGAAAATAGAATTCTAGGAAATGCTTGATCCATGGAGATCCACTGGTATAAGGCTCTCAATGCTGCTATAGGATTCAGAATCGGCAAAACGTATGTTGGGCTTGGATCATTTAAATAGCTGCGGTTTGTGAGGACCTCAAGGGCTGTTTGGGGATTTAAATAAATATGGGGGGGGCATTCCAAGTGGGGATATCGACATAAAAAAAGGCAGAAGCAGGTAAGAGAGAGTCATGGGGTCGGAGGGGGGGCGGACAAAGGAAGAAGAAAGTCTGGAGTATGCTCAGCAGAAGTGACTCAGTGGTTGAGCAATGACCTATAAACCAGGAGGTCACAATTTGATTCCAGGTCAGGGTACATGCCCGGGTTGTAGGCTCAATCCCCAGTAGGGAATGTGCAGGAGGCAGCTGATCAATGATTCTCAAACAAAGAGACATCTCAGACAATAAATACTACTACCATCCAGTCATAAGAAGATTGGATGGTGGTGGCTGTAGCACAGAGAAAGGCTTAGGACCTGAGAGACATCTCAAATTAAGTCTCAACAAGACTTAATGGCCCTTGGGATGAGAGTGGGAGGGGGGAAAAGGATATAAATGAGGATGAAAAAGCTGGGAGAGGTGGACAGATTGGTACAGAAAGTCAAATACAAGGAGGAGAAAACCAAATCTGGTTTGGGTAAGTTAAATTCGAGATAATGACAGCACAGTGAAACTGGGCAAACATAAGCTGGTGGTGTAGGACAGACTGCAGGCCATTGTGGAAGTCATAAGTGCCTGTGGGCTCACAAAAAGCATGTTCAGAGGAAGACGTGGAGAGCCAGGGACAAAGCCCTGATCCCACAGTAGTCAGACAGAATGTATGTCTGAACCATCTCCTGGCCACAGGTCAGGCTCTCCTAGAAGCGGATTCCACAGAGCGTCATGGTGCTGCCAAAACAAAGGAAGGACTTGAAGCCACATCCAGGTAGGAAAGCCAGCATCCAAAAGAGCCACAAAGTGGTCCTGCAAGTTGCCACGGGCAAACAGCATCAGAGGAAGATATGGACTCTGATGTGGAACCAGGGGCCTGGGACAAGTCAGTGACCAGTGAAGAAGGGCATCGTCCCGGGCCATAGCCTAGGATCCCTTAGACGGGAGGAAGCTCTTCGCCTGAGCCCCTCTGGACATGATGAGTGAGCAACACTGAGGCTTACAGTGCCAAGGGCAGACAGAAGGAATAAAGAAACCAGAGAATGAGCTGGAATACATGGAGTACCTGGATACTCTGTATCCATTCCCTGTCCAGGGCCATCCTGATTCTTTTCTGCATCATTCCGATTAGTTATAAAAATTGATGGTTCCAAATATCTTAGTGTGTTTGTGTGTGTAACTTTAACACTAAACAGAACAATGCATCTCTAAACCAATGCCCGGCACTCATCATATAATGTCAGACACTCCAAGGATGTAAAAACTCACGTTTTATTAGAGCTGAAGTAATAGCTGACTCGATGATAGTTTAGAAAAGTCCTTGATTAGGGTGGAAAAAACCCTGGATTTCCCTCTGACTAATTGGGAAAAAGTAGCCTTTCTTCAAAATGTAACAAATGAACTGTGTTCTCTCAGGACATCCCCTGAATGGGGGGAGAAAAGTAAACTATATCCATCTACCTACCTATTATCCTGGCACTCCTCAAAATTCTAGCAGGTTTCTGAAAAGATATATATGTTTTTTAAGGCACCCCTCCTTCTTGAGGACATCTATTTGCACTTGCATCCCCTACATTTGCACATGAAAAAATCCATCACTGTGTATACAAATGCCAAATTGCAATGCAAATAGGCATTTGTGTGCCCAATTACCCATTTTGTGTGTTTGCAAAACGGATGTGCCTGCAAATTCTGCAGGTGTGAGTTGGTAGCCTGCTGGAAAGTTGGCTCCCACAGAGTCAGCACCAAATAAGGTGCTGTCTCCTGACAATGTGGCTGAGGGGACAGCCCTTCAGTGTGGTACCAGGTGTGGACAGCAAGTGGAAAGTCCGTGCAGAGAGGAAGACAAAACAAATGAATCTAAAAAGAAAAAAGAACCTTGGACCTACAATCTATGACTGGGCAGGTCTTGGAAGAACTCCATTTCCCCCTTGTGTGACCTTCAATCCCTTCAGTGCACAGCTTTTTATTGAAAAACCTTTTTTTTCTTTAAATTTTATTTTACTGTGGTAAGAACACTCACTAGTTTTTTAAGGGTACAATACTATACTGCTAACTATAGGTGCAGCGTTGTACAGCAGATCTCTAGAATTTATCTTGCTTAACTAAGACTTAATGCTCCTTAATGAGTGACACCCCATTTCCCCCTGCCCCTTCCTCACCCCTGGCAACCATAATTCTACTCTTTGATTCTAAACTTTGACAATTTTAGATATCTCATATAAGTGGAATCATGCAGTATTTGTTCTTCTGTGACTGGCTTATTCCATTTACTATTATGTCCTTAAGATGCACCCATGTTGAATATTACTGGATTTCCCTCTTCTTTTGAAGCTGAATAATATCTCACTGTATGTATGTACCACATTTTCTCTATCCATTCATTCCTCAGTGAACATTTACATTGCTTCCACATCTCGGCTATTGTGATTAGTGCTTCAATAAACATGGGAGTGCTAATACCTCTCTAAGACTCAATCCTTTTGTATTGATACCCAAAAGTGGAATTGCTGGTAAGGTAATTCTATTTTTAATTTTTTGAGGAATCTCCATACTGTTTTCTATACTAACTGTACCAATTTTTCAATTCCCGCCACCAGTGTACTGGGAAACCCTGTTTTTCAAAGCATATTTTACATCTTTTTGAAGTGTGACTCTAAAATAGACATCCCAACCAGCACTTGAAATATACTGATAAATCCCAAAGTATCACCTGCTTGATCTGCAAGCCCATTTGCCACTGTCATGCCCTGCACCAAAACCTTGCCCCTTTCTCTGTCAGAATTCTCAGGCAGCTGACAAGAGCCCAAAACACTCTCTCTTTACTTACTCATGAACTACCCTATAACCAACTGCCACACAGGTGAGCCACTACTATTTCCTCCCAATGTCCATTATGATCATAGCAAAATTTCTGCCCCAAATGATGATGGGCAAGTTAAAAGAAGGGCATAAATAGCAACTATGGATGATCCTTCATTGGCTTGTATTTGTTTGTTGCTTCTGAGATAAGTCAAGCTCAAAGATGGAATATCCAGGAGTTTAATGTTTTCTTGGCAAATCTATAGCCTGGTCCAGAAATTCTTCACTGCACTTTTTTTTTTAAACAACATGACTGGTCAAAAGTAAAATTAGATAAGGTTTTATTTTCTTTGGGTGCCTGACTATATGAACATCATTTTAAAACCATTGTTGTCTTCATATAAATTTCATTTTTAATCCCCGTTTTTGTATCTAATGGACCTCTAGCTTAAAAAAAAAAACAACAGAGCAAGGTATAGGCAACCTGCTTAATCATAAAAGTACCACTTCCTCTAGGATGTCAATAATTCTCAAAATTGCCTTAGATATTTGCTAGATATCAGAAATGGGTAATGTAGTATTTTAAGTGGCAGAAATGCATTAGTACTATGTAAGTACATGATCCTTAATGTACTAATCTCGGCAATATGTGTAATAAGGACTTTCAGTAACACTTATTTTAAGTGTCCTCTGAGAAATGCTAATTTACAATGAAACACCTATGGAAGTACATGTGACATCTACATGAATACCAAATGAATTCATTTTGATCAATGCTATTACAATGAATATAAAATGAATTCACAATGGTAGGACATTTAAAGCCTTACCAAATTTTCTTTTAATATTACATGTGCTATGGATATTAGCATATATTAAGAATCAGATTGAATAACTATATACACACATATATACATATACATATTTATACACACATATATACCAACAATATTTGTCCCTGATAATTACTTCATTAGCAAGTACCCTTTTAAAAGAAACATTCTATTCATACACACACACACACACACACACACACACACACACACTCTCTTATATGTCCCAAATGCTGTCATTTGACAAAATTGCATACTGGACATAAACAAATACATTTGCATTATGAGAACAAGCAAATAAATAGTCTTTGTGGACTTTAAATTTGACAAAACATGTTTCCAAATTTAGATCTCAAATTTTCCTGTCTCTTTCACGATGACAATGGTTGGTAAATTAATTCATATTACCTGTTAAAACTCACAGGTGACTTTTGTGGCTAGTGGAAGATAATCAATGAAAGGTGGACAGATGTATGGATGGATAGATGAATGGGTAGACATTACATAGTATGATATTTACATATGGTCTCTCACAGACTGAAGTTTTCATTTAGAGTTTCTAAGAAACCACAATCTGTAGAGACACTGTGAATTGTCCACTATTTCTTTTTGATGATAAACTAAGATTCATAGACTGTGGGCACTCAACCTTGACTTAGGCTGACTCACACAACCAGATATCAGTCCACAAGGATGGACCTTGGAAGACTGAAGCTCTGGTACTATTTAGAGTTTTAAGAAGCTAATATGAGCAGGCCAACATTGGCCTCCTAGACAAAACCATGCTGTGAATCAGTCCCACTGCAGGTCACAGGAGATTTCAAATAGATGCATCAAATTCCTGTCCATACTGAGCGTGATCTGCACACCTAAACTAGACTTCAAATAATAATTAATGCCTGTCCATCTGTATCAGTTCCTCTCTCCTCGATACCATTCACATGCCTTTCCTCCTCTTCCTCTTCACCATCACACCCTGGGTAAGACTTCATAAACTCTTGACTTGGTACTTGTAATAGCCTCATAACTGATCTATCTCCCTGACTCCCTGCCTCCAATTAATCCTACACATTGCCAACCAGATTATCTTTCTAACAAGCAATTTGGATCAGGTGACTCATCTATTCAAAATTTCTCAATGGCTCCCTCTCACCTACAGGATTAAACAGAACACCTTGTGGGGCATCTGTGGCTCAGCCAACAGTCCAGCTGCATCTCCCCCCACTACCTCCTACTCGTTCTTCATGTTCCAGCAGTGCTGAGCTGCTACTGTGTCTTTCTGCCTGCTTCCTTCTGCCTGGCATGTCCTCCCCTCACCTGTTTGCCTGAAAAACACCTGCTCGTTCTTTGAATTTTAGCTCAGAAGCTTCTTCCATGAGGCCTTTCCTGTCCCCCTTGCTGCCATCTGAATCCTATAGACTCCACGATGGCACTTTCACACAGAATTATAATCTTCTGTTAACATGTCCATAGGGTAACTAGACTATAAAATCTTGAGCCAAGAACAATATTTTATTTATCTTTGTCTCCCGAGCCATTGCCCAGTGTCTAACAGGTAATGCCTAGTCAATGGACGTTGAGTAAATAGACTTGTCTTCTAAAGATTCTATTGTCCTTTCCGGTGTCCATTCTTTAAGCAGACATTCAGAAACCTGTGCTCACAAGTTGCTCAGAAGCATCATTCTGATTTTAATTGACTCGGTGAGCACATTCCAAATGTGTGTGGGCAAATGTGTGAACTTGAACATCCAAATCATTCTCTAATATCCTAAACCTCCTAGGAAATCAAATTACTGTAACATTAAACTAGAAATAAAAATAGCTGAGACTTATTCATCACCTGCTATGTGTTGGGTGATACTGCTTTACATGTATTACTTCATAAAAATCTCACAATTGCCACATCACATCATTATTACTAGCCCCACTTTACAAATGAAGAAATCAGGTTTCAGAGAAATTAGGTGCCTTGATCAAGGCCACAGGCTAAGAAATGAAGAACAGGGATTAAAGCACAAGCTGGGTTGGCTCAAGTCCTAGCTCATAACCTGAACCATTACCCTTTCCAGGTGTGCCAGAAGCTTCTATAGTTCTGGGGATAGAGAACCTATAAACTCCAGGGAGGGGATCCCAGAATTTAACTATAAAAGTCAAAATAAGCTCGGTCACTCAACCATCATCCTCTACTATCATTCCTTCACCATCAATAAGAAAAGTTGATTTTGCCATAGAAATGTTGGATTAAAATCCTCTCATACAGGAAGGCAACTGGGAGGTCAAAGTGTAATGGTTTTACCTGTTTATCTTGATAATTGGGAGGTCAAGTGTAATGGTTTCACATGTTCCAGTGGATTTTCTTCTTTTTTTGTGGAAAAGGTTTGCTGCCTAATTTTTAAAAATCTCATTTTCACACAATTTCCAGCATTGTCCTACTATTTTCCTTTTTTAGAGAGCAAACTGGTACCAGTTCCACTTTCTGCTCTGAATTCATAAATCTGACATAGTTGGCTTCTGGTCTTTACTTGATGTTCATAATTGGGTTCAGTTGTTTTTTGTTTGTTTGTTTGTTTTGTTTTGTTTTGTTTTGTTTTGTTTTGTGTGTGTGTGTTTGCTTTTCCTGGAAAGTGTCCTGGGTGGACTGAAACTAGGTTCTTTAAATGAACTGCTCACTTTGAGTTTGAACAATTTATTTTTTAGACAGGAAAATAAAAAGCAAACTTTTGCTTGTTTCTGGAATGAACTTAGCTTCCAGCCAAGTTCAAAGGGGGGCAGTGGAAAGAGGTCCACTTCCAGAATTTCGGGACACCTCCCTCTGGCAGCCAATATTGCTGGAAGGCTGAGGCCATGCCTGTCTGTGGGTGGGTGGGTGGGAATCTCCTCCTTACCTGGTGCCAACCCACTCCCTTTGCAATGATCAGAGCAAGGGAGGCATCCTCTTATAGTTTTTCCAGACAAAAGCAGTAGCTTCTGTAGGCATCCTTAGAGGTCTGAGAGAATTTGGCTAATCACAGCCCCTGCCACTCCCCACCATCAGAAGCCCCATTACCCCCAATTTGGTAGGGTCTAATACCCAAGAGGAAAATTAGATTCCACAAAGCTGTCAGTGTCTGCAGATGCTTCTCAGCAGCAGATCAGTATTTACTTTGGTACTGGCAAGAAAAAAAAAGAAGTACATACTCCAAAGAGGAATTATAACTTTGGATTGGGTATGTTGTGGGGGTTGAAATAAGATATTTGAGCTATAGGTTTCAAGTCCTGATTCTTTTTCTCCACTTCTAAACTGCCAAGAAACTCCCAACCAAAATATTATCTATGCTGAGATGTCTTCCTCTAATCCTGCTTCCTAAGTACATAATGTTTGTCCTCTGGTTCCCATGGAACTTCATGTGCTGTCCATTTTCCTACTCCCCACAATATACTAAAATTATATACTCACATACCTGAAGCCACTGAAGACAGGGACTGTGCCTTACTTGTGACTGTGTCCCCTTGCCTGCCTGGCACATAGTCTAAGGGTCAGCATACTTTCCTCTGTAAAAGGCCCGATAGTAAGTATTTTAGGCTTTGTGGATAATATTACCCCTGCTGGAAATGACACTATAGTGCAAAAGTACCTACAGACAATATGAAAACGAATGAGCCCGCTGTTATCCAAAACTTTATTTACAGAAGCAGGTGGTTGGCCAGATTTGACCCAGGGGCCATAGTTTAGCAACTCCTGACACAGACAATCCAACAAAAATTTTAAAAATAAGAAGGAAGGGAGGAAAAGAGGGAGAGAACAAGACAGGAAGGGAGAGATTACAGAGAGGTGGAGAGGGAGAATAAACCCAGAAAGAAAGGAAGGGTGAGACAAAATTTGATATTCTTCCCAGATGGTAAAGAGCTATTCCTAGTGAGTTTCCCTTCAGCAAAGCATTTAGTCGACGAGAAACAATTCTAATTAGAATCCTCCTATTATATTTCACATCGCATTCTCCACATGTAAATCTTCCAAACAGTTCTCTGTTTTGGCAAATCATTATTTCCCATTTATTAAGACAAAGCATGGTTGAAGGGCTCTGCTGCTGGCTTATAACTACAGCCTGCCTACAGGTGTCATATTTTATGCACAGAAAAGAGCATTGTCCTGCCACTCTCTGTGCAGCCACTACGACTGCCTGGAAACAAATGACTTTTGACTGCTGATCAGAACCACACTTTAATCAGTTACTGGCCTATGATCAATAATTAATCATGCTATTCTGTCTAGGTAATAAATAATGGGGAAAATAGCAATGAATATATAGTTGGCCAGATTCCCCCTGGGGCAAAACAGAAAAGGACTAGCATGAAAGTCTGTCTGAATAATCCTGTGGATTCTCAATATACAGCTTTAGCTGAAATTCCAGGAGGGTTAGGGCTGTGAGTAGAGGAAGGAGACTTGTCACCATCAACACCTCCCCTCAGGACTAACAATTCCTGCTTGAATAAAATGTGTCTGTGCTAAGACAACTGAAAAGGGAGCCTGCAACAGCAGGGGCACCATGGGACAGGCCAGTGTTTCACAGGTACAGGGCTGGTGCTCCTCCCTTGGTGGGCAAAGCAGTTGCGTGGCAGAGGAGTACAGAAGCACCTTGCTTTATACCATAATGGGTATAGGCCAGAAGTTGTGTGTCAAGTGCAGTCTTATACACTGAATTCTTCAGGAGTTCCCAGTGACTTTGCTATTGAAAATAATCATCTATTTGCCTATTTACCCTTCCGTCTATGTGTTCCCCATCTTCTTCACTGTCAATCAGTTACTGAAGGGCTTACTCCTGGGTTCTATAAATAGACATCCAAACCCTCTTTAAAACTGCAATGTTGGGCACCTAAAAACTGTGCCTTTCACAAGCAATGTTGTCCTTGAATAAAGCAAGTTGGCCTAAGCGTAGGTTCACCGTGTCTAATGATGTTACTACCTTACTCTTTCATATACACTCATAATTTTCAAAAGCAAGAGGAACAGGAAAAGCTCTCAAAGCAGTGTGTACCCCATTAAAGCAGATGAGTAGATTCAACTGCTAAAATGCTCAGCACCCTACTTTCTCTCCTGGGAGCTTCAGGATGTCTTTCCAAAACCTCTTGGAAGCAGAGGCAGCATCCACCTCTTGTGAAAGAAAAATGAATCTAGATAAGATGGTGTCAGGTCACTTTTACCCCTAAGAAAGATGAAAGGTTAACAGGAAGCCATCATGTCATCCAGAAATTCAGATGATTAAGTATCAACCAGGCACCACCTTCAGATGATTTGGAACCCGAGTGGAGTAAAGTGGGCATACACGTGCGCACAGGAGCTCCACGCTACACAGAAGCAACGACATGGGAGAATCCTACTTGGCTTATTGGCCACCCTGACTGGCTGCCTTAGCTGAATTGGAGAGGACTTGCAGCCACTTCAGAGGAGGGTACACAGCCAACACAAACCAAACACAATCTGCTTCTTTGTGAATTGCAAGCAATTCCCAACTGCCTGAGCTAATGGTAAAGAGCAGTAGAGCAGATAACCCAATACGGTGGATAATCTCAAAATCATTTTCCATTTGGCTTGTGGAATGAATTAAATGATTTGTTTCAGCTTCAGCAGATTTACCTTCCTAATTATGGTTTTTGTTAGGCTAGAAACATTCAACATCGCAGGATGTTGCCAGGGATTTAAAACGTATGGCATATAATAGCCATTTGAGAGATCAGAACAGAGGTCACCTGAGGTCATCAACATCTATTGTGTGCCTACTGTGTGCAAGTTACTCAATGGGACAGAAAGTGATTAAATATATGTCTCCTGCAGTCAGGATTGTAACACAGTAAACAAGATCAGAGCCAGAGTTGTAAAGATATACCCTAGAGATAGCTGGTTATATAAACGCATGTAAAGCCTGATATTTCTATTCATGGGATCTCCCTAGATGTTCTATAAATATTTGTTGAATAAATGAATGAATGGATGAACAAGGCATATTTGGAAAGAAGTCCAGTAAATAGTTCCAACAGTAAGCATTCCTGGGCTGCTAAGAAAAGGCATTGTTCACTAAGGTGGTCTGAGAAGGTGTTCCTCTAAATCAGAAGATCCTAGGAGGCAGGTTGCATGCTCCTCAAGGCTTTGCACAGGTGGAGAACACAGTAGATTCTCTCCCCTCCTTGCTTGACCCTCTTCCCTTGGATTAATCCTCCTCATCTTTTAGATCTCAACCTAATACCTCCTCCTCAAGAAAATCTTTCCAACCCCAGACTAAGTCAGTCCCCAGGGATAAGCATTCTTAATATCCTGTACTTCACCTTGGAAGCACTTTATCTAACCCAAAGTAAACACTTATCTTTGCAGTATCTGTTGAAAGGCTGTTTCCTCTGATAGAACTTAAGCGCCATGGTGGCAGGGAGAATGTTTGTCCTGTATTTGCAGCAGGTAACACAGTGATGCATACAATGAGGCTAAATAAACATTTGTGGAGCAATGTATTGAACCAAAGAAGAAAGACTTCTAACTGAGCCCTAAGGAATGGGTAGGAAATACTTAAATGAAGAAAGGAGAAGTCTCCTGGAATCTTAGGAAAAGGAGCTCACCTCTGCTGCCACAGAGATAAAAACAAACAGGAGAATTTCAAGGGATCATTACTAGGCTGCTTCATAGAGTTGTGTAGTAAGGATTAAAAATTATTTAACAACAACAGTAAAAATAATAGCTACCATCTATTGAGTCTTTCCTATAAGATAGTTTAATGGATTATCTCATAGGCTCTCACAGCAACCCTATGAATCAGTTATTATCATCATTTTACAAAGAGGTAATTGAAGCCTACAAAATGTAAGGTTACTTAGTAAATATATGGCCACCATTTGAACCCAGATATAAAGCCACTCTTTGAACCCAGGCCTATTTATCTGGATGACTCCAAAACCCATGATCTTCACCATTAAGCAAATGAGGTACTGTATTCAAAAACATTTTGTAAATTGTAGAGCACTTGCCTGCCATAATGTGTGAATACATGTAAACACTCAAGCAACAGAGTGACTGACTGACTAACGAACCAACTAAAAAATCCCAATTTTAATAGAATGACTAATGGCAGTCCAAATATTCTATTATCTAAAGTACAGAAAATCTCATCGATGCCCAAATAAGCAGGTAAGAGTGAAAACATCCATGAACGTTGTCTCCAACTAACTAGGTTTAGCATTTGTTTTTGTCTTTGATTTTGTTTTGTTTTCTGCTAAAGCTAAGGTGACAGAATAAATATTAAGACCCAGGTGGCCTTTCTCAATAAGTTCAAGGCTAACTGGTCCAACTAAAAGCAACCATTAGAATAGATTTGATGCAAGTGTGCAAACCCTGGGATGGCCAAAATTGTCAAGTTGTTGGTATGAAGACACCTAGATCTCTAGATCGTAAGCTCCAGCGAGCGGGGGTCTAGTCTGTTGTTCACCTTTGCATCTCTGGTGCCAGCACAATACAAAGCATACAATACGTTCACAATTATGGGATGAAGGAATGGCTGCTGAAGATTCTGTTAATTTCATTATCAAAGGTTAAAGGGACACTGAAACCCTGGATACGTTGATGGTCATGATAACTGTCTGGGTAGAACATAAGAAACACAGGACACTTTAGGAGGCAGCACGCCTAATAAGTTTGGCTACATTTTGATTATATATATATATATATATATATATATATATATGTGTGTGTGTGTGTGTGTGTGTGTGTGTGTGTGTGTGTATCACTAAAAAGTATTTATTATACAACAGAATGATAAACAAATATCACAAATAAATGAACTAAAAATTTCTTTTCCTTGGTAACTGGTTACCATTGACACATCCTGATTGGCGGCTCCTAGACCATAATAGACTCTCAATTAGCATTTGTTAGTATTATTATTAATAACAATCAGCATGTTTAAATATCCTCTCAGGAGATGCCAATGGATTTTCATTCTTTAATAATGAGGACTTGAGAAATGATTTATTTTAATACATCTGAAAGATATGCCACTGAAAATCATAACACTTCTATTTGTCCTAATAACAGCCATTACCTCCCACACAGGTATGCCAGGGTAGAACACGGAGATTGTGTGTGTGTGTGTGTGTGTGTGTGTGTGTGTGTGTGTTGAGCAGATCCTGGAGGTATTCTGGGAGCTAGGTGCAAACCACAGAAAAAAAATAAGTCACCACCTCAGGAAGCATTCCTCAGATACTCTGGTTTTTGAGACAAGTGAAATTATTCCCCAATAATTCATACACCAATGAAACTGGCCAGTTGGCAAGTCCACAATTAATGTGAATGCCAAGTGGGAAGGCAGCTTTGTTTCATCTCAGAGAACACTTCGCTGAGCAGCAGCCTCCCCAGCTGAAAATGCAGGCAGTGTCTCTCTTTTAACTTGCAGCAGACGCTGGCATTTCTTCATCTCTATTCACTCTATCATTATGATGCATTATACAATGTAATGATGTAATACACCGGAAAGCCGAAATGTGCGCGCCTTGCCAAAAATAATAAGAAAAGTATACAATTATTTTCTGCTATGAAAGCCACTATCACTATCATTTCATCCTTCCCAGCCAAAATGAAAGCTTCCCTAATGGCTCAGAGTCTCTTTATGCTTGTGAATTGAACATGAATGTGAGAACTAGGACGTCACCTCGCCTGTACTGAGTTAGAACTTTTAAAGGATGTAAACAAATTTATCACTTGAGCATGGCGGGCTGGCTCCTAAATCTGCTCTGGCCATATTTTTGATGGTGTGATTTCTGGTGTAATTCTAAATGTTACCAAGCCTTTATTTGTTAATAACAAATTTTCCTTAAAAGGTTCTGCCTTTTCATGTTTCATTAACATTAACCTACAATCACAAGCCACCGTTCTGGGCAAGAAGCACATTTCAGGGAAAAGTCACCGTCTGCTGGTAGCTGCGTTTGTGGCTGATTAAATCAAAAGGAATCAAAGTAATAAAACCTCAGAATAAAGCCAGCTAATTGCTACATTTCCCCTCCCCCTTACTAAGTGCTATTTTGAGTTACAGAAGCAGAAAATTGTCTTAAAAATTAGATCTTTTTAATGCATCACAAGAAAATATTCCCAAAAGGTTGCAATATTGAGCAGAATTTTTCCTCCCGTTCCTCCGATTCTGCCCCTCCTCGACAGCCCCCTTCCCTGCCCCCTTGGACTTTCTGGGTAGATTTTGTACAGCATATCTGATGTTATTCTATCACCCGGGTCAACCTCTTATAAATAGGACCCAGTCAGAAGAAGGGAGCCACACCCTGACCATCCAGCTTGCTGGCAGAAACCCTGGCAACTTGGATTGCAGGGACATTTCAAAATATTGTCAGCGCTGTTATTATCATTGTAATTGGGAAGTGGTTGATGAGATGGAGCCCAGAGACAATTTATTTTTTATTTTTTTGTTAATCCTCATCGGAGGATATTTTTTCTCCATTGATTTTTAGAGAGAGTGAAAAGGAGGGGGGGAGCAGAGCGAGAGTGAGAGTGAGAACGAGAGTGAGAGGAGAAAAACATCGATGTGAGAAAGACACATTGACTGGTTGCCAACTGGGGCCAGGGATCAAACCTGCAACCTACGTATGTGCCCTTGACTGGGAATCAAACCCCCAACCCTTTGGTCTGCAAGCCAGTGCTCTAACCACTTAGCCCACTGGCCAGGGCCAGAGATGAATTTTAAGGGAACACAGGAACCAGAGCAGGGCCATGCTGCCATCCACTGTATTGCATCTCCAGCTTGGAGAAAACTGCCTGACAGAACTCACTCTCAAAACCCAGCCACAGATCATAAAGCTGCTAAGTGGGCTGGCCACTGCTTTATGCTGAAAATTTGTGGGATGCCATCTTTTGCCTGGCAAAATTAGTAGGAATGCTTAACGTAATTAATTTTTATACTAAACACGTGTTGTTATTTTTTTTTAATGTACAATTACCAAACCATCGAAACCACAGTAGAGCACAATCAGATGTGCCTGGAAACACATAATTGACATAAAGAACGTGCAGGAAAATAACATGAAAACATAAAATAAACGGTTATTGCTGTTTAGAATCTGCATTTAAAGAGTGGAATTAATCATAATTATGCATTATTAGCTAATAATTGGGTGGAAGCATACAGGGCATATCTTGTTTATTGTTGCTGGTGCTGCTATTGTTAACATTATTATTAATTTCCATGGAAAATTTTACCAACCTGAGATTGTTTTGAAGCATTCCCAGTGATTACTCAGTGCACACAGCCTGTGGAGTATTTGGCTTTCTCCACTCAGCACTAAAGCACAGTCACCTCTGGGGAAGACCCAAACATCTGGGGAGATCCCAAACATCTCATAAGAGCACACTAGCCGGGGTAGGGCATGTTTTCCCAGCCAGAAGCAAGGTAAGGAGGGGCAGAAAGTAAAGAGGTGCGGATTCTTCATGCCGAGTGAAAGCAGCCTAGAGCAAAAAGCATAACTATGCCCAGTCACACTGCTCTGAGCATTACTCAACATATCGTTTCTTCATTCATTCATTCCCTCCACCCCTCTATATATACACATATATATGTATACACACACACACACATATGTGCACGTATATGTATACACACTCACATAATTCATGTATATGTCATCATGTTTATATGCTATTGCATATATATGAGTGTGTAGGTGTATAGTATAGACACATTTATATATATAGGGTGTCCCCAAAATATATACATACACTTTGAATAATTATAAAGGTAGTGTTTATTAAAATACATTTCATTTTCAAAATTGAGCTATCAGCTGTTAAAGTGTGCATACATTTTTTGGGACACCCTGTGTGCGTGTGTGTGTGTGTGTGTGTGTGTGTGTGTGTGTATATTCTATATAATAAAGCCTTAATATGCAAATCGACCAACCATCAGAACAACTGGCAGAACGACACCAGGGGGCAGACGCTCAACACAGGATCTGCCCAGGGAGGTGACCAGCAGGGGCGGTGGGGGGCAGGGCCAGTCAGTGGGCAGTGCCAGGCCGCCAGCCAAGGCAGGTGCCAGCGGGGGCCTCCTGATCACCCTGCCCACTGGTCACCCCACAGATGGCACTGATCGCTGGCCAGGCCTAGGGACCCTACCCTATATATTGGGAACAGTCTCTTAGATTTAAAAATTAAAACCTGGTAAGGCTACTCTGACACTGAAAAACCAGGATGATGCAGCGATGACATGCATGGACTCTGGCTTGCACGTTTTGTGGTCAGCCCTGATTCTGACACTTATAACTGTGTGACAAAGCCAATTACTTCACTTCTCTCTGCTTCAGTTTTTCCACCCAGAAGATGGGGAAAATGGTACTACTGCCTCAGAAGGATCATGTTATGTACTACTTTTTATAATCAGGGCAAAAAAATATAGCCGCCCATACAATAGCAAGATGCCTTTCACCTGTCTGAAAAGTATGGTCACTGGTGCATGCAGCATCCAGGATTGCGAGAGGGATGTCTGACTGCCAGTTTAGGCCTGACATCCCCTGAGGGATCCCAGACTGTGAGAGGACATAGGCTGGGCTGAGGAACCCCTCTCCCTTCCCCATGCATGAATTTCATGCACTGGGCCTCTAACATGTGTGTGTGTGTGTGTGTGTGTGTGTGTGAAAGAAGGGTAAGACATGGTGGCTAGCTTTTTAATGACTGTTGATGGCCAATAGTTATATATACTATAAGTTGTATTTGTATCACTGAGGGTTAAAGATGAAAAGCTTCATGAAATATAGTACTTGCCAACTTCCGGCTTCAGCACTCCAAGATAGTGACCTCAGACTGCCCAGTCCAGTTCTTTTACTTTGGGCAATATGTCAAGTGTCTTATGATCAAATCTTATGCCATGAAACCATGAAGACTAAATGACAGGGCATAAAACAGTCCTCAAATGGTCAAAAGAATCAGTTAGAAGGTGAAAAGTTTGCTGACATAGCCAGTTTTCTTGGTCTACATGAAGTATAATAACTTTCATAATGGATTTTTTATTTATTTTCCCCCATTTTTGTGTCACATAAATTGTCAAGGGAACAAGACATAGAAAAGAAAATAACCAAATAGTAAAGACAGGAAGAGACAGCAAAAAGGAGAAATAAAATTGGATAATTAATCAAATTAAAATTTGTTGGCTTGATAAATCCAATCCATTCATTCCATTTATTAATTAGACAAATATTTCTTGAGTGCCTACTATGTGTCAGACACTATTCTAGGCCCTGGGGATTCAGTGATCAAAACAGACAAAAGTCTTTGCACTCACATCTTTTATGCTGTGAGTGAAGCAGGTGGCTGGGGTTGAGAGATAGATGACAAACAAATAATTAAAATATATAGTAGGTCAGTAAGTACCCTATAGAAAAATAAAGCACAGGAGAGAGGGCAGAGTGTGTGTGTGTGTGTGTGTGTGTGTGTGTGTGTGTGTGTGTGTGGCGGGTGGGGGGGGCGGGTGCGGAGTTGTCATGCAATTTTAAATGGGACGATTATTAAGACCTCCCTGAGAGGGCAATATTTCAGCAACAACCATAGGCCTATTTAGATAAAAACTAAGTCAAATCATCTATTAAAAGGAGCTTTTTCTCTTTTGGGAAAAAGATGGTCAAACCGATCCAGCACCTCTTGAAAGCATAACCTTAGAAAACCACTCAAGGAATTCCAAGAAAGATTTGCATGGACGGCAGCTCCTGGGCAATAATAGTAGGAGTTCAAGCTAACAGAATCTTACAAAAAGAAAACAGACATTTTTTTCTCAGAATAATTCAAATTGTGTCTCTCATTTGTTATAAACACAGATCAGTTTGTCTAAATTCAATAAAGTAAAACAACATAAAGAAATTGGAAGAAATGGGTAAAACTGTGGGTGGGCTCTGAACAGGGTACGAGGGAGAGGAGCAGGACCTGGTCCTTCGAAGCAGCCAAATAGCCAGTGCGGCCGGGTTTCTCTTCTTAAGCCATTTGTTCTCCCGGCACATGGACCAAGAAGGAAGAGGACAGCATGCACATCTCTAATGACCATGTCTCCTGAGTCATAATTTAGAACTCAGGACCTAATAAAGAATTCTTTTTTGATCTGTGAATTAATTTATATAAAAATCTTTTCCAAGTTATAAAATTGAAACCACTCTTAGATCTTACTATTTTTAAAATTGACTTAAAAAGAAAAGAATATAGTTACATAACTGAAAATATACACTACACACACACACACACACACACACACACACCTGTATCATTAAATACAATATTTGAAACTTTAAAATTGATATAGATTCCAGAAACCCAGAACCTATGGCTCCTGTAAATATACCCCAAAACCAATGTAATCTATATTATCCTAGCAGAAACATACTAGGCTCCTGGACTCTTAATATTGTATTCATTTTTTTAAATAAGGGGTCTTAGCATAACCTAGCACCAGGCACATCCCTATGTCCTCCTTCCCCCATCTCATACCCAGCTGATGCAGCAGAAGTGGCCAGAATCACTTCCTCTCAAAGGCTCCACCCCATCCCCAAGCAGGAGGGATAAAGCTAGCACTGAAGGCTGGGATGTTGGGAGGAGGCAAATCCAGGTAGAAGCAATGCAAGAGGAGCCACAGACCCTAATCTAGGTTCCAGGCATCCCATGTGCCAGGGCATTTTCTATTCCTCTCTGGGTACCCATGCCGATGGAAAGACCCAGGGCAAATTTCTTTCTCCAGCTGCACTGAATTGATGTGAAGGGGTGGGGGTGGGGGGTCCATTACCAGCTCGTTTTTGTTGTTATTGATGCTTACTGAGACCTTCAAAGAGTCAGAGCCAAATCCAGTTCAAAACTGTGATGTTTAGGAAGGTAGTATTACATATCATACGACCTCTTCTATTCTGCCTTTCTCTCCCTTTTACTGGTCTGGTTGGGCACCCAGGGCTCTCTTTTGCTCTCAACCCTTTGTTTACTCCTTCACCAAGGCTGTGCTATCAACTGCTTCGCTTGATGTGAATGCAAGTTTACAGTAACTTCTAGGGACATTTTCATCTAGAGTCTCTCTGTCACTGAAAGGAAAGCACTGGTTCCCATGGCAGGAGTTCTAGGGTTCTACATGGATGTGTCCTGGGGACCAGCAACCTTTGAAATATAGTTCCACTTGGGCACTCACCTCCCGATGAGCTTGAGTTTTAATTACCTTTTGCAATTGAATGAAAATTGTCTCAAGATATATCACAAGTGCAGATGAAAAGGATTTGTGCAAAACCACCTGGCCTTTAACCGGGAATACTGCCTTCTTTACATGGTTTGAAAGATAAGCAGAACCAGTCTGACCAGGCACCGAAAGGATAGCTTTCACCAGATTAAAGAAACAAATACAAAAATGAAAACAAAGTTGCTCATTCTTCACAGGCTAGCTTCTCCCTCTTTGCACCACATGGCCTTGCTGCCTGATGAGCTCAGATCCACGAAACTGAATGTGGTTACATTGCTGAGGTTTTCCTCGTCCAGACTCCCTTGGCCTCTCGTCGGTATCCCAGGGGTCCGGGTGGGTGCGGAGGAGTGCAGAGCCATGCTCAGCCTTCTCTGAAGAATTAATTCACTGCTGACACTGAAATGGAGTCTTATTCATTCAAGCACCTCATGACTCCAAAGCTTGACTTGATCAAAAATGTTAATTATGTTTCTCTTTAACATGATTTATAGGACATCAGTGACCGCGGGGGAGAGTTACCCTATGCAGGTAAGATACCAGTCTAGGGACTGACTCCGGTTTCCATTTTCCACTAGGAAAATTTGGTCCACTCTCATTCCCTCCCCAAAATGCAGAACAAGTCACTAACTGGCATGTTATATCTCCAGAAGTCAGTAACTTTTTTAACTATAAAATTTAAAGTAATCGGAAAAAAACAAACAAGCTTGCATTTGAATGGATGTGTCATCTGTGAGTTTCTTTGCACCAACAATGGGGTTGTTGCCAGCACCTATAGGTCTCTTCTAAATAAAAATCAAACTAGTATTTCCTTTCTGGAGGGAGGGAGAAGCGTGTGCTTTGGTTGTAAGCTGTTTTTGTATAAGCTCGCCCACATCCACAGAACCTTGTTTTGTGTAAGAATGTGTATTTATGTGACAGTGTGTGTGTCCATGTATGTTTTCAAAATACGTGGAGAGGTAGAGCATTGCTTTAATGCCTGCAAAATGGGTCTGTGAGAAGCTCCCTCTTTCATTGCTGAAATGGCTGAAAATCTGGAATGGAAAGAAGACTCAAGGGTCTAAAAATGCATCACAAACACGGAAATAGTAAGAGTTTATATTTTTTTTTCATGGCCCCCTCTCCCCCGACAACCTCAGGTATGATATGCTTACACTTCCCTATCTCTCATATAAGCCCATAGGTAACCATGTCTCGCTACAATTCCTGTTCCATCTGGGAAAGCCTTTTTCACAAACAAAGCCCCTCAATTCAGAGCTCCTGCCAACCTATACATTTTGTGCCTGCAACATATGCTGTGATGTGGCTTCTAGGAAACTTACAATGTTATGTTTTAAGCTGTTAGAGCATGAAGCATCAGTATAAACAGGAGTGTGACAAGACCAACCCCTTTAAAGGGGAAAGTGCGGCAAAATTCTGCACCCATTTGAAGGATGCATAGCAAAAGGGTTTTGCAGCTACTCTGAGAGGAGGGACATGGATCACAAAGGAGAAATGGAAGTCTGTCTCCTTTTTTTTTTAAAAAAAAAAGCAGAGTGGCTTTGTGTGAGGGTACACTGAGCTTTGACATGAGCAATGTTTGGGTTAGTGCTGCCAGCAAGAGAAAATTCAGTCTGTTCCACAATATATATGTGTATGGGACGAGTATTTTTAAAAATACAATAAAATGTTATCTCTGATTAGAAAAGAAAGATGAATTCTCCTGCTAAACCAGGTAACCCTAAAAGCGTGTTAACATGAAATACTAAATAAAATACTACTCATCTATAATAAATCTTATTACACATTTTGGCAATTTTACTACTAACATAGTGAAGGTTTCAAGCAATGTTTGAAAATAGAAATCTTAAATTGAATCATTGTTGCATGAATATATGCAAAATATTCATTTCTAGTACTGTGAGGGTTGAGTGCTTTTAAATTGGAGAAATCACTCATGACTTCACCTTTTCATGCAAGATAAAGTTGTATGTGGTAACATCATTACAATGTCATGAAAGGAGTGGAAATCATACAACAGTTCTGCCTAAAGCTAATATACAAAAAAGGGGGCTTCAATATTTTTCAATATTGTTCAATATTTAAAGGTGCAGTGCAAGACTTTAAATATATTTTAAAAAATCATTAGGCTTTAGATGTCAGTGAGGCCTTTCCTGTGCTCGGAGACTAATAAAATCATTGATGAGATCTCTTTAATATTTAACAGAATTCATGTCTTAGGTAGTTGCCTATTTTCCATTCCTGTCTCTGCATATGGGACTAAATATACATTAAAAAAAGATTTATGAGGACATGATTAAAGATTTTTCTTAACTATAGCACTAAAATAAAACTATTTACTCAATGATAATGTCCTAACAAGAGAAAAAGCATTATGACATTTAAATAGGGTTTTCTATCAATTCTTTAACAGAAGATAGCTTCAAAAGTAGCTAACACATTTATACATACTAACAATCAGGGAATTCAATCGGTGAAAACAAATGAGCAGATTTTCAAATGAGTTGCCGAACCATGAATCATCAATAGAGCATTAGGAGGATTGTGAGAAACTGAAAGATTTTTTTTCAATGTAGAGGACAACAATAATTGTTGTTGCTCATGGATCTCTTTGCTTTTTTTCTATCCAGTGATAAAGAAGATTAAGAGCCAAAGTTCAGACTCAAAATCCTATGTCGTGTGTATGTGTGTGTGTGTGTGTGTGCAATAAGAACAGCGCTCATTTAATTATATTATTTTCTTATGGTTACTCTGTGGGGAAATATCATTTATTCTAAAGTAAGGCATTCACAGGCTTAACTTTAAGCCCTGTTTATGTGTGAAATTGATAGCTCCATTTCTGTTATCAAGTCACTAGTCCAGCACTTTAAAGTCATGGTCTGCAAAATAAAATTGTCTCCCTTTTGAATGTCAACCCCTAAAACCAAATATTCCCATTTATTAAAATAAAAATGTAAATTTATAAATTATCATCCTATTTTTATGTAAAAGCATTCTGGAAAGTACCACATACCATTGTCACATGGCAAACAGCCCTCCCCATCATTGGCTGTTGCTAGGCTACCAGGAAATGGAATGGACCATTGCCAATGATGAATTAACTGATGAGCCAGGATGACAGTAATCTTTGTCACTGGATGCAGTAGCTGTCTGAGCCCTGTCATTTTCTGCATTTCATGTTAAACAGATATACCTAGATTGTAAAACAATACAAAGAAGAATCTGAAAAGAAAGAAGTAAACTTTGACAATCAGGGGGAGGTAGCTTTTTATATATACATAGGAGGCTTATTGCCTTTACTGAAGAATGCGATCCAACATTCATTAGCTTTTCTTTTTAAAATTAAAACCTATGAGCAAATGAAACTTTGTTTTACATCAATAAAGCAGATTCAAAGGGATACCTACTGGGAAGCACTCTGTAATCTCTGTCTACAGAAAGCCAAAACCTCCAGCTAAACTGTGAAAATTTCACAAAATAATCAGGACGTCTGGTCCACAATGTGAAGCATCAGGATGTGTGTAAATGTAAGAGTATCCTTATTTGGAGAGTTGTACAGACAATAATGATGGGCAAAATCTGGGTGTTAGGGCTTTGTACACTTTATAGGCATAAAGAACTAGTGATTAAAATGCCCAATGAATAACATCATGTCTACACAGGACACAAGATTTTTCCATTTGAACAAACTAATTCAATCAAATTGATTTTTCTCATGAATTTATCTAAAAACATATCAAAGGGGTCAGTGGTTTTATTCTACTTGTAGTTTCAACTTAGACCAGTCATGAAATCTCTCAAAGCTGAGGAGAGAGATTAGGAAGTTCTGAGCAGTGATTTTCCAGGGAAGACATAAGTGAAGTGAATGTATACTCAGAGGTGTGAGCACAAGTCATAGCAGAAATCCACTGGAATACTAGTCAAAGAGGGGAAATGAATTTGTGAACCCAATGCTGACATGGAGGTGTACAGGAAGTTGACAAGGTGAGACATCACCAACCAGGAAATTATATTGCAACGAACAAGGCTCGACTCCAAATTAGTAGGACCAATTTCCACAAGTCAAAGATTAAAGGCTAACTAATCATATTTTTTAAGAAATCAGAAGAAAAAATAAAGGGGGAAGGATCCAGAAGGGGCACATTTAAATGTGGGAGCATTTAATAGTAAAGGTCATGAAGAAGAAAGAGTATGGAGAGAGACAACATCAGGTGGAGGCAATTAAAAGTTTCAAATGATGTCTCGCTCAAACATTTCTGTATCTAGTTTTTTCTCAAATCGTGCAGGAGACAAAGCTCAACAATATGGATTGACATTTGTGCTGATAACACATCCATCCCCTCTGAAATGTTCAGGAATGGCATACTCATGAGGTATCCTCCTCATTGACTCTGCAGCAGCTTACTCATTATGAATTGGATTAATTATCTGGGATACAAAAAGTGGATGTGAGTGTGAGTGTGTGTGTGTGTGTGTGTGTGTGTGTGTGTGTGTGTGTGTGTGGTTTCAGGACAAAGGATTTGCTAATGAGACAGAAACTCTGGGGTCTTATTAGTCCCTGCATTAGTGAAAAGATGAATGGCAGGGGGTTCTTTGGACCTAATACTTCATAACACTCAAGACCTGCTCTGCGCTTTTCTAACACGTGGGTTTTTGAAATGATAGATCATAACTATAGACGCAATGCGTGTGGATGTGGACTGTGCACTCTTAATATTTCAGGAGAAGTGTATGCAACCTAATCCAATCACTCTGAAAAATGTGGAGAATAGAAATGCATAAAGAAAGCTGCTGGCATAAAAGAGAATAAAGAAGAAATATTGATGAAGCTTTGTATGGATTAGGCAAAATATATTCATGTAGCATTTGAATATATATGTATATGTGTGTACATATTCTGATCTATGTATCAGAATACATATATTAATATGCATGTATACATATATATATATACACTAATCAATATATTAAAACAAATAAAATCAGAAAACTTCTTTTCTTTGAAGTTAGAATAGCTTCCTATCTTCCAATATGAGTTTTGTCATCTCCATTGTAAAGATTTAGAGAATTATGAAAGATTTTGAATGAGACCATAACCAACACTTCAAAAGTATTAGTAAATATTGGAGAGGTAGCCTTATTAGTGAATGAAAGTGTTGACACTGGAGCTAGAACTGGACACATAAATATAAATCCCAGCTCTGCCTCTATTACCTCTTCGTCTCAAGCAAGTTATTTAACCTCTTCTTATTTCTGTTAGAATTGATGAACCTACATTGATACATCATCATCACCCAAAGCCTGCAGTTTACATTAGGTTTCACTCTTGGTGTTATGCATTCTATGGGTTTGCAGAAATATAAGATGACATTTATCCATTATTACAGTATCATACAGAGTACTTTCGCTGCCCAAAAAATCTTCTTGCTCCTCCTATTCATCCCTTCCTGCCCCAATTCCTCCTAGTTGTTTCTTCTCATCTTGAACTCTGCCCCCACCTCATTTTCTCCCTACCTTCAAAACCCCTCAAGAGTAGATAGTTTTGGAAGCATCATTAGGTTTGAGAACTGAGAAAGAGAATTTAGGCATCACTGGAAGGGAATGACCACAAGGGGAGGGCACCTCGGACATCCTCTTTAAAAGCTCACGTTACCACTGACTAGATGGATTTGTTTTCCAAAAGCAATATAACATAGTAATTATGAACACAAAGTTTGGACTTACACTGGGTTCAAATCCTAACCTACTCCTCTCATGCTCTGTGACTCCAGGCAAGTTACTTAACTTCTCTGAACCTCAGTTTATTCATCTATAAAATTGGGATAATGAAAGATGGTCCAGGTGAAGCATTTAGAACAGTGTCTAGTAAATTGCTTACTGTTGTTTTTATTTTGTTTACATGGCCCTGAAAGGGGCAGGAACTTAGAGCTATTGGTCTCTTTTACCATGCAAAACAAGACTTTAAAAAAAAGGAAGCCAGCCCTGACTGGCTTGGCTCAGTGGATAGAGCCTCCGCCTGCGGACTGAAGGGTCCCAGGTTCGATTCCAGTCAAGGGCATGTATCTTGGCTGCGGGCACTCCTGCAGCTGATCGGTGTTTCTCTCTCATCCATGCTTCTAACTCTTTCTCCCTTCCTCTCTGTAAAAAAATCAATAAAATGTATTTTTTTAAAAAAAAAGGAAGCCAGTGGCTCTTTCAAGTGATTCTGTTGTTGTATGATTGCTTGGATTCATTAGCTTTTTATATTTTACCTGCTAGAACTATTTGAGAGTATGCATGGTTGGAGATCTGTCAGTGTTACCCAAGGTTAGGTCCCTGAGAGAGGCTAAGGACTGGAGCAATAGGGACAAAATTTAATGCTTTAAACAGTTTTCAGAAGATGGGGAAAACACAAAGGAGTTCTGTGCTAGAACTCGCCTTTTAGTAGAACTAGAACACAGTACTTTGAGCTCCTGTGGGCTTATCTCTCTACAATTGGACCAAAATCAGTCCCTCAAAACCTTCAGCCATGTACTTCTGGACCAGCAATCTATGTGAAAAGCACTACTGGAAAAGAAAATATTTGCAAGTAGGATATAAAAGTGGGATCATATTTTTTACCATACTGGTCATCTTGTGATGGCATAACGATTCTCCTTAGAACCTCAGAATGAAAGGAAGACACTTGATGTCTCAGCCTATTCAGATACAGATGCTTTCATTTCACGAGAGTGAACTGGCTGCCTGTGTGCAACTCAAGTCTGGAGAAAAGCAACTGAACTGAGTGAACTTATATACAACCAAGCCATGATGGTGCTACCAGGGGAAGGAGGGAGACCTCAGGCACCGAGAAAAGGTGCCCTCTTATCAAACCTTCCCCAAGAATTTATTATAATTTAACCTTTCCTCAGAAATCTATTCAGCATTATTAGAAGCCCCCATTATGATCTACAAACACCCTGATAGAAATATCTGCATAGCTAACTGAATTTCTCAGGGGTCTTTTGGACTTTTGGGGCCATGTGCACAAAGCCAGCAATACCTGATGGTGGCTGTGTCTGCTTATATCAAAACCACATGAGTTAGAGTGGAAAAAGGTAGATCTCTGGTGTATTCTGGGGTTGCAGGAGAAGGAGTGTGGGAGAATATTTGACTAAATTCAACTTGCTCTTTTCCTTGGATTCCAACAAGTGGACTTGTGCATGGAAACAGAAATAAAACTTTATTTAAAAAACAAAAAAAAAAACACTTTCTGACTTCAGTCTGGAAAGAATGAAGATTCTTGACCTCTGATATAAGATCGAGTACCTCTGCTTCCTTGGTCCTCTGCAGAAGCTCCTCTACCTTTGATGTGGGGAAGTATGAGCTCAATGGTGGTATAGATGTGCAGGCAAAGGCCACCATTGGAAGCAGCCATGGTGGGCCGTGTGTAAGCAGATATGTATACATAGAAAAACAGTCATCAGAGATGAGCAGAGAAACAGAGAGAACCTCAGAGGAGAGATGATAGATGACAGGAGTAAGTAGATGTCCCCTTCCACTCCCATTTCTGTGAGGCAAAACTGTAGTAGATGCCCATGAAGCCTTTTAAAAACACATACTGTTGTGTGTTTTTTTAGCTTATTAAAATATCTTTTCTTCCCTGGACCAGGTAATTTCTAAAACAAGTGGTGAGTAGTATGTAGACACACAATGGAATAAACTCTTCAGTATTATCTTGATAGTCAAAGGGCTGCTCACCATCACATAAGAATTTCACTGCATTAATGTTGGTCAAGTGTAAACACAGGCATTCCGACAATGAAGGACTTGCAATATTGAAAAAATTAAATAGCTGTCTGTGAGCTAGGCATTGAACAGCTCAAAAGAAGGGGCTATTCTCCCCCAGGCCTGTTTCATGAGAAGGTGGCAAGCGTGTCAGTGCACTTAGGTACCACAGCGATAAGCACTGTGTGAACCCAGAGAGGGAGATAAAAATCAGCAAAGATGGTGAATGCTAACTGCTTTCTTCATTTGTAGCACAGCTGGCTTTAGAGAACAAAGTTAAGCCTGCCCAGGTCCTTAGGGACACCCCCTCTGGATCGAGGCTTAAAGAATATTACAAAGGCCTTTACTTAGGAGGAAGATGGGGGAAGCATGCTATTGCCCATCATGAAGAATCTTCTAATTTACTAATCATCCCATCAAAAGACAGATGAGTATTCTGATTGATGTGTGTGGGTGTAATTAATGGATAAGTGTGTATGAAGATCCATAAGTGAATATGGTATGGATTTAATTGTCAACCTTCATTGAACAAACATTTAGGATATGGGAGATTTGATTCTGAGCTCTGCCACTTTATTAGCCATATGATTCCTGTGAGTCTTACATTTCTCAGCATGAGAAAAAAGATAATACCAACTTAGTTTGATTGGTGTTACTATCTGTAAAGCATAGTACATAGTAGGTATTCAAAAATATACTCTATACCCAACACTTACACAGATTAATCAGTTCCTAAATATAATCATTTTAACATAATACTCAATATTAGATCGCACCATCTTAAAAGGTTTCCTTCCTGTGCTAACGAATATTTCATTCGGATATATTTATGGATAGTGACACCGACGTGTCTATACAAACCTAGACTATCTTAAACAAGTAGCAGTAGAACATAAGAAAGAGCCCAGGCCTAGTGGCTTCCATGCTATTGCTATTGTGTAGTTGCCTAGAAACAGTAACCTGGCCCATTGCGAAGTTCATCTGATTTTGAAAGTTACAAGAATTCTTATTAAATGAACTTTCTTGTGCTAATAGATGATAACCAAACTGGTACTTAATAAATTTTCCTAACCACCTTTCTACTTCAGGTCACACCGAAATGCTGTTCTCCAGCCTCCTCAGGCCCCTCTGTTTTCACCAAAACCACCTCTCTCACCCTACCAGACTCCACACATGATTGCAACACTGCTTCCCATAGTTCACACCTTCCCCACACTCACCACGAGCTGTTTTCTATTTCTCCTCTCACAAAAAGGAAACCAAATCACAAGTAATATGGTTGACCCTTCTTGAAAAATCCACCCTGCTATTTAAAAAAAAACTAGGAAGCGATACTTACACTATTCTGAATTGAGCTGTTCCTTAGTCAACTTTTCCCCCATTAACTCCCCCTTGCTGCTAAGACAAAACGAGCAGCATCCCTTCTCCCCCACCCAACCCTCACCCCAGATCATTCCCCAAGGATCTGCCTGCAGGAAAAAGGCAATTGGAGCTCCCAGGAAGGGGCCTCTCTCTGACAGCACAGGAGGATGTGAGCCAGAGAAGCCAGCAAGGTGTGCGTGCACAGAGCAGCGGTTTAAAGGATAACAGCTTTGCACTGGGCACGGGTCAGGGGAACTTTGGTTGGGAGAACAGGTGGGCTACCTGACAGCCAGCAGGCAGCCTTGCTTCTGCCCACCGCCATTTTAAATCAGGCTGCTTGGCAAATCATTAGTGTCTGCTGGTTATTCAACAGAGGAAAGTTCAAACGCACACGCGTGTTTGTCTCCCAGCTTCCCAGGTGGTAGCTGTTTCAGCAGCAACCTTTTCACTTTGTGCAGCAAGACACGGAAACCCCCCGCGGCTGACACGGTGTTCTCTAACCGGGTGCCCACCACTGGGCCGCCGCCTCCAGAGGGGCAAAACCCATGTGTGAGCGTCTGTCTGAGAAGCTGCCATTCCCTCTCCTTGAGAGTTTATTATTGAAATGACTGCAATGTACACAAATGACTGCATCTGAAGGTGAAATTTGGTGGAAAAAATAAAGATATAATAGAATTCTTTCTGAAATAATTTCCTGGTGCAACGTCTGTCTGAAAAAATAAAGTGAAATTACATGATGTCAAAAAATCATGTTTCAAAATGATTGACAACGTGTGACTGTTTTGCATTGTGAAATGAGGTGGAAAATTTTAATTGCATGATGGGAGGACATAATATTTATTAGAACCTTGTAACTACAGAGGACTGCAATGAAGAGGACACAATTTTAAATTTGGCGTTAATACATCAAGTCTAAATCTTAAATGAACATGCAGGAGTAAAAATCCTTTATCAGAGCCTTTTCCTACAATGTATGATTAAGTTTTCAGGTTCTAATAACTAAACAGGATTGACGTGCTGGGCAAGTCTGCTAGTCTGCATTTGTGTTCAGTTTTGAACCATGTTACCACACAACACACACCTGGGACGGAGAGAGACAAAGCTGATCCTTGGGGAGGACTCTCATGAGAAGCGGGCATTTTGCTGGAGACCTAGGATTTCACGGAGTGGGGGAAAGGACTGGAAATTAAACATAGGGGTGAAAAGAGGATACAGAAAGGAAAATATACAAAACCTCCAAAACAGAGATCGAAAGCCAGAGTATCTTTAACTCAACATTGAATGCTAATGACTCTGCTGAGGATAGCAAGTGGCAGCTACATTTATTCGTCTACTCGTCAACCTAGAAGAAGACTGAGGCAGGCATATATGCTCACCCCCCCCTTTTTTTTTTATTGATTTCAGAGAGGAAGGAAGAAAGAGAGACAGAAACATCAATGATGAGAGAGAATCACTGACTGGCTGCCTCCGGCAGGCCCACAACCCGGGCATGTGCCCTGACTGGAAATCGAACTGTGACCTCCTGGTTCATAGGTCGATGCTCAACCACTGAGCCAGGCCAGCCAGGCTGCTCAGCCCCTTCTACTAACACATGGCTCCCAAAACTCAATACTTTGATAATAAAGGAAAAGGGGCTTTGCTACTACATAGTAGAGAGACAGTCCCAAACCCAAGGTGGAACTGGGCTTCCCCAGAACCTATGTCTGACTCTCCCAGAGGTCAATAGCTTTATTGATCAGACTAGAGACAGTAGCATCACTTCTCATTCCATCCTGCCCCAAACTCAAGGAAATGTTGCCTCTCAGTCTATAACAGCTGCAACAATTAAAACTCAAAAGGGGACTTTTTTCCTGGGGACATCTAAAATTGCCAGCATCAAAATCATTGTTAAGATTATAAGGAAAGAGAAATGTAAAGAAAAGTTCTCACAACAAGCAGGAGTCTCTCTTCTCTCTCTCTCTCTCTCTCTCTCTCTCTCTCTCTCTCTCTCTCTCTCTCTCTCTGTCATATGAAGCAGCTGCTTCATATGAATGTGGCAAGGACATAAATCACTAAGTTGGAAATCCTAGAGGGTCAGTGAATGGGTCTGTAACTAGTGGACCAGAAGAGGTCAGAAATTAAAATGGTTAGCAATGAGCAATAAGAAATCTGAGCAAGGCTTAAAAAGGACATGGGGAAAGACACTTTATGGCCTCTTCTTTGCAGAATTGAAGAGATGAGCTGGGAGTAAAAACACAAAGATTTTCCCAAGAAAATAGAAAGTCACCATCTTGTAATCATTTTCTCTCACACAGACCTAAGCTTTGTATTTGCTATTTATCCCAATGTCTCAGGTACTTCAAAGACTGACATCTAATAATATGCATACAAACATACACCTTCTTTTAAAGCATCTTTGCTTTCCTGTATATGATTAGTGGATAAAACATTTCTGTCATTTTCATTTAGCCCCTACATTTGTTAGCCCAAATAATTTTCTTTTCTGGTAGCAAGAGTAAGTGTTCCGGTAAATGAATGCCTTATTCATGTATACTAGTATACCAGTAAGGCAAGACCTAAGATTTTTTAAATGCATCTTACCCCTCCCAGAGAACACAGTTTAAATAGTATGGATTCAAAACTTCAGAGGCCTCTGAATTGCAAGCCACCTGCTCATATTGTTCACTGCATTCTGATCAGAGAGGGAATTTGTGTCTCTGAACCAACTGATATAAAGTGCACAAGAACATCACAAAGTAATTACGAAGTTTATGACATCATCTTAATATTACAAGGGAGAGAATGGAAGACACCAGAGAAACATGCGATTTCCCTTTTGGGGAAGCATTAATGGATACTTACAATCTGTTTTCTTTTGTTTGGATGTTACAACCAATAGTAATACACTTTTATGTCTATAAATAAAGACTAAAGTTGAATAAATCCAACAAACCCCTGAGCCTGCACTTGGAATCTGGATTCACATTGAAGGCCAAGATTTATGAGTCACTCGCAGAGAATAAGTTGAAGCTGCAAGATTTGGGGGGAAATTATTCCACATGGCGGTTATTTGGGGGAGTGATTATGCATGCACACCTGATCACGGCGTCACCTGTTCCCACTCGTCCGACATGATAAACCATGGCAATTTTCTCCATTTCCCTTCGCTAGCACAACAGACACCAGTGCACACAACCTCACGCCATTCATTCTTAAATGAGCTTCCTTGTCAGAGGCGTCCCTCCCTTCCGGACTTTGGGAGGGGCTGTGCGATAATTTATGCAAATGTCTTGATGACTGTAAAGGGAAATGAGGAACACCAACACTAATGACCGACAGTAGAAAGAACCGCTTTTTTTGAAAGATACTTCCCATCCATGTAGGATGCTCTTTTCTCTTGTTAGATATTAACCCACCCACCCTGGCCCTCCACACACTTACTTTCCAGGCTTGCAATTGCAGTTGGGACCATTGGGAAAGACCTGGGTGTTTGTAGCCAGTTCTCCTGCACAGGAATGTCTTCAGAAGAGGGTGGGCTTCCTTTCCCCTCAGAGGAGCTCCCTGAGCGTCCTAGCTCCCCTTCCACACCTGTCCCACGTGCAGCCCCCTCCCCAGGCAGTGCACTTGGGTGCCTAATTGCCCTTACGGGGAAGAGATTTTTCCTAATGTCTCCTAACCGACATTTCCCCCTTTCCTTAGTCTCAAGCCGTTACTTCTTATTAGAGCATTCTCAAGCACCGCAAGCAATCCCCTGCTTCCCCTTAAAATTATGATTGCTCAAATATTTGTAGACAGTGAGCATAGGCTTCCATCTCTCCAGCTCCTCTCCCTGAAAGCTTTACATGTTATGTTCCCTTAACCTTTCTTTATAGGTCATCTCTTCTAATCCTTTTATCTTTTTTGTCACCCTTCTCTGAGTCTTCTCTAATTTACAGTATTGATGTTCCCTTTCTAATGAGGTGCCCAAACAGTTTGCTGTGTGCCCTAAGCGGCTGCCAGGAGAGGCGTGATTACAGGAACTCCATTTGCCTATAAGCAACGCCCCCCTTACAGGCTGTGGGCCTCGGTAGAGCATTTGTCTTCCTCACAGCTGCACTACATTATCTAAATACACCATCAGTCCCAATCCCTTCTCCCATTTGTCTCTGGAAGCCACATTCACCTAATCCTGTGTTTTGCTTCCCTTCCTACTCACCCCAGTCCTCCCTCCCCAACCCCCAATCCGGATGGTTCACAATTTGAATCCAGAACTCCTTGCTCAATTAAAAGAAAGTTTTAACTCCTTCAGGTATCAAGGCTCTAGTCCAGCCGTGGGCAAACTACAGCCCGCGGGCCGGATCCGGCCCGTTCAGCTGTTCTATCCAGCCCGAGGAGCCGAAAGAGTGGAGGATTCTCTTGCTCTCCCCTCCGCTCCTTTACTTTGAATTTATATTAGTTCACACAAACACTCCATCCATGCTTTTGTTCCGGCCCTCCGGTCCAGTTTAAGAACCCATTGTGGCCCTCGAGTCAAAAAGTTTGCCCACCCCTGCTCTAGTCTATAATAAACTCGACGCAGGTCATCGTTAGCTGTGACCCTTTTATTTACAACACCATCAGATTGGGTTTATTTTTTACAGCATGGCTAGAGATTAAGAGCAAAGCTTCTGTCTTCATCACATTGGTTTTACGGGGGGTTAGGACCTACGGTGCCCGACTTCATTTCCTGAGACCCGAGCAATGAGCACAGAATCATTTCTAGTAAGTTCTGACTCTGATTAAAAAACAATCTTTATGAAATAGAAGCTAATAAAATTGCTTTCCTAATTACCCTGAGCTAGTTCATTTCCCAGCAAATATAATAAAATAGAGTTACTTGGCTCCGATTCACAAAATCTGAACCCAAGCTCATTATTAAGGCATTTAGCAGGGAAAAAAGCATATGTGCATAAGATGCTGTCCCATCAAGCAGAATGCAAGAAACCTTTTGAAGTTTAGACCTTTGAAGTTTGAAGTTATTGCTGCTTTTTTTTTTAAATGCAGGTATTTCTGCTTGGAAAAAAATATATACCTTGGAGTCATTTATATTAGTGGAGCAGAGTACCTACACTAGTGTAATCTTTAGAGGAGATTTTCTGTTGAGAACAGCAAATCTTTGGTTTAGAAAAATATTTAGATCCCTTGCATTGTACTTGCTAATCTGCACAGCTATTATACAAGGCAGCGAGACTTTTACGTAATAGAATAGAGTAACTCATGTCCCAAGGCTATTTCAGCCATGACTTATGCCACTCACAAATCTCTTTCATCTATTTAAAGCGTGAGATTCTGATGACTATAAATGTATGAAAATGTTTGGGGATTGTTTTATTTTCCTCTAAATGTCCTATCATTCATTAACATGGGCATGATTTGCTAATATTTCTAATGCATGCATGAATACTCCACTAACGGAGGTTTAAAATGCTCCATTTCCAGGAGAAAAAAAAAATACAATTCCCAAAATTAAGAGAGACTTTAAGAAGAGCATATCTATTAACTAAAGGGGAGATCTTTACATGGCAAAATAAGGTAGGTCAAAGAATGAAACCGCTCCTGTGTTCGGCAATGCAACACACCCGTTCTATGTGATACCGCCAACAGATACAGCTTGGGGTAACTACAGCAGTAGAGTAAGTACAGCCAGGACTGACTCACGAACAAGCCAAGCCCTCGTGGCCAGTAACGGCAAGCTGGAAATCTTCTTTGGGTATTTGCCTGAAACCAATCTCTTCAAGCTCAGTCTCCTAACTCTGAAATGGGGAAAGAAATTGCCTCTGTCTTCTACCAGGGAGTGCAGCTCTTCTGGGGAAATTTTGTGAAATTCCACCCCCTGGGCAAAAACCATGGCTTTTTGTCAATATGCCCCGGGTGGAAATCTGACATTTCCATAATGATATGACAGATTTCCATCTGGGAAAACTGCCTTCTGTTTTCACAATGAATTTGAAGCAAGAATGAAAAATCTTTCACTTTGTCTATAAAACTATTTAAAAGAAGAAGAAAAAAGATCTGTACTTTTCCTGTCTTGAAATAAAGGAGTGGGTATTAAATGAGAAAAATCTGTAACTATTTTGAGTTCAAATCATCAGTGATGCTTAGAGAAGAAGAGAACTATGTGAAGAAGAAATCCTTCCGGACAACTTTATTACTGCTTTTTGATAGTAGCAGATGAAAGGAATAAAGTATATCTAGCAAAAAGTGGATGTGTATCAACGATATACAGCTGGAATTCAAGAAAAGATTGACAGAGGCATCAGGCTATTTCATGAAACTGGTTCTAATTGATTACGATGGGAGTATTGTCAGATGGATTGAAAATTTGCTGAAAGATGGTAAAGAATAGCAATGAATGAAAAGCAAAGGGGATGACATTGGGGTTAATGTGAGTTTTGATCTCATTTCTCATTTTTTACAAATGCAACAGGAGAGAAGCAACCTGGACAAAAATGGAATAGGCAAATGTGCTAAATGAATGGCGTTGCAATTGCCAATGAGAACTGAAAAATGACATTTCCTTAGAGAAGGGGGAGGTGGAAGTCTCTGGCAGGAGGGGAATAGAAACATCGGCTGGATCTGGAAAGGCAGGAGCCAGGACATTTTAGGGAAAACTATCAAATACACAAAATGAGTGAAGACTGATCCACTCTCAGTCCTCTGAATTGCTTGTTTTCTTTCGCTTTGCCAGAACTGTGAGTGGGTTGCACTCTCGCTGGCCCTCCTCTTCATGAAGTTGTGAGTAAAAAATCAGGGGACCCAGGGTGGGGTAGGTTTTCTTTTTTCGATGCAAAGTTAATTATCCCAGAAGCTGATTAAAAATAGACTATTTTCCTTAATGCCTTAATGCAAACAAACCTTGCATTTTCTCCTCACCCCCTAGGAAGGCCCTGAGCTGCTGTTGTGGCTTTTTGTTGGCTGTGTGATTTGTGGCTGTTTTTAGAGGGATCTGTAGAGTGAGAGCAGCCTGGCGAGTTTGAAGGCCACTGGCCAATTGAAAGTAAACACAAGAGAGGAGGGAATTTCAGAAGAAACCGAGGTGGCAGGAGTGGAGGGAGGCTTTGCTGAGGAAAGGCAAGTGTGTCCTAAGGATTAGCACCAGGTCGACGTGCTGAGAGGAAAACAACACAGACACAGTGAACGCCCGGCATCCGGTTTGCCAGCTCATCCTAATGAGCACAATGGTCAAATGCCCTGGGTTTGCCATATGCTGTGGCCATATGCATATCTGGTGAACCAGATGCCCTGCTTTTCCCCCCCATATTGCACCATTTTTCTCACAGCATAGAGACATAGCTTAAGTGAGAAGCAGGCAGGGGCAGGAGAGTGGGGGGGGGGGGGAGGGGGACTGATAGCTTGTTATTCCAGAAGGTTGCTGGACAGAAAACATCAGTATATTTATCCATGCTCTAATTCCATTTTCAAATATTTAATGAGCACCTACTATGTTCAAGAAGAGCTTAAATAAAATCAGGGCTGATACGCCTTTCCCGAGTTTATGAAGGAGACATTAGAGACACTCGGTGCACCTGCCACAATCTCTCTCCGTGTGCCCTCTAGTCGTTAGGTAAAAGGCTCTGATGCCATTTGCCATTTCTAACATTCCTAAAGTCTCTAAGGGGCCACTTACACGTGGCTTGTCCGAGCTGTTCTCCCCACCTGGGAGACTCCTTCTCTACCCCAGTTTCTGCCCATTCTTCAATGCCCACTCAGTTATTAGATATTTTTGACTGCCTTATAAACTGGCACCATTTGAGAGCCTGGGAATACCATAGTGAGCAAAAAGGACATGGTCTCTACCCGCAAAGAGCTTATGGTCTAGTGGCATAGACAGTATTAAAATAATAAAATAATGTGTAATTAAATCTGGGAAACATGCTATCAAGGCAAAGTGCCAGGAGCTAGGAAAGTGTGAAACAGACCCCAGGCCATGCTGGAGGAACAAGAATGAGTCATCTTGATGGCATCTCCTGCAAGGGGACCTTTCTGATTCTCCAAGACAAGATATATGCTTATTCTCTCTCTCTCTCTCTCTCTCTCTCTCCCTCTCTCTCTCTCTCTCCCCCTCCCTCTCCCCCTCACACTCTCCCTCTCCTTCTCCTTCTCCCTTCCCCTCCCTCCTTCCTCTTTCCCTCCTCTATAGCACCACTGAGCCCTTAACAAAGTTCATTTGTGTTATTTACAAATCTGTCTGACTTTCCTCACTCTCAGCAGCACACATTACATGTCACCCACCTTTGCATTCTTAGCAGTGCTTCTATAAATATTGCTTGAAGTTTAGTGACATCTCCATTATTCCTCAACAGAGAATAGAAATATGAATAATATAAAACTTCAGATAATCCAAAAATCTCAGGATCATACCGCTACTGTGGTACCTAGCACAAGTTCCTGTTTGTTTTCCACAAGCTTGGGAGCTCCTCGAGGGAGGCGTTGGGTCTTCATGAAATAAGTCAGATTTGAGCTGAGTTTAAAAGGAAAAATGTGGTTCACCCTAGTGCAATTTCTGGCATTTAGTAGATTCCTAATACATAAACACATGCATGAAATAATTTTCACCCTCCCTACTTGGGATGCTTGCTGTTGGGCACGATCAGTACTCGATTGGTATTTGCTGATTTAGAGATCAAGCAATGATCCTTCCAAAGGACACCACTGTAGCTATAGAAATGGAGCCTCCCTGAAGCACCATATAGACTGCAATTAGAATAGCGCCCCCTGTGGTTGTGCAGTACAGAGGTCCTGCGTCCAAGCATTTCATTTCACACAGAGAAACAGGAAACTCAGAAAAGTTAAGGGAGCAATTCTCCTGACTCCCAGGCCACTACAACTAGTTGATCTGTAAGTTCAAATGAAACCAGATTTAAAATAATTTCTTTCAAGCACCTTTTGACTCTCCCTGAAGTGAGTAGAGCCACCCTGGAGCACCACCACAGCAAAGCTTGAAGTTATTAAGAGAATTTCTGCCGTGAACCACAGTCTATATGCTTGTAAATCAGCACTGTGAACTGTCCCTTACATATGGCCAAGACACCAAGACTAACTGTAAAAGCTGATTTTCCTTTAGCCATACAGCTCTTTAGAAGGAAAGGGATGGGGAAATTGGCTAAGGAAAATATAAGGAGTTAATTCAGGCACAGTCCAGATATTTTTGTGTTTGTCTTTATCCCCATTACAGACTCAGGAAAGAGGAGGGGCCACACTCACTTCCTTTGAAGCCTTGGGATTATAGACACTGGCTTCTGAGTAGGACTTCCTTCTTGGGAATGCAAGAGAAACCAGAATAGAGCCTCAAAACAAACTAAAGGAGTCTATTTACAGAAAAGTACAAGTTGTGTAATACAAGATTGTTCTGTAAAATAATCTGAAGGAAACTAAAATTAGAATAAACAATCAGGTCACCATTCCACCTTAAATCCCCAACATAATATTTCTATTCTTGCCGAAACCGGTTTGGCTCAGTGGATAGAGCGTCGGCCTGCGGACTGAGGGGTCCCAGGTTCGATTCCGGTCAAGGGCACGTACCTTGGTTGCGGGCACATCCCCAGTGGGGGGTGTGCAGGAGGCAGCTGATCGATGTTTCTCTCTCATCGATGTTTCTAGCTCTCTATCCCTCTCCTCTCTCTTCCTCTCTGTAAAAAATTAATAAAATATATTTAAAAAAAATATTTCTATTCTTCAGGACTTTGAGCTCCGGGTGACATTAAGCCCAGTCCCATTAAGCCCAAGTGAAGACAGGATCCAGGACTCGAGTCTTCCTTCCAACATCCATGCCACCAGCAGAGGGTCCCTCGGTGCACAGGATTCTACAGATCCAGCGCGAGCCCTCTCCGTAGCAGATACTGACATGACCCTCTGTATATTTTTTCCGGGTACTTGAAGAACGTGAGAGACACTGCATTTGATTTTTGGTAAGTGGGTCATTTCTCAATTCCTGATTTAGAAAATTCACTCTTAGTATTTTCCTGTGCTGGGTCTCTGGCAGGGAGTTGAGTGAGGGGAGTGTCAGGAGAATTATTGTGCCATGAGTTTAAAAACATATTTAAATTATTCTCTTCTATTTTTTAAGGCCTTACATTATGTATCAGTGTAACTGAATTGGTTCCTGAACACTTACATTTGGTTTCTTCATTGGACATTTTATAGATCTGGGGGGTATGTGTTCAATATGTCTAAAGAGGAAAATCTGACTAGCCCATAATATCAAAATAGAACTGGAGAGACTATCTCACACCCGTAAACCTCCTATTCTACTTTGCTGTACTTTGGGGGGGCCTTTGGGATGGGGTGGAAAAGGCAGATCCAGGGTCTTCACCAGCAAAATAAATTAGAAAACTGAGGCAACTAGTGAAATAATCCAGTTTTTCAAAATGTGGTGACCTGAATTTTGCAGACCGGATATCTAATAAGCACATTTACCTGCTAATGGTTCTGTTCTCCATGCCCCAGTCAGCTCAGGGGGTTTCTAAGTCACATTTCTTCAGTTGGCGATTTTAGGTTTGGAATCAGGTTATTCACAGTGTGGTCTTGCATGCAGACTAGAAGTGGGAAGAGACTCCTTTACCGCCATGGACAGAGCTGAGACTCTAACAGCCAATGTGCTGTGCAGAGATGAAGAGGAGGTTTCTCATGTGCATCTAGACAAATGGCCAGATGTAATCACACTGCCTGTTGGTGGGCAGTCCTGTCCCTAGCACTGTACCAAATGCAACACGTGAGTAGGTGTCATCACTTGGAGAAGGTAAGTGCATGAGTCAGGGTCCTGGCAGGAAACAAAGTTGTCTCCAGATGGTTCAAATGGGGAGACTTTAAAGAAGGGGCTGTTGGCAGAGGAGAAAGCAGAATTTAGTAAACAAACAGGGACTGAGGAAGGAGCAGAGAGGCATGCAGAGACTTGGGTTCACAGGAGGCCTTAAAGTTGATGGAACAAGGGTAGGAATGGTTTCCTGAGACCAGTAAGAGCTGGGCCATGGGTGAGGGCCATGAAGCAGGAGATGCAGTAATGCAGGTGCAGCTACCACCAGAGAGGTGCACTCAATGAAGTGAGTGGGTACACCACCTTCCACCTACTCCCCCAATCTCACCAGTCCATCTCAGTGCCTTCTACTGACCAAATCCAACCAGGAGCAAGGGTCAGCCTTTAAGGACACAGAGCATGACATAAAGAATATAGAATGAATTCAGGGGTGGGAGGCCAATGGAGAAAAACTAGCATAACCAGTAACATCCCTTAGATCAGTGGTCGGCAAACCGTGGCTTGCGAGCCACATGCGGTTCTTTGGCCCTTTGAGTGTGGCTCTTCCACAAAATACCACGGCCTGGGCGAGTCTATTTTGAAGAAGTGGTGTTAGAAGAAGTTTAAATTTAAAAAATTTGGCTCTCAAAAGAAATTTCAATCGTTGTACTGTTGATATTTGGCTCTGTTGACTAATGAGTTTGCTGACCACTGCCTTAGATCATAGTCCACTGAACTATGACGAGGGCTTCCACTTCCTTGAAGCATAGGGCAGTATCCCCACATATTTTGTCATATGTCCCCATACACCCCTCAATGGCACTATGCATGGTCCCTGTTCAGCCTCTCTCCCAATACCCTTCCCACTCTTCTCTCTATTACATCCCTCCTCTTAAAAACTAGTATTTGTCAAGGTCCTTCTGATGTTACTGTCTTTTCCAAGCCTTGATTTTTATTTCTACTCTCATATCCCCTCACAGATGTAACACCTGCTATTAGCAGTTGGTAATTATTATTTTCCATCTAATAAATAAGTAGCTATTGAGCCTTACTAGGTACCAGGCACTATTCCTCGTGCTGAGGATTCAACAGTATGTAAAAGGACAGTCCCTGCATTGTGGAGCTTTCAGTCTAGTAAGGTGAAGAATGGTGAATGAAGTAGTCACAAATATCCACATATGCAGTTATAAACTTTATTGAGTGCTTTACAAAATGCCTTGAAAATGTGTGGCAGACAGACCAGGTTATGGATGACTTTCCTGATGCCAGAGTTAAGTTGTGAATGTTGAGTGTGAATTAATTAGACAAAAGAAAAGTTGAGGAGGAGATAGGGAGTGAGGCTTCTGGTGGAAATAGCATGTACAAAGGCCCTGAGGCAGGCAGAGTTGTTTTCTTTGATGAATTGATGGAAGACCCATGCAATGGGCCTTGGAGGGCCAGGCAGAGCTAGCAGAAGCTTCACTCTAACACATGTATGGCCATATTTGATGAAGTATCTAAAAACGAAAATAGTTTGGCTGAAAAAAAAACATGCACACGGGGCTATAGCCTTTTTTATTGCATGTTTCGCCACTGAAGTTTTATAAATATCACAAGAATTTCCCCCAAATCTCCTTTCCAACAGTCATTAATTTTCTATATTTGGTTAAACAGTCCATCTCCCCGAAGCAGAGAAAATATTCAAGTGGCAGGTTCCTGAGCTATATACTGCTCTATGACTTCCACATTTTACCTGATCATTCCAAGAATTGGGAGGCTAAAGGACTGAAGTTGTTGAAGGAACATTTAAGAACTGAATGTTACTGTTTTATCCTTGTTTAGATTTGCTTTGTTTGCTTGTGGGCTCTTTTTGGTTAGTGTGGTTTGGGGTTTGTTTCTGCATTTACCCTGGAACAAGTTTTGTAAGTGAGCAGGGGAGCAAGACACGCTAGACTTTTAAAAAACTATAAGGAGAGGAGGATGGTAGTGAATGATCCCATCTTGCTCAGGGCCTTGTTTTCCTTGAGCTCCAAAGAGCACAGTCAAGTTCTCAAACCGAAGTTGTTTATTACCTTGTGCTCCCCCTGCTGGTCCCAGGCTCACAGAACCAAGGTGTTTATAGAGGTGAGTCTCTCCAAATTCTACCCACACCTCTCTGCCACTTCTGGTCCCAGCATTCCAGGCCTCCCTATTCCAACCTGCAACTCCAATACCAGTTTCTCCAGCACTGGAATTCTCCTTTCTATGAACCCTCAAAGCAGGCACTGTCTTTGCCACTTCTTGCAGCACTTAACTGCAGATCCTCTTATTTTGTGCTATCTCTCTCTTTTTATCAATATATTTTCCTTGACCAGTCCATAAGTTTTTCCAGGTCAGTGACCATGCCTCTGATTTCTTTTGACCCCCAGAGCACTCAGCTCGAAACAAAGCATATCGTGGTAGATTAACCATCAGAAAGAGTGATTTGGTGAGCCTGAAAACAATGAGCAATTGAGAATAAAAAATATGGCCATGCCCAACCTCTTTTAGAAGAGGATAGCACAGATAACATATTACACAATACTCTATGTCAGCAGGTGTTCAATTAGTATCTGCTAGCTAATATTTTTGCCTTCTCCCTCTCTGCTACTTCTTTCCTATGCTAATGAATAGACCCAAAACTTTTTGATCAAGGGCCCATATATAAACACAGTGCGCGCACACACGTGTGCATGCACACACACACACACACACACACACACACACACACACCCTAAACTCCTTCCTCTTTAAAAAGTCAAAGCTCCACCCTGACCCATGTGGCTCAGTGGGTTGGGCATCCTCCCATGCACTGAAGGGTTGCTAGTTAGATTCCTGATCAGGGCACATGTCCAAGTTGTGGGGCTCCCAGGTGGGGGTTGTGCAGAAGGCAGCCATAGATGTTTCTCTCTCTCTCTCTCTCTAAAAAAAAAAAGTCAATAAAAATATTTTTTTTATAAAGTCAAAACTCCTTTTAAATAAAATGACCATTCCATATCTAGGAGATCACAGGGCTGTTCAGCCCACAAGGCCAGCTGGGTGAAGTGGTCTCCCATTTGCTTGGGGTTGAGCCCCTTCAGACTTTCTGTTCTAACCTCAACACCTCAGGTTATGATTTCTTTTTTGCTGATACAAGCTCTGGAGGTGTCCCCATGGAGACATAAAAAGGCTTCTGGTTTCTACTTAATAAGGAAACCTGAAAATATACAAGACCCTAAATGCATGGCCTCTGAGAGAATTTTCCCATGGGCCACTTCCAGGTGTAAGAAATAATTAGGAAGGGCACAACCATACCTGAATTAAATTTGGTTTTATGTTTACATGCCTGCAAAAACACTGTGACCAATCCTCAGCTTAATTCTTTAAAGCATGTCTTCCTTTTGTTTTTCTTCTTTCTCCTATATAGCTATAATACAATTGTTTTTGTGCTCTAGACTTTCCTGGGTTTTACCATGTTATTATTTTATTGCTTGATCTTCAAAATAACCTTGGACAGTAGGCATGGGAGAGAGGATAAGCCAAGGTCACCTGGCTAGTTAATGGCACTTCCAAGGCTAGAATATAAATAGCCCTCTTTACCCAACTGCCTATCTTAATGCAGATCTCTAATACCAGAATTATGAATTACAAAGTATGAGAGAGCTGAGTCAGGGAGAGAATGTATCTAAGCCTTTTGAGGAACAACAGTACCTCACTAGTCCCTAAATCATAAGCCCCCTGGTTGAGAAGTCATTTCCAACTGAAATGCTTCTCTATTCATGTGGCTTGGATAATGGTACTTTCTGTTTGTCTGACTTCCCACAAGAACTGAGTTAAGTAAAGGGGTGCTTATAAAGTACTTGGAGATCCCCAAATCCTAAATGTTATGCTGATGATGTCAGCATCCATTGCAAAATAGACTGTTTTATATCAAGCAATTATAAATACCAGTGGAATCTGTAATGTCTAACTAGAGCAACTAATGGGTTCTATTCTTATCTTTGATTGTGACTTGTTTCTGGGCCAGTAACTTAGATTCCTATTCTTACCTTAATACACGTTTTATAGTTTAATTTCCTTTTTGTGGTGCTGTTTGGGGTTGGAATTTTTAAAAAACAATATGATGCAATTGAAATCAGATTTCCCCTAAAGAAGTCAAACAGATCACAGAGGGGCCCAGTCTGAAAACTCTGCCTCATAACCTGTGGTCATTCCATGAAGAATCATAGTCTTCCTTTACTACTCTTTGTTTCCACCCGAATGATATATATGTCCCAGCATTACAATGGTGTAGTATTGGATTAAATGAACAAAGCCTCCTGAAAGCACAGAAAATTTATTAGTATCACCCACAAACACTTTATGGGTGAGATTCTTCATTCAGCCCCTATTCAGTCTTTCCTGGTAATATTAACTCTGCTTCCTTCCATGGTTAGGACCGCCAAGATAGGAACACGCATGTCTAAGGAAATCTGTTCAGTGCAGACCAGGCCAGCCTACAACACTTATGAAGCAGGCCTAGTGCTCCTTCCTTACAGCTTCTCTGCTGAAGCCAGAGCCTGTGACATTCCCAGGAAGAGCATCATTATAAGGACCTCCAGGAAATGAGAGCTCTGCACTGAGATCAAGGCATGTGCTTAATTGGAGGTGGGGAGGAGGTATGTAGCTCATCCTTGGATACTCCTTTTCCCAAGAAGAGAAAAAAATGGTGGGGGAAGAGGACTGGGGTAGAGAGAAGGCCAGGAGGAGGTGATCAGAAGGAGGAAGAAGCCACAATAGGTCCTGGCTCTTCCTATACTCACTTGACCTTGGGAAAGTTGCTTAATCTCTGTGGGTCTCACTGTATCATCTGCAATGTGGAAAATACACTACTTCCTAGCCTTTTTGTGGGTGTCAAAGGAATAACATGCAGACGCCCTCAGTAGAGAATTTGAGGTTTGGTGGGGTGCCTATGCCAACTTTGGCAGTCATAACAACACTACTGTGTGGACAGCCCCAGGACCCCAGTCACCCTGGGGAGAGCAGTGGAGAAGATCAAAACAGAGCGGCAAGAGCATGCCAGGAACAGCAACACTTCCATGACATTGCCCCGAGTGGCCCCCAGGGACATGCGTCTCTCAGTGATGAATGAATGAGTTAAAAGGAGCAGACATGCCGTACAGACACTGTGCTCATTTTTCCTTTAAAGTTTTCATAAATGGGCCCAGGCTTGTGGAAGAAAGTTTTTTAATCTCATTAGCAGTAACCGTCTTCCATGCTACACAATTAGTTGTTTAAAGGGAAAGAAAGGTGAATCATGGACTAATGAGAGAGAAGTTTATGTTCTTTTCCTTGAATAAAATAGCTGCCTTTATTGAACCATTTTAAGAGATCCTTTCTCTGGGATCAAAATGTCTTGGCTCTTGAATTGGAGGTAGGGAGAGGGTGTGGAGAGAGGTGAGAATTCCTTTGAATTAAGATGATTTATAGAACAAAGCTATGTTATTTGCTCTAATTGTTTTTTAATAAAGATCCTTATCTATCTTTCAGGGACTCAGTGATGGTTACAGGTATGAGTAGGAATTTTCTGCATATGTGCAGGTTTCAGAAGAACGCAAAAAATTCCAAAGGTACAATGCCCTTTCTCTTGTCGTCCATCTTTTTTTAATTTCTCAGGTAGAAGACATAATAAACTGTATCCATTCTATAGGAAGTGACATTCTATTTTAACTTTTATTTTTGTCTTTATTAGAGTCAAGTGGCACGACTGTATTTTAAAATCTGGCAACAGGTTTCTGATACTCAATCTAACAATCTCAGTATATTAATTAGTTTTCAAGACCCCCAAGCAATAAAAATCTAGTCGTTCAGGGTCACAGTTTGACTTATTTACCATTGACAAATAACTTGGCAAACCCCGCACTGAGCCATTCCATACAATAGAAAATATATTGTCATTCAAGTTAACAAAAGAATCTTTCTTTGCCATCTCACTACAATGGCCCTGCAAATGAACATCGCCTGAATAAAATCCTAACCACATTTTCACTCTCATTAACCACAGTAGGGTATCACACAATTTGCCTGGCTCCTGCTTAGACCACTGTGCACCATTTTAGTAGCAGCAGTTTGATGGGTTTTATGGCAGGTGATATATGGAGTGGGAGTTTCGGGAGTCGTAAACAGAAGGCACCGTGTATCACAATGTGGTTTAGGGATATAATGACTATGTTGTAAAGTAAGGGATGACAATACTGCACTAGGCTTGGGGTACTGAACCAATAGACCAAACAGCTCAACATAATTCAAGTAAGAGTGAACAAATCCTAGGAAGGGTGTGTATGAGTGAGTGTGTGTGTGTGTATGTGTGTGTGTGTGTGTGTGTGTGTGTGTGCAGGCCTTCTCCTCTCATTAATAACTTAGGATGAATTTGAATAAGAACTACTAAAACTAAAATGAATCTGTTTCTCCCTGAAAAAAAAAATGGAAAATTTCTCCTTCCTTCTAGCACAATCTTTTTCTGCCTCCTCTGGCCAACTCTGACCCATTCTCACTGTCAAAATAATTAAGTAAACAGCTAGTCCTGGTACAAGGAAAGGAGCAGCAGAAGTTAGGGAGATGGATGCAGAGGAGAAAAATAACACCAAAATAAGCTCTCTTTCCTTTCCAGGAGAACCCATTCCCTATACAGGGGGGTCAAATTCAGGGGACTTAACAGGTGGCTCCTGCCCAGAAAGCAGGTAGATTTGGCAGGGTTTAGCGAGTCTCAGGATCTCTTCCATTAACATAGCATCCCTGGGTGTCCAAGGACACTCCCCCTACCCCAACCCCGCCAAGACTGCCTATGTCATCTTCAGTCGCTCGGCCCCAGAAGACTGAGTCTGGTATTCTCCAAACAAAGAAATGACCACTTGTGGCCTCTTTCAGAGAAAATTATGTTGAATCAACATATGAGAACTTGTGATTACTAACTTACTGTGTGGCTTTGGCCAACTCACAAAACCTCTCTGAGTCTTCACTTCCTTTAGGCACACCATCCTACCTCACTTACCTCCTATAGGATATCACACCGGGTAGTGGTTTGAAATTCTATGGCCGTATGCCAATATCTTTATCCCCTGCACTGCCATCACCGTCTTTATCACAGCAGCACAATGCAAGGAGCTAATAATGTGTGTGTTTTTTTCACTAGAACCCTCCTCGGTTTCCAAAGAGAGCCAGGCTCTTTGTGTTCCCTCACCGTAGCAGAGGACTGCAAAAACTGAAAGTGAAAATTGCCTGCAGAGGAGTCCCTACGTGGCCTTATTTTCCCCCCAAAGTTTGAGCTCCATTGACATTTAAAAAAAAAAAGAAAAGAAAAAATGCTTTTGATTTGGGAAGTTTCCCAAGACTGAGAAGGAACCTGAGGAGAGTGAGACTCCTGGGTTCTTTTGCAATTCCCTGGGGAGGTGACAGGCCTCTGATGGAAAGGTGGTGTCAGGAATCAGAGGGGGCTGACCCTAGACAAAGCACTCCCAGCCTTGGCAAGAATGTGCTGCTGAGGAAGCACTGCTTTCGTCAAACTCTGAGGGACCAATGCAGGTTAGGGCCTGAACAACACTCAGGCTGGAGTGATCCCAGAGGGGCCTCAGGAAATGTCCTCACCCCCTCCTCCTCTTCTCCAAAATGAATGAGATTGAATTGCTAATCAGATGTAATGTGATTTACATAAAACAATGTTGCCCACCTGTATTTGTGGTTTAAAGTTCAGATCTACTTCACTACCAGCCTGAATAAGTGTATCAGGATGGGGAGTGGACCTCAGCCCTTGTTTAAATTATATAGTGCTATCTGCTGTGCTCTTCTCATCCCTGTTTATTCACATTTGCAAATGACACCTTCAAAGATTGGACACAATTGAGCACACACAAAAAGAATATCCCCACCGCACACACCAAAACAAACAAACAAACAAAAAAATACACACACAAAGGAGGTACAACAACAAAGGCTAATTCCCAGCTTTCCATGGGGACTGCTAGGAGGGCGACACCTTGCCCTGGAACGTTGAAGTCCCAATGCACTTTGTAAAATCCCCATGGCACTGCCTCAGGTACAGCCACCCTCTCTATCTGCAGGATGAGAATGAAGACACATCCCACTGCGCCTCAGCACACCCCAGGCCTGTGTCCTAATACCAAGTTGCAGCCAGCACGTAGCCTTGGTCTGTGTGAAACCGCTGTGGCTGTCACTTCATTTCCTCCTTCCTTCTTAACAAGGAAATGACTGACCCACGTGTACCACGTACCTATTTATCAACAGATCATAAGCCCAGTCTTCTGAGATCTTGTGACAGGTCCCATTAGCTGTGAGCTACCCAATAATGTGTATAATCAGTTGTTAATGGCACTATGCTATTCCGTGATAACTGGGCCATTAGTGAGTGTCAGTGCAGTCCCCCACCTGACTTCTATCTGTGTCGGAGAAGCTGCACATTTCCATTCCCCACTGCTCCCCAACAGGGGAGAGGCGGGTGCGTGCCTTCCTACCTTACCCATGCTGATGTCTTGGGTCCCTTCGTCTGTGTTTGGGACTTTTTTAGTAAACAGGCGTATGGGCACTTAGGTTATGAAGGAGAAAATACATCATTTGAAATGATAAAACTAAATCCAAAAACAAAAGGCAGGTCTCTCTAACCCTCAAGGTAATATGAGTCACAGCAAGATAACAGACACTTTGGGGACAATCCTAAAATTCCAGGAGCTCCCAAAAGCCGATCTTCTCAACACCATTCCACACACAAATCCTGAATAAGACCCAGATCAGAGGTTTTACACACACACACACACACACACACTTCTTTTCAAGCAAAAATGTCTCCATTGCTGAAGCTTGGGTTCAACTCTAAATGCTTATTCTAAGACCTCCTAGATTTCCTCTATATGTGCTTTGCATCCATTTTGTTTAAGGGACCAGCAGCAAAACATACTCAAAGCCTCAGGCAAAAGGACAAGAAAAACACAACACTCTGCCTGGTGAGTTTTCTTTTCCCTGCTCACTGCAAAATCCATGCCCGTTGCCGAACGAGGACAAGCTACAAGCTCAGCCCAAATTCAGACACTTCAGAAGCATTCCCAGCTTAGATGGTCATAGGCCAGAATTTGATTTATTTGGGAAAGGAACGTTTCATTGAACCTAGAAATCTGTCAACCGAATCCGGCCAATGCTCAAGTGATTTACATCCGTTCTACATCCCAGCACTGCCTATCAAAGGCCCTAGAGTTTTTACTGCTGCCTCCATAAAAAAGAAATTTAGCACTAAGGACTTGCCAAAGGGTCATCGCATGTTGTTGGAGGGAAATAAAGAATGAGATATTTGTAAAGTGCAGGCAGAAAGGATGAGGCTCAGCTTACATTCTCCCTCCAGTTCTCGCTGCCAAGAACCTGGGGCCTGGGTCTATTCTTTCCGGAAAAGTCATTTCCTCAGAAGGACGGAGGAAACAGAGGCACTCGCAGCCATGGAGGGGAGGAGGATTCCACCCAGCTTCGTGTCCTAGGGGAATGACAACATCCTAGGTCCAAAGTCACCCCGGGTGAGAGGGCTTGGGTTTGGAGCATCATGATATGGCAGAGGTGGGATGGTGAATAGCCTCAAACACCAAAGTACAGTGTTCAGAATCCTTTTCCGAGAAAAGGTGGTTCGAAGACACATTCAGAGGCCTCAGCTATACCAACCCCAATAGAAACCAGTCATCCCAGCCCAACTTCCCAACAGTGAAATGGGAGATAAAATGATAATGTGTGGGATTATTCCTCCCTGGGCAGTGATTCATTCATTCATTAGGCCAAAAAAAAAAAAAAAAAAGACAAAAGAAAAGAAAAGAAAGAAAGAAAAAGAAAATACAGTAAGTGTCCATGAATGCCACACACTGAGTTGAGGATGGAGATGAGCCAAATAGAATGCACTCCTGAATCTCATGGTCTGAAAGGTCAGCTCTAGGAATGGGACCAATCAAGAAAGATCTGAGTCATTTCCTGATGAGCTGACTCAGCTGTCAATGTCTCTGGATGAACCTACACTGTTATATAATCCCACACCCTGATTCTGCCTGAATCTCTGCTTGGTCATTAATATCCATTCACTCATTCATGCATGCATTTATTCAGTCAACCAATATTATTGAGTACCTAGTATAGACTAAACATCATGCTATGCTCTAGAGATATAATGCTGAGTAAAACCAAACATGATTCTTGCCTTTATGGAGCTTATTAATTATTCATTGTAAGTAAATGTGGAATTTTAACTGTGTAAAAAAGGAGAGACACATAGTGGCCTAAGATGTGGAGGGAGAGTTGACCTGGTTAGAAAGATTGGGGACAATTTCCCTGATGCTTGACTTCTGATGGGGAGGATGAGAAGCACAGAGGGGTTAAGTAATTAGCCCAAGGTTACAGGGCTAATGAGTGGTTGCAGTGGATTTCAACCCAGGCAGCCTGACTCTGGAGCTGGTTCTCTTGGCCACTACTCTCTAGCACCTGGGACAGAGATTCAAATTTGTATGGCTTGCAATCTCATGTACAGTCAGATGTACAAATGCACAAGTCCTCCCAAACTCACAGCCCTGGTTATAGGTCTTCAATCTCTTTTGGTCGGTCCATATTACCATCATTATCAAACAGAAGGAATCATCAAGGAACTCCAAGAAAGAAAGACTTTCTGTGTAGAATCAAAAGTAGAGTGTCCTTTGTTTCTAATGAATTTCTATGTCCTCATGTATCAGCCCTTGCTATCTTATCTCTGATTTTCTTTGGGAAACTTGAATCAAGTAATGGCTATGAAGCGAGGTAAGGCTGTTTGTCCCTCACACTAAATAATACCACACTGTTGCACATTCAGGTTGGCTTATTATTTATTAACCCCTTCCTCCCCCTTGCCTGTTACTTTTTAGATCTCAAGGCTGCTACTAGTTCTATATCTACAGCTTTCTTCCCTTCATGAAACTCGCTGCTCTTAATTTGTTGTCCCCTCTGGAAAATATGTGTATGTGTGTTTTTTCTAGGAAGCAATATACTACTCTGAATAAGAAGGCAGCTACCCTCTTTGTCTGTTGAACTTCATATATTGTATAATAAGTCATGTCATATAGGGGGTGGCTCTCTAAGAGAGTAAAATGCATGAGCTTGGAGATATCTACTCATATTGCATATTATATTAATGTGAATATTAATAAAAATAGCAAATAATTATTGTGCATTTTATAACATTCAAGGCTATCATGATGAGCACTTTGTGGCCACTATCTGATTTAATCCTTGCATCAACCCAATTTGCTAGACAGAATTAGTATTATTTAAAGAAGAGGAAACAGAAGTTTAGAAAGATTGTATAACTTTCCCAAGGACACAAAATCAAAAGTTGCAAAGCCAAGACCTGAAACCAGGTATCTTTGGCTCCAATATCATTCACTCATCCACTATGTCAGACAGCTAGAAGACCATTTGAGAAGTCAATATCAAGCAGAAGCTCGTTAGAAATTCAGAACCTCAGGCCCTACTCCAGACCTACTGTATTTTCACAGGAGCTTGAGATGATCTGTATAGCCCTGATGTTAGAGAATCCCTGATCCAACCATTCCCTAGACTTCAAGCTTTGAGGCCCCTTTACTGTCCAAAATACATTGAACAATGGAAAAATAACCATTAGGACACTACTCTATCTTAAACTAGTGCCCACCTAGGGGTTTCAATGTAGTAGGAATTAGAAGACTACACACTGGATGAAAGGAGCATCCTTTCAGACCATCTTCATACAACACTGTGACCAGCCCCAAGCCTTTGCGATTACATCTTCAGCATCTCCAGTCACACTCCCTTTAACAGCCACAAACCTTTAGGTACAAACTTGTCTTCAGGAGGTCTCACCACATCTGTGCAGTTTGTCTTTAGCATTTGGTACCTTCCCATATCCCCTCCTTTTCACACAAGCCCCACCCTCAATATACCCCAGCTTGAGCTCTTAGAGACCAGGCTTGCCAGAAGAGATACAGGATGCCCAGTGATATTGAAATTCAGATAAAAAGCAACAACAACAAAAAAATTTAGTATGCATATACTCCCATGCAATATTGGGGACATACTTATATAAAAATTTTATTCATTGTTTATTTGAAATTCAAATTAACTGGGCATCTATATTTTTATTTGCTAAAACTGTGAAGGGACAGTTTATGGGGAACAAGATAATCACAAGATTTCAAGGTATCATCTAAAATGGAAAAAGATAGACCTATTTTGGAGAGTGATTATGCACTACCTTACCTAAATGATCAACCTTAAGATCACAGATAGTGGGATGTCCTGACCCATAAGCTTCATTTGCTTGGGCCAACGGCATAAGTGTGGACCTGATGCATACAACATCCAAGCAGAAGCTTTAAAAGTGACTACAAAGGTCAGCCAGCTCTTGCAATGTTTTTTACATTATTCCACCATGAGAACATATCCAAGGTGAGGATTGCTCCTTCAACCAGGGACCCAGGATGAGAAAACACATGAACAGACCCACAGTTGACCTTGAGCTTGGAGCAGAGCTGCAGCCCACCTGCAGCCCTCATATGTTGTGAATGAGCAAGAAATGCTTTACATTGGAGGCCACTGACAGTCACAGAAGGATGATCACAGTACATACCTACCTTGTAGGCTGTTATGCAGATCAGATGATGTAACACCTGAAAGGCATACAGCATAGCATCTGACATATAGTGATTGCTCAGAAACTGTGAGTTGTTATGACCCAAGCATTGATCTACCATCCCTCTCAGCCAAGGTCTGCTTCTCTAGGTTCATCCACTCCTATACCAAGCACACTGAGCTTGTGTTTCTCTTAAATCCCACTGTCCTTTTCTGTGGCCTCATATCTGTTGAACCAACCCCCCTGAATTCTCCCAGGCATGTTTGCCTAAGTCTGAGCCCCAGTGATAGAAAGGATTTAAATTCCTTCCACCAGCCCATGTAAGTCCGTGGATATAGTCAGACCCTACTTGGATGATGTATGTGAGGGGCTATTGGGTTTCTAGGTCACCAATATGCACACACACACACACATCTCAGCTCACCCCAGCCATGACCTCTACTAACCTAGCATGGTTTCCACATAGTATCTTATAAATTAATTTTTACAGAAAATTGCTATGGAATATTAATGAGTTCAAATGGACTAAGACCATGCAATTGAAGGAAATCTCCAGACCAAACCTGAAAATTAAGCATCTGATTCCTCCTCCACGAGTCTCCAGGCCTAGCTCCAAGGCTAGCTGGCTGAGTTGGCCCTGGATCAGCCTTTTCACATTTCTGGGCTTCAGTCTGTATCATCTGATCAATAGGTCAGATCGGGGTCAGCAAACTACAGCCCGTGGGCCAAATCTGGCTTGTCACTTGTTTTTGTAAGTGAAGTTTTATGGAACACGGCCACACTCGCTTGTTTATGTATTGTCCATGGCTGCTTTCTTCTATTAACAGCAGAGCTGCGCATTTGTGACAAAGACTGACTGGACTGCAAAGCCTAAAATATTTGCCATCTGGACTTGAAAGAAAACTTCTGTTTACCCTTGGGTTGGGGGATCAATAAAGTCTCTTCAAACTTAATACTCTGATTCTCTCTTTCTTCTGTCCTTTCCAACTCCATTAAAACTCAAAGATATTTACGAGAAGATGTCTGAATAGACCCCCATCTACCCAATATTTTAAATGGTTGATGTTGTAGCCATTCCACCAAAAATATGGCTCATCCGGCTACGCCAGGGAGCTGAGCTAGAGGGGAAGATTTTCTTTCAGAAGTGAGAGAAGTCTAAGAGTGTTGCAGCTACTTTAGCTTTTCAAGGAGACTTTGTGTGCTGTGGGTGTGCAGTGTGTGTGTGTGCTGTGTGTTTGTGCTGTGTGTTTGTGGTGTGTGTGTAAGCTCTATGTATCCAATTCCTTTCACATTAATAGAAGGCACACGGTTCCTTCAAGAGGGAAGATATCTTTCAGAAACAGCATAATTTGCTCTAGTGGATAACAAATAGTGGGAAGTTTTCTCAGCGAGCAACCATCTGGTTTCAAATTCCTTTTTCAAGCCAAAGGAAATGATGATGATCTCTCAGCCATCTCTGTTTTTTGACACGGACCTGAACTCAGCATTCTAAACAGGACTATGCAGAATGGGATTACATTTCATCCCCTCACCCATCCGTCTTCCCCTTTCCTGCTCATTTGCTGGGGCTGCAAAAGTAGTAGGGGCTCCGGAAGAGACGTGGTTTTCCAAACCACACGAGTCATTATGAATGGCCTTGTGTCCAGGTAAAGGTTAAGGAGGTCTTTTGTTGTTCTACTTTAACTTGTCCCTGCCACTACAGCCTAATCATTCCACATAATAACAGGCCTGATTCACAGGCCCGAGTCAAAGTCGCAAGTCAATAAATCCATTCCTTCCTCCCTTTCAGGCAAAGTGTTGAATAGTACTGAGTGTGCAGTGTCACCAGATCTCATAGTCCATCACATCAAGGTCGTCTGGTATACAGCACATTAAAAAAAACAACTTTCTTTTCAGTGCCTTGCACATCCAAGAGAAGCATTGCTGACCTGCACACAAGGGTGGAGGAGGAGGGGTTGAAAGGCAAAAATCGATCACCCTGGTTCATAGAATCCCAGAGCCATTGAAATCGAGAACCACAGGCCCTAGACATCAGCTACCTATGCTGTCCTTCTCTTTTTATAAGTAAGGAAACTGAGGCCAGGAGAGGGGGAGGGATTTATCCAAGCTGATGTGGCCAGTGCCTTCTAGGGCTCAGCCTGGAACACAGGCCTCCTGACTCACAGTCTAATGCTCATTGTCTGGGGAAGATGGGGATGAAAAGAGAGAATGAGAAATCTCCCAGTTAAAAAAAACACATTATCTGATTCCAGCCCCTCCCTCTCTACTCAGATAACGCCCACCTGTAGATAAATTGTGGGAAGTCACATTCTGACTTTGCATCTAGCAAAAAAATATTTAAACATCTAAAAGCCTCGGTTTCTCACCTGTAAAGTGGAGATAGTAACAGTGTCTACTTCAAAGAGTTGTTGTCAGGCTAAAGCGTGTAGGATGGTACCTGACTCATGGTGACAGCTCAGTAAATTCCAGCTCTTATTGTCATCATCGTTGTCACAGGACAACGGCAGCTACTATGTGCTACCCACAGATGGCTTCCTGGTCAGGCTCTTGGCTGCTCCCAATGAGACAAAGTACGGTTCACCAAATTATCTTTCCACCTCTGGTGTGAGAATAAAACCTGCTGATAGAGGCTCCTTGGAAGTGCACAACCCTGAGTTACAGTCTGTTTACTTTGCCAAGGGACTTCCAGCTTCTCTAGGTTCATAAATTCCTTGAGGTGGACAGGGGAAGGACTATAAATTAACTTGAATAATAGGACTACATTTGTGTACCTTCCAAAGGTTTAAATCCCTTTGAAAGGAAAAATAAAAGTCACTCTTCTCATCTGCTGTCTCTATTTTTTCCTTAATTAGCAGTTGGATTAGATACCCTTGGAGGTGAAAAATTAAAAGCACCAAGGAGAGACCTGAGCCAAATGTCGAGCATTTCTGCTTAGGGACCTTGAGTCCATCTTTCCACCCTATCTATGAGCTGGACATAATAGTATGGACCCGATGCCCCGGAACATGCCAAATGCCTGTTTCTGTTTGGCAAGGCCTGGGAATCTCTGGCATAAACACCACCTATTGTTGTAAAGACTACATTCACCAAAAGGCATGTACATAAGGTGTAGAGAATAGGGTTTCCTTTGAGAAATTAATAAAGTGTTTAAAATCTGCCTAGCACAGTACTGGGCCCATAGTAGGCATTCTTTACAAACTTCCCATTTCTTCATAAACCTCTTCCTGTCCATTCTTTACAATTCTGAAAGCCCACCCTAGAGAAGGATGCTTTCAATCAAGGCACAGGACAACCACTGGGAGTCAGATGTGTAGCACAAAGGAGTCCAAAGGTCTGGCTTCTGAGCATCGACCTTGAGCCGGTCTAAACTGAAAAAGATATTTATTCTCATGACATTCTGAGATACCGCAAGAATGGATGGGATAATGCCCATAAATACAGTCTAATGTCAAATAGCAAAACTCTCTTTGTTTGTCTAGGCTGGAAATTACTGCAGAAGAGTTATATTGGTACCATTTTTTAAAAACAGTAACATACTGACTCCATAACTAAGCAGAGGTCTTTAGTCCCGTCCCCTCCCTATGTCCATTCTCTTTTATTCTCCTTCCCTTTTAATGTTTCAAGTTGATCTTAAACTCAAAAACATATTATAAAATAAACATGACTAGCATGTACGGGTGACTTTACCTTAAGTTGTAAACATTTTAAATTAACCTACAACTACAAAAATTCAAAGAAAATCCAAATTCCCATCCAACAGTCCTATTAAATAATCCGATAGATTTTTACACAAATCTGAATATCTCAGACGCACGTGTGATATACAGAATGTCTTATGAGGTTAACGGAAGACATGGGAAGGGGAAAGTAAAATGTACATCTTTGAGTACTGGTCAGAGCATTACTTGGAGAAGATATTATATTTTTCAACTAATAGAATCAGCCTCTGCACTGATATTTCCTCCAAATAAATTGGTCAGGATGAAAAAGTAACTTATATTAGCAAGTATGACACTCAAACCACCTCAAAAATAAATGAGTTATCCTGGAATCTGAGAGCTCAAGAGGACCTGCCCCCTCCCCCCACCCCCATCACCACCCAAAGGCTCATTTCCAAACCACCTTAGAAAGAGTAGCCAAGAAAAGAGTGCCCACTTGGTAATACCAAGACAAGAAATCCTCTGCATTGTGATGCCTAGTAAACCTTTTAAATAAGAAGCTTCACTTTTTCTTGATCTGGCTGGCAACCTTCATCTGCACAAGCACTTGTCCCAGTGTTTCGTTTCATGTTCTCTATTTGGGCAGCATTGAAATAGGTCCCAATGTGGAGGGGGAGAGGGGATTGCCATGTAGCTAGCACATTCCTATACCCAAGTTCTAAAGAGGGAAGAACTTACCTTTCCAAAGAAAATGGTTTTAAAATATACACTGGGTGGCCAGATTATTATGATCTCTGAACACATAATAATCTGGCCACTCAGTGTATATACAAGTACAGAAATCAAGGCAGTAACTATTAATGGAGTGCTTGCTTTATTCAGGCACTACATTGAGCAGTTCACATGCAACTGCCATTCGAGAAACAGAATAGATTAATGGCTAACAGACTAGCCTCAGTTGCTAGACTTCTCCAACTCTACCTCTTACTAGCTTGGTTACTTTGTTCAAGTTTATTAAACTCTTTGTGACTCAGTTTCCTCATCTGTAAAATGAACGTAATATTAATGCTTACCTCATAAAATCATTATGGAAATTCAATGAGTTAATACAAGTACTTATAACAATGCAAGGCTCAGATTATTAAGCACTCAGTAAATGTATGGGACTATTGATCCTTACATCATCCGTATGATGAGGGTATAGATAAAGGACTGAGCTTTAAGAGTTTAAAAAACCTGCCAGATCTAGTGTTATCAATACCCAAGCAGCTGCTGGCTCCTGCACTACAGCATTCCCTTGGGTTTCCATCCCTTTCTGACCTGTCCTATTATTGGTTAACAACAGCCTCAAAACTCAGGTCAGATGCCCAATGCAAAGAAACCTCTCTGGCTCCTCTGCCTCCCCCACCACTGAGCCAAGGGCCTCTGTCTTGGCAATCCCATACTATCTCTTACAGTCCATTGAAGCTGCCTTTCAGAGTCTGCTCCCTCCACTGTCATATAGGCTCCTTGGTACCAACAGCTCCCAGCATAATGCCTGGCACATAGTAGGCACTTAGTACATCATGTTGAATGCAGAAGGAATGAGGCAAGAAAATGACAACACTGGATTTCAGCTCAGACCTATTAGTCCTCTCACCCTAAGTTCTTTCCTACATGGTTTCTGCTCTTAACGTTTTCTGCAGCCATATGTGCAAAATGTTGGCAAAGGATCTCAGTGCATAAGTGCTGAAAGGGTTCAGAGGAACATGCCCAAGGTGGTCAGAGCAGTCAGGAGACACTTCATAGATGACTCAAGCTCATCTCTGAAAGGTGCGGAATTAGCACAAGCAAAAGTGGAAGGAAAAGCCTCCACGTAGAAAGGTGGGAGAACATGGCAACATGAGAAAAGACTGTGTAAGGCTTTGGATCTTAGACCAAGGGTGAGAGAAACCACTGATCCCATTAGGTTCTTTAGAATGGAAGACTGGTCCATGAGATAGGATCAGACAGCCCTGGACTGAACTCCAATTCCAACAACTGAATAACTTAGCTCAATGGCATCAGACAATCTACCCCCTCAGATAGAGGCATCTATCAAATAGGTATATTCTATCTCTTGCAAGGTTATTGAGAGGATTCAGAGTAACATAAAGTGCTGACCCACAGTAGGTATTCAATAAATGTTAGGTGCCATTCTTAGCCTTACACTGCAACCACACCCAGACTCTCTGAGAATTACTAGATAATCCATGTGATAGTCACATTCTCTTTATGAATCCATACCCCCTTTCATATTTCCGTGAACTCTGTTCTAACTAAACCATTGATAGCTGATGTTGTACTTTCCCCAACAAGTTCCGGTAATCACCACGCTGGAGGGTTCTCTGATGGAAGGATGGTCCCTGGGTAAAATGGAAAAGGTGAGCTCCCCCATTCACCCACCCCACTCCCATCCCCAGACCACAAACACTTTCCAAAGCAGCAGTCAAAAGATGTTTGAGAAAAATCAATACTGAGTCCTCCGTCACTGTTGCACAAGGTGGCTCTGTGTGCATGTATTTTGCACCATTTTGCCGGCAAACAAAATGGAGTGGTGTAGTTAATTGAAAAACAGCTCTGCCCTGCCTGCCATAATTGACATTAAGTACTGTTTGGGGTAGGAAATCAGCCATTTCCAATTGATATTAAACGGGAAATCATTTAACATCAATGGATATAAACCAGGCGCAATTGTGCTGAATTAGGGAGAAATGCTTTGGCTCGTGTTAAAAAATGTTTCTGTGAAGTGGGATTTTTCAGAGTAAGTGAATATTAAGTCAGCTTAATACCTGTATTAGGAAAAAGAAGAAACCACTTCTCTGGCTCCCCTGGGGCTTGGGAGAAAGCTGCCAAACGCTCTTTTGGAAGAAGCCCCATTCTAAGGTGGTCTTGTCTTTGAAAAACAAAGTAGAAAGAGGGGATAATCTGGGAGAGCAGATGAAAGGAGGAAGAGTCTCCTGTGGGTTTACCCAACACTGTCCACTGTTGGGGGAGAAGCTGGAGCACCGTGAAGAGAAATGGCTAGGGAATCTCTGGGCCTCCCTCTGAGAAAGAGTCGTGCCTCTAATGTAAGGGAAAGAAATAAAAGCACAGATATGAAAAGGAAAGAGATGCCATCATGTGGTCCCTCTCTTCCTAGTTCCCTTTTCCACCATGAATGGGCACGTTTGGGCAGTCCATGGCTTCTGCCCAGCCTGTGACATCATGGCGCTGATTTTCCTCATCAAAGTGTTGCAAACCCTTATTCATGTTATGCCTGATGTCTTATCAACTGGGGCTCAGGAATCTCTCCATCATTGTCCAAAGAGGATGAACACCAAATCTGACTTGTGGTCCTCAGCTCCCCGAAAGAACAAGGAAAAGAGAGGAAATAGGAAGATTAGAAAGGGGATGATTGCAAAGAGAAGACAAGGGCCTGGTGGGTAGGGGAGAGGAAAATGGACTGTGCGGGGGGGGGGGGGGGAGGCAGAGGAGGGGAAGAGGCGAGATGTGAAGTGAGCACCTCAAGGGTACTCAGAGAGACCATTGTTCCGTGTTACATGGGAGGAAACCGAGGCCAGAAGAGGTTCTGTGACATGTCCCAGCGGCACAACTACTTGGCACCAGGTCCTGGTCTAGACCTCTCCCGGTTCCCTGTCCACTTTCAGTACCACATAGCATCTCAAGAAGAGAGGAGAAAAAAACAGTAAAGAAGGGATGGAATAAAAAAAAGTCTTTGAAGTACAAGGGTAATGGGTTGGCCTAGAATTTCTATTTTAGGAATAAATTTAAGAATAATACTCATTTCTGAGTGGACACCAGTGCATGTGGTTGGCAATATCCAGGACACAGTTTGTCAGCCCTGACAGCTTTCTGTCTGGAATGGTGGCAGCTACAGGCATGGCCTCTGAGGGCCTTCATCTCCCTGCCCATGAGATTCCCTCGGCCAGACCTTCACATCTGTGGCACTTGTGTGACTCAAACAAGCAGCTAGGTTTCATCCCAATGAGAAGTCTCAATACAGGGGTTCTAAGGCAGTCCCTGAGATCTTGTCCTTCTGAGCGGGTTTTGTATAGAAATAAAATTTGTTCCTTCGCAGATAAAGAAGCTAAATGAGTGTTTATAAAAAGTATGTATAACATCTCCTCCAACAGGAGGCAGCCCGGTCGATGAGTGGAGAGAAAGGAAGGTAAAATTCTCAGAGTGAAAAATGGGGAAACCTTCCTCATGGCTGCCTCTTATTGTAAGGCTCTTTCCCGGTGCTGTGCCCTAAGGATAAAGCAACAGATGAAGGTGAGCTGGTGGAAAAGCCTGCCATTCTCCTTCCTCTCACAGGAGATGGAGGAACGGACAGGGTACTGCTGCTCCGGCCTCAGGGCACAATCAGCAATGTCTGTGCCAGGGAGAACCTCCAGAGGAAGCACAGCCCTACCAATGTCTTGATTTCAGACTTTGTGCCTCTGAAACTATAGAAGAATAAGTTTCTGTTGCTTTAATAATAATTTGATCAGTTTATGATAATTTGTTATAGCAGCTACAGGCATTTAATAACAATTTATGTAAACCTCAGGTTCCTCATTGGTAAAATGGACACAATGATACATACCCTACAAGGCTGTAGATATAAGCAAATCAAACAGGTATCCAAGAAATTGCAATAGTCATGCCTATTTAAGATGGAAATGTTCAGATCAATAGGGTAGTTTGTGTCAGTCATTTGGTAGTTGGGTCTGTACTTCACTTTTCAATCGCCTGAAAATAAGACATGTTCCAGGCATACGATGACTCTTCTTCCACTTCTGACTCAGATGCCCCAGTGTCATTTACACACTGCCATAATATTGTCAGGGAAGCCAGAGACATGCCTCAGCTGTCTTAATGGAAAGTTCAGGTTCTCTCTCTCGGTATCCCCAGAACCCACCCTAGCATCTGCAATATAGTAGATACTCAGTTAATTTTTGGTGAGTAAATGAGCCTGGGTCATTACAGGTCAGACAAATTCACTCACTAAGTAGAACATAGGACAAAGGCTTCTGAATGAAGGAATGATAAACACTTACTATTTACCCATATGAGTAGCACACCACATCATTAAACCATCAAACTAATGATGATGATGACAGTGTTTAGACTATTCTTTCCTAGCATAACAAGGACCCCTGCCAGCATCAAGATGGCCCTAATGTGATCAAGTGAGAGTAATTCTCCTTACATATACCTGCCTTGCCTATTGCTCTTAAATTTAGCAAGAGACATTCCTTAAGTCAGTGGTCAGCAAACTCATTAGTCAACAGAGCCAAATATCAACAGTACAACGATTGAAATTTCTTTTGAGAGCCAAATTTTTTAAACTTAAACTTCTTCTAATGCCACTTCTTCAAAATAGACTCGCCCAGGCCATGGTATTTTGTGGAAGAGCCACACTCAAGGGGCCAAAGAGCCGCATGTGGCTCGTAAGCCGCGGTTTGCCGACCACTGCCTTAAGTGATTCCTGAATGAGTTTGCATCACACACACTCAAAATATTAGCAGGTTTTGTTTATCTGTTTGCTTTTAACTTGGAATTAAAGCATAATGGGAGTTGATCTGCTAAAATCAAAGAGGTTAATTTCATTCTGAGAGTGATGCTATTCAAGGGATTAATGTAAGTTAAGCTAAAAGTTAGTTCTATGACTCATGTCCATTTTCACAATTTCTCCTAGCATGATCTCCATCTCTAGGCAATAAGTGAGCTATCTTGAGAGTTGCCTGTATGTGGAGGTAGGTTAATTTCCTTTGATAGTATTTTCAGTGGGCTTAAATTTGTTGAAGTGATAACGTTGGTAATTATAACTACTAGTGTAACATTCATAAATGTATTTTAAACATGTGAGAGATATTTTATAACCATGTAAATATGGATCACTCTGACCATAGCCAACATAACAGGAACAAAACTTTCCGTGAATGTCTGTTTGCAAGAAGAGAGGTTGTTTTCTTGCTTTTTAATTTTAGGGTGAGTAATAGCTTTCAGCTGATTTGAAGTTGGATCAGCATGCATAAGCCCAGACAAGGAGATGGGGAGGCTTAATTTAAGATTCTGGAAAATCTCAAGCTATATTTTAGGGGTTGCTGTCTTAAAGACCCAGAATCATAGATTTTTAGTTTTTTTTTTTCATTAAAAGATAGATGGGAAAGGTAGAGGAACCCACAAGACACCCTAAAACACATTAGTTGGATATAATGCTCATTATATATATTTGCTCAAGGGAGCCCTAACTCACTTTTCAGGGTCATATATTCACTTACTCATTCATACAGGTTTACTAAGAGTCAGCGATGGGCCAGGTCCTCTCCTAAGCACAGAAGACACTTAAATGAATAAAGCCCCTTTTGAGCTTACATTCTAATAGAGAAGATGAATCATAAACAAAATTAACCCATGAACTAATAGAAAATTATCAGAAAAGTGTAAGTGCTGTGATAATAATAAAACAGGGTGATGTCATGGTTAGTTGTTGGGTGGTCTAGGAAGGCCTCTCTGAGGGGCAGACATTTAACCTGATCTCTTACCATCTCCACTTTTCTCTAAATACATATAAATCTGAATGGACAAAAGAGCAGGAACACATGGCAAAGAAAGCTTGAGATCCAGCATCTGAGTGAGACATTCCTACAACTTCATTTGAGAAATCATCATGATAGGCAAGAGGGCCATGTTCACAATACTCAGTTAATACGCCACAGAGAGCAGACCTCTGCCCCTCACATCCACCGAGGACTGCTTGTGGCCAGAGATTCATCTCTTTCTTGTGCCTTCATGAAAGTCATTCATGCTAAACCATATATTATTAAATCCAAAATGCCATCAATTTGTGAGGTGCAAACCAATGCTAGAGATGCTAAAATGGTAGAACATGAATGTCTTAAAATCTATGACACAGAGTCATTCTAACCCTGTTCTTTTTCTTCAGACTAAGGTTATATTAATTTCCTACTGGAAATCTGATTACACTCCCCAGATTTACTTAACTGAGTGGGTTTCATTCCCCCACTTCCTGCCACACCTTTAGAAAATCCTTTAAGCCACCATGACCACTGTCACAATGGCCACTGGGCAGTATTTCAGGGGAATGGGGACTTTCTCTTCCACACTCTCCAGTCTTAATTCTGAATTCCATTCTTAACACATGTCTCCCACCCTATTCCATCGTGTTCTTGACTCTCCCCCCGAAGCCTTCTGTTATCATCCTCACATCAATCTTTGGACTTCACAGAACCAGGTTTCTGAATCTGCTCCCCGACTCCCTGCAGCTGTACCTGGTATGCTGACTCAGATCATCAGTCTGCTCAGGGGATATGGTCCAGGCCCCTCCTTCCCTGGTTGCCACCCTTCTCAAGGAACTATCTCACCGGGCTTGCTCAGGACACACTGGGTTCTTTACTTGGATCACCCACCTCTATACTTCTCCTTTATCTATATATTGAAGCCCTTCTCTGTTGATAAAATACCAAGTTCTTTGTCCTGGATAAGCAAAACCCTTAGGTAAAAATCATTAAAACAATCTGTTGCCCGGTCAGCATTGCTCAGTAGTTGAGCATTGACCTATGAACCAAGAAGTCATGGTTCGATTCCCGGGCAGAGCACATGCCCAGATTGAGGGTTCAATCCCCAGTGTGGGGTGTGCAGGAGGCAGCCAATCAATGATTCTCTCTCATCATTGATGTTTCTATCTCTCTCTCCCTCTCCCTTCCTCTCTGAAAGCAGTAAAAAAAATATCATTCATTTTGGGCAACAAAGGATAAGAAATGCAAGATTTTAATTCAAACATTAGGAAATTTATTCTGACTAAGGGTAAAGAAGTGCAGATAGTGGCAGTATGAGACCAGAAGATCCTAACACAGAAACACCCCAGAATCCTATACAACCCAAAGCAAAAAAAGGTATGGAACTATCAAATAGTTATCAATAATTTGTCATTGTATATCTGGATGTATTTTGCTTTCACACTGACAGCAAAACCAAGGTACAGTGAGAGATTTTTGTGAATATTTCTAAATGAAGGTGAGTGAATGGGCTGAAACATCAAATTAAAGATCAACAAGCAGAGGACGCACCAAAGTCTTCCTCATTTGGTCTAAAAGCTGAGAGGAGCCTGGCAGCAAGAGGTGCAGACGTGGGACTTTGGCTGTGGTGCTATTTCAGGGGCTGAGGATGCTGAGCTCTGACTATACCTGGTGTGTGGGGGGGTGCTGAAGACATTGGATCCCCTGGGGAGATTCTCTGCACAATTTAGAAATAGTCACTCCAGTGACACCTAAGAAAAGTAGATGGACCTTCTCCACAACTGCTCATCTGAAGAAACCAAAAACTCTAAAGATAATCCAGTGAATTAGCAGTTCTGTTCTGAGAGACAACTTTGAATGACTGACTGTTGGATTTTTAATGAGACTTCATTAAAATGAATAAATAAATAGGGAAACTTGACACCTCAAATTCCTAATCCATCTATTCTCTTTATTTCTATAAAAGGCACATGGTACATTTAAAATAAAAAATTCTGATGATTTCCCTGTTTTATTTCAAGATAAGAAAGAAATAGAGGAGAGTCTCATTAAATAGGAATAACAGTGATGGGAACTGTGGCTGTGATTAGCTCTGCTCGGGTTGGAGTTGATATTGCTTCTCCCCTGCAGTATTTTTTAATTACACTCCTGATTTTCTATTTGGAGACATCATAGACCTGGTAAATTGTCACACAACCACAAGTCAAATATGTGTTAAATATGAGAAAATGCTGCCATTTTTATCTGATTTGTGGTTCATTCATACACTGTTATCTACTTTTAATTAAATAATATAAAATATGCATGGTCAGTAGTTTGACTTTTCATTTCCTTACCATGTCAGCAATTCAACCTGATTGTTCCCACCTACCCTAGAATTGCACATTGAGGATGTAACCCTTGCATGGTTCTGATCCAATATCTGGACAAAGTAAACCTCTGCAAAAAAATAGCCACTGTCCAACTATATCTTCAAGAAAACACACACACACACACACACACACACACACACACACACACACACAAACATGCCAAAAAATATGGTCCATCAAAAACAGAGTGTGCTTTTTAGTAAGGGAGCAGCAGGAGTCTTCATTGTCTGACTTTCTTCTGTTTCATTCCTTTCCCCAGTGTCATATCCGTTGTTGATTTATAGTCTACTAAGTTCATTAAAGATCCAGCGTGACTCCCATGGAATTGCCTAAGGCACTGGAAGAAAGAACTTGACTTGCAGGTTGCTATGGACTTGGACAGTTTACTACTTCATTAAGGCTGCTCTTCAACTGGACCGTTTGCATAATGCTGTGCCACAGAAGCCACCTGCTTCTTCCCCAGCCACCTACTGCCACCTTCTTCACATTCCTCCAAAGAACAAAGACAGATTGAAGACAGGGAAGCGGAAAATGAAACCAAAATACTTCCAATCCCCATTTTTGTTATTCTGACTCTTATTATCATTAAATCTATTCTATTGACTTCTTTGACAGGACACTGTTCTGCATAATTTTTTTTTTCCATTTAAAACTAAGTGAGATAAGAACTCCAACAAAAAAGCCTTGGAGACTGGGTAGGTGTAGATTTCTTGAAGAAATACACACTCAGTCTCATTCCTGAGGAAAGGAGCAGAGTCTTCCAGAATACATTTTCCTAGGATATTCTTGAAATTATCTCAAAGATAGAGGTTTTCAAGACGAGGCAGCTCTGTTTGCAACCAAATGAAAATAAAAGAAATTAGTTAAGTGATAATAACCAGAAGGTGATGCTAAAAGGAAAACCCTCTTGTAAATAAACTTGATTTATTTACAGTTAAATGTGTGATTATAAAAATATTTTCAGCCAAACCATAGAACTTCTGCTTAATAATAATAATACTTAGCACTTATACAAGCACTTTACATCCGCAAAGTGCTTTACAAACATTAAGTAATTAATCGTTAACAACACCCCAGTGAAGTAGGTAAGTATTATTCAAGTATTCTCTTGAATGTTCAAGCCAGGATTACAGGGAATCCAAAGTGGGTTGCTATGTGAGTGTGTGTGTGTGTGTGTGTGTGTGTGTGTGTGTGTGTGTGTGTGTGTCCTGTTCTACTTTACTAAATTCAGGACTTTGTAGTATCTTATAAATGGAAAGATGGCTCATCTGGGGAATGTTTGAAGCCTTTCCAAAACCGTGGCTTTGGAGTTTCCCTAATAGGACCAAAACAAACTCTGAGGTGGTTTCTCCAACTCTTGTATGGGTTGGAAGTAATTGGATAAGGAATGGTTTCTACACAGGAAGCCAACCACCCCGCTCCCTTCCCACATTCTTCACTTCTTGGTGTTTTGGTTTTCACCCTCATTTGATGATAAAGACCAAAATCTCACTTTTAAAAGGAGCGTGTTCATTAGTCAGAGGAGGAGTTGGGGGAGGGCAAGCACATAAAACACGGCCCGCCATGGAAGAGCCTGCAACCCCCAGGGAGAGATGAGACATGGGCTTGAAGAGCAATAGTTCTGGCTGCCTGGGGTAGGTGCCAGGGGAGTGAGTCAAAGTGCAGTAGAAACCAGGGAGATAACTGTCAGAGGCCAATGGAGGGCCTTGTTGGAGAAGGGGCATTTGAATTGCACCTAGAAAAGGGTCAAGGTAAACGTTCAAAATGCCCTGGGCCAACAATATTCCCTCCATCCTTTGGTTGAAGGCATGTGACCTCAGCAGATAAAGGCCACTGTTGAAGGACTGGTCTCTTTTCTAGGTCAGATAACAAGCTGCTAAAATTACCTTGGGTTTTTTCATTGGTTTCTTCATTTATTCATTAATGATAGCTAGTGGATACTGAGCATCTCCTCTGTGAAGAGCACTATGTTGAATTCTTTCATTTTACTTGGTCACTTAATCTTTACCACAATCCCCTCAGGAATGTTCAACTACTAGCCTCATTTAAATATCAGTAAAATGAGGCTTAAAGAGGTTAAGTAACTTGGTTAAATCACCCAGCTAGTAAGAGTTGGGATTAAAACCTAGACTCTTAGATTCCTGAGCCGCTCTCTAAACTGTACTCTATACTTCCTTCCATTCATTTGATTACTACCTGGGTAGATGCCTGGCCTAGAATTAGGTTCTGAGTAGAAGAAGTGAGCAAATAGACATGATTTTGGCATGGTAGGAAGACAGACATTTAAAAAAAAAACACCCTCACAAATAAATGTCATTTCAAATTGGAATCCGTATTGTGAAGGAAAACTTAGTGGTGTGAAATATACAGGAAACATAATTTACATCAGAAAATCAGAGAATTCCACCCGAAGTAAATGACGTATCCCCTGGCAAAGGGGTGGAAGAGCATTCTAGGCAAGGGTCCAACAGGTAGGCAGGCCCCAAGGTGGGAAGGAATTCAAGAAACTGACAGTAAACCAGCATGGGGAGTAGACAGTGGTCCAGGGGGACAGGAGCATAAGATGAGATCAAGGAGGAAAGCCGGGGCTAGGTCATTACACAGGGCCTTATGAGCCATATGCAGTTAAAATTAAGTTTAGCTGCATGTAACCGAAACACAAAATAACAGTGACATAAAGAAAAACACATTAAAGAAATCCAGAGATTAGAAGTCCAGGGTTAGAATCACAGCTCTACTACCTTCAGGACTAGGAAGCCTTCTATCTTTCTACACTGCCATCCAGCATGTGGCTTCCATGTGACTGTTCCCATCATGGTCCAAGAAGACTTGTGGACCATCACATTTGGACCAAGCGATGGGAAGAAGGTATGAAGGGCAGCCAAAGGGAAACTTCCTTAGAGAATCCCGAACTCCCAAGCAACATTTCTATTTATAAATATGTGGCAGACTGTTACATAGCCACACCTGTTTGCAAGGGAGGGAAGGAGGGAAATGCAGTCTGTAACCAGGAAGATTCTGTTACTGGGGGTGGAGATAAGAGGGGATGAGCATGGATATCAGCAAGGCCACTAGTAGTCTCAGCCATACTATGAAGAAGAGTTTTGATTTAATTGTCACTAGGATACAAAGCCCATCATATGTTTTAAGAAGGTAAGCAGCATTATCTAGTTGGCATGTTTAGAAACTTTGGCTGTTTCATGAATGGGTACGAGTGAAAATAGAGTCCTCAGCTAGAAGCTATCACGGTGGTCCAGGAAAGAGATGCTATGGCTTTGATAAAGATAAAATCATTAGACATAGGAAAAGCTAGTGGAATCAAGATATATATCAGAGATGAAAAGAATAGAAATGTTTATATATTTTATATGGGGGTGGGCTGTGGGAGTTTTCCAGGAAAATGCCTAAAGCGGTGGCAGATACAACCATATGGCTGAAGGTGCCACTTACAGAGATGGAAAATACTACAGAAAATGAATATTTGAGTGTGTATGTGTGGGGAGATATTTCAGTTCTGGACGTCTTAAATTTAAAATGCAAGTGAGTTATGCAGGTGAAGATTTAAAGTAGACAGTTGAACATACAGGCCTAGGATCAGAATAGAAGTTGCAGCTAGAGATAAATAATTGGGAGCCATTGCATATAATTGGTGTTTAAATCACTGGGAGTAAAATAAATTCTCTTTGTGATACACTAAAATATAAGAAGAAACAGATACTGTAATCTTGGAGGAGACAACTGGGTAAGGAAAGAGGGGCAGCAAAGGAGGCCAAGAGGAGTGATCAGCAGCATAAAAAGAAACCAGTGGTATCATAAATACCAAGAAAAGAGAATATTTCAGAAGAAAAGAGAAGCCAACTTTGACAAATGCTACTAAGAAGAGATGAAGAAAAATGAGAGTAAAATAGTCAACATTAGGCGGAGCAACACGAAGGTCATTGGTGACCTAAGCAAGAACAGTTTGAAGTTGTGGGATAAAAAAGACATGTGTATATGTACTGAGGAACAACTGTGAGGTGAAAAGTGGAGGGGCAAGCATTTGTACAAACATTTTTTAAGTGACTTGGCTGTGAAGGAGAATAAGGTAGTAGTTGTGGAGGGAGGTACTAGGGTCAAGAGAAGATATTTTAAGAGTGGGAGCTACTAATTATTGTTAGAAAGTAAGTGGAAAGAGCCTTTTCAGCGTGGCTCAGTGGCTGAAAGTTGACCTATGAACTAGGAGGTCACAGTTCGATTCCCAGTTAGGGCATATGCCCAGGTTACGGGCTCAATCCCCAGTGTGAGGTGTGCAGGAGGCAGCCAATCAATGATTCTCTCTCATCATTGATGGTTCTATCTCTCTCCTTTCCTCTCTGAAATCAATAAAAAATATTTTTAAAAAAATAATTAAGTAAGGAGTAAAGATTAAAGGTGGAGCAGCAAGAAGGACTTACCAATGAAGATCATTGTCTGAGAATTTTTAAAAAGGGATTAGATTGAAAATATTTATGGCAGGCTCAGTCTTTGCCTGAGGGGAGTACATATTTTTCAATGCCACAGGTGGGAGTTGGAAGGAACAAAAGTGGAATCATATGTGTTTGTGATTCCACTCTTGTTCCTCATGTGGTTATGGTGGAGATAAAATAAGAGTTTTCTCCAATGCCTTCAATTTTCTCTGTGGAAATGCAATTACACTACAATGAGAAATCGCTCCCATTTACCAGATTGGCAGAGATAAGAAGAGGTAAACAGCATGCTGTGGTGGTGAGCCAGAAGATACTAGCTTTCTTATACACTATTGGGAAGAGGGTGAATTGGAGCAATCTCTATGAAAAGCAATCCAACAATATCTCTCAAAACTTAGAATAGCACACCTTTGACCCATCCATAATATTTCTAGGGACTTATCTTACAAATATACCAACAGATATACAAAATGATGTAGGTATAAACATATTCACTGTAGCATAATTTATAATAACAAAATATTAGAAATAACCTAACTAGCCATCAATAGCAGTCAGGTTACATAAATTAAACAACATCTACATAATGGCATACTATAATATTATAAAAATAATGAAAACATTCTCTATATAGAGCAAGTATATAGGCTTTGTGTTTGGGACAAGAACAGACTAACAGTTCAAATTGGAGAGGAAAGGGTTACAGGAAGATATTTAAACCATATTTAAAATTGAAAAGGGGGTCCTTAGACATGTAAAGAATGGAAATTCTGAGAGTATGAAGATTTCATTATCAAAATATATATTATTATTATTGGTCTTTGAGGAAAAAAGCTCCCAAAAGGGACTCCCATGAGATTAGCTATGGAATTATCACTATCTAATCCACAATTCTAAGACTCTTCTTTGACCCTAAAATTCTTGAACTTATGTTTCAATGGCTCTCAGTTACCCAGAGAATAACACTCAACTCTAAAAGTTATGGCACAAAAGCCTTCTACCTGTGCCCTAGTCTGCCCTATACAGGCTCAGCAACTTTGATTTCCTGCCTACATTCAGATGGATGTACTCATGGGGCCCAGAATAGTCATTATTATACTGACTTCCACACGTTTGTTCATGTCATTTGCTCACTTGGAAAAATCTTCTTCCCTTCTATTTAGAGTCAACATTTTGAAAGTCATGTCAAGCCCCACCTTCCCCTCCAGAGCCATCTGTCTAGCAACTTACAAAGCCCAAGAACTCAAAAAGCAGCCCAAGTTCCAAGAATGGTTCCCAGTTCTATTGGCCAACAGCCTGGGGAGCAAGCTCATTCATTCATTTCTATTGAAAGAGAAGCAAACACTGGACTCGGGTCTCCCCAGAGGGTTGTAGGCAAGAGGAATGCCTCCCCTTTTTCCAGGGGAGCAATTTCAGGCCCTTGAAGATCAGGTTTAAGTCATTTCCTGACCATACACCAGCACAGTTCCTCCACAGCTCCAGCCAGGTTCAGCTCCTCGGGAAGACTCAAATGTAGTTTCTGAATTAATAATTCCTTCCAGCTTTGATATCTTCATTTGAGAGTTCCAGAAGAACAGAGTGTTTTTAAAAGGAAATGGGAGACGGCATGCTCAAGGGGGGCATTATGGTGGAGAGAGAAGAGCTGTAACTCTCAAAAACGCATCTGGATGAATGAGACTGACTTCCTATGACTAATGTCCCCCAAACATTAAGCTAATGATTAAACTGAAAAAAAATGCAAATCCCCAAGATATCATATGCTGCTGGGCGGACTGATGGAAAAGAGCCTTGCAAACAGTCCCAACATTGTGTGGGGAGCTAGAGAGAAGACATAGATAAAAACAACAGAGATCCATATGGTCCTAGGCAATGGTCAACAACCAAAATGCAAAAGCAAAGAACAGAGAGCAGTATGTTTCTCGTACTCTCCTATTCTGGCATTTCTCTGGAAGTTCTAAAGTGATGGGAGAAGAAGAACAGAGCAATGTCTCGGGAAACAAATCTGTAGGCATTTCCCACAGAGCCCTGCTTAGCAAGCTATGTGACCAGTGGTGACCTCTGCCTTCACAAAGATTCTCCATCCCCAGAAATAATGAGTGGGTGCTAGGTTTGTGAGCCTTCTCCACAGCCACCTATGTTTCCCATTAATCCTCTACATATCCCCAAGAAATGGGACAGTCCCCCAAGTCAAGAGGAGCGTGGAGTTGGCAGGATGTCCTGGCAAGTCCAGAGTTTAGCAGAGACTCAACAGAGGATACCTTGGTGGCAACAGTGACTTTAAAAGGTCTACTTTTGGGGTGCAGGAGACATAGCTACCTTTTGGTCTCTGAGGGTCAGAAAATTCTAATTACTTGATTTTAGGTTTTGTGTGTTTTTTTTTCAAACTACCTCTAAGCATATTTGTAACTGCACAACAGAGAATCTAGATCTGGCATTTAAGTACCTTTGGAAGGCACAAGGAGCCTCAGTATCGTATGCCATATTTTGCATGTATGAAAAAAATTTATTTATTGTATTCAATTTTCAAAGTGATCTATTACTTAAACTTGGTTTCAAACTGCTGGTCTGCTTTTGTGTAGCCAATAAGTGATGGTCTTTGTTACAGAGAATATGATATTATGTTTTCCAAATGTGTGAAGAGCATGACAGTGGGACCCCATTGGTTGGAGTTGGAGTTCAGAAATACCCACTTTTCAGACTCTTTTACCGCTTTTCAGAGTAAAAGAGCCATGATATTCTTTTCCTCAGGGTATACAACTAGATCAGAACAAATGCCATAAGTAAGGGCTCTTTAACGAGGTCTTAGTTCTAAGTGAGATTTTTCCTAATGAATGAAATGCCCAGACTTACCCAGAAGCCATTCCCATTACTGTACAAACAATATCAAATGACATTTATAGGAGACACCACAGACCAATAATATCAGTCAATGTACACATATCCTTATGGCCTGTTGTATTTTATTAATACAGTCATACAATTTTACAGTTAGAAGACATCACAGACATTCCCTTCTCCTTGTGCAGAAGAGGAGATTGAGACCTAAGGTCACAGAGCAAGTCCTGCTCTGGAGGGCATCATTTTCTGAATCAGGCCCTGGGAAAGAGTTGTCAAGGGTCTGGAGCTATGGAGAAACTGGTCCTGCCTTCCTTGAGGACAATCTGGCCTTCTCTCAAGGATGGCATGGCTTTATGCCCTTCCCTCCACTGCCAGAAGGCTGCTGCCACGGGGCTACGTTAAGCAAGCTGTGCTGAGGGTGGCAATTTTTATCAACATGGTGTTTGTTTGTTTGTTTGTTTGTTTGTTTGTTTGTTTTTAAGAGTTTCAACGTTTTCTCTCCAAGTACTGCTTTTATGAGACAAGCTATGTATGTGCGGGCCAGCCAGTCACCCCCCATAATGAAGAGCAGTGATTCCTTGCACTGACTTTCACAGGTGGAAGTATGGTTAGCATGGTTGTTCTTGTTTTTCTTCACCATCTAGGGCTCTGGTAGGAACAGGGAGTGCTGGAACGTTACATAAAGGAAGGCTGTATTTACAGGGTAGCAGCCATCGCGGGTCTCAGTGGAGACCTGGAGCTGCTCTTACAATCAGATTGGTCTTTGATGCTGACATTTCTGAAGAGCGCAGGCCAGGGCCAGGTATTTGTAGAATGCCCCTTGATTCTGGTTGCCCGATATTTCCTCACAATTAGAGTCAGATCGTGCATTTGAGATGGGAATTCCTCAGGACATCCCATCAGGAGGCATGCACCATGTTTCCTGCTCTCATCTCAGACCCGAGCTGTGCAGGACTGGGGAATGCAGTCCTCAGAGACACCAGGCATACAGTAGCATACCAGGCTTCTAGCTCCAAATGAAGAAATCTGAGCCTCCTGATCGAAACCCCACCCCCAACTCCTCACTCAGGCAGTAGGATTTTCCATTCAATCAGAGGTTCTCAGAGGCGACCTGTAGCAGGAGCATTGCAGGCAGCCAAGAGCTGAGAGGGAGAGGACTGCACACTAGGTCCTGCAGTCACCTCCGCCCAGGCTTTGCATCCCGTGGGGTTTGCTGGGGTGGGGATGAAGGCAAGGGCCACTCTCTCCTGTCTTTCTGATTCAAGTCTGGGAAGTTGCCTGCAGCATAACCCTCACCACGGATGGACAGCCAACACCCATCTCCACCCATCTCGGTAACTTGTTACCAACCACAGGTCACCCAATCAGTCCAGGGCTGCTTCCAAACATCCATTCCCAATCCATTATTCATTTAGGCAGAGTCAGCCGAGGGGAAGAGGAGACGCAGTTGAAAGCCCAGGATCAAGCTAGCCCTAGGCAAAACCGGAGAGTCCAAACAGCTCGTTTTCAAAGACCCTTGCTCTTTCCACAGTTTCCCCTTTTCAGAAATAATTTTCTCTCTGGCACCTAAGGCCCCCAAGCACTTTGAGTAGACAAAGTATCTCACTCGAACTAAAACTTTGGGTGCTTTCTGTATATCCAGAGAATTATGCACAATTATTTAAAAGGAGGGCTCATTTTCTCCTGGTACATTTATCCAAAAATTAGGACTGGAGAAGGGTGGGATGTCCGGCAGTAATCGGGGAGCAATCCGGGGCCTTAGGAGCATCCTCCAAGTCCTCCCAAGGAGCCCATTGACTACCTACAGGAATGGAGGCTGCTCATGAAGACTTCAGTATGAAACCCTGCACTCAGAAATGCTGCTTTTTCTAGCCATCCCAAGGCCCTGAGCGTTCTCGTCAGGTGCAAGGAGAAATATTTGCAAAAGAGCGTGTTTGAAAGAGCATTGGATTAAGCAGAATCAACTCCACCACTCAATCTATTTAACATGTCGGTTACTTTATCTCACCAGGCCTCAGTTTTTTTCATTTTAAAAATGAGGGGTTCTGACTGGCCGATCACAAAATCGTTCAGCTCTGAATAGCTGAAATGTTATATTCTGGCCTGATTCATTCAAAGATAAGGGAATGAGAAATGGCAACAAATTTTAAAAGTTTATAACGTAATGGGTTTGTTATATGCTATTCTAAGTATTTAACCTGAATTAACTCCTTGGATCCTCAGAAAAACATCTAAAGTAATTACTCTTACTAGCCCCATTTACAGATGTGAAAACTGAGGTGCAATTGCTTAGCTGGGAAGTTGCAAAGCAAGAAATTGGACACAACGGTGTGACTGTTCCTGTTTCAAACCACAGTGCTATTCAACCTCTCAAAGAAGAAAAACAAATTGCCACCGTGGAATGATGTAGGTTGGGTGGGAAACAGGAGCCAAAAGAAAGAGAGCCAAGGATGCTGGCCAAGACAGGTGGTCTGGCTGCCCCAAGCTTTTGGGCTCGTGCACCACAACGAAGTGCATGGCAAGAGATCTAAGCAGAGAGTGGCCCAGCCCAGCCTGAGTATATGGAATTAGCTCCCTTGCTGATAGGTTAAGTCTCTGAAGGCCCATGGACATCTAGGGGCAGAACTGGCTGGTGAGGATTGTTGCAGACATGCTGTGTGGATTGGGCTGTCCTGCACCCGCCATGGACAGGTGTGGCAGACAGAGCTGTTCCCAGCCAGGCCTGTCCAGGCTCATGGTTGCATGGCCAGAAGTATGGGAGAACGCGAGGCTTTGAGGGTTGATCTGAATTTCTTTCCCTTGGAATGCCCCAGGTCTGACCACAAAGACACTCCGGTGTACATAAAGAATATCTAAGATAGAGACTTTGTCTTTCCTTTCTGGCTGGCTGAGGGCAAATAAGGAAGGGGTGTGTGATGTGGGTGTACATGGGACTGTGCAGGAGATAGAGGAAGAGACAGACAGAGATAGAGAAGCAAAGAGACAGTCAAGAAAGAGAAAGAGACAGAGATAGACACAGAGGTAGAGAGAAAGATATAGACAGAGAGAGGCAGAGAGAGAGAGAGAGGAAGAGAGAGAGAGAGAGAGAGAGAGAGAGAGAAAGAGAAAGAGAGAGAGAGCGCACACCAGAAATACAAGACAGACAGACAGAGACAGAATAGGGGAGGTTGGAAGAGGGGCAGACATACAGACTCTCAAATTGTCTAGAAGCTTGTTTAAAGCTTCTAGCATAAATAAATCTAGATTTTATGGTGGTGTTTGGGAGCCTCTATTGGTGTCTTAAAATCAGTGTTTTAGCTCCACCTAACTTTTGCAGGGTTTGTTGTTGTTGTTTTGTGTGTGTGTGTGTGTGTGTGTGTGTGTGTGTGTGTGTGTGTTGTGTGTTTTTTTTTAGTGTTTTTTTTTTTTTTAGTTACAGTCTGGCATGTAAGTGTCAGTTTGTTATGTGGGTGGGTAATGGTATGCTTTTAATTAAGGAGGCAGAGATGAAATTAAACCACATCAAGTGGCTAGTGTTTCTTTAATTTCAGATTGTGGGTCCCTTACCCTGAGCACAAGGAGTTGGGCTAGACAATGATTCCCCTTTAATGGTTATGGCTGAAAAACTCCATCTCGTGACCAGCTTCATAATTGATTAAACACAACTGTGGACTCCCATGATCAGGAAGTGCAATTTTGCTGGTGTCGCTTCAAGTCTAAAATACCTCCAGGGTAATTACAGGCTCAGAGGCAACGCAGAAGGCTTTGAAGTAGGGAAAGAAAAGATTAGGGCGGCCAGAGGATCTGTGCCTGTTCATTTGTCCTTCATGGCAAAACCTTGAAAGCCTTTGGGGAAAGATGCCTCTGTCTGCAAAGACTCCGGGTTCGGGACATCCCTGTCTGGCTGCAAAGTGAAGGATGGCCATGTCCCAGGTCATGGCAAGCTTCAGAGGTCACCACACATCCCCCAGGAAAGGCTGTTGGCTCCTAACGCCAGATTCACGCAGCTCTGATTCTTGTTGCCTCGGGTCTGTTTGTCCGACTGGCCGCAACTTGAGCCATCCACTCGAAGCAGGAAGAAGTGCACTCTGTCTGACCAGCTAAATTATTTACCTTGATAGCAATTATCCAACACTACAAGCCACACTCCAAAGGCCTCTTTACAGTTCACGCAGAGAGGATACAAACCTTTTTCAGAAATGAAGAGACTGAAGGGCTCTTTTCAATTTTTTAATTAATAATAGGTTAGAAGTAAAAACCATTATTAGTGACAGTACATAATGGGAAAGCCAGGCCTGCATGGTTAAGAGGCCCATTGAAGGAAATGTTAATGAATTGAATTTGAAGTTCTTCATAGTCAACCTGGAGACAACTAATGGCTTCAAAGTGGAAAAGTGAAGAGTTATTAAATGTTGTATATTTATTGCACTAATAATCAGATTGCCAGAGGCTGGGAGAGATGCAAATATCAGCCCAAGTCCTGTTTAACCATTAGCTGTGGAAATGCAAGAGATTCACTGGGGGGAAGTTACTGTATGCAAACATTTGCCAATGCCACTGTGATGAATAGCACACAGATTAGGGCCATAACTACTCCAATCCCAGGAAAGCCCATTTCAGCAGAGGATAGAATCATAACTTAATTTTTTTTACTGGCACTTGGAGAGAGACAAGGACAATATTTCTGGCAGCTGCCATTTTACATAATCTGGTGTTTTGTATTAAAAACACAAACAAAAGAACCACCCACCCTTCCAGTTGCCCAGGTTTGGGGCTCTCCCAGGAGGAGCTAAAACCCCTCAGGTCCTGGCACATGCTCTTCCTAAAGCAGAGGCCCCTCTGAGACAAAACTGCAAAGACCCTCTGGCACCTCTATGATCATTTCTCCCAAAGAATGATTCACGTTCCTGAAGCAAACCTCGGAGTAGAGAGACAGATTCTGAAGACAGAGCTGGAATTCTGGACCTGGTGTTCGGGATTTGCCACTTCCTAGCTGAGTGAGCCTCGGAGAGTCATTTCAATCTCTGAATCCTCATCAGCAAAATGGGAACAGTTATACCTACCATGCAGGTTTGGGTCAAGGATCGGTGACAAATTGTGCCAAGTGCCTAACAAAGTGGCTCTGATATAGCAAGCTATTGTTTCAGAAGCTTCCCTAGAATCAGTCCCTTACGTGAGGATTAACATGTGTTTATGATTTGCTGAGAGAATGTGCCCAGGGCAAATTGGGATGGGAATGGGAGAAGCAGGATAAGAAAGGGGAGATGGCCAGAAAAGGACTTGCTTTCAGTGAGGTCCCATGGGAAGTAGCTTCACCCCAACTCCCAGGGGAACTCTAGACTGTAAGTTATGCCTCAGAGTCACTCAAAGGCAAGACACTGGGCATGCATATTCCTGGGCCTGTGAGTCATTGGTCAGGGCCTCCCTGAGAAGATCTGAGTTCCCAGGTACTGTTCAGTTCTCCAGCCGTGTGGGCACAGCAGGCTCTGGCCATGAACTCTGAAGATAGGTCTCCAAAGGAGGCACTGTTGATAACTGTTGGAAGCAGAGTGGCCAGGGGCACACAAAAAACGGTAACAAAGGATCCAAGGGCATTCAGGCAGAGTGCCTATATCATCCCCTAGAGGAGTGATCGGCAAACTTACTAGTCAACAGAGCCAAATATCAACAGTACAACGATTGAAATTTCTTTTGAGAGCCAAATTTTTTAAACTTAAACTTCTTCTAACGCTACTTCTTCAAAATAGACTCGCCCAGGCCGTGGTATTTTGTGGAAGAGCCACACTCAAGGGGCCAAAGAGCTGCATGTGGCTCGTGAGCCGCAGTTTGCCAACCACTACCCTAGAGTGCTCAAGCCAGCATCGCACTCTCTCCCTGGAACCCCTTCCAAAATGTCACCTGTGCCATGGAGAACCCTGCATGACAATGAAGACCTGGGCAAGTATTTTCCTTAGAGCTGGTGATTCAGAGCTACCAACACTAAGAGCAGATCAAACTGTCCAACTGCAAGGAACCTTAGAGATCATTCCATTGAAACCCCTTGTTTTATGATAAGGAAATTTAGGCATGAAAGGTTAGCAAGTTACCATTTGCCTAATTTAATGATCTTTGCATTGTTCCATGTTAAAGCTATAAATATAAGATTTGCACATGTCTAAGAACAGCTTCCTTTTGCCCCCATAGGCCAGGGGTTAGTAAACTACAGCCTGCAGCCCAAATCCTGCTTGTTGCCTATTTTGGTAAGTTTTACTGGAACACAGCCATGTTGTTCATGTATGTGTTGTCCATGCTTTGTTCACACTACAATGGCAGGGCTGAGTCGTTATGACAGAAACTGTGTGGCCCACAAGGCCTGAAATATTTACTATCTGGACATTTGCAGAAAAAGTGTGCTGACCCCTGCTATAGGCCATTAGGAGGTAGGTATCACCAAATGAACCCGCCTTCTACCTGGGGGGTAAGACTGGTGATTCAACCAGCTGGCTGTCTAAATGCTTCGCTGAATAAGCCTGAGTCACCGAGGAAGGCATGGTGGTGGAACTGGCTGGAAGCTCTGCTGAGGAAGCTGGCACAACAGAAAAGGCCAGGCCTGCTTTTTCAAGGTCAGCCCATCCTGGGGCAGACAGGCCTCACACACCACATGGGCCACCAGGTTGGAGGGCCATCTTAGTCCACTGCAACTCATAAGTCAATGAGGAGACCCTCAAAGTTGCCTTCCAGCTCTGTCATTCAAATGCCAATGAGGGGACCTTCTGCCTCACTCCCTAGCATCACAGTGCTTCCCCCTCCGCCACTCTCTACGAAATGCTACATAAACAAAGGTGTACACATGTGCCCTGCTTCAGCACCACTAGAGTTACCCCTATTTCATTCACAAAATAATTGCAGGTATTTAGCAAAGGCAGTCCATGATTCTCACTGTCCTAACAAGATTACTTGGATTTGCTCTCTATCTGGTCAGACTTACTCTTGGACAAAGGAAGGTGTGTTTCACCAAACTCCATGCTCCAAAGAGTTCAAGGTGTACATTACTAGCATTCTACCTACAGAGAAGCAGTCCAAGGTGCTATATTGGAAAAGCTTCATAAATGCTATTACTTTTCTAGCAGATAATATGATTCTAAAGATTGATACATGATTCAATTAATGTGCTACCTTTCTGTGGACACCTTGGGGTGGCTCAGAAGTCAGGTAAAACCAAGTTGTTTGTAGATAGCATTCTAATTGTATTGCAACTGGGGCATATTTTATTTGTGCAAACCTACAATGCTTACATAAAAGGGAGCTTATCTCTTGAGAGTCTTCAAAGTCATATCATCACCAGAATTGATAATTTAATAACATAATTATAATATAACCTATACATAATACTACATTATATATTATAATGTAATTAGTAACACATTACATTGCATTTAAATTTTTAAATTTAGAAGAAGTGAACAGATCATCTGAGGATCACTTCCTGCCTCCACGTAAGACTCAACTTTCAAATGAAACCCAGCATCCCCCCTCCAGCACCTCAAAAGAGGAGGTGAAATCACATCTGACAGCCTCAAGTGAGTCTCAGGTGCCACACGCTCTCACACACTCAGCATCCCTCTGACAAGAAAGCACACGGTGGTGAGCAGGAAACTAACACTCTAAAGTGGAGAGGGTAAAAAAATGTCCTGCAACATCAGCTGGAAGGGCCCCTCTGAGACCCACACCTGCAGCAGTGAGCAGGGCAACCAATCCCTCTCAGAAACACTGATAAACTGTGATGTGTACAGCTGCTCCTCTGCCGAGACCAGATCGAGGCCTGCAAGTTGCTGATGCTTTCAGGAAAGCTCCTGCAGGAAGAATGACTCCTCAGAGGCGCTGGATACATGGCTGAGAAGGAAAGGCAGTGGTCGCCTGGGTAAATCTGGCTGGTGTTTCCAGTCCCTGGAATGTCTGAATGACCATATTGCCCTATGGAGTATGCGTACATCTGCATCCCACGTTTGGGCCAGTGGAATGAAGCGAGCCTTGAAGATGCTGGTAATGACCTTTCTAATAAGCCAAGCATCATTTACACATGCAGTTGAGGCTCCATCCTTTCCCAAGAGCTGCCCTGAGAAGCTGAGCACTTACCCCAGTGAGGCTGCCAGAACAAGAAGGGCTGGGAACTCTTCATTGGGGCCCCATGTCAGACCCTTTTGCAAATCCTTTGGCAAGCCCTCAAAAGTAACAATTTTTATCTTTTAAGGGTAGATTTGATTCTTGGAGTGAGTCCAAGGTTGCTCCGAACCCAGCCTAGCGAACAAGCTGGGGGACATCATGTAGGAGGAGACTGCCTTCCCTGGCTGGCTCCAATCCTGCTTCTGAGAGTGGTGGTAAAGGCACGTCCTCCACCTGGAGCAATGGCAGCGTGGGCAGGAGTGCCCGGCATCGAAAGGCACACTCCCTAAGATGTCACGCAGCCTGAGAAAATGGTAGTTCCATGATTTCAGTGCCACCAGGTATGCAAGGAACCAAGAACACACAAGTGGAATCTCAAACAATGTAGCGAGCTATAAATGTCCCCAAATTCACAAGGCAAGGGAGGTCTGCAACAGCCAAGCTTTTGTCAGAGTTCAGGGAGCTATAGCCCAGGGCCAACTCCAGCCCATCGCAGATTGCCTGTTTTTGTAAATAAAGTTTTATAGGGGCACAGCTATGCCCATTTGTTTAGCTATTGTCTACACTGCTTGCACTCCTCAAAGGCCGCAATAGAGAACCTGTGGCCAGCAAAGCCTAAAATATTTACTATCAAACCCTTTACAGAAAGCTTGGCGACCTCAGTCCCTCCTGAGTCTGTTTTAGAGGCTAATTAAAGTAGGGAATGTATGGTGAGTAGACTTTCTCCCCGGTTTTCCTGTGACATTTGACCTTTTTATCTGTATGGAAAGTAATAACTTAGAATGTGGCGTATGCTTTTATTAGTATCCTAGGGCTGCCATAACAAATTACCACAATCTAAAGGGGTAGCTATTAACAACAGAAATCTATTTTCACAATTCTGAAGAATAAAAATCCGAAATCAAGACACTGGCCGGGCTACACTCTCTGTGAAGACGCTAGGGAAGTAAGCTTTCTTGCCTCTTTCTAGCTTCTGGTAGTCACCAGAAACCTTAGGTGTTCCTTGGCTTGTACATGTCTCTCTCCATCTTCACATGACATTCTCCCTGTGTGTCTGCATCTCTGCGTCCAAATTTTCCTCTTCTTATAAGGACACCGGTCATTTTGCACTTAGAGCCCAAATCCAGCCCACCCGCTTAGTTTCTACATGTCCTCATCCTAACTTGAGTACATCTGCAACAACCCTATTAAAGTCCCATTCACAGATTCCAGTAGACAAGAATTTGGGGCGAGCACTATTCAACCCAGAACAACTTGGTACTTGGTACTCAACAAATGTTATTGTTTGCCTTTCGTGATACATTCTGACCAATTTCCAAGCCAGTTAACCCCCTTCCATCCACAATGGCTCCGAAGAGCTTGGCACTGTGTCCTGCTGTACACCCATGTCTATTCTCCTCTACTTAGAAATATCTTCCCTCTTCTCAACTACCTGATATCACCCGTTTAACTTCCTCCCGAAGATTCACAGCAAGAAAAGCCCAGGAATGTCATTTCTCTTATTTTTAGTCCCCAAATCTTCACAACACTGAGACTTCCCAAATCTGGGGTATGGCCTCAATGGCTTCCTCTGATTTGTCTTATGGGTCAGACACTAAAACCCAGTCAATTCTTGGTCTGAACACAGTCACCGTCTAGCAAAGAGTGGCAAAGCTATACCAGTTCTCCACTTCTCTCTTCCCTGTGATTCTATGGTCATAATTATTTATTTTAAACAATACTTGCCTTTGTCTAGTGCTACTGAGGAGTTATAAATGTTAAAGGAAATCCCTACCTGCCAACAGACAGTATTAACAATGTTAGGGTTGCCAGATAAAATATAGGACTCCCAGTTAAATTTGAATTTCAGATAAACAAGGGACAATTTTTCAGTATAAGTATGCCCCATGTAATATTTGGGACATAGGTGTACTTAAAAAAAATCATCCCTTATTTATATAAAATTCCAACTTATCTAGGCATCTTGTAGTTTTACTTGCTAAATCTAGCAACCCTAATTAATGGCCCCTTGGCTACTTATGAGTACAAAGGACCTCAGTAACTCTACAACACAATATTTACCCCCTTACCCTGCTGTCAGTACCTCGGAGGTGTCAGCTTTTAAGACCAATTGTTACGAAATAACACCTGCAATGTGTTTCTCTTTTTCCTCCTGCATCTTAGGAGACTTCTCTAAGCATTCTGGCACCATAGTCTAGTGGTACCAATATTGGCATCAGATTGCCATCACTCAATAGCCATGCAGCCTTGAGCAAGTTACTTAACCTCTCCCTCTAAGCCTCAGTCTATTTATCTGTAAAAGAGGAATAACTAGGCTTGCTGTGAGAATTAAAGTAAACAGTCCATGCAAAAGCACAGTTCTTGGCATTAGCAATAACCTAATATATTTCTATCATTTAGAATCATTTTTACCCATCGGGCCTTATTGTGTGAGGGGGTGGCAGGGTGCCTTTGGCCTAGACTTCAAATTCACAAGGGCATCAAAAAAAGACTTTCAGCATGGTCTGCTAATGAAATTATACCTGGATACCCTAACAGGCTTGAAAGAATATGCTCACTATATAGCTTTAAACTTGTGTCACAGTGTTATTCAAACTCTATGAGGGCATATTATTTTATAAATTCTGTGATTATCATGTGGATCACACATTTCCACTGCATTAGAATTTTGTTACCCTTATTTCTTACTTTGTATAATACTAAGTCCCTAAGAAACTACAGATATGCAGGGGCCTGTACTAACCTCTGAGGATAAATCTAGGAATCCACTGCTGGGGTAATGAATAGAGACCCCCTCCAGCCCAGGGCATCCAGCTAGTGGGCACAAAGGTATGGCTCATATGGGTTTCAGGTGAGGCTTCAGGAAGACTGGAGAGGGCTCGAGCCCTGGGCCAGTGCTCTATCCAAATATTATTATTTTATACTCGTGCCATGACCTGAAAAATGTTGGAAAAGCACTGTTCTACCCTTCAGGGATGCTCACAGCTTTGCTACCTTGACACCCAAAATCTACCCCTGAGAAGGAAGAGGAGCTCTGGAATGGATCAACGACAATTTGAGTTCTTAGAGATGCACAATTTTGGTCTCCATATTAAGGGTAGAGCATTCATAAGTGGGAGGAGTAAATGAAAGGTAAATAAAACTAGACAGGACAAACCCTTATTAGAGTGCTTCTCTTTAGTCTTCCTCGCTGTGTTCTCTGTTTAAGGTTCCAACTAGTTCTGTAATTGACTAGAACATCTCACCCCTCCTGGTCCCAGAAGCCAGGGGAAAGAAGCACTGATGGCTTGGGCCATCTCTGTCCTGTGCTTTGGGAGAAAATGGACTTACCTCTCTGACGTACCCATTTCTTTGCATTATGATAAGGGAACTAAGATCCAAACAGCCTAGGCAGAAGGTGTATGAGTAATGCATGGGCTGGGTATATACCAATCTGAGACTCCAACAACAGGCAGAGACCTGGCATGTCAACATGATGCTGTCAGGTGCAGTGAGGAAAGCATGGGTTGAACAATTCTTGGGATAAACCCAACACAAAATCTGGTTTTGGAACTTTGGGAGTCATTTGAGTGCTCTGGCCCTTATTTTTCTGCAGGTGAAAAGGGAGTAACACTTTCCTCATTGGAATGTTGCAACAACTTGAGGAATCAAAGGAAAAAAAATGAGAAAGCATAGGATCCCCCTGCTGATTCTAGAGGAACTTAATATCTATTTCTGCCACGTTCCTCCCTATTTACCCACTTTTCTCAGAGAATCCCAAGGAAATATGTTTCCACAGATCTGCTGTCCATAGAGGCAGACTTGCCCCCTTGGCTCCGCCTTCCAATTAGGTTTGGTTTGTAGCTGCATCGGTTGTCCACTCCCCTCCAGCCTCATTCTCTCACATTGCTAATGACCATGTCCTTACCACACAATGGAGATTCCCAGCTACTGTTATTTGTCAGCATTTAGAATCTGATTTAACACTTGCAGTTTTTAAAGAGAAGCTTTCCTTATCTTTTGAAATATAAATATTTTAAACATATTTAAACAAAATAGCACCCTTCTGAACAATGTTCCTCATCCTCTATTAATACTTCCTATTCCTAGGCTCTAGCCATCCTGCAGTTAAGACCATCTATTCTCCAAGACAAGCTAATCTCCCAAAATCACAAACCCGATCAGGCTTCTCCCTTGCTCAAACATACTCAGCATCTCCCCAAGCACATTGGCGTGCCACCCAACATCTTCTGTGATTCTGCCCAAGCACATATTTCAGCTGTGGTCACTCCTGCACCAGCATTCCAACTTCAGCTCAAACGGAAATGATTACTGCACTTGACCCTCACTTACTTTTGCCATTTCTTTTTGCTGTTCCTCATTTCCACATGTACAATCCCTAAAAAAATGCCTTCCCCAATCATCCATGTTGACATTGTTCCCTTCTTTGAACTCCCAAAGCAATTAAAATGTTCTGCACTGAATGGTATTTAAGTAATTACAATAAAAATAACCACCTCAACTTTGTATACAGGCCTCACACTCCACAGTATCCTCTAATATTTACAGCTGTGTGATCTCATCGATTGGCTTATGAGCCCTTTTCAAAGACAGAGGCTTTGCTTCTTATTTCTCTCTATGTTCTCTAGGGCATCTACCCAATACTTTAAACATAAAACTATATTCAATAAAAATTCGGTGAAGAATGAATGAATGAGTTTCAAGAAGGAAGTACCATAGGGAGTCAGAGACTGTTGAGAAGTAAGGTTGATGAGCTCAAAGTTCCTTTCACCCTCTTTAAACAGTACCAGTCTGATGTTTATTGCTTTTTTATGCTACATACTTGTCCCACACACATTTAATGTTCACATGCTATGAGCAGACTGAGTGCTGTGATGGTGTGATTAATGAAGAGACACAGAAATGTCCCTGCCCTTGAGAAGCCGTCATCTAGCAAAGGGACTTGAGGCACAGTCATAAATATATATTGATAGGGTAGCCTCAGGTGAACAACATGAGGCAAGGGATACAAGCAAATGTTCCAGAAGTTTGAAAGCAATGCAAAAATTCTAGTATGAGAGCCAAATTTATAGGAGGTAATGGGATTTGAGGATCAGTGACCCAGGTCAGTGGACTCCCTGGAAGTTATGGATATGAAACAAAGCACCCATTGTACTATTCCTTGCTATGAGGTGACACGTTCATGGGTGAACAGATCCTGAAATGCGGGGAAAAGAGGATCTTTAATATATCAGTGTCTCTAGGCCTTGGAATCCTCATCTGTAAAATGGAAATAAAATGAGCTCCTCCTTAGAGCAGATATGATATGGAAAAGATATACTTGTCAAAGGTCTTCTGCTACCTTTGGGACACCACATACGTCCAATAAATACCAGTTAGCACATTGTACTACAATATTTCCTCAACTTTAAGGTACCATGGGTTGGAAGGTATATCTTTGATTTAAAAACAGTGTTTTAATGAGAAAAAGAAAGTAATATATGAAGTCTACACATAGACTCTAAGAAGAATGCTGACCACAGCTATCTTAAAATGCAAAAAAGCTATTTCCTAAACTTGAGGAAAAGACGGTGGGCTCTTAGCATGTCCCAAGAGTCCATTGATTTGCTTAATTTCTTTGGAAATTTAAAGCTGCATCAAGTCCTTATAAGTTAGTGATCTCAGGATATTTGTGTCTTTCAAAGCAGGACCCTACAGCTCACACCTGGAGGATGGGTTGGGACCTTCACATGTACATTCACACACACACACACACACACACACACACACACACACACAGATTCCAGATATGGAAACCCAGGAACAAATCACCCTGCACAGGAAACTTGCTCATTGTCTGAGCAGAATTGTGTTCTTTTAAAAATAAAACTGTGAGTGGGAGTGCTTGTGTTCTGGAATAGAGACTCTTTCTTCCCTTCGTCCCATGTTCCTTGGCTACATGCTATTATGTGATATTCAGGACTGTCAAACCTTCTGGAGCCATAAGCATTTTTCAGACAACTAATCTCAATATGCATTATCAAAATTAGATCTTTTCTCTGCAGATGACAATTACATATTATACAGTTACACGTTTAGGAGTCTGTGACACCGTATTGTTAGACTTGGGGTATTGACTTTTAACAATATGTTACCTTATTATATTTGGTGTCGCATTATGCCTGGATTGGTGCATTTGTCCCGTGGCCCCACTCAGGCTGCAATTAGTTTCTCAGTAAGTGTCAAACAGCATTGGGGAGGGGAAATAGGGGTGAAAGGTAACTTGGAAATTATTTTCCTTTGCAACTGTCATTTAACTATCCAGTTCTTCAACAAAAAACTTCAACTATTACAGAAAAAAAATGCAAAGGGTATGCTCATCAATAAGACTGCCTCTGAACAGAATAAGAAATCCAGTTAGGAGTTTAGACATTACAAAGATCTTGGATACCACCCCATGGTCACAAAAAAGCTGATAGCAGGGCAGGGGGGAGAGAGAGAAGGAATAGGACATCAGAAATCCCTGTATTCGTTTCTATAAACACAAGCTCAATGCCGTTTAAACTCATAAACATGCTAAAAGGAGCGAGAGGTAGCCTGTTACTCTGTCATATATTTTTATAGTCCTTTCTGAATGGTTTCAGATTTGACATAGTAACTGCCTGTTACTAGAAATAAACTGTGTAGTCAATTCCATGCTGCCATAATTCACTGCCCAGGGTTGTTCAAATAGATTTAGTGATGCCCATGATGGACAGCAAGCCCCTGGATGTTTTCATTTTCACTCAGTGTGTGTAGTGCCTCTAGCTTACTGACCTCTGGAGGTCTGGGAGGAGAGGGCCTTCCTCGAGTGCCACTGCTCCCACCAAGTCAGTAAGAGACCTATCCCCACAAGAAACAAGTCTCTTTGGGTCTGCATGCCTCCCTCTGTGTTTCTACAGCTTGACAATCACTGTTCCCATTAGTGACCTGCTTCTGAAAGAGTAAATTAAACCAAGGTCACACCACCACCCAGCAGGCATTAGGTGCCTGGAAAGTAGCAATACCTCATCTCCTTGGCTGGCATTTTCTTTTGGCTCAAGACTTTGGCTGCTTCTCTACCATGTCATGCACCCAGATGGAAAGGAAAAAATCCATTCAGCCATCTGGCTGTTTCTGTCTACACAATGCCATGCATCTGGGGCCATCTGGGAGATGGACTGAATTTTTTCACTTTCTGCCTGGTTGTTTGGTGTGGTGTAGATGGAGCCCTTAGACTAGACTAAAGTACTGCATAACCCCCAGCCCTATATGAAAGGCTGAAAAAAGAGTCCAGGATAATAAGGCCTATAGCACCATTTGGGAAAATGAATTGAAACTTTGTGAATAGCAGCATAATACAAACTGCAGGAAATAATAAACGCTAAGACTATTGTTTATTAGACAAAGCAAACACAAGAACTGAATCAAGTGATTATTTGTCAACTTAGTTTGCCCCAGACAGCTAGTACAATATTCTCAAGGGCATATTATTAAAATTCTTTCCTAGGGTTGAACATTAGTCTAAAAGACATCTCAAATGGACTCCTGTGCTTAGATTTGTGGTTCAACTAAAAAAAAATTGTATGATTTCTGTGCCCTAATTAGTATCTCCTATAAGAGACTCCCTGTTTCTCAGTTAGTTCTACAACAAATAATAGAGAAATTTATGAAACACTTCCCAAGAATCATGTTCTACTTAAGAGAATTTACAATTCAGAAACTTGGTGTATTAGCAACATTAAGAGCTTAATAGTATGGGGTAGAGGCTGAGATTAAGGGGTGTATAAATTATGGGAAAATTTAAATAGCCATTGCGCAAATGAGGGTTTCCCTGGTATTGTAATTAAACACCTTGGAATTCATGGATGCTTTCTCTTCCCCAGCTCATTTTTGAAGCTTGTCTCTGGCAAGGTCTGGCAGCTTTCCCTTAGCGTCCATCTCTGCAGACAGCAATGTTCAACCAGTTCCTAGGGGTTTCTTCCCTATACTGTTGAACAACATATAAAAATGATGAAAATAAGAACAGATGTGGAAAAATCATGATTGAAATATCTAGCCTAGAGTGGGCAGAGTGGAGGCGAGGTCAACAGGCCATCATGACATGGACTCAAGGACTTGAGCCCAACTTTGGCTTTGAAGCCAACTTTAGAGTTGTCAGAAAAAGGATGGAGGGCATTTAGGGCCCAGAGGAAAAAAAGGAAAGTAAATTTATGATAGGTAGACTTAGAGGATAAAAACAAATTCCTTGCTGCTTCTATCCCAGCATTATGAGCAGGAATCCCCCTGCACACATTTAAATGGCATGTTCACATTTTATGAATCAGACCCTTAGTTTTAATTGCTTCTTAGACTATAGGCCAATTAAGGATGGGTCAGAAGGGCAGGGATCACTCCCACAGCCTCTGAGGTTCTGAGAGGTGGAGCTTGCTTAGCCTGAGGCATCCATTCACACTTGTATTAAAAAGGAAAAAAAAAGAAAAGAAAAGGCTGAGTACACCATTAAACACCTCTGGTAGGAATGCTTACTTTATATGGGCTAAAAGCAAAAACTGGAGACCAAAAGTTCCCCTTTGTCCCCATCTCCTGCTTTCAAATAAAACCAATTACAACATTTCTCCTTGTCAGAGCCATGGAAAACTAAATACCAATATATACAGACTCAGTACTGTATCTTGAGAAACTGCCAATAAATTTGCAAGTCCTCTGAGATCTCCTCTCTATTTATCTATAATTGATCCTCTGCACCTTTATGCAATACAAAGGTTAGAGATTAAGAGTTTTTAAAAAATATTACACGTAATACTAGCTGCATAAGATACACATCTTAATGGACTCCTAGTTCCCACAAAGCAACTCCAATATTGTAAATTACTGAAGTAAGTAGTAAGACTTAACGGGAAGAAAAATAAAATCTGCTATTGAGCCATACATTATACTTTACGTACCTTGACTTAAGTATAGAGTACTTCTGTTTTGTTTTCACATAAGAAAATTAAAATTTGGAGAATTTATACAAAGAATATATTTTAGCAAACATTTCCAAAGCTTTTAATATCAACTTTAGATATGATCTCTGGGTTTCCTGGGACAGTCATCTGCACCCCACATTTCAGTGCTGAACATGTTCATTTTGAGGAGCCCAGGGGAGTTGGTGAGAGGGTCAAGCTTAACAGCACATGACCTAGCAATGGCAATGGTATTTCTCACTTACAGGTCACTGGTTAAATCTCACTCCAGTCAGTGGGACCCCAAAGCCCTGACCATTTAGTTGCTCAGGGATCTGGTGAATTGAGTTGCTTTGAGAAGTCTGGTCACCATCCCAGCTGGACATCTAATCAGAACAAACAGATTGTTCATAACTCATCCCTGTTCCTCCTGGCTACCCGCCCTCCCCCGATACTGTTCTAGCTGTGGAGCCCTGACCAAGAAACCCCAAATGACTAGACATGGAGTCAGAAACCCTGCCCTCTATTTCCAAAAATGTAAGCTGCTGTGCTATACCTACACACACCGTCATGAGGGAGTGTAGTCACCATCCCTGGTCTCAGAGGTAAGTCACATTCTCTGTGTATGCTATTAATCCATTACCATTTGCTGATGCCATAATTGTCTGTAATTTTTTTCTTCATTCAATGTACAATCCACACCACTCTGTAGATAACCAACTAATTGAACAATATCAAAAATAATTTCCCAATTTATGATAAACTTTATAATGAAGCTTCCTCATTTTGCTAATGAAGGAAGGAAGCATTGAGATAAAAGGAAAACGATGTATTAGATTTTTTCCTGTGCCACTGAAATAAAATAGTAAACCAGCTTGGCAGTCACTACAGGCGCCCAGCATGTGCTCATTAACTCTTTGCCAGGTACAAAGGTGTCCTAACAGCTCTGTTTTAATTCCATGATCCGGCCCATAATCCAGTGCTAAACAATAATTAGTATTGACTTGTTAAACAGTAGTTGAAGGCTTCCTTTAAGCACCTGAAATATACTTTAAGTTCCACAGACAGAGAATCAAAGGAAGGAGGAGGCATAGTTGGAAGGAGAGAGAGGGAAGCGTGAAGGCATTTTAATGTTTTTAACTGTAAAGAAAGAATTGTTCTCCCACCTAAAAACTTTGCAAGTATTTATGCATTGTTTCCAGACCCACACTAGCACTTTATTCCACTCCATGCCTGCTCTTCAGTGCCATTGTGCAAGAAAGTCATTTATTCTCTAATAGCTTGCCCCACCCCACATTCCCTTTTACCTTGTCAGACTGACCAAATGTTGGACAATTTTCTCCCCTCTTCTAATGTCGTTTAAACTCTTTTCTGCTAATGGCTCTTCTCATCCTATATATCAAGGTTTATTTAAAATAAACGATGAATGAAGACCTCCAGCACTGCAGATTTTCCATGGTTTCCTTTGTTGTCCAATTGTGTATTTGGATAAGCAAGATGGGACACTGACCACATTTGCTGGGGAATTTCTGAGCATGCCCATTTGGGCAGAGGAAACGATGGGCATCACACTGCGATTTGCTTGCTAGAGAGGCACAGGCACACTGCAGTGCTGAGGGCCTCCTCACGTTGCACACCACCCACCTAGTGCACCTGGGCATGCCATCTCTTCCTGGTACAACATGAAAAAAAGGCAAGCATTAGATGGAAAGGGTGTCACAAATTTATTAATTCATGGCATTTCCATTAGCTTCATTCCTTTTGGCCCTGAGAGGTTCAGGATCCAGATACTGTTCCTTTCCTTGGATAACTAGACCCCTATGACAAAGGGACATAGGATCCTTCTCACACAGATTGCAAGTGCCAGACTTACAGTCCCAAGCCAAGTCAAATAGATGCCCACTGAAGTGTGCATCCATCCATCCATCTGTCCATCATCCAGTATTTTTGAGCACCTTCAAATAAGCTTTAGAGACAAATAAAGATATGGGTTCTTCCATGAAGATATGGGCTCTGCTTTCAATCAATCTTACAACCTGATCATGGAGAACAAACTATGGACCAGGAAATCAACTCACAGATCAAGAACTTAACTAACAAAGAGCAAAGGGTGAAAGCATAGGTGTTTAGAAAGAAGTAGTACGTAAGAAGGTGGTGTTGTTCAGGTCACGCTTCTGGAAGCTGTGGGCTTGTATGAAGCTTTGAGGAATGGGCATTCTTTTTAAAAGAAGAGGGGAGAGAAAAGGGACCATGCTAGACACAGAAGCAGCACAAAGACTCAGACCCAGAATTAGCTCTTTGTCTTCCAGAACACAACAAACAAGAATACACTAGTAGAGCACTTCACATTTTATAAAACACGTTCATATCCCTTATCTTATTTGCTTCTCCTACTGATCATGTTGTGTAAGCATGACAGAAAGATTCTGCATAAAACAGGGCTAGGTGAGGGGAAAAGTCATTGTACAAAGTCACTACATTAATTTCTAATAAAATCAATAAGGGCTATCCTGGGAAGTTAAGAACAGATGAAAGAGAAATTTAAGATGAAGAATAAAAACACTGGATGGACTGGAATGGTTGTAGGAAATGAAGAAAGAGGAGAACATAAGACTTACCAAATTTCTCCAGTGCTGACAAGAAGAGTGGCATTATTCATTAATGGTGAGTAAGGATGGAAGAGCATCTGGAGAGAATATAAAAAGGATGATTTTCCTCTGTATTTAGTAAATTTGGGGGGACTATGAAAACTCAAATGAAAATGGCCAGCAGACAAGTTATACATAGACACCTGGTGTTCAAGATCAAAGGCAGATTGGAAACACAGATTTAGGAGTCATTCACATAAATGTGGGGTCACAAGTGGGAAATAGTCAAGCATTAAACCTGGACATTCCATGCAAGGGGCAAAAGAGAGAAGAGTGGTCATTTAATTAAGACCCATTATGTATGGAAGGTCCTTGTCAAAATGTAAGAATAACGTGTGGAGGTTCATGGATCATAAATTGAAAAAGATGGGATCTTAGGGCTTCTTCAGTCCCACCCCTTCATTTTTCCAAGGAGGAAACTGATAGTGGAAGATAGTGGCTACACCATAATTTATTAATCCATTAACGTCTAACAATCTCCATATTCTAATGGAATAATTTTATTAACTGGCTAGAAAACACATAGCATAGCCTAAGGGGCAGAAACACTGGAAGTCAATGCTTTTGTTGGAAGTGGCTGGGTGGGAATGGGAAGGGAATATACAGATCATGGAATACTATCTAAGGAGGGAAAAGCTGATGGGGACGTCCTAGGAGAAAGGAAGAATCCCAGGGCATCCAGAGGGTAGAATGAGTTAGGGCTACCAGAGAAATGGTCATGAAAAATGGAAGAGAAGAAATCTACCAACAATGCTTCCTCAGCATTGCCTTGTGCCATTGTGGAAAAGGCTAAAGGTGAAGTCTTAGATACTGTTTAACATGTGCAGTATGAGCCGATCTGTTCAGTCTTGCTACCACTAGCTCTAAAAGAGATGGTATAAAGAGAATTACTTTGAGCAATAACATCTCACATCTACACAGAGATGGAAGAATGGAGTTCATCCAATTTATGGAATTTTATCAAGCCAAAAGGTTGTGTTGAGTATCACAAAGAGCCAGAATTTGGCATGGAATACATGTAAGATGCGTTGTGTGATCCTGGGAAGGTTACTTCACTTTGTAGAACCTCAGTAACCTCATGTTATAAATGGATATAATCTACCAACCTCACTGGGTTATTGAGAATATAAATAAGATAATGGATGAAGTGCCTGGTACAAGGTAGGCTATCAATAAATATGAATCTCCCTTCCCAGAGATATTTCTTAATAAGATATTCAATAAATACGACATACATATATAGACACACACACAAACACACATACACACCATTCATATTTCCCAATAAATTATTTCAGGATTTTAGCTTTAAGAGAATATTCACTATATAGAAAGAAAGAGACTACAACTTGAATGGAATGTGATCCAGTAGAAGCTACTTGTGGCATAAATAGGGGATTTCACTGGATACCATCAGTAATTATGATGAGTATAAACCAGGGAGATGGGTCAACCTAAAATACAGACATATATACAGACATACAGCCTAGTCACCCTGAAGAAGAAGATTTAATTTAAAGAATAAATTTCCAGACCAACCTCTTTTTATCTGGGTGCAATTTTTATACCTGCAATTAGCTCCTTCAGCCTTCAATCTAAGAATCAGCTGGTTAATTCTGTATGTAAGTGGCTAATGGCTTTAACTGGGGGATGTTGCAGGCCTAGAGGATCACACACTTTTCTTCTTCCACACACATTAGTTTAGTTGTTACATATTATGGACACACCTATACACACATACACCCAAAAGAACTAAAAGAAAGAAAGAAAGAAAGAAAGAAAGAAAGAAAGAAAGAAAGAAAGAAAGAAAGAAAGAAAGAAAGAAAATATAACTTGTAATACTTAAAGAGGAATAGTATGGAAAAACTAAGCCACGGTGTATTTAAAAAAAAAAAAAAAGAGTAACCCTAAGAAATATTATCATCCTGGATGATGTCTCAGCTGGAGGGCTTGAAAAGTATCTATGAATGTTTTGGCATCAAACTGAGTCCATAATAAAAAATGAGAGAATGATGTAGAGAATCCCATTCCAACAGCCACTAAATTACTTAGGTCTTAAAAGAGTAACTCTCATATCTCAGAGAGAACAAGGATGGCCCAGATTACTCGGCTATCAGGAAAAGTGAGTGGAGTAAAATGACAGAAACAAGTTTTTGTGCTCAAGGTTGGGCAACCTGTATATGGCATGCTATCTCTACTCTCTACCTTTAAGCAGATCTGATGCTCCAAATACTATCCACAGTCAGTTTATTATGCAAGTACTCACCAGTATCTTGAGATAAATACCCCACCTCCTCCTTTGTCATGTAGCTCTGGACTTGCCTTGACCATCCAGCACTCTGGGCGGGGCTTCAAGCTGCCCCTCAAGAATATCAAGGGCATTTTCTCCATCAGCTCTTGCTACTTTGAAAGGACTGACTACTTTTGGGTCATACATAGAAGTGTTTGACTTTGGATTTTTAGTGACCCAACTCTTGATTCAAACCGTGCTCCCAATAAGCATGCCTAATCACAACTGATAGAAGAAAATAAGCCACTGATCCCAGTTTTAGACATCTGAGTTATTTCCAATTAAAATATTGTTCAAGGCCTCCAGTTGCCTGGGAAAGTCTATCTGCTTGGGCAGCTGGGGACCTTGAAGTCCAGCAGACTCAGCAACTTGTACTTAAAAGGTCAAGGACTTCCTGTAGATCACACTCAATGTCTCTACATGGATCTGGTTTAATAGGACAGAGCACATAGAGCCTTGCCCAGTACTATTCCCATATGAAGGCAATGTCAGAGAGCTGGCCTTGGGAGTCAGAACTAGAAACCAGAATCCATTGCTTTAGAGCTATCTGAGGAGGACAAGACAAGGTGGGGTATTGCCAGGGGGAGACTCTAGACCTTATGAAAAGGGAGGCACTAATAGTGGAAGAACTATTAGTTCTTCAACACTAATTAGTTGACTAATCTTGGGTAACTAAATTCACACTTTCAAGGCTCAATTTCCTCACCCATATAATGGGATCAACATTAAGACCTGTTCCACATATTCAATTCATCTGTAAAAAAAAACAAAACATTTATTAATCCTCAACTGTGTGCCAGACAGATCATGAAAATAACCAAAGGGGCATATGTGAAAGTACTTTGCATATTTTTATATTTGTCATATACATTTAATAGACTTTGTTTTAATTTAGAGTTTAATGGGCCATCTGCCAATGGACCAAGAAAATTCAAGAGATACTAGATGAGATTTCTAGGACAAAACTCTAAGTGACAAGATTTATAGAATTGCACATGTCACTTAAAGGAAACTTCTAAGGCAAAGTCCAAGATTGATCAAATTCATTTTGATGCCCTCCTACATCCCATTTCTGAAGTTTCTTTCTCCATTCTTTGTGCTTCCTTCATCTGTCTTCTCAACCCCTCATGATAACCCCAGGCCCTCTATGCAATGCCACAGTCTTGCTTGCCAGCCTTAAGCAAATAAATTCGTTCTACTATCAAAATTCCTCTGTCCTGTGTCCCACTCTTTTTTTTTTTTAATTGTTTGAAGTATTACAAATAGTAGTACATATGTCTCCTTTTTTTTTTTTTTCCCCATTGACCTCCCCCCGGCCTCCCCTTCCCCCCAGTACATGTCTTCTTTTTTTTTTTTAATTGTCAATGTTCAGTCACATTATTTAAATTTCTTCTTTTCCCTTAGTCCAGCATTCAACACCATCCAGAATCTCTCTCTAGTCTAGGTCTCCCACTGATCTCCCTTCATACACATTCTCTTTCTGTTAAAAGGGACTCATCCCTCCCCCCAATACATCTCAAATGCTTCTGCTTCCAGGCTGTTCCATGGCTGGTTGTCCTACACAACAGTGTCATGAGTCTCTAAGTCATCTCTATATTTTTAAAAAATTTCCTTTATTATTGAAAGTATTAGAGATGTCCCTCCTTTTTTCCCCCATTGATGCCCCTCCTCCCACTCCCATCCCCTCCCTACTGTCTGTGTCTATGGGTTACTCATACATGTGTATAAGTTCTTTGGTTGATCTCTGTGTCCCACTCTTTTAGGTCCTGCTTGTTCAACAGGCTGAATTCTGATGACACTAATTCTCACTGTGGTGTTAATGACTGATAGATGCCTATTTCCTTTCTCTGGGCCATGTGCATTTTACATAGTGATTCCTGGAGAGTCCTTGCTTTGGGGAAAACAACAAATTGAATGCACTCAGAAACTTTCTCCTCTGCATAAATCACATCATACAAGTGGCTGCCAAATTTGTCTCTGCAAAAGACTGCATACGGTTCTTGCTCTGTGTCCCTTGGGATGTCACTAGGGGCAGAGTGAAGAGATAGGAGAATATATGTTTGACACCTCAACTACCTGAAAATTGCATACAGATTTCAGTTTTCAGAGGGGGTGCCCTAACCTGTTCAGTCTCCTGCCCTGTGCAGGTCTGGCTTGGGCCTAGGCAGCAAGTCCCCAGAGTTCATTTTCTCCCTTGAGTTCCAGAATTGAACTCTCTTCCCCACAAGCCATCATCATATCATCAGGGGTTTCTTGTTACAATTTAATTTTGCTCAGTTGCACACTGGGGTTCTAATCTGCATCACACCAGCAGTAGGAACATTTTTAAGATTAATTTCCCAAGACACTTTTAATATATTTCCAGTAAATTATACCTCAACCTGTCCAGCTGGGTCATTTAACAGTGACACACCCACTGAACCTTGAGGGCCCTTAGAGATTTACCTCCAGGCTTTTCTAACAAAAATCCTGTCCCCAATGAGGGGATAAAGCTTTTCTTTAAAAACATTTTTTTTTTATTTAGAGAGAGAAAAGGTGAGAGGGAGAGAGAGAGAGACATTACATTGCTGATGTGAGAGCAAAACAAGGATCTGCTGCTTCCTGCACGCCCCCCCACTGGGGATTCAGCCAGCAACCCGGGCAGGTGCCCTGACCAGGAGTGGAACCGACAACCTTTCGGGGCATGGGATAATGCCCAACCAAGTGAGCCACGCCAGCCAGGGCAGCGACAAACCTTTTCTAATGTCCAAGTGCTATGGGAATATAATGAGGACTGCCCACCAGAGAGGGCTGGGACCTCTCTAAGCCTCACTGTGGGAAAGCCTACATACAGCATTAGACAAAAGGGGTTTCGAAGATCCACATTGGAATTATACCAGCTTTGGGGGAAGCTGCATTCAAAAAGAAGAAAAAAAAATAGCCGGGTGATTATTTAAAGCCCTAAAACAGACGGTATAGTTTATCCGGCATTTTTAGCCAAATTCAGCACTGCCTTCAGTGACTTGTAAGCACGCTGCCAAATGTAAACAAAGTCCTCCTAGGACAGGAGCCAGTGAGCGGTCGCCCCTGAATCTGCAAAGTCAGAAAGAAAATATAATTAATCACAACTCATTCCTAGCCGGCTAGTTGGAATAACACCAGTGAGAAAAAGTGAAAAGTTAACAGGAGAATTTGGGGGGGAGGAAGGTGGGGCAGTTCCTTCCTCTACTTTTAAGAGCTCGCTTTGTGCCATTTTGGATCCAAGCCCGTGAAATAGACAAGGGTTTTGTTTTTGTGAGTTTTGGTTTTCATTTTTCATAATCCAGTTTATTTGACCTTTATTTTTCTGATAATAAGGGGAAAGGGAGAAAGTGGCTTAGACATATTCCTCAAAAATACAGCCAGCCGGTGAGACCAAAGGCCTGGGAGGCCAGGGGTCAGGGGTCAGGACAGCAGAACAAACCCCAAGGATGCCTGGCAGCCACTCACATTTCACTCTCCAAGCAGGCTTCTCTCTCCACCCTTCCTTCCTTCCTTCCTTCCACCCTTCCTTCCTTCCTTCCACCCTTCCTTCCTTCCTTCCTTCCTTCCTTCCTTCCTTCCTTCCTTCCTTCCACCCTTCCTTCCTTCCTTCCACCCTTCCTTCCTTCCACCCTTCCTTCCTTCCACCCTTCCTTCCTTCCACCCTTCCTTCCTTCCTTCCTTCCTTCCTTCCTTCCTTCCTGATTTTGTTTTTAATGTCTTCCCTTCAAAAACTGGAGGAGGAAATAAATGCAGGAATGGGGTGCTCTGCTCTCAGTGCCTGGTGGGAAAGCTGCCAGCTGGGACAAGCTTCCCTGCTTCCTGGGAAAGACAGAATTCCATTTAGTCCCGCAAATAAAAGAAAGGTCCTTCTGAAGGATGCACTTGGCTCCTTTCATCGTCAGTTTGTTACCCTGAGCTTTGATGTCCCCCCACAGCAGGCCCCATGGCAGTGGGCACCCTTTCAGGAATGGCCACAGAGATCCCTATTTGCTGACAAAGCAAGGAAGGGAAAGTGGGGAGTCACACTCAACAGCACCCTCCCTGCTGCCCCCCCCCATCCAATTAATGAAAAGTCTGAAATGCTGGTATCTTTGCTGCTGCTTTTCATCAATGCCATTTAAGTGAATTTAGAACAATAATTTTATTAAAATGTTTTAGATGCCATATCTCCAATCCATAAAATTTATTGTACCTTTATGCAAAATTATACTGGAGTTGAAACATATAAATCAATTTATAAGGTCTAATGACACACAAATGCTTAAAAACTAAAGGCAATGTAGTAAATTCAAATTACCATTACAAATGTAAGCTTTGTAGTCAGTGTGTGACCTGCTAAGGATTATATTTAACTCCCCTGAGAGTGGTTTATCATAAAACTTTATACTTTTATTACAGTGAATTATTAAGTCCTCCATGACATGAGTCATTCCTCGTACTGTCTATGGCTTTTTTAATGACACTATAATAGACATCTTGCTAATAGCAGGAGGCTTGTTACCACTGCAGTGAGGAGAAGGGGTGGGAGGCCGAGGGAGAGGAAAAGACAATACAGGACACATGCATGGAAAAGCATGCTTCCCAAGGGACTCGCATTAACAATCATACAAAGGAAATGGTGGGAGCTTAAAAACTCAGACCCCTCCATGTTCTGTCCTGGGAAAAACACTAGCTTATTGCCTCAAAGAAATTCAATTTAAAAGTCACATGTGGAGAAAGAAAAACCGTTTAGATTTTCCTGAGCAATTTTAGTTTTCCATCAGAACTTTAAAATCCTCTCCCTGCTGCTAGGCCACAGATATGCTCCCTTTTGTTCTGATATGCTTTTTGCTAATAACAAATCACTGGGATCACATAATGTGCGGTGACCCACTGCTCATAAACACAACTTCCCTGCATGCCCGCCTCCTCTCAGGGTTGTGTCCGCACCAGGGCCTCCTAGCAGGAGACTTTCCAGAGGCCGTGTGAGCCCACAGATCAGATCATCGTATGTGCGAAGTCATCAACCACAGTCAAGGAAGGCGCTCAGAGGAAGACTTCTGCATTGCGCCTGCAGCCTTCAGAAAGGTGGGCCCGGTTAGTGAGCCATCCATGGGTGCGATCTACTCCTTTCAAAGACGAGTTGGGGCCCAGATGCTGCTGTCATGCCATCATTCACACAGGATGCCATTTCTGTATCCAGAACACCAATTTTTAGAAATCCTGAACTCCTATCATGGGAGAAGTTCCAGTTCCCATAAAAGATGTCTCTGTATTACAACTGGTGAAGAGAGTTGGGTTAAAATAAGACTGATGCGTTTGACCAAAGAGGAGAAGAGAAAATAAGTGCCTGGCTTAGTTTTCCATCAACCTCTAAGCAAGAGGGACTTCTCTGTAGGAATTTCCCATGTATTCTGTTTTTTTGTTTTGTTTTTTGACTCCTCTCTGGTGATCACTCTGTGCCAGGGGTGGGCAAACTTTTTGACTCGAGGGCCACAATGGGTTCTTAAACTGGACCGGAGGGCCGAAACAAAAGCATGGATGGAGTGTTTGTGTGAACTAATATAAATTCAAAGTAAACATCATTACATAAAAGGGTACGGTCTTTTTTTTTTTATTTCAATAGTTTTATTCATTTCAAACATTTTAACAAGAAGAATGTAAACACTAATTATTATAATTTGAAACTTCAAAAAATGGAGGAATCATAGCACAATAACATACCTTATATTGAAGATGGAAAAGGCAAAATAAAATTGCCTAACAAAGTTACAAAAGCCTTTCAAATTAAACTTAAATATAATAAAATAATTTAAAACTAAAACAAATAGAAAAGAACAAAATGTGTAAACAGTAAATTAAACATTTTCTTTAGTGCAACTTCCAAATTATGCCCGGGACGTAGCTGTAGATGGCAATGTAGACTGGGTTGAAAGGTTTTTGGTCTTTAAAACATCAACTTCAGTGGGAACAGTGTTGTTGGTCTCCTTTTTAGCTAATGCTCTGATACTGTGCTCTCCAGGGGCGTGTCTCCCTACATCAGCACGAAAACGTGTCTACGCATTCCCAGGGTGATGTCGGGGGACGCGTCCGCGGGCATTACAAGGAGCCTCTGGAAGATTGAGAGGTTGTTCCTTCTACTGAATGGGCGGATATAAATCCGCCCACTCAGAAGAAGGAGCTGTGGTCCTGTTTCCCGACGTTGCCATGTTAACACTGCTGCTGGTGAAGGAGCGGAGGGGAGAGCAAGAGAACCCTCCGCTCTTTCGGCTCCGCGGGCCGGATAGAACAGCCGAATGGGCCGGATCCGGCCTGCTGGCCGTAGTTTGCCCTCGGCTGCTCTGCGCTCTCACCCTGTGCTAAGTTGGTTAGATCCGAGGCCGTGACACAGCAGTGGTGAACCTCCACTTATTGCCCAGTGGGTTGCTAACTGCCCCAAGGCATTTATTTGCTAGCACATGCTACTGGTGCCCATCAAGGCAAACATTGAAGAGCCTACACACATTTCCTCTAACTAGTGTATCCTGAGTGATTTAAATGTCAAGATTTTGTTTGCATAGAGTTACCATGACATTGGTTTAAATGGGCTGGACAATTCAGTCAAAAGACTTACAAATTTTTCAAAATTGACTGATTGACTGTAGGGAGTTCCATGGGTTGCTATGTATTTTTACAGGAACAGGCAAATAAATACTATAGAAAAGCTCATTTGTGTGTGTGTGTGTGTCTGTCTCTGTTTCTCTCTCACACACATACACACACACATAACTTAATATTAATCTATTTTGAAAAGTTTCAATAGAGAGTTCAACAAAGCTTTGCAAAATTAAACAGGATTTTATATAAACTGTCCCAAGTCACAAAGCCATAAACAATTTCTACTCAAAATGCTGTAACTTTTTCCCAAGGAAAGCTACTCTGCCTCCTTCTCAAGTATTACTCCATGAGCATGATGAACTCAACAATTTCATTTGATTTACAAGTATTTAAGGAATGTCTACTGCATGCCAGGACACCATGCCAGGGACCCAGGGTTGAACGTCACAATCCTAGTACCTTGTCTTTATAAAGGTGACAGTCTAGAGCAGGAGACAGCAAACTACAGTTCGGGGACAAAACTGAGCCCATCACTTGTTTTGGTAAATAAAGCTTCACTGAACACAGCCACACCTAGTGATGGCTGTGTTGACACCCCAATAACACAACTGAGTCACTGTGACCGAAAATGTTTACCAGCTGGTCCTTTACAGAACAATGTTTGCTGACCCTAGTCTAGAGCAATGGTTCCCAGCCCTAGCTGCAATTTCAAATCATCTGGGGAAACTTGGGACAAAAGTACCATCAGTGCCTAAACCATCCCAGACTAATTAAGTCAGACTCTCTGAGGTACAGGCCCTGGCATCTGTTTCTGCAAAAGCTCCCCCAAGTGATCCTGATGCAGAGCCAGGGTCAAGAACCACAGACAGATACAGTAGACTTCGCAGAGGCATCATGAATGTGACATGGGCAGGGAGTCGCTTTCTGAGAGCCATGGAGTCACTGAACACATTACTTCTCCCGGAGGTGAGGCCAGTGTTCTCTGCTGCTCGCTGATGTGCCACTTCAGTGGCATAGGGGCCTGTCTCAAAGAGAGTTGACTCTGAGACACCCTCATCCAGGGAGAACAGCTAAAATTCAGAATTTTCTCAAAGAGACGATAATCAAATATGTATTATTCATTTATCCTCTGGTAGTTAAGCACATCATGCCCTGAGTGAGTTTTAATATTATTTCAGAAGCCAGGATAAGTAAACTGGCCTCAAACTGGCCTATAGAAAGGACCCATTTAATCCAACACCTAAATTTACTCATTGACAGCACCTCATCCGAGGGACCCTGAAGGCTCTCAGTGCCTATTAGAATATGAAGATGGCCATCTCTGATCAGCTCCAGAATGGGGACAGGGGACAGTCTGGAAGCCTTCATTCAAGCCTGATTTCCCCTGGGTCCCAAGCACGCCGTTTGGGTGTTTGTAGAAAGAATTGAACAGCAACCTGAACTTGCTAAGGCTCTGCTAACAACTCCTGCAGACCAGACTCTCAGAACAAATTCAGAGCTTCCCCAGAACATATGAGGCCTCCGGAGACCTGGGGAAAAACTCAAATTCAAATATTCTACATGGCCTAACTTACTTTTCATTAAGCTTCTATTTATCAATTAATAACTGTGGGCTCAGAACTGCCTAGGCACTGCATGGCATATATTTCAAAGCATTTATAATCTCTGCACACACACACACACACACACACACACACACACACACACACACACTCACCCAAGAAATGTTTACATAATATCAGAGAATGTATGATTACATTCCAAAAGGTGCAACTCAGAGTAGCAATCCTTTTCTGTCTGGGGGCTGAAGCTGTCCGACATTCCTTGGAGGAAGATGGCCTTAAAAGCCAAGCCAAAGTCCCACAGTCACAGGGGAGCAGGGAGTGGGTTCCAAAATGAACTGATAATACCCATCAAAGAAGGAACAAAGAAAATTGTAGGTGCAAGGGAGGAAAACTTCTCCTCAACCCCCTCAGGATCCCTGGCTGGGCCAGAAAATGAAAGACCTATTAGAGGAGGAAAGCATACCAATTTAACAGAAGTTTTACATGACACAGGAGCCTTCATAACTAAATACAGACTGGAAGAAGCAGTTAAGCCTGAGCACTTTTATACTAGATTTGATGAAGAGTGGAAAGCTGTAGAAAAATGTGACAGGATGAAAGGAATGAGCTAAGGATGGTGAACTAAGGGAAACTCAGCAAGGTCCATTCACTGGGATTCCTCTCAGCATCCCTCTGGCCCTCTGTCTTTGGAGACGAGGATGCTCCTTTCCTCTGGTATAGGAAGGGGACCTCTCACATGAAGGTCTTTTGATCTGCCTCAGGGGAAAAGGAGGAGGTCTGAGAGTCCTTCCTGCATGTGCAATTCCTCAAATTCCTTCAGCTGAAAATATTAAATATGCTAAGGCACCATTTTTAAATTGTCTATTGGTTTTTAGAGAATGAGGAAAGGAGAGCGAGAGAGAGAGAGAAACATCGATGTGAGAGCACATCAATTAGCTGCCTCCAGCACACCCCCGCCCTGGGATCAAGCCCACAACCCTGGGCATGTGCCCTTGACTGGGAATCGAACCAGCAACCTCCTGATGTATAGGATAACACCCAACCAACTGAGCCATACCACCATATTTTTGAGCAGTGTGTTGTGAACCAAGTCATAGGCCAGAGCCAAACAGTCTTGTGGAACCAGGGAAAGGAGACATTTATGGCCTAAGGAAAGATCTACTAGAAAAAAAGGAAGGTGGGAGATTGTTAAGTAAGAGGGTCCTGGGAGATCAGAAGAGTCTTGGGTGATCTGAAGGCCACTCTAGAAAGGTTCTCCGATTTCATACTTTGCAGGGCATGTTCATATCTGTTACCTCACAGTGCCCTTTCAACAACTCTGTGGATTAAAAATTAATCATCATCTCCATTTTAAGGAATAGGTAACTGCAACTGACTTTCTAAAAGGTTAAGTAATTTTCCCAAGGTAATAAACCTAGCAAGTGGTCAAGTGAGAAGCATAATCCAGTCCTTAAGGTTCAAGTTCAGTGTTCTCTTTACTACAGGACAATGTTGGGAGATGGAGTGAAGACCTGCTCTCTCATCTTGAAAAATGCCAGCATGAGCCAGAGTCCTTCTCAGGGCTTCCCCAGCCCTCAGGCTTTAGCTCTAATAACAATGCCATCTAATCATTAGAATTTCCAAGACAAAAGCCACAGCATCACTTTAAGATCACTGTGATAAATTAGGGCTCCTATCCTTTCTACACACACTCAAGGACTGGAAGATGTTAAGGAAAATAAATGAAAATCTGTATACTGCCCCAGGCAAATTTTAGTTTGTTTTGCACAATCAATTCATATTTCAGTACCTTAGCTTTTTGCTAAGGCTTGAAGGGGAACAAAAAGAAGGGAAGAGGGGAGGGAGGAAGAGAAACTGGAAAACCAAAGCTGGAAAAGCAGAGCCCACTGTTGGGTACTCTACCTGGGTAGTGTGAGAATGGATAGGACCCTATGGCAGGTCCAGATGAGACCATCTAAATGTATTTTTTTAGACTAGGTCTAGACAAGAAGCTTGAAGCAGGGACTTCACTCTTCCTACTCAAGGAACCCTGGCTCTGAGAAGTGCCTGCCTGAGCCAAGTGTTATGAGAGCAGAACTCAGCTAGATTTCTCCTTCAGACCCCCAACAGCACAGCTCACTCACACACATCTCTCAAAGGTTTCAAATCACAGGTAAGGAGGAGCACTTGAGAGGAAGGAATTTGGGTTGTAGCTAAATCCATACCTGCTGAGAAAGTCCAATGTCTTTGGTGCTGCGGGCCCTGGAAAGTACTATGCTAAGTTAAATAAGCCAGTCAAAGAAAGACAAATACCATAAATCTCACTCATATATGGAATCTAATGAACAAAATAAACTGATAAACAAAATAGGAACAGAGGCATGGATACATGGAACAGACTGATAGCTGTAGAGGGGGGTTGAGGGGCTGGATGAAAGAAGGTGAAAGGATTAAGCAAAAAAAACACACATATATATAACACAGACACAGACACAGACAACAGTGTGGTGATAGGCATAGGGAAAGGAGGGTGGAGGGTAGGTAGAGGTGGAAAAGGGGGGAGAGATAGAAAAAGACTTTGCTTGGGGTGATGGGCGCATGATGCAATGCACAGATGATGTTTTATTGAGTTGTACACTTGAAATCTATATGGTTTTGTGAACCAATGTCACCCCAATAAATTCAAAAGAAAAAAAGAGAAGTGCTGTGACTAGATTTCAAGTTAGGAAATAAAATGAAAATTGGGAGTCACTCATCAGGGTGGACTAATCACAGATATCTGAAACTCACCCACCTTTCAAGGGGCAGTAAAAATGCCATCTCCTCCTATAGGGGCAATCTCCCCTTTCTCATCATTACTCCTGCCATGACTTCTAACCTGCCATGTAACAGTCATGTACTTAAGGGAGTCACAAACTTGAGCCATAGAGGCAGAGGTGCAGAAGGCAGGACTGGCCTTTAGACACTATTTTCTCTAGGATTCCACACCCACCCGGGGTCAGTAACTTACAGCCCAAGGGCCTGATTGTAAGTCCCACAACCTAAGAATGTTGTTCACAGTTTTAAATGGTTGAAAAGAATCAAAAGAAGAAGAATATTTTGTGACCTGTGCAATTGACATGAAATTCAAATTTTGGCACCCATTAATGTTATTGGAACACAGACATGCCCGTTTGTTTAGGTATTGTCTACGGCTGCTTTCCCAGTACAACTCAGAGTTGAGTAGTTGTAACGGAAACTGTAGGGCTCCCAAAGCCTAAAATACTGACTCCCTGACCTTCCACAGAAAAAAGTTTGCGGATCACTGGTCTGCACAATAGTGAGAACTCTCAACAAATGTTTGGGGTCTAAGGGAAAGAACAGAGTGTGAGGCAAGGAGAAAGAGAAGAAGGAACGAAGGGAGAGAATGTGAGATGGAGGGAGGGAGGAGGGTTGAGAAGGAAAGGAGAATAATAGACATAAGAATGGGAAGTAAGAATAAGGAAAGGAAGTGAAGACAGTCAAGGACTTCTAAGGGCATAAAAGGGTGCAGATGTCAGTCCTTCCAGTTTAATAAACCATTGGGAGTGAGAAGAACTATTTATGTCCCCAGATTCAGAAGCTTTCCCTGTTTGCACTGACTCAACAAAGAATACCATCAACTTTGGTATATGTTCTCTGTGATTTTAAAAATAAGTGTTGGAGATGGATGGTGTAATGGTTGCATAATAATGTGAATGTATTTAATGTTACTGATCCATACAGGTAAAAATGATTAAAATGGTAAATTTTATATTGTGTATATTTTACAATAGTAAAAAATAAATTTTGGTTGCAGTGTTCTCTACGTGTCAATTAAATCAATTTGGCAAATAACATTGTGTAGGAGTTCTATACCTTTATTAACTTTTTGTCTTTATGTTCTGTCAATTACTGAGAGAGATATGTTAAATTTTCCTACTGTGATTATGAATTCCTCTATTTCTCCTTTGGATCTCCTTTGCACTTTTTTTATACATTTTAGAATTGTTTTATAGATTTTGAGGCTCTCACCAGGTGGCTATAAATTTGGACTCATTACATCTTCAGTGAATTGGCTATTTTGTCATTATGATAATTCTATTTTTATCTCTAATAATATTTTCTGTCTTAAATGTTTCCTTTCATATTAATATAGCTATATCAGCTTTCTTTCAGTAGATGTTTTCTTATCCTACTGAAAGATTGAACTTTCAACCTTTCTGTATACATATATTATGTTATATCTCTATAAAAATACAGTTGGATTTGTTTTTAATTTAATCTGACAACTTATTTTAAATTGATATATTTGGTCTGCATACATTTAGTAAAACTACTGATCTTTTTTAGTTTAGATTTGTCATCTTCTTACTTAACCCTTCCTATAACTATTGTTTTTGTATGTTCTTTTTCTATCATTCTTGATTTCTTTTGGATTGATTGAATATACTTATTTATTCTGTACTCCTTCTATGATGTTATGAGTTCCTTTAATGTAAGTATATGTATTTTATTTAGACGCTACCTAGGGATAAAAATACACATTCTTGACCCATCAAAGTCAAATGTAAATTCAGACTTTCACTTGTTCCTTGGCAATTCAAGTGCCCCAAATACTTTAACTCCATTAGTTCTCCTCCAACTTGTATTCCATTGATATAGTGCAGTTTAGTTCTATATATTTATTCTTCCCACATGACATTATTTTGTAATTAGTATTTATTTATACGTATCCACACATTTCTCTTACCACTTTTCCTACCTTCAATCAGGAATCACTGGAGAGTATCTTTTATATTTTCCTTTAGTATAGATCTGCCAATGACACATCCTTTCAGTTTTTGCTTATAAAATACTAGAGGCCCAGTGCACGAAATTTGTGCATGGAGGGGGGGGTCCCTCAGCCCGGCCTGCACCCTCTTCAATACGAGACCCCTCGTGGGATGTCCGACTGCTGGTTTAGGCCCCATCCCACAGAGATGTTAAACTGGCAGTCGGACATCCCTCTCGCAATCCGGGACTGCTGGCTCCTAACTGTTCACCTGCCTGCCTGCCTGATTGGCCCTAACCGCCTCTGCTTGCTGGCCTGATCACCCCCTAACTGGTCCCCTGCTGGCCTGGTCGCCCCCTAACTATCCCCCTGCCAGCCTGGTCGCCCCCTAACTGCCCCCCTGCAGGCCTGGTTGCCCCTAACTGCCCCCCTGCTGGCCTGGTCACCCCCTAACTGCTCCCCTGTTGGCCTGATCACCCCTAACTGCCTCTGCCTCAGCCCCCGCCACTGTGGCTTTGTCTGGAAGGAAGTTGGATGTCCAGAAGATGTCCGGTCGACCTGATCTAATTAGCACATTACCCTTTTATTAGTATAGATTTCCTTTTTGCCTTAATATTTTAAAGGATATTCTCACTGAGTATAGAATTCTAAGTTTCGACCTTCGTTCAGTGCTTTTAATATACCATTCATTAATTACGGGCATCCACTATCATTGTTTAAAAGTCCATAGTTAATCTTGTTGCTCTTTTCTCTCTGGCTACTCTTAAGATTTTCTCACTGTCTTGTGTTTTCAGCAGTTTAATATTGCATGCAATTTTACAGTGTTTATTCTATTTTGGGCTTAGAGTGCTTTCTTATATGTGATATCTTTGATCAGTTTTGGGAAACTCTCAGCCATTGTCTCTTAGAAATTGCTTTTACCCAGTTCTCTCTCTCCTATTCTGTTGGGCTTCCAATTACACATTATACCTTTTCTCTCTATCCCTTACTGTTGTTTTTTCTCTTTTTTCTCCATTTCCTTCTTTCACACCCAAAGCTTCATTCTGAATATTTTCTTTTGACATATTACATTTACTTGTTCTATCTTTGACTGTGTCTATCCATCTGTCAGTGTTAATCCATTGAGTTCTTTATTTCCATTGTATTTTAAATTTTAGGATATTTATTTATTTGAGTGTTTAGTTTATACCCCAAATTCTCAATCTTTCTTTGAATATATCAACACATCATGGTTATTTGAAAATTCATGTTGATAACCCATTACCTGGATCCCCTCTGGTCTGTTTATATTATATACTGCTTCTCTTAACTTTTTATCACATTATTTGTATGCTTAGTTATTTTTTCTCGAGTACATAATATTGTATATAGAAAATTATTATAGCAATTTCAGGATTTAAAGTATAAAGTTGTCCTCCAGAGGGGACTTATATTTCCTTTTGAAAGATGGCTAAAGCACTAGCAGCCCAGGTGACCTTATCCAATAGGAGACAGAGAATTTGAAGCTGGGCTTCAGTCCCTGCAAATAAGTATAAAATCAGTTTAAACTTACTCCAACTGAAAGGCTAGTGTTTTTCCAGAGTTCTCATTCCTTTGCAGTCTCTGAACTCTAATATGTCCCCTAGCTTTGTGAGACTGTCAGGAATTGTGCCCAGCTTCTCAGTCTCCAAGTAACCTCTTCCAAGATTCCAATAGTTGCCCCTGGAGAATGTTAGTCCAAACACCAGACTCACCTATCTAGGTTTCATTACTCCCTAGATGTTGGCCCTGCTAGTTTTTCACATTTTTTTCCAGCTTCTCTAGATGCTCTCGGTAGGATGGTTGTCAAAATTACTCAGCCCTCCATTACAAAAAGGAAAACTCTTGATATGAAATGTTTTTAGATGATGATAATATTTATTAAGTTTCTTCACCCTACCCCAGAAATTTATGCCATCCTTATATATTTTATTCCCTCTGTCACCCATCCTTCAACTATAACAACTAAGTCAAAATGTAAGTCTAAGAGAAAAGATGAAAAAGTTTAAAAATTAACAATAATATTTCCTTTTGTCAACAATTTCACATATAGTTTAATCTCATGTAATATTAACAACTTTATATTTTATCATACTTCAGTCATGATGACACTGAGCCTCTAAGAATGGAATTAGTTTTCAAGGCACAAACCAAATTTGAACCCAAATCTCTCTAACTTCATTTTCACACCCCATTTCACTGGATAACAGAAGCTCCTGAAGGGACTGCCTAGATAGAAAAATAGTGAGGAGGTGGAAGCAAAAGGTCTCACTAAGAATCAGGAACATAAAACCCACGGAAGCAGCTATCTAGCAGAACACATGAGCATTTTTTAAAGAAATCAATTCAAAAGAGGCAGAGAGCATCATCCAGTGAAAACAAAAGTGTCTTTGCTGCACCTGGCTAAACTATTTCAAGGGCTTCCTGATGGATCATTTTACCAATGGGACCAACTGAATCTCTAAGTATTGCCCTTTCCTTAGGAAGCTAGATACTGGTACAGGATAAATTACTCTTACAGGTAAATCATGGAAAACCTTTATCTTGTGAGGTTAAGATCCTTTTAATGGCCCAGACTTGCTTAAACAAGATCATCTATTCCCAAACCTTTTTTATAAACTCAGTTCTTACTACATGCCAGACACTATGAGAGGAATACAACACAGATCAAAATAGACAAAGTCCCTGTTCTCATAGACAATTTAGTGGAGATAATTGTTTTACAAATCATCACATAAGTGGTATAATGGTGAATGTTTAAAACCCAGCTCTCAGGGGTAGTGGGGAGTGAGTTCTGATTTATAGCATTGGCCCATTTCTTTAGTGTAAAAATCCCTATCATGACTGATACCAGGCTATCAAGATGCTGTCACTGAACATGGAGTAGAGAAGAGATGCACACAATCAGCTCTCATTAAGACTGGCTCGAGAGAAATGTCTGCCTTTTCCTGGTTACCTCAAAGAAATTGAGTTAGGGGCCTTGCCTGTAATGGGAGATTATCAGACAAAACCTCTTTTGACCTATCCTATCTATGAGGCAGGACAAACTTCTGTACTGAATGTCTGCTCTTCTCATCATTCTGCAATGACCCTTTGAAGCCCCTAAGGCACCTTGCCTCATGTCTAGCTCATGATGTCTTATATACCAATCCCCCTTTCTATTTCTGAACCTCTTGTACATGTGGGGTCTTTGACTTTCATGTATGCAGGATTCCTATACACATCTGTATTAAATTTATTATTTTTTCTTGCTAAAAAAAAAAAGCAGTATGAACCCACTCCAGAGCACCACTGCCCACAATAAATGGAAATGAGATGTGTTCTGAAGCAAAGAAGCCCATTCTATAAGATATATAACAAAAGAACCATACTCAGTCTACACGGTTACAATGGACATTTCTGAATAAGTGATGCTTGTGCTGATATCTGAAGGATGAGTTCATGTTAATCAGGCAAAGGGTTAGCAAGGGGAATCAACCTGTGTGAAGCACCCACACAGTGGAGCACAGCTCACATTCTATCATGAGCATCAGGTGAGGAGTTGGGAGGTCTGTCTCCATTCTAATCTATTCTGGTCTGTTTCCTACGCAGCTCAACTTCTCAGTTTCCCACCACTAGCAAAATATGGAGAATGTTCAAAGCTCCCAAGAGAAAAAAAATGCACTTGAAAGCACATGGGAGAACATTCCCCATGTAATGGAGACATAATCCTGGGGCCAGAAGCCTCCTTCACCAACATTGGCATCAAGTTGACTCAAGGCACCAAACAAGAATCTGGATTTCAAGGGCCTGGAAGCTTTGCTCAGCTATTCTCAGCCAACAACACAGCTTCTCTCTCTAAATTTTGAGATATATTTCCTTACTAAACTTTAAAGAAAAAAAAATGATACAAATGGGAGAGGGAGGGAGCAGAGAACAGACAATGATTCCGCATTGAAGTAAATGTGCGAATTGAGAAAACTGTAAGTGCTAAAAACAGGAGTTTATAATGAAAGTGCCTTCTCAAGCATAAATATAGCATCACTATTCTGATACAAAAATACAATAAACTATCCTATTAAATCAAAGGAGCTAGACTTAATAAGATGGGTGGCATATTAAATAAATGCCAACTGATTATTAAAGTTCTTTTTATTGAGGATTTACAACTATGTCATCAAATAACTGAGCAGCATTCAGGTATAATAAGTCCCATATGAAAAACTTAATTTAAAGTAGTGCAAAGAACCAAAAACATTATTACAAACAGACCATGAAAACTTGGAAAATAGATATGTTAAGAAGCAAAAAAAAAAAAAACCAAACCAAAAAACCTCATCAATTTATTGTCAAAAGTGGGGACTAAGGCAATGAGGGAGGACAAAATATCATTTACATATGAGCCAACTAAATAGCCATTCAAAAACACTATAGCATGACAGAATGGGATACTCCATAGGTAGACATGCCTTCCCCTAGGAGATGAATGTTCCTACCTTTTTCTCCTTTGAAAAAAAATCATTATTTTTTTAAATGTTAATTTTCTGTACTAAAAAAAAATCTTTGAGTTTCTTAGAAAACGGTCCTGTCTTCCAAAGTGAGAGTAAGTGAACTTTAAGAGAAAAAGGGTGTGGCTCAGTTGGTTGGACATCATCTCCATACACCAAAGGTTGCCAGTTCGATTCCCAGTCAGGGCACATGACCTGGTTGCAGGCTCAATCCCCAGTAGGGGGCATGCAGGGGCAGCTGATCCATATTTCACTCTCACATCAAAATTTCTCTCTCTCTCTCTCTCTCTCTCTCTCTCTCTCTAAAAAAATCAATAATATATTTTTAAAGAAGACCAAAAGGATCTTGTGTCTCTGCCTAGAATACTGCTGAGGGTATTGAAGGAAGGAAGAGACAAAGAAATAGAGAGAGGGAAATAGGGAGAGAAGGAGGGGGAAAGGGAGGGAGTAAGGGAGAAAAGGAGGGAATGAACAAGGGGGAGGAGGAAGAGAGAGAGATGAAGAGGAGCTAAGAAGGGGGGAGAAGAGAAAAAAGATACTTCCCTAAGAATAAGTATTTTTCTGGGCTTATCTATTACTCATTGTGGGACATCAAACAAGATATTCCAAAGTTTAAGCTTCATCAGTTTCCTCACAATCCAATTGAAGGGTTAAGCTCTGAGACCTCTAAATTCCCTTTGAGTTCTATACTCCTTTGTTCTTTTCTCAAATCTAGTCCTTGGGTCCTTTGGTAAAGTTTCCTGGAATAGAAGAAAATCCTTGCAGAGTAATAAAACCTTCCAGAAGTATGAGAGAAAGAGAAAACAAGGAGAAATCTTCCAGAGTGATAATTTTACTATCTTGGTTTGTGTTGTCCTTCCTAATTTTGAAGCCTCTCACAGCTGTTACCCTCTTCTCCCAGCCTCCTTGTTTGGTGGATAAAGAAAATATTACTTCCATTAGATGAGGCAGCTGAGCTTAGGGCTCGCACAGTGGTCACCCATGAGCAGACAGGTCACAAGTAAGGTGAACGGGTGGAGTAGGTACCTTATATGCATGTGCAGGACGCTCCAAGGCAGGAAGCCCTACCAGGGGTGGGCAAACTTTTTGACTCGAGGGCCACAATGGGTTCTTAAACTGGACCGGAGGGCCGGAACAAAAGCATGGATGGAGTGTTTGTGTGAACTAATATAAATTCAAAATAAAGGAGCGGAGGGGAGAGCAAGAGAACCGGATAGAACAGCCGGATCCGGCCCATGGGCCGTAGTTTGCCCAAGGCTGCCCTAGACACATGGCTTGGCAAAACAGATCAGTACACAGCTTCACAACCAGGCCATCGCTCACCTTTAGCCCACAATAGGCAAAGAAGACACTACAAAGAGTAAGCAAAAAGAGACCAAAAAAAATTGCACTATTGATAAATGACTTCATTTATAGTCCAGCTTTCGGACACCTTGTCCTTCGTCACAAGTGACACCTAATTTGTCCCTAAAAAACTAGCCTTTACATCTTTGGTACTTAAGGCTTTAGGTTAAGACATCTGGATGTCCCTCATAAATCTGATCTTTTCAGGAGCTGTCAGCACCCGCCCCCCTAGTTACCACCCTGGAGCAATACAGCTACTTTCTTTTCCTCCTAAAAGGCTTCAGTGAGAATAAAGAAATTATATTTAAAATATAAAAAGCAATTCTCCAGCACAGGCAGGAAAAGCCTCATCTAAGCTATGAACAAAAGGGGGAGCAGAAAACTACCAAAAGAAAAATCGAGAAGGGGAAATGTATATTTCTCCATCTCTCTTGTACTTCACTGGCCGGGATCATGGTGGTTCTATACTGTAGAGGGACATCCGTCAACACTAATCAATACACGTAGTGTTAGTCATGGATGATAAATTTGAAAGGGATTATAACTGTAAACAGTGATCAATAGAGACTTGCTGGAGGAGACAGAGAGGAAAAACAGCCTTAAAATGTTACATGGTTAATAAAGTAAGGAGGGTAGGTCAGTCTTAAGCAAAACTCCAGAGACCTATAATGTTCTAGTACAGTGGTGGGCAAACTCATTAGTCAACAGAGCCAAATATCAACAGTACAACGATTGAAATTTCTTTTGAGAGCCAAATTTTTTAAACTTAAACTTCTTCTAACGCCACTTCTTCAAAATAGACTCACCTAGGCTATGGTATTTTGTGGAAGAGCCACACTCAAGGGACCAAAGAGCCACATCCGACCACGGTTCTAGTACCTTCTCTCATGGGAGGCAGGATGGAAGGGGGGGGGGAGTGTAAATAACCCTGCCCCAGACCTTTTTCACAAGGCAATTGCTACTAAAAGGGTGCATCAGTAATTTCAGCATAGTTGTTGATCCTTCTGTTTGGAAGGCACCCTCTCCATTAGCATTTGGTTGAAGATTTGTTTCTAGATCCAAGCTGGCATCACTCAAAGCCACAGAGCACAGCTTGCCCTTTCCCCGCCCCCCCTCACCTCTTTCCCTCCAGTCTCTTCTCCCCTCCTTTGATTTCACCCCCTGCACATGACTGAGCAGTGCATTCACAAGCGTGACATCCCTGTCTGCAAACAAATATATCCTGAATCCAAGCAAAAAGGAAAAAAAATGCAGGGAGCCTCTGCTGCTCACCCACAGATGAATGGAACTATCCGTCTTGTCACCCAGGGGTCAGAGTGAGAGGTTACTCTGAGTCTATACCTTAGCTTCTCTGCTGACGTTGGCAAGCAACTTCCTTAAAAATAAAACAAAATAAAGAATGAAAAAAAAGAAGCCTGCTACATCAAGCCCTCGGCTGGTCCCTCTAGAACCCTTCCCAGATTGTGTCTTCTCACCACCTTTGGAGTCGCAGCTCCAGGCCTGACATATAAATTTTTTTCCGCTGACCTTTTAGTGTCCTTTCTGCCAGAGTGTGTAAACCATAAGCTGATATATGAAGGCAATTTTTACTGGTGCCACTTGTATCTGAGTGATTGCACACACTTTACGTTTCTGGCCTGCCACCCCTGCCACCTTTGGAAGATCTCTCTATTTTCTTTTAAGGGAACTGCAACAAAGGTGAAAGCAAGTTTAACTGCTTCAAGACTTTGATGGCCAGAAGCACCTGTTTGCGGGATTCATATTCGTAACTGACCACGGCCCATCCTCAAAGCTGGAATTTTCTCTGCTGCTCTGGGGTTCAGCAGGGCAGGAATAATGGGGTAGAGAGGTTAAAGTGGCACTTCTCCCTGCCATCCCACAACCACACAACCACAAACAAAGCTGCCAGACATCAAAGCTCCAAGCCGTGTACAAGATTCACAGGACACAGAGTCATTATCTCCATAAATTCTAAGAGCCTGGGGACTTCCTTGGTCAGAGTGCAGGGTGTAGGTGGGAGTGGAGGAGTGAGTGAAAAGTGGGTGTAAAGCCAGAGTAGATACCTAGCAGGCAGAATCACAGAGAATCCCATATCCTACCACCCTGTCAGTGTCCTGTCAGCCCCGCAAAGCCAACGCTTTGTTTTCCCTCAGCATACCCACAGGTTTGGTCCTGCTATGCTCTGAGACAGGCCAGGGCCTGGGAAGAGAGACTGTAAGAAGGCACAGAGGAGGCAGCATTTGGTCTTCTTTTTGCACCCTGGCATGAAAACTACAAGAGAAGTGTACCATCTACCATCATCACCACCATGATAGTGAATGTAGTAGTGCCTGTAGTAGCTCACAAGGGATAGGGTCTCAAAGCCTGAAGCAAGAGGGCCCTGTTGGGTGATATGAAATGTGTGTTGAAAGAGGAAGTATAAAAGAGTTGGACTGAGTTTGATGAAGTTCAATCTTGACTGGTCTACTAATGTCCTCCATGTAGGAGCAGCAATGATGAGTTAAATCTGCAATGGGAAATATGGCTTCTAAGGAACTCTTACCGATCATGCCATATTGCCCTCCCACTGCCAACCCTGGAGATCAAGGTTCAATTTCACTAAGTGGCCCAGAGGGTCCCTTTTACTGGAGCATGAATCAATAAGAATGCCCTGCCTACCTTAAATAAGACCCATGGTCGCTCTTAACTACTAGGCCCCAATTGTCCCCAGAGACTGTGAGAATCTAGGTAGCCAGTGGAGATGGCCCTTGAAAGACCCAGCCTTCAGTGGGCTACTTACCTTAAGGTCATTCCTTGCAAGTGTGTCTTAACCATCTGTGGGAGATCACAGTAATTTACTACTAATAATAAAGTCCTAAGATTAAAAAGTTTTAAAAATATATTTAAACAAATTCTAGGTGACTTCCTCACTCAATGCATTTAAATTTGAGTGAGAAAGAAAGCAAGGAAATATAGCCAGTGTTTGGGAATTGCCAAGTCTGAAGACTGTCTGATCTGTGTCACTGGCCATAGGAGAAAAGAGCTACTGATACACCATGGAGCACTGTGACAATTATAAATTTTTGCAAGGCTGTACCTCCCCCACAAAATTCTTGGGACAGTGTTCAAAATTTGGACATGTGTTTAGGAGTGTTTTGAGTATGTAAAAATCATCCATCATAGGTGTGGCATCTGAAAAAGGGTAAAATGTTATAGATCAACTGTTGACCAGAACAGCACAGGATAAAGTGTGTGGTGGGGGTAGGATCCAGGTAAGTGGTCAGTAGGCATATGTCCCATGACAGACCTTGGGGAGGTGAGCACAGTTCATATGACAGACCCATCTAGCCTGCTCTGCCAAAACCCTGACCTGGGACCCAGATGTGGGAAAAGCAACTGAGTTCTACCATAGGACCATGCAGTTGGGGACTGCAGAGCTGGAAAGCCCAAGGAAGTTACAGAAAAGAAATGCTATAAGACATAGCTTCCTCCTGCTTCCAAGCTGAAATTCCACCTGAAGTGAGGATTCTGGCTGCAAGGGGGATAAGGACATGGGCAGTGGCATCTATGTTTGCCAAGCATCAGGGACTCCAAGACAGTGGAAGTAATGTTGAGGGTTCCAGCTTAAGTAAATTCCTCTTCAAAACGTGGCAACCAGGCTTTGAGAGGCATTCCAGTGGGGACCCCAGAAAAAATAGCAGTGGTGGCAGCCGCAGGCATAAACTTCAAAAATAATTTCAGCATTAGTAGAAGGGACTAGCCCTGTCTGAAGCCTGGCTGGAGACTCTGGGAACGCCTGTGGTGGACAGCTTTAGGATCGGTCAAGCAGAGCTCCAAGGAGCAAAAATCCTTGTGTGCCAACTACAGACTGGGTCAGCTAAAAATCAGTGCTAAAGTATGAAGAGCCTAGCCCTTGCCAGGTGGCTCAGTTGGTTGGAGCATCGTCCCACACACCAAAAGTTTGTGGGTTTGATCCCTGGTCAGGTCACGTTACAGGAGGCAACCGATTGACGTTTCTCTCTCACATTGATGTTTCTCACTTTCCCTTACTCTCTCTCTAAAATCAATAAAAACATATCTTCAGGTGAGAATTTAAAAAGAGAAAGAAACAGGAACCTATTGTTCACCTCAATCAAGACAGTTGATAGATCTGCAACCTTAGGAGGAGGCACTGAGGAACAGACTCCAGACAGAAAATTCATTTTTATGAAGCATCTTAACCAGTCATTGTTCCAGAAAAGCTTGTATATATTGCCTAAGTTAAACTTACAAACAACATTGTGGTGTTTTACCTACACTTTACAGATGAGTAAACTGAGGCTCAGAGAGCCAAAGGAACTTACCTAGCAAGTGTCAGAGCCCAGAACTACTAATCTCCATAGCCATTGATCTTTTCAAGGTACCACATGTCATTTCTCAGGCAGTCAGCCCTTCTCAGACAAAGTGGATGGGACTCAGAGATTGGAAGAGAAAAAGGATGTTCTGTCCCCTTCAATCCTGGACTCAAACAACTTTTGGACTATTATGAATGCTATGCTATTTGTAGAGTGGCCAAGAGCAAAGGTCAAGCAAGAGTGAGGAAGGTCAAGAAACTGGGGAAAAAAGGATTAATGGGCAAAGTTATGCCAACATTATTTGAAGACAGCCTGTAGCTTATTTGTGCCATTCCCATGTTCCCAACTCTCTCAAAGTGATGGTAATGCTTTCCCTCTTGACTATGTGGTGAAGTTGAGAGTTCTTCCTGCGAACTCCTCATTTGGCAAAAAAAAGGATGGAGAAAAGACAAAGAAGAAACTGCTCAGAGAAGGGATGTCCTCAGAGAAATTCAAAGGAAAGGCCAGTTCCCAGTGGTACAAGGGAAGATACTCCATCTCATTACTTCTTGAGGTAAGTGAGGGTGTCAAGGACCCAGAGGCTTGCTCTGGATTCTTTTCACAATTTGAATGAAAAGAGGGTGGAGTCAAAACAGGGATTTAAAATTTCCTTGTACCAGAAGCAAAAACTTCCCTTACTCACCATTCAAAAGGGATGATTCAGCAAAGCCCTCCTATTCCAAAAGTCAGTTCATTCATTCATTCACTTATTTATTCACAGGATACTTATTGAGCCCCTACTCTATGAAGGGCACCATGTTAGAGCTAAAACAAATGTGGCTCTCAACCCCGGGAGCTGGCAGTTCTATAGAGAAGTTAGACTTAAGCACACAACCAAACAATGAAATGTGAAAGGAGAAATACATCTTTCAATGAGAGCTTATAAAAAGGGATGGTAACTGAGTCAGGGAGAGGGAGAGGATTCCCTAATGAATGAATGGAGAGTTAAGATTGAGGAGGAGTTATCTAGGTAAATGGTGGTAGAGAGAGAATTCCAGGTAAAGAAAACCACATATGCAAATCCCTGTGGTAGGAGAGAGCATGGCAAGAATGTTGGTGTAGCTGAGGGCAGAGAGAGGAGGAAGAGATATGAGACAAGGCTGGAGACACATGTAGAACCCTGACTATTCAGTACATGAAGTATATTAAAGATTGAGGTCTTCACCCTAAAACCAATAGGAAGCCACTGAGGCATTTTCAACTGGAAGAGGAAGTGGCATAATCAGAACTGTGGCTCAAAAGCATCATTCTGGTTTGTAAATTCAAATGAGCCCAGAATGAAAGAAGACAGCCAGTAAGTAGTCTATAGCCAGCTCCAGCAAGGTTATGGTGGTTTGGAACAAGGTATTTGGATGATGATGGAGCCAAGTAGACTGACTCAGATTATTTGGGAAGCAATTCAACAGATCTAGGTGAGGGGCTGATTAAAGGAGATAAGGAAGGTGGAGGTAACAAGGATAATTTGAAGTTTTCTGGTCAAGGTGAGCAATCATTAGTCCTAGCAAGCAGAAGTATAAAATTATTCTGTCACAGATAATATGACTTCTTTTAGGGAGAAAGCACCACTGTTGCTGGAGAAAATAACAAAGGCATAGAGGGATGTTCTAGAAACCTATAAGACCACACCTTCTCAAGGTTAGCCAGAAGATCCATAAATCCATGCACTGCCTCTCTCCTCCCCACTTTCCTCCTCCCCTGTATCACTGATGCACATCAGCATGCTTGGCTTGGGGAGGGGGCAAATCTGAAGACCAGCTCCACCAAGAGTGATAGTTTGCCCTTCAACAAATTTCATGGCCATGAACTAGATTCATGGCTTTAAGCTTCTGAGAACCTAACTTTCAGATTATACATGGCCAGTTGAGTTTACACCCCAATATGCACCTCCCTCCACTTCATTCCATCGCAAATTACCAAATCCTTATTTCTCTTTTTGGTGTGTTTACCTGTTGGGTTCTTGCAAAGGCAGTAGCTTACCTTTGATGAGGAGAAAAAAAAAAAAAGTGTATCCCAGAAAAAGAAAGATTTGAAAAAAATCACTGAAATATACAATCTCCAAAACAGGACTCAGATCTCTGAATAGAATAGAAATTCTATTTTCTGTGTCCTAAATGAAAAGGAGAGTAAAGTTCTGGAAGGAAATTCTCAGATGCTGGCTCTCCACTACAGGGACTGAAAAAGATTATCTCCAAGTTCAAAGCAGCTACTATAGCACCATTCCCCCCAGGGAAAGACTCCCTACTGTCTCTGCTTTCCATGACTTTCTAGATGCCACCACACTTCACCCTTCTGGTCTCCTCCATGCCTTCAAAAGGCCCAGGTGAGGCAAAGGAGAAATAGTCAAGAGGAACTAGAGTCTTCCTCTGCTCCTCCCTCCTGTGGACCACTGTCCTCTCTCCCCAGACTCTCCAGTTGTTAGGAGAAAAGTTTCTTTACTGAGAGCAGCCAGGAGCCCAGAGTAGCTTTTGATTGATGCTGTCAGTCAGATGAAGAGCTCTTGTGGCAGAAACTGTCTTTTCTTCAAGTTTGAAAACATGCCCAGGGGCTAGTCTGTGACTGGCTTATCAATAAATGGAAATATACTGATAGGCCCAAATTCATACCAGGCTTTGATTGAGAAAGGACAGATACCTTGTCAGTAACCGTTCCAATTGAGAATTCTTAAAATCCCCTCTTTTCACTCAGACATCGGTTTTGGTGTGAGAGGCTCTCCCCAAGACTGGTCATCACTGTGACAGCTTCCAATCTATGGGATGGAAAGGTCTGCCATTAAACACAGAGGTCTCCCATCTTGGATTCTTTCCAAAACCCTCAATGGAACTGGATCAGAGCTCTGAGTATGTCCCCAATGACTCAGTCCTGAGGGATCTCCTTCAACACAGCCTGCAGGGACTTCAGGAAGGCTGAAGCTAGTAGGGATTGGGTTTACCAAGATTCCCAAATGTCTGTGAAAGACTGTAGGACAAGAGGCAGGCCTTGCTAAGGGGCTAGCACACAAGGAAGAGAGAAAGGCAGTATAAAAGGAAGTGAAGGGGAGGAAAGAAAACCACTCATAAAAGCCAAGCAGGATGTCCTTTAGCCTATTTTAGAAAACAAAATTAAAAAGAGCTCTACTTTCTGACATCAAAATCAAGAGAATGAGACCATAAATAAAAACAATTTTAAAAAGAACAAGCACCAAAATTGACATCAAACCAACAGGCATTAGCTTAAGAGCTCTAACCCACGGTTTTGAACAATTAACTTTTAAAGTGATTGTTCACCAATCCACCTCGATTCCATTATGTGGTCTAATATCAATATTGGCAGGCACTTACTAAAATTCCAGCTGTGAGGAGATAATACCATCAATGCTAGGTGCCTGGGCCATGGGGTAGGAGGCTGTTCTCACATGGTTTGGCTCATGATTTTCATTTTCTTTCAATTCTTTCCTTCTCATCCCTAGCCGTTGCTCTTTTTTTTTTTTTTTTTTTTTTTTTTTTTTTTTTTAGTGACATTACTAGTCAGTGAATTGCAGCTTCTTGGGGGAGTTTTACAAAGAGCAAAGAGGTTCAAAAGACTGGCCATGTTATGTCCCTGAACACGCTACTCCTGTTCTCCCGGTGTCCTTTCATCTAGGAATTTTGGGCCGCTACTGCTGCTCATTCAAAACAATAACAATTTATGTCAGAGTTTTTAAATGTACTTTTCATCATTCTATTCAACAGATATTAAGAGCCAACATTTATTCATTCATTCATCTCACACGAATTGATCACAAACCATGAGCCACAGTCTCCCTCTCCCTATGTGGAGATGAAAGAGGGAAAATAATTTCAAAACAGCATTAATGGGGCACCATGGAACATGGAAAGCATCCTACTAAGACCAGGAAGTCAGGGAAAGCCTCCCATATGAGGTAAACCTTGAGAAGTGTCTGAAAAGAGAAACAGAAGGAGGGAAAAGTATGTAGAGCAGAAAAAAAGAACTTCCAGGCCATAGGAGAATCATATGCAAAGGCCCACAAGGCAGAGAAGCAGGACATGATGCATTAAAGGAACCATCACAGTAATAAATTATGTTAATTGGGCACTTACTCTGTGCCAGACCCTGTGGTGAGCACTTTACAGATATTAGGTCATTTAATGTTCACAACAACTCTGGCAGGCATGTACCGTGTTCCCCGAAAATAAAACATCCTCTGAAAATAAGACCTACTTACAGGTTTCCTTCTGAGTGAAATATAAGGCATCCCCCGAAAATAAGGCCCCCAGGCTCTGTTTCAGAATGAAAATTAATTTACCATAAACTGGTCGCTAGGGCCGCCCCGACTTGCGTCTAGCAACCAGTGACGTTACGTGAAGTCCTGACATCACTGCTGTGTGGAGGCAGAGCGGAGGTCGGAGTGAGCGGTGAGTGCGGGGCAGGAGAGAGGAGGAGACTTTCGCAGATGCGAGTAGAAGAACAGGAGGATTAAAGCAGATGGGACGCGGTGAAGGTGGTGAGTGCTGGTCTGTCTCTGGTGACACTACCTGATGCTCACGGCCGCCTTCATGATGACTGAAGGTTCTCAGTCAGTGGCAGACCGTACTCCAGCCCAGATCCAGGACCCAGCAAGCCCAGTGACAGTCCCCAGGCAGGCCCCAGGGGGTAAATGTCTGATAAAGGGGTAGGGGGGATGTCTGGTGAAGGTGTTCAGTGGCACAGGGGTGGGGGGAGGGGGATCACTTAAAATGACACAGGAGGATCAGAGGGGCAATCAAAATGACACAGGAGGATCAGAGGGGACAATCAAAATGACACAGGAGGATCAGAGGGGACAATCAAAATGACATAGGAGGATCAGAGGGGACAATCAAAATGACACAGGAGGATCAGAGGGGACAATCAAAATGACACAGGAGGATCAAAAGGGGTTACTAAAATGGTAATCCCCCCTCTGATTCTCCTGTGCCATTTTGATTCCCCCCTCTGATCCCTCCTGTGTCATTTTGAGTGATCCCCCTCCTCCCACCTTGATACCCCAATTCCTTTTTTTTTACCCCTAGAAATGAGCGCAAAAAGAAAAAGCTACTCCGTGGAGTACAAGAAAGGAATTGTGGAAGACTCTTGGGGCCAAAATCTTACTGCTTTCTGCAAAGAGAAGATGTTGAGTATCCGATTGGTCCGAAAATGGCGAGCAGAGTATGGTAACGTCATTGAACAAGTGGACAAGGGAAATGCTAAAAAGCGCAAGTGTGGATCAGGTTGGCAACCATTATTTTCCGAGCTGGAAGACCTGATCTGTGAATGGGTTGTTGACAGGAGAGCAAAGGCTTTGGTTGTGAATAGAGCTCAGATTTAAGAATTTGCCCTTGCAATGGCACCACAGTTTGACATAGCCCCCGAAGACTTCAAAGCATCACAACACTGGCTGGATAATTTCCTTCAGCGAAGTGAACTGTCTTTAAGAAGATCTACGACATTGTTTAGGTTGGAAGATACTCAAGTTATTAAGCGAGCACTTGCATTCAAGTCCTTTATTGATGATGCTGACTTCTCTAAATACAATCTTTCCAACATGATTGCTATGGATGAAACTGCAGTGTTTATGGGCCAATCATCTCAAACAACAATTGAACAGCGGGGTGCCTCCTTAGCGTACATTCCCTCCACTGCTTACGAAAGTGCACGTGTTTCCTGTATTTTGGCAATTCGTCTGGATGGCACTAAAATCCCACCTTCAATCATTTCTAAGGGCAAGAAGGAAAAGATTGAACGTGTTTTGGGCATTTTTATTCTTGAAACTGAAAAAGTCTGGGCCACACAAGCAGTTATAAGGAAGTGGGTCGATTTAATGCTGCCACTTGTTATGCGAGGGAGCCAAAGAGGTCTGCTAGTCTGGGATGCAGCCAGCACTCACCGCGCTAAAGACATGAAGACATTTCTTCACAAAAAAAAATAGATCAGATAATGATTCCCGCAGGAATGACGGCCTATCTCCAGACTCTTGATATTGCAATAAACAAGCCATTCAAAGACAATTTGCGCAAGGAAATTAATGACTACATTGAAAATAGAATGGAGAGAAATCAGAGTGGAAACTCTGTGAAACCTAAACTGCAAGAAGTTGTGACTTGGGTGAAGAATTCATGGGAGAAAATCACTGACAGTTGCATTGCAAATGCACTGCGAGCAGGCTACCTTGACAAGAAGTACTCATTTAAAGACAGTGCTATTGCTAAACATGAGAGATTTGGTCCACTGATTCTGAAAGAAATGGAGTCACAAGAAATTTACCAGGAAATTCAGGAATTGGATTGTTATGATGATGTTCCAGAAGATGATGACATGATTGTCATTGAATAAATGAGTAAATTCTTGATACTGTAGGATTCACAGTTTGTCTGGTTTGTGTTGACAACTACCGTACTACCGTACCATATACAGGTAATAAATTTCCTTTATTTTCATTTAACAATAAATGTGTACCGCATTCTTCTTCATGGAAAAATAAGACATCCCCTGAAAATAAGACCTAGCGTGTCTTTGGGGGCAAAAATTAATATAAGACACTGTCTTATTTTCGGGGAAACAGGGTAGTAGTATTACTCTTATTTTCAGATACTATATTAAAGAAGTTAATTTCCCCCAATCTGGCAGCCATTAAATAGGTTTTGAGCTGCTCCTCTAACTCCAGAACCCACACACTACTACTGTGGCAGGCGACACAGCTTAGTAAGAGTCCAGAGTATGATGGGAGAAGTGAGTGGTATTAAAAATGAGGGTTCACAGGTATATAGGAGCCTTACATGTTTTCTAAGGAGTTTGGATATTATTCAGTAATCACTCAGAAACCATGATGGATTTAGGCATAAATGAGAGATAATTCAATTCAGAAAGATCACTCTGGTGGCAAAGCAAAGAATCATAATAGTGAAAAAGAATGAGAAAAATAATTTCTCCAGCATTTTGTCCAAATGAACATTTTCTAGTTTATCTCCATAAGCTCTTCACCCCTATTTTTAAAAAATAAAATAAAAATAGAGAAAAGTCACAAGATTTTTTAATTATAAAGAATACTACAGGCTTTGCTTTCAGCCAAGATTGTGTAAAAAGAGATTGGACTTAGCCTCCTGCCTGAAACAACCAAAAAAGCAGATAACATATATAAAATCTTGTTTTCAAAACACTGGATTTCAGAAATGAAGGTCAAGGATTCCTGAGAGATGAGAAACAAAGGAGCTGATCCCTTGCAAATTACCTAACTTACTGCCTGGAGAGGGTTTCCAGGTCAGGATGCAAAGAGGGGGGCCCCACGTGGAGCCCAGTGTTCTCCTGGGCTGAAGACATGGAGCTGGGAGTCCTGGAGACAGTTTGAGTTTTCAGGATAGAGTAGTAGTGAGCAAAGAGATGGAAAGAGAGAAAAAAACAACTCTGGGGACCTAAAGAAAGTCCCCCTCTAGGGTTTAGTTGAGTACCGATCAACTCAAATGTGTGAGGAAACTATTCAAGATCAGGGAAAATATTATTTGAAAGAATTAGAGATAAAAAGAAAGAGCACATATTCCTCCAGCCAGAGTGCAAAACCTCATAATTATACAACGAAGGATTTCCCTCAGTTGTGTGGAAAATTAACCCTCGACTACACTACTCTGATCCTGCCTAACAAAGCATAGAAACAAGACATGAAAGGCTCAAACTATTTCCAAGTAACTTAATAACATCCCAGAAAAAAAGCTCAAAAATATTTATAGGAATTCTAAACTAATGTAATACCTAACAAGATAAAATTCTCAATATCTGGTATAAAATTAAAAAAGACCAGAATGCAAAGCAGAAAAAATATATGATCATAATTATTAGAAAAAAAAACAATAAATTGAAATGGACTCAGAATTAATATAGATAATAGAATTAGTAGACAAGAACATTAAAAGAATGATTGAAACTGTATTCCTTATTTTCAAAAACATAAAGAAATACTTTAACGTTGAGACATGAAGGATATTTTGTAAAGGCCCAAATCTAACTTCTAAAGATAAAAACCACAATATCTGAGATGAAACATATACTAGATTAGATTAAGGATAGATGTCATCGCAAAAGAGTACGTTGGTAAATTTGAAGACATAGCAATAGAAAATTCTCAAAATGAAAAGAAAACAATCTGTGAGCTGTTGATGCAACTAGGCAGAGTCTAATATTCATGTTATTTTAGTCTCTGAAAGGGAGGAGGTTATAAAATAATAGTTGAAAGAATACTGGCTGAAAATTTTCCAAATTTGATGAAAATTATAAACCCACATATCCAAGAAGCTCAACAAATTCTAAGTACAAGAAACATGAAGAAAACTACACTAAGGCACGTCATAATCAAATTTCTTAAAACCCAATGATAAGTAGAAAAATTTAACAGCATCTAGAGAACAAAAAGACACATTACATTCAGGGGAACAAAGATAAGAACAGAGGCAGATTTTTATTTGGAAATTATGCAAACTAGGTGCAATAGAATGACATCTCTACATACTGAATGGGGAGAAACTGTCAACATAAAATCCTTTACCTTGTGAAAAAGGAAAGCAAAATAAAGATTTTTCAGACATTCAAAAGCTAAAAGAATTCATTATCAGTAAATCTGCAAGACATGTTAAAGGCAGTACTTAAAGCAAAAGGAAAATAATAGCAGATGTAAATCTGAATCTACACAATGAAGAACTGGAAATAATAACTAAATGGGTAAATATGGACTTTTTAAATTATTATTTAAGTTAATAAGTTATTATTTAAATTAATAAGTGTGGCTGTAGCCATGTTTCACCTCCAATTTTTCACTTATATATCTGACTCCCAAGAGGAACAGTTTACTGGAATTTTATAACAGTAGGGCTACCCACAAATGGGACCATGAAAATGTCATCATTATACCAAATATTATTCTAGTTTATCTTTTTCCTCCTTGATCAAATATTATAATTTGTTACACTATTAAGTGAATTACATTTACATTTTATAACTTAAAGCTAATCACATTGTACTTGACAATTCTATCATAATTCTTACAGTTTCAAATTTTCTTCCTTTGGGAAGGTAAGGGGCAGGAAGACATGTCTTATTGTACATCACCTTAAGGGAATAAAATCTCTCAGAAAGGTTTTTGTGGGAGGGATCTCTATTGTTTTACTGATATAAAGAAGTCCAAAAATCCTTTTAAAAATGACAGAAAATCTTTAAATGGGCCTAACTCTGGCATTGTTTTAATGCCAAGTCCCTAAGGGCAATAATATCTTGATTTTAATAAGTCTGGACAAAGTTTAGAGGCTGCTGTTATCTCCAAAAAGATGACAATGTGTGGGTTACTTCTTTGATCCAGATTCAACCCGATTTCATCCTTGCCCTTGGAGGTACCACTAGGATATTCAGCAGCAATGCCTCCAGGTGGGGCCTGTACAACTCTAACAGGAATTCTGTGGGATTTCTCATGGCCTGTAGTGGCCCAGAACAATGGTATTTACTGTTGACAGAAGCATATTCCTGTTGACAGATTTGGCTAGAGGGTTGTGTCAGGTGCTAGATTATTGGGTGTAGCATACTGTATATTCTTCCATTGTTGGATGTAATATTCTATAAAGCTCAATTATGTCAAGTTAGTTGACAGTGCTGATTAGATCTTCTATATTTTTATTTTTCTCTATATATGTTCTATCTGTTATTAAGAGGAGGTGTTGAATTCTCTTTAATTTTAACGTGTTTTCTCATTGCAGTTCTATCAGATTTTACTTCCTGTTTGGAAACTGTTATTAGGTACATGAATGTTTAAGACTCCTTTATCATTACTAAATGACCCTCCTTACCCCTGGTAATATTTTTTGCCCTGGAAGTTACTTTATCTGATATTGATATGGCCACTCCAGCTTTCTTTAAATTAGTATTAGTTTGATATATCTTTTCCATCAATTTACTTATAACATACTTATGTCTTGATATTTAAAATAGGTTTCTTATAAAAAGCACATAGTAGATCTTGCTTTTATATCCAATCTGCACATCTCTGTCTTTTAATTAGAACATTAGAACATTGTGACAACTTACATTTAATGTGATTTTTTATATGGTTGGGTATAAATCTACCATCCTGAAATTTGTTTCATATTTGAATTATTTGCTCCTGTTCCCTTTTTCCTCTTTTTCTCCCTATTTGTATTAAATGATTTTATGATTTCATTTTATCTCTATGGTTATTATGTATAATTCTTTATCATTTTAATGGATGCTCAGTCTTGATTAATTTAATAACCATTTTAATTAATTTATTTATTCAAGTTAAAAAACACAGATTCAATCATGCTGATAAAAAGATAATGTTAAACTGGGAATGTGTCTATATATTTCTAGAACTGAATTTGGATCTATACATTACTGAAAATATCTCATCCATATGTCTATTCACATAAAGACTTAAACACTATTAAATTCTACTTAAAAGCCAAGTTGCCTCAGGCAAAGAGCAGTCAGTGAGTTTGAGATGGTGATCAAGGTATGAGTGTGGAGGATGCAAACATCAGTTAATAAGTGAGAGACCTATTATATGTCCAGTGCTCGGTGTTATATACAGTTTATCCTTGAACAAAGTGGGGGTTAAGGTTACCTATCTCTCCACAGAGTCAAAATCTATATATAACTTCAATTCCCCAAAAACTTAACTGCTAATAGCCTACTGTTGACCAGAAGCATTACCAATAACATAAACAGTAGATTAACATATATTTTGTGTTTTATGTATTACATACTGTATTCTTACAATAAAGTAAGTCTGTTATTAAGAATATAATAAGAAAGAAAAAATATACATTTACATTATGTATTGAAAAATATCATCATATGAATTGACCCACACAGTTCAAACCCATGTTATATTCAAGGGTCAAATGTACATCACTTATGGAATCCTCACTATAGCTGGTAACTGTTATCTGATTTTACAAGATCCATACAGTAAGATCTAGACGACAATGTATTGCACAAGTTTACAGAGTAATACAAATAACTAACAGAGGAGAGGAGACTAGAATCCAGATCTGTTTCACCTAATGCTCCTGTAGCACAGATGATCTCCAGATCCAGCACAATTGTCAGAAATGATGTCCCTAGCATCTAACATAGTATCTACCTATAAATAAATGAGTGCTCAAAAAGCATTTGTTGAATGAATGAATGAGAAAATGAAAAAGTAAAAGTGGATTCAAACACAGCTCATCTCATGAGGGTGTCTGCTGATTCTAAAGTGCAGTCAATACCACACAACATTCTTTTGGGGGGGTGGGGGGTTCTTAATCCCTTTCTTCTCCCCAAAGAAATTTTTGCATTTCCAATCTATTGAGGAGTCAATAAGGACCTCTTTCTCCATATTTGGGATGGATTCTACTAATGATGACATAGTTGAAAAAAACAGCAATTTTTCAAAAGTTAGGAACTAACTCTAGATATAAGCAAATTAAGGACATCTACAGCCATATGCTGGGCCTGGTCTTATACCAATTAGAAAAGAAAAATTACAGACAGTACCCGGTATAAATTCAGGAATAAACTCAGTAGGACTTGATGGAGAAGTAGAATTACTTGAGCAAGATAAAAGTTTGGCCCTGAAACCAGTTTAGGATTTTTAAAATCTGATGTGAATTTGCATGTGGACCAAGAGTCACTAAAGACATTCCTCAATGTTGCTACATAGCCTATCACAAGATCCATAACAGAGCACAGGAGGTAAAGGCGTTTTAAGCTTAATCCTAGCCTGGATTAAAATCAACTTATTTAGAGTATTTCAGGCCTCTACAATAAAGTGTGAGCACAGATCAGAGGTCAGGCATTGAGTAAGAAGTCAGGCTGTTGGGGCTACCCTCTGTATCCTTTTTAGACTCATGCCTCTATTCTCTTAGACATGGACAGTAATACATGTTCGCAGAGAATCTAGGCCACGACATTAGTTGCTGGAGCTGTTGCAAACTAGGATCTCAGTTCATAAAGATGACCCACCTGTCCAACAGGTGTTCCCCTTTGCCCCTGATTATAGCATGAAGACTCAGAGTTTATTATTTTTAACAAAATAGTAATCATTTCTTACGTTTGAGTTATGCTTTACAACTTACAAAGCACTTTCATTTTCATTATCGCATGGACAAGGCCAAACAGGTCTGACAGCAGGGCAAATAAATAAAAGTGAGAACTGTTTTTTTTAAAAAAGCCACTTTGAGTACAAACACTGAAAATCCAAGAAGAAAATTGAAAATTAGAAACATAAACCTATAACCATGACCAAAAAGGAGAGAAACACGTGGATCAAGAACCTACAGAGCAAAGCAGCATACAAATTGGAGCAATCAATATGAATCACAAGAAAACCAAAGCTACAGATCAAAATCTAAACCATACCAGCCAATTCTGAAATAACCCCTTATGTCTCTGAATATAGGAACAATGCAACTTCTCCGAGATAAATCATTGACACTCATTACCTACAAAGATTTGGTGAGCACAGAGCCTGTTTTATTCAGGTAGCAAGGCATTATAAAAAGAAATCTTAACTCAGGAAAAATGTTCATTCCTGCATTGTTTTTCTAATTTCTTCTAATTCTGGTTCAAGTTCAAAATGAAATGTCTCTACCTCAGCACACACACGCCATCCTAGTCATCAACAACACTCACTGCATACTGCTGCATGCAATAAGTGTTGTCCCTATAAAGCACTATATAATGGTACATGACTGCTATTTTATTAAATATAATTATCTTTTGTTAACATAATAAAACATAAATACAATAATATAAAATACATACATTACATATATATATTAACCTTATTTATATCTCTGAGCCTGCTTACTGGAATCAAGGGAAGACAGGAGGACCTTGTTGGACTAGGTCATCTTTATAGACTGGTTTACACAGCACAACAAAACAAACATTAATAGCACACATTAGTTTACTTGCTTGTAATAATTGTAAAGGGAGAATGAACTGCCCTACTCAACCCGTGATGGGGTCTCTGAGCACCACCAACTCACAATATGTTCATACTAGGGCCCTCTGGCTCTTCATAATTCAAACTCAAAAGTCAAATTTAATTTATTCCGATTAAAATGAGAGACAGCTCAGGTTGGAAATTTACCAAAAATCAACTTATTTGACTATTACATAGGGTAATATTATTCAAAGTACATTCAATAAATGTAAACAGGTTTTAAGACGTAGTTAGTTGGTCCTTTAGCAATCTCTCTAACAAAATGATAAGGGTATCAGTATTTGTCCATTGGACATTCTAATATTTTCAAGAGTTACTGAACCCTCTGAAATTGGCTCAACATTTTCTTGCTAGTTTGTTTGAATGGTATGTAGCTTTGAAGTCCAGGAATCTATATATAAATTTAAAGGGTAAAGCAAAAATTAGGTTTATAGTTGTGTATGCAAAACAGAGTTTATTCATATGTTATTCTTTATTATTGTATTACTAGAGGCCCAGTGCACGAATTCGTGCGTGGGTGGGGTCCCTCAGCCTGGCTGGCGATCAGAGCCAAGGGACTGACCAGGGCAGCTGGCCAGGGGGAGGGACCGCGGGAGGTTGGCCGGCCAAGGAGAGGCACTGTGGTAGGCTGGCCGGCCGTGGGAGGTTGGCTGTGGGAGCGCACTGACCACCAGGGGGCAGCTCCTGCATTGAGCGTCTGCCCCCTGGTAGTCAGTGCACATCATAGCTGTCATCCAGTCATAATGGTCGTTTAGGCTTTCATATATATAGATTTTCCCTACAAACCTACTTTTGCCCCACCCTGTATATTTAACTGCTGGGAGACTCAGTTTCCTCATTTGTAAAAACCTTACCTCACAGAACTATTATGAGAATTAAATGATATAATGTATGTAAAACAACCATGTTAGTGCCTGGCACATGGTGGGCAGACATTTGGTCAAACATAATTCTGGATGTATCTATGAGAGCGTTTCTGGATGAGATGAGCATCTAAATAGGTAGGCTGAATAAAATAGACTGCCCTCCCTAATGTGGGTGTACCTCATCAAATCAAGTGACCTAAATAGAACAGAAAGTTTAGTAAGAGAGAACTCCTCATGCCTGGCTGATTAAACTAAGACATTGGTCTTCTCCTTCAGACTCCAACTGAAAAATCGGCTCTTGGGACTATTGGCATTCAAACTGAAACTTATACCACTGAGTTTCGTGATTCTCAGTCCTTATGACTCACAGCAGAACTACACCATTGTTGGGGCAGAAATAGAATAGTGGGGATTAGCTATCATTAAAAGAAATAATAATCATGCTCTGTTAACCATGATTGTTCTGATTAGAGAAAGCACATTCCAACCTGGCTGAGAGTTGTACACCACAGGACATGAGAGTTAACCTCGGAACACAGTCCATTTGCCTTTTCCAAGAACTGCCTATTATCAAAGAAAGATTAACATTCTTGTTGCTGAAACAATCTAGTCCCAGAGGCACCCACCCTTTGCAACACCCAGCCTCCATTGTCTATAACCTGGTCCTGGAAGTGCCTGCCCTTTGTGACCCTCTCCCGTAATCATTGGTCATTATAGCCCACATTGCCTATAACCTATAACCAATATACCTTGCCTACTTCTTCATGCCTGTAATTCCTACTTTCCCATATAATCTTTGTCCTTCTACCCAATATAAGCAACTGCTTATGGGGAGCGGTAGAAAAGATTTTCGTGGATGACCTGCTGCTCTCCTATACTGCTGGCAGTATTGGAATAAACGCTCATATATGATTCAACTCTGTTTCTGCTTAATTGGCTCAAATAGTGACAGGCAGCCCAGACCCATTAGTTGTCCAGTTTCACCATTAGCTCTCCTGGGTTTTCAGCTTTCCATCTATTGATCTTGGTACTTCTCAGCCTCCATAATCACATGAGCCAATATTTTATACTATATAAAGGATACGTATTTTATATACAGGGTGTCCCGAAAAAATGTATACACACTTTAACAGCTGACAGCTCATTTTTGAAAAAAAAATGTATTTTAATAAACACTGCTTTTATAATTATTTAAAGTGTGTGTATACCTTTTTGGGACACCCTATATTTAATACATTTATTTATATAGTTCATTATATATTTGATTTTAATATAATTGAGTTATTATATACTACATATATTCTTAATATTAATGAGTATTCATAAATATTTATAGATATTATTGCACTTAATATATTATGTTACATTTATTTATTTTTGTTATATGTTATATTTAAAATTTTTATTTATACTATATTTATTTATAAATAAATTTCTTCATTTATATATGATATACAGGGGTGGGCAAAAGTAGGTTTAAAGTACCCACTTTCATTGGTCATTGGTTAAATTACCAGCCATCATTACCTAAAAGATAAATAATAAGTAAAGATATGAAATAACAATAATGATAAAACAAGTAATGTAATAATTAATAAATGAATAATAATGCAAGAATAAACTTTGTTTCATGTACTCACCACTGTAAACCTACTTTTGTCCCTCCACCCTTATATACTAGTACATCTCCTATTGGTTCTGTGTCTCTGGAGAACCCTGACTAACTAGTCATCTATGGACACCCAACATCTAGACAAGAGGAATCCTCCCCCTTGGCCTCATACTTGAGAGAAGCCTGCATATCACAAACAAACAGAATAAAAATACATTTGTTAAAGAACATACTGGCCCCTCTATTGTTCATCACCCAGCATCCATTGTTGCTATAACACAGCCAGGAGCCCTAAACATCCATTCTCATAATCAACACTGTTCAGGCCCCAAGAAAGTCTCCACATTTCTCCCTACACTCTCAAAACAAAAAGCAGCTGTGTTTGAATGCCATAAACATTTGTGGGCAGTGCTGCTGCTGACATTGATATTGACACTACTTGAGTATGTGAAAAAAAATGAGCATTAGAATTGCTTGGCTAAAAGAATAGACATATGAGTTATCTTGTCAAATCTTTCCTCCTCATAGATAGCTTGCATTCAATAGATTCTTGCATAACTTTGGTTTCCTAGCAGTGCTGAGCATTCTTTTCATGCTTTTCTTTGTGTCCCAATTCATGACTTCAGAGGGACTCATGAATAAACATGGTATTCACAGCAGTGGCACTGGGGTGACTAGGGAACATTTTGCAATATTCAACCATTCATATTACCCTTAAATTTATGAATTTATATAAATCTAGGTGTAACATTCATGCACTGAATCCTTAACTTAGCAACTGGATAGTCAGTAAATGCTAAAATTAAAAATAATTTCGTTTTCTTAAAAATAAGATTTAATTACATTTCAAACATTAAATTAAAATGTCAGTGTGATTTACACAACTTCAATTTTAAAATTTGATGCCATTAATTAGTTTATATTTTGAATTTTATTGTAATACATACTTTTAAATATTTTAGAAAAAAGTAACTTTTGGAAGCATACATGAGAATAGTTTCACTTTTTTGTTTTATGTTCAATGTACTGTACATTTTTAGAAAAATATTTTACACTTTTATTATTATTATAGTTTTTATTTCTTATACAACTGTCAATAGAAAACCTAATGTGTGAAAATCCTGATTACCTCATAAGTTATTTTTGTTAAAATTAAAGGAAATAAATTTTATTACTTAGCCACACATCTCAATATATTGACTGAGATATGCACGGTAACAATTAAATTCTGTCATCTTTGATTTTCTGCCAATCTTCAGTCACATAATAAGAATAGCTTTAAACACATTTGTCAATTTTGCCATTAGGAAGGTATAATTGTCACGATATATGGTAGACGTATTTTATGTACTAGTCTGATAGCTTGATTTACACCTATAAAATACTTAGACATATGTTATACAGGTCTCCATTTGGACTCTTACCTTAGAACCCACAAATATGAAGGGGATGACCATTCCTATCAACAGTGCACCAGAGTTCCCTTTTCTCCCAATCCATTCAGGGTGCTAGGTAAGTAACCTTCAAGGGTGAGGTATAACTATGCACATTACATATGGCCACACAGACTTTTTGTTTTAAGTTCAGGAAGAAACATTAAACTTGGAGGCCACGAAAGTAACAGGAAAACTCAGCCAATCAGCTGATGACTGAAATATCACAAATATGAATAGGAGAGAGGGAGGCTGCTCACGTATTCACCTTGGATGGTCAGCATCTGCTAAAGTCCTCAGGCTGCTTCTGTGTGATGCAACACAAGGATTATTTATTTTTTAATTGAAAGTTTATACTTTTTTGCCACCTTTACTCATTTCTCCAACCCCCACTCCATGCCTCTGGCAATCACCATTCTCTGTATCTGAGTTTAGTTTTATTTGTTTATTTGCTTGGATTCCACATTTAAGTAAAATTGCATGGTATCTGTCTTTCTCTGTCTTACTTATATCACTTAGCATAATGTCCTCAAGAGCCATCATGATTCTCTTCTTTTATATGGCTGAATAATATTCCATTGTATGGAGATCTATCTATCTACTGTAGATTTATATATGTCAAACTTTTTTTATTCATTCATTCATTGATGGACACTTGGGTAATTTCTATTTCTTTCTTCAGATAAATACTCAGAAGTGAAATTGTTGTATCATATGACAGCTTTACTTTTAATTTTTTGAGGAAACTCCATACTATTTCCCCTAGTGGCTGTATCAATTTACATTCCTATCAACAGTGCACCAGGGTCCCCTTTTCTCCACATCCTTACCAATGCTTGCTATTTTTTGTCTTTTTTTATAACAGCTACTTTCACTGGTGTGAGGTAATATCTCATTGTGGTTTTAAATTGCATTTCTCTGATAATTAGTGATGTTGAACACCTTTTCATGTACCTATTGCCCGTCTGTACATCTGTATGTCTTTGGAAAAATGTCTATGCCATTTTTTTAATTAGATTGTCAGGAATTTTGTTTGTTTGCTTGCTTTTTGGTACTGAGTTTCATGAGCTCTTCATATATTTTGGATATTAACCTCTTATCAAATATTTGATTTGTAAATATTTTCTCCCATTCTGTAGGCTGCTTTTTAATTTTGTTGATGGTTTCTTTTGCTGTGCAGAAGCTTTTTAGTTTGATGTAGTCCCACTTGCTATTTTGCTTATGTTGCCTTTGTTTTGGTATCAAATCCAAAAAAAATCACCAAGATCAATGTCAAGAAGCTAACTGCTTATGTTTTTCTTCTAGGACTTTTATGTTTTTAGGTCTTATGTATAAGTCTTGAATACACTTTGAGTTAATTTTTTGTATGAGTAAGATAGTAGTCCAGTTTTATTCTTTTCCCTTGCCCGTCCATTTTTCCTAAGGTCATTTATTGAAAAGGCTGTTCTGTTCCCATTGTACATTCTTGGTTCCTGTGTCATAAATTAATCTACTATATCTGTGTTAGTTTATTTCTGGGCTCTATATTCTGTTCCATTGATCTATATATCTATTTTTATGCCGATACTGTACTGTTTCATTACTACAGCTTTGTAATATAGCTTGAAATCAGGTTGCATGAAACTTTTAGCTTTGTTCTTCTTTCTCAAGACTGCTTTGGCTACTTGGTGTCTTTTGTAGGGAAGTCATGGTCTTGACAAAATAATTTCCTCTTCTGTTTATCCAAGTGATTTGGATGTCCCTGACACATCTAGAATAAATATAACACAGCATCTGATAGAGCTCTGCACTCCTAACACCTCAGAGGAAAAGATAGGGGAACCTCTCTCCAGTTTTGCTTCTGGTAGGAATCAGCCTCCTCTAGCTAGAATCAGCCCCTGTCAAAGCAAGGCCTTTGGAGAACTGGAGTCTCATCTCAGCAGCAGCCTCAGCAACTTGGCCACTGAACTTTTGACTACTTGGGTTTATCACTAAATTTGAGATCTTGAAAAAGATCCTTGGATTCTTTACACCTCCATTTCCCATCTTTATTATGTAAATAGACCATCTGTTTTCTTTAATGATTCACAGAAGAAGGCTTGTGCAAAAGAAACTCTCCTTATTAGATATAGTATTGTTTGATATAGTAAGAGACTGCCTCCAATGGTAGAGTAAGACATATGGATGGGTTTCAGAAGAAAGAAAAGAATAGTTTAATGTTTAAAGGAGATGAAGAACAAGTCTTCATTGGGACTACTGAAATGATGGAATAAACTGGCCCCCTGGCCATGAATGGCCCTAGAAGTAAATGAGAAGATGAAATTTGTTGTTTTGGGTGTGTGGTTTTTTGTTTTGTTTTTGGTTTTCTTGGTTTTTTGCGGGGGTTACCCATTTATATGCCCTTACTTTTTTTTCCTTTATGGTACAGGGATGTGCATTCCCAACCACTCTTCCTTATGCACACTTGGTACCCATATTATAGAGACCTTTGCTAGGAAAATGGTGTAATTAATACACTAATTCATTGGTGATTACTATGAAGTAAATTTACTTTCCCTTTTAAAGTTACCTTCTGATGGCACAATGACTTAACTCAAAGTAATGACCAATACCAATGAGGTATGACTTTGGCCATCCCCATGCATATAATGTATAAGATCACTGAAGGATCATCCATTCCTGGACATACAGTCTGGAAGGAAACAGAACTCCAAAGGTCTGACAGAACTGTATACTTTCAAAGCAAAAGTGTGTGCCTTTCTTCAGTTAATTCTCAGATCAAGGTAAGTACGCATTATTGTTAACATTCCTAGTTGACAGGTGAAGAGATGGAAGCTTATAGTTTTCCCAAGACATATCAGTCAGTACATAGTGAAATCTCATTGTGGACATAAGCCAGTCACACCCCAAAGACACTAACCACTGTGCATAACACTTCTTAAAAGAGAAAGTGCCCTGAGAAAGCAGACCCATATATACAAGCACCCTTTGACAACTTTTACTTAGTAAAATTCTTAAAGACTGCAGAGCTGCTGTTGAGGTCTAAGTTCTATATTACCCTTCTGATCTGCTTTTACCATCTGGATTTATGAACCACAGGCAGAGGAGGAAAGCTAATCACAATTGTGACTTTTTACACCCAATGCCTCTAATAGTTCACCCTTGCTCAATGGGTCTGTCTTTGTGGGGGAACCATAACAGGAGATGGGGAGGAAGTGGAAGGCAGAAAAAGAGAGGAATTGCAGCTGAGAGCAACAAGACAACAGCAAATGCAATTCTTCACCTCCAAAGCCTTTGGGCACTTCCCTCTCTTGGCAAAACAAGACCTACAGTATAGACTTCTCTCTTCTGGGAGCTTATTCTTGATAATGGCTTCATAGTGCTCTGCGGGGCTTGATTTGGAATTGATATGGCTTGATTTGGCTTGATTTGGACTTAGAATGTGACAGTTCAACCATCCCTCACCCCACCTAACCCCCAAACTTGGCAATGAATGTCCTGGGTTATGTCCCTCGGTCCTCTTCCTCTCATCTCTGTGCATGTGAAAGACAGAGATTAGTTTTCATCTTATTTGACAGACAGGCAACCGGAGACTCAGAGTTGTTATGTGCCTTGCCTAAGATCACACAGCTAGTAACTAGAAAAACGAAGATTAAACCCAGATTTCCTGACTGCCAGACCAGGATTCTTTCCAATCACCCCTGCAGCTTCTTAAAAACCATATGGCTCCACATTCCACTCCTATGTATTTACCCAATAGAAAAGAAAATATATATTACCCATACAAAGACTTGTACACAAATGTCATAGCAGCTTTGTTACATGGCCAAAACTGGAAATGTCCCAAATATCCATCATGAGGTGACCAAATACACAATTGTATATGCATACGATTACTTCTCAGCTATAAAAAGTGAGAACTATTGAACACACAACAACATGGATGAGTCTCAAAATAACTATGCTGAATAAAAAAAGTCAGACAAAAAGAGTCCATGGTGCATGATTCCACTTATATAAAACTCTAGAAAGTGCAAACTAATCTATAGTGACAGAGAGCAAGCACATCAGTGGTTGCTTGGGGATGGCAGAGGGGACAAGAGGGACAGAAACCAAGGATCACAAAGGAACACAGAAAACTTCTGAGGAGCGGACATGTTCACTCACTTCACTGTGGTGATGGTTTCACAGGTGTGTGCACTTACCAAAATGTATCACATTTACACTTTAAATGTGTAGTTTATTGTATTTCAGTCATAACTTAATGTTATTTTTTAAAATGATATGGCTTGATTTGGACTTAGAATGTGACAGTTCAACCATCCCTCACCCCACCTAACCCCCAAAGATGCTCTCTTTCCTCAAGCTTTGGTATATAGCAAGGCCATTGCTGATGAGATGGTGAAGGGGATCTGACTAATACTGATGAACAATTACTATACTCACTATATTGGTCTTTTCCTCCTCTTTATTAATACAAATTTAGGGTGATGGTGGATTCCCTCCAGGCAGAGGATTTTCTTTTTTTGCTGTGGGGGGATCACTTAGTAAAACAAACAGAAGCACTTATCATTATTCTTCCTATTAAATAAGCCTAGTAAACATTTGGACTAGCCTTGCAGATTTAAGACAGATGTTTCCATTGTAGAGGGATGAAAATGCAGAGAGAAAGGAGAGAACCAAAAAGGAAGCAAGGGGGCGGGGGGGCCTCTGGGGTACTGGAGACAGCAGAGACAGGACTGAAGCCTTAATGCAAAGGCCCTCCTAAATCAGCAAGCAGATTGCTGGGCTACGGGTCAGCCGCTACATCTCTGCATGGTCCTGCTGGTCAGGAGCCCAACTGCCCTGGAATTCGAGATATTCTGGGACTTTTGTGCTTGTAGACTTAAGAAGCACAGATGACCCTCTTTGCCTGAGATGGGAAGGGGGGACCAACCCTTTCCCCTACAAGTCCTGGAGACGGTTCCCATCCCTACTCATGAAAGTCAACTGAATTACAGATGGGCTGCCCCACATTCTTCACCAACTCAGGGACAAACATGCAATTTGAGACATGGGGGGAAAACAATGGAATTGGGTTGTTAAGAAGCAGGCATGGCCCTAGCCGGTTTGGCTCAGTTGATAAAGTGTCAACTGTGGAATGAAGGTTCCCAGGTTGGATTCCGGTCAAGGGCACATACCTCAGTTGCAGGCTCCTCCCTGGCACAGGCCCTGGTCAGGGCACTTGCAGGAGGCAACCAATTGATGTTTCTCTCTCGCATCAATGTTTCTCTGTCACATAGATGTTTCTCTCTGTCTTTACCTCTCTCTTCAATCTCTCTAAAAATCAATGGAAAAATATCCTTGGGTGAGGAAGGGAGAAGGAGAAGGAGGGCAAGGAAGAGGGGAAGGAGGAGGGGGATGGGGATGGGGGAGGGAGAAGAAGAGGAGGAGGAGAAGGAGGAGGAGACGGAGGAGGAGGAGGGGGAATGACCTCAAGATTGGAAGAAAGTTTTCTGCCCTGCATCTGATTGAAGGAATAACTGGTTTAAAAGTGGTGGATTCCCTCTGAAGAGATGCCAAGACTCTGTCCTGGGACTGTTTCCACTTGAAGAGGGGGTGCAGCTCCTGAGACAATGGGAGTCTGTGGCCAGGAGCCATTTCGTAGCTGCTAAGGGCTTGCCTGTAAAAGCTATAGGCCACTGAAGGCCTGATGTAGAGAAAGCTTCCTGCCTATCAGCGACACTTCAAACAGCAGGGAAGGGGCTCTGATAACACGGGCACGGTGAACCTGGTTGGGGGGTGGGCGGGGGCCAATGTTGCCAGCATCACTGATATCAAAGTAATCTCTTAGGAGAACCAGATTGCTTGTTAAAATGTAGACACCTACTAAATCAGCATCTCCATGGACAGAGCATGCACATTTGAACAGGCTTCCCCATCACTGCTCTCCCAGCTTAGAAGGCTGGGAGCCAGAGTCCCTCTCAGGAGCAGTTCACCACTGACCTTCCTCAGTTCACAGGGAGGGAAGAGAACCTCCCACAAAATAGTCAAGACTTTTCCTGAAGTGAACATTTCTCATGAAAAGTTTCCCCTGCCTACATATTGCATGTCACAGGGATAAAGGGGCAGAAACTGTCCCTTTCAGTTACTTGCTATCCTGTCGAAAGACACATAGGAAGGCCAGCAGGCAGGAGGCCATGGCGTGCTCTGTTGTGAGTCAAGCACCGCACAGGGCCTGGTCCCCTCATCTGATGCAATCCATGTTCATTCTCATAACAACCCGTGGGCTGAGGTCATCACTCCCGTTTCATGGGAGAGTCTGACACTCCTGCCGCCTATTCATTCCTCTTGACCAAGCAAGCCTGGCTTCTCCATGTAGAGACTGCTGCATCACAAAGGTTTGGGACACCAGAATATCTTTAAGGAAGGTGCTAGGCCCAGAGATTTCTTTGGGATCCAGAGAGCACAATCCTGTTCCTTCCCCCAACACCTCCTCCTCAAAAATCATCCCATCTTTCCTGATTCCAAATACCTGGCTTGGCTTCCAACAACCCTGCTGGCAATGTTTTGGGCTAAAAAGTTCCCCCCAGCCAAGGACATGCTGCAACCCACACACAGCCCAGATCTCTGGGGTGAATAAGAGACCTGGGAAAGAAGAAAGTCACACCTGTACCTGAGTCATGTCAATATGGAACATGGCAGGACAAACACAGCCTGTCCAGTCATGTCTCCCCAGGCTCTGAGGCTGGTGTTTCCAGAATGTGTGTCATGCTGTTTTCAACCAGGTAGGCCTAGTTGTCTTGGCTGCATGTCTCAATGTGAGCCCCACCTCCAGCCCCACAGGGCAGCCTGCTCCTTGCCAGGTAGCATACACAGTCCAATGCCTTCATATCTCAGAAACAGTTGGGCCTGGGCCCAAGACCTGGTGACCATAGCCCCGATGTGGCTAAGGAGAAACCTAAACTAGAGGAATGGAGATTCCTCCACTCCTCCTTTCTGCAGCGTCTCCATCTCCAAAATGGGAATCAATTGTCTTCATTTGGGTTCTTCCAAAAGCAGACCCCAAGAGAAGGATTTGGGCTCAGGTACTTTATTTGGGAGGTGACACCAGGAAATACAAATGCGGGAGGGGAAGGAAATGTGACAAGGATGGGAAAACAGCCAGGAAATGAATTAGTTGTTGTGGTAGGGAACCTTCTCAGGACCCAGGTGTAATGTATATCAAAACTGTCCCACTAAAGGATGAAGAGCTGGGATATGTATCCAGTAACTCTGGTCCCTTATTAGTTGAAGACTGCTCCTGGGAATATTAAATCCCTATACTTCTGAACTACCTTACATGTGGGCAGAACAAGCTATCACACAGGAGAAAAACCCATCAGGGAAGCTGAGAAATATGGGAGCTTGAGTTGGGAAGCTGTCAGTGGGCCTAGGAATGTCCACTGTACCTATAGGTGACATCAGAGTTGGGGTCAGGGAGATGGTTGGGGTACCAATAGCGTCTACTAACTTATCTTCCCCAGAGGGTGAGTTAAATGAGATAATGTATAAATACCCTTGCTACTGTGGCACATAAGCACATTGTAGGGAAAGGCATTTTTTATTATTATTAGCATAATTATCATCATATCATTACCATTATAGTTATTAACTAAGTGGGATTCACAGCACACTCTTTCATAGGCTCTCCTTACCGGATTGGGAACACAGATGTTTCCCTCCTACCTAGACTGAAACTGAAAATTCCTCGGGACCAATGGCTGGTCAGGTCAAGGTACAGGTAAATAAAAGGGTGGCTGGGCATATGGCCCTATGGTACTGGTTCTGAGGATGGTCAACCCAGTACAGCACACATTTCCCCCAGATCCTGCTGCCTGGCTGAGAATCCACCCTACCTGCTCTGTGAGGTCATCCTAACCTGGACAGGAGGAGCCTTGACTAAATTCCCTTGTGATCTCTTGGTACTACAACCTCAAATGTCCACAGCATTCTCACTTTATCTTCTGCTATTCCGGGTCCATGGCTAGAACTCTCCAGCCAAACAATGTGGAAATCCAGCCAGGCAGATGCAGTGAGCCTCCACATGGAACTCATGATCATAAAACACACCCTACACCTGTGGCCCAGTCATAGACAAGGAATGGGTTACCCGGATGACCTTCATTTAGGAAGAACAGAACACAGAATAGCTTTAGTCAATGGGCAGCCAATTATTCCACTTTATAGATGAAAAAACTGACACCAAGGGATCCAAGATCATTTCGCTGGTCCTAATTTTGCTAATTCATTCATTCAGTAGACAGCAATCAAATGCCTACTATATTTGAGGGGCTTTTCAGGTGCTAGAACACAGACAGAAACAAGACACACAAGTCCCCCCAATGTTATGGTGCCCACATTCTCCTGTAGATGACAGACAGTAAACAAATAACTAAAGAGTACATTTCAGATAATGGTTTGTATTATGAAGAAACTAAGTCAGACTAAGAAGGTAGAAAGTAAAGTTGTCAGGAAAAACTTGTTTAGAACATGATGTGTGATAAGAAAGGAAGAGCCAGGGAAGATGAGTAAATGGCAGGTGAGAGGGCCCTGAGGCAGAAAGGTCCTGGCATGCCAGAGAAATGGCACAGGGCCAGTCTGCCTGCAGCACAGTGGGCAGGGGGCAGAGTCCACCTGGGAGGAAGGCGGAGCATCAGGGTTCCCATGCAAGGAGGCCAATCCATCTCATGGAGCGCATCGGAAGGAATCCTCATACAGCTGCTTCTCATCGTCTCTGGAAATAAGAAGTGAGTTTCTCAACACAGAGAAAGGAGAAGTGTTGCCATTTTGAAGGGAGAGGGATTGGAAATAGTAGTTTGAAGAGAAAGAAGGCAGGTAAATTCAAAGGGAATGTGGTAAGATTGAGGTACTGAGGTTTACTGTCATAAAGTCAGCATAGTGTGTAATTTCTGCAAGTACATTTAGCTACTTGGTGTGGGTCCAGGGTAGGCAGAGAGTTGGGGTTTTGACAGAAGTAGTTAATGGAGAGGAAGTAGGTAAGAAGGCTCAGCACATATAGGATACATGTTTATATCAATAACCATGAATCTAAGGAGAGCAATAGACAGTGAACAAGTGGTAGAATCCATGGATTAAAGGTTCTTTTGGGACTTAAGAGTACTGAAGGGGGTGCTAACAACTCATTATAAAGTGTTCAGAATGGGGAGGCTTGAAATCAAGAGTTTAGAGGGGGAACAGTTATAGGTACTGATAGGGACCTAGGGTATAACCAAGGAAATGGGAGGCACTTATTAACAGGTAACCAGTGGCCAGGTCAGTGAGTGTTCCAGGGGATACTGTGGACACATAAGACATAGTGTCTGATCCACATGAATAGAAAATGCTCGTCGCAAGACAGACCCTTGTTTTGTAAATAAGGACACTGAGGCTCAAAAAGAAATAGTCACTTGCTCAGAGCCCTACAGCTAAAGTGAGGCAAAACCAAATCCCCTGCTTCTGCCTTCTGATTCCTGGCCCAGCTCCCTCCCTTTTTTTGTTTTTTGTTAATCCTCACATGAGGATAATTTTCCATTGATTTTTAGAGAGAGTGGAAGAGAAGGAGGGAGGGTAGGATGGAGAGAGAGAGAGAGAGAGAGAGAGAGAGAGAGAGAGAGAGAGAGAGAGAGAGAGAAACATCAATGTGAGAGAGACCCATAGATTGCTTGCCTCCTGCATGTGCCTCAAACAGGGCTGGGGATCGAACCTGCAACTCAAGTACATGCCCTTGACAGGAAATTGAACCCAAAACCCTTCGGTACATGGGCTGACACTCTCACCACTGAGCTAACCTGGCCAGAGCCAAGCTCTCTTTCGACTGAACTACAAAGTCTGACATGGTATCATCAGGTCAGGCTGCTTGGGTTCAAACCAGGTTCCCCACTTACTAGCTAAATGCCCTTGAACAAATTACCTATTCTCACCATGCCTCAGATTTGTCCCCTTCACAGGAGGGATAATATAGCACCTATCTCAAAGGATGATCTGAGAAATAAATAAAATAAAACTTGAAAAAAGTACTTAAAGCCTTGCTCAGTATACAGTAAGTGCTCAGTAACTGTCAGATATTACTATAATAAAGTAAAAAGTTTTCAGATACCCACTATAAGCATTGCTATCTCTCCACTCTCAGATGCTCTGATGGAAAATCGGAAGCAATGACGCTTGCCATTGAGATACGGAGGTTTATCGTCATAAAGTCAGCATAGTATGTAATTTCTGCAAGCTACTTGGTGTGGTACACCCTTGTTGTACCTCTGATAGAGGCTTCATGGACCAATGGGGACTTGAGCAGGTGTTGAAGAGTGACCAGAGATTCTCAGATGTAGGTTCATGGCAGGATGCAAGGAGCACTTGTCTTATGGATAACAGCATGAGCAAGAACCTAGAAGGGGGGTTTGTTGGGACATAGTCTTGATACAGTGAGGAAACCAGGCATCCAAGAAAGGATGGGTTCTAAAAGACCCCAGGTCTGGGGAGAGAAAAATTATTAGTCCAAGGACAGGAACATTCTCAAATTTCTCTCCTCTTTGAGATGCTTCAACAGAAATAGAAAGTAATACCACTTGCCCTCCCTACTCCCCTGTTCTTCTCTTTTGGTGCCCTCTGTAGAGCAGAGAGTCATTCTACATAAACACTGAGCCCAAAAGAATCCATCAAATGGTTTCCTAATGAACCGAGTCCATCAGAAGTTACAGAAGCATCAAGGCAACTGGGGCAGGAGCTGCTCATCTCAAGTTGAAGTGACATCCACTTTAATGCCCTGTGCATTCTCCAAACCCCAAGTCTGGGTGATGAAGAAAAATGCTGTGTGGAAATAATGTTGGATTTAACTTCAATGAGAATAAGAAGACCCTGAATAATAGCAGACACTCTGTACTTAACTGACCCTATTATGAGCAGCTATTGAAGAATTTTAAGGATAATGAGCTCTCTCATCTTCCATGTAACAAGCTGTGGGTGGATTGTTCAGACATTATAGTCTGAAAATAGACCCACAGATATCAATGGTCCCCATAATTATAAAAAATCACAATTATTATGGGTCTACTTCTTGAACCAGGCTCTCTTCCATCAGGGTTCTTGGGGTTCATGAAGGCACAGATAAGGGGGTGTTTGTCCAACCAACCATACACTCCCAGTCCTGCCCACCCTGGAGTTGAGCCACCTAGGCAAAATTTGTCTCCCACAACTCCACCTTTTTTGGTAATCTCTACACCTTCAGTAAGAAATCCACACAAACAACATCCTCCCCAGGAATGAGCCCCAAAACAGCCATCCCTGATATAACAGTTATTTATTTATTTACGAAAAACCATTTATGGAACATCTTTTATGTGTTTAAAACTGAACAAGACAACTATAGTCTCTGTCCTCCTAAAGCTAGCATGGAAGATAGATGCTAAATTCACAATCCCAATAAACATAAGTGCTATGGTCAGGACAGCACAGGTTGCATTACCAGTACCCCAGAGAAAGGGACCTAATATTCCCCATTGGGAGTCAGGAATAGGTCAGGGGATGTCTACGTTCAAATACCCAGTGCTTATTGTTGATATTCAGTACATGCCCACATGCACACATACATACACACACACACACACACACTCAGAAGCAAATACACCATCCGTGAAAATCATGAGTCCCTCGCATAGGTCCTTAAGACAACTTGCTGAGCAGCTAAGTGAACAGGAAGCACCACGATGGAGCCCTCCTTTCACATCTGCTAGTAACCAGCTGTGCAAACTTGTATAAAATACTCAACCTCTCTGAGTCTTACTCTCCTCCACTATGAATAAAGGAATTCAGAAAGATGACCCCTTGTAGAACAACACTCTATAAATCCACATAACTGAGGGCTTGGGAGAAACCTTTAATAACATACACACACACCTACATACTCAGCCTTTCTCAAGCCTCAAAGCTCCTTCCAACTAGCCCAGTATAGGCAAAGTTCTCAACTCTATAAGCTACTGGTTAATTATTTACTCAGCAACGTCATGGGGCGCCTACTTTATAAGAGATACTGTGGAAGATATAAAATAGCATGAGCCATGGGTCCTGCCTTCAAGTTGCTTACATTCAATTGGCGGAAGATAATTTAGCCAAGTCAACACTGCAGGTAGATGACAAAAAGCCACAGAATGTCCACCACAAATCCATGCTGCTGTGATATTACAGATAGGTGTGACCATTCTCTGCCTGCCCGATGCCTCTACGCTCTATTGAATGGATAGACTTTTGAAGAGAGCACTTTCATTTTTCAGGTGCCCAAAGAATCCCTGTCCCCAAGTGGAAAAGAAAACATACTCCTAGCCAGGGTTTCTCAATGTCAGCACTATCAATATTTTGAACCAGATAACTCAGTGGTGGCAGCTTCCCTGTGCATTGTAGGAAGTTTAATAGCATTCCTGACCTCCACCCACTAGATGTCAGTAGAACCCCCCCCAACCAAAAATGTCTCCAGATACTGCCAAATGTCACGTGTAGGACAAATTCACCTCCAGTTGTCCTAGTCCCACACACAAAGAGAAAAACAGAAAATTTTGTAAGAAATCAAAGAAAACTAAACATTTTAGATACAGCAATAGGAAAATTCCAAAGCACATTGAGGAGTTTTGCTTTTTGAAAAGTCTCTACCCGCTACACTCAAGCTGCCTCCATTTCCCTTGCAACAAAAATATTTGAACTATAGAGTTATAACCTGAATTCAGAATGAAATTGAGGGCAGGTAAAAAAGTATCATATAAATCAAATTTAAAACTTTTTTTTTCCAACCAGAAAATAACTTTGTCACTGTGACTTCCAAAAGTCACCCATTCAACCTGCATGGTGACCGAGAACAGAGTTAGCTGGACCAGGAAGCCATCAGTGACCAACCAAGTTATTCCAGCCCATTACCCCAATCTACCAGGCGATGTTCATCAGATGAGAAATCATAAGAGACAGGAAGGCGGTAGGAGCACAAATGTTGTCCATTAATAAGCACTTTCACCAATGATTTAGAAAGAAAGTTTTAGGAGTTGGGCTTTAGAAAATAAGCAAGCATAACAACTAAGAAACTATAGCAAAGCAAAAAGACAGAGCTTTTCATGAGAAGGCTTAAGAAAGCGCCCTCTTGCTACCAGCATTTCCTTTTACTTTCATTATCTTTTCCTTTGTATTATCTTTTAAATATATTATCTGAAACAATCAAAATTACAAATAACATACAGGTAACTTAAAAGCTAAACATAACCAATATTTGTTAACGGCCATCCAATTAAAAAATAGAACATTATGATTAACCTGCACCTACTTGCATTGATCACTCCTCTCCTTTCTCTATCTTCTCTCTTCCTCCAGAGTAATGGCAGTCCTAATATTTACTGCTTTTTTAAAGTGTGGTTTTACTACAAATGCTTGTAAGCTTAAGCTTGGTGTGTATGCTCTTGAAAGTGGTATCATGCCAATGTGTGGTTTTCTGAAACTTATTGTTTTTATTCAGTATTGTTTTGCAAGATTTATTCATGTTATAACCTATATTGTATTCTACTGTATAACAAATTGTATTTATCCATTTTCTCAATGATAGGCATTCAAATAATATTTATATTTTTTGCTTGTCCGAGAAGGAAACTTGAAAATTTTGAATATGTGCAAGAGTTTATCTAGAAGTGGGTTCACTACATCATCGGATAGGCAAAAATGTTCACCTTATGAGATAGGGCCAAATTATTTTCCAAAGTGGTTGTACCACCAGTAATATACAAGAGATTGTATTAAGACACATCCTTTCAACCTTGATTTTGTTTGATTTCTTAAATTTTTCTAATTTCTAATTGAAGTTCATTCACTTTTAATCCTCTCCCAAATTTCTCCCCAATTTCTGAACTTCAATACTATGAAAGAGATGTGGGATTCAATCTTTTCTCTCATTTCAAATGCATTAAATTGAATAAAAATTCACAGAGTACCTACCACATCTCAGTGAAATGCTTCCTATTTTAAGAAGTAGAAAACAGAGTCACTGACCCCAGGAGTTAAAACTAACATCCTCGTGCAAATCAGAACAACAAGAGAATGACACCAAATACAGATTCTAAGAAAAAACTAAAATAATTCAAGAAGATGCAAACCAAACAATAAAACCAGTTTTCACCTTTCAAATTATTAACTAATATTTTTAAAATGACAATGTGGAGGGTGTAAAGACAAATGCATTCTCATACATAACAACTGGTAGGGGTATAAATTGGAAGAATCATTCTGTTGGACAATTGGACAGAACTGTTGAAAAGCACCCAGATAATCTAATTGTAGAAACTTATTCTACAGAAATAATTAAAGTACAAAAAGATTTAGCCACAGTGATGTGTGGTATAGTAACTATGGATCAAAGAAAAAAATTAAATTTACCAAATCTCCAACATTGGGGAGACTGGTTAAATTATTTTTGTTGTAGCCAAACACTAGGACACTGTGGCAAATAAAAATGGCACAGTAGAATAATATTTGTTGACATGGAAAGATATCCAAAGTACGTTCTTAAGTAAAAAAAAAATTTTAATTAAAAACAGTAGTTTATAAAAAAAAATGTGAGTTCAAGTTTGCAAATAGGAAAATGTGCAAGTTGTGTATATTCACACAAATTTTTTTAAAATATAAATAATCAGATGCTATGAGGCTTGATATTTTGTGAATTCTAGGACAAACTGGAAAGGGTGTAAGTACCATGGGAGTTGGGATTATAAGGAATGGCTACATAAAGGAGTGGGACCCTGTGGGAATAGTTTTCAAGAGCGAACAAAGTGCCTCTGGAGTTTATTTCCCAGGGAAAGGTAGCAATAACATGAAGGTCTTCAACTGACTGACTCCCACCTTCCCATCTATTTCAGCATCTCCAGAAGAGCAGGGATGCAGCCCACAAAAAAGTGTTAGCCTCTGTGACAGCCTGTGTGGAGTTGCCTAGACTAGTGGTCGGCAAACGCATTAGTCAACAGAGCCAAATATCAACAGTACAACGATTGAAATTTCTTTTGAGAGCCGAAAACCGACTTCTGCGCATGGGCCACAAAGTTTCAATCGCACTGTACGTGCGCGCCTGCACGTGGTATTTTGTGGAAGAGCCACACTCAAGGGGCCAAAGAGCCGCATGTGGCTCATGAGCCGCGGTTTACCGACCACTGTGCTAGAGTAATAGCAACAGAACAGCAAAGGAGAAAATTAACTAGGTTAGCATAAGTGCAATCTTGTTATCATAACTGAAAAAAAGGGGAAATGCTGTTGTTAATTATACAGAGAGGTGATAACATTTATCTGCATCCTTGTCACTGGATTGTGACCGTGTGGGCAGGAAGAGAATCTATTTTAGGATTTGGGGGACATCTTGGTGGGACAAGGTATGGTGTTAGGCTTGCAGTCAATACTCCAGTCATTTCTTCATCTTTTAAAAAGCCTCCGCTTTAGATTCAATGATCAACTTGATAAGACTCTTAAAATTAGATAATGTGTCTACAAAGATTTTAAAAGTTGTAAGATGCTATAAAAGATTAGTTTGAGAGGAACTCTGCTAAAAAAATAATAAAGAAATCTCAATGTTTACCTTGGCCATTTAAAAAAGGCAATGTGGACCATGGTCACCGAATGGCTCACCTTTGCAGTGTTTTCTGTTCCCATCTACAGTTTCATGGACCTTCACCCCCATCCTGAGCTACCAGAGGGGCTGAGAAAGGCGAGGCCCCATGTGGGGGGCACTTTTCTATAAGCCACGTGCCTGGGAGAGGGTGGGACTAAGGCTGGAAGCTCTGGATCCTTGACTAGTGCTCTTGCACTGGTCTGCTACTTCCCTTTTCAGGACATTTTATATAGTCTTCAGCCCTTTTCTAGATAAGTGATGGCAGAGATCGACGCAGTCCTTAGTCTGAGAGATGCTGCCAAGACATAGAAATATATGTGTTTCGAAACAATTTTCCTAAGTGAAGTTTCACCAGGCTTCCAAGGATGGTTTTCCAGCTGAGTTCCGATGCAGTTCACAGATTGCCTTAGGGCAGTGGTCGGCAAACTCATTAGTCAACAGAGCCAAATATCAACAGTACAACGATTGAAATTTCTTTTGAGAGCCCAAAACCGACTTCTGCGCATGGGCCACGAAGTTTCAATCGCACTGTACGTGTGTGCCTGCACGTGGCATTTTGTGGAAGAGCCACACTCAAGGGGCCAAAGAGCCGCATGTGGCTCGCGAGCCGCAGTTTGCCGACCACTGGCCTAGACCATGTGTTCTCTGGCTCAAATGCTACACCAACTCTTCCTATCTGTTCTACTGCACTGCCTACTGGAACATTTGGACTAAGTCAGCTGGTCAACAATGAGCCTGTGTCTTTCAATACATGGACTGCCTGTTTGGCTGAATTATCCACATCACCCCATTATATATATGAGAGCCAAAAATGTCTTCGTGGCCATTTGCTTTGAGTGTCTTTGTGCTTAATAAAGGAAGCTTGGTGCGAATTTGTATTCTCTAGACCTGATTATAAATAAAGTATCTTCTGTCCTTATAGTACCTTTAGTTTCGTAACCAAAACCTGTGCTCAATACACTGTCTGACAGAAAATAAAACTCAGCTTGATAAATGTGCTGAGGTAGGTGTGAGGAGGATGTAGGAGTAAGGAAAGGTGATTGTTCAATTGATGGTCTTAAACTTCCTTCAGAAACTGACACCCAATGGTCTATAAAGTATATTTTAGGACAACAAAAGCATGAAGCAGGATGTTACATATTACTCAAACCATATGCCTCAGTGCAATGAGTTTCTTCCCCCAAAAAATGTCTACAGCCTTTCAATTTTGGAAACCCTAAATTAACATATATATTTTAACATCTTGATTTCTAGGAAAAAACTTTCCTCAAAAAACATAGACTCTTAAAACTCTTTAAAATAAATACATTAAAGAGAGGGAGAGAGAAAGGGGGGGCAGATTAATAGATGCTTCTTAGAATTTTCTTCAGTAGATATATGTGTAAGCCCCCACTTTAATGCAGAGCCTAATGGAGCTGTCCCAGGCCCGCACACTACCCAGTCTGTGAAGCCAGATTCCTGTTTCCAGTGACCAGTTTATCCAAATGAGCTCACGAAGTTAAATGAGTATTCTGTGGACATTGACTCCAACATTCCTCCAATGGAGGCATTTGGGATCAGCATCATTACTCAAAAAATATCATCTGCATATCACTCTACAAGGGAGGTCGCTGTTGGTGCCACTCAGGAGCAGGGCTCCCTGGCATGGCAGGGAATCTCTGCAGCCTTTGAGGATACACAGAGATCACTGCTTTAATGGAGTATGATTTATATAGGATCTATTCTGCTAAGAAAAATGACTGGTTGCACATATCTATAAGTAACATTCAAATTCACCACTGAAGTCTCACTTGATAATAACAAGGACACTACAAGAGTCTCTACAAACACACCCGACTTCAAATTAATGGGTGGCTTCATTGTTGTTAAGGAAAGCATGGGGCTCTGTGCATTAGGACTTGGTGAACAATAAATACATTTCCAGGAGAGGTCTCCTAGGCTGATACGCATTCAAGGTATTATCTTTGCTCTGACTGTATGTGCTTCTGGGTGAAAAAATTCTAATTGCACTCCCATTCAAAAATCAACCGTGGGAATAAGGAATCAGGCTCATTTTATGCACAGCTGCCCGAAGGCCTTATCCTTAAAACAAATTATAGCACCTCCTATGCAACGCACACTCTGAAGCTAATTCTAACCCTACAGTAAAACTTCAAAATTAAACTTTAATCTGTGATCTAAACATTTTGGTGTTTGTGATCAATCTTGGGATTTTTATAAAATGCCAAGGTAATTGTTAGAGCAGAGGAGGACAGAGCTGTCCAACAGCACGTTTCTGGTAGAACCAAATGAGACTTGTGGGACAGGATCTGGGTGAGAGGACCATTAGGCTGTGCCTATAGATAAGTTAGGCCTCCGTCAGAGCCAAAGGGAACAGAGGAGAGAGAGGGGAAGGGGGAGGGGGAAGAGAGAGAGAGAGGAAGGGAGAGAGAAGGCAGGCAGGAATGGCAGCAACACAAGGAGAGAGAGGGGAAGGGGAGAAAGGGAGAAAGAGAGGAAGGAAGAAATCTTAGACGAGCTCATCTAGACAACAAACACATATTTACGCCCCCCTGTCAAAGACCCAGGCACGCTGCCACTGCATTAAAGCAACCACTTTGGCCCTATTAGCCATATTAGAAATTAAATTTGGTCTCTTGAAACTGTACACTCAGAAGCCAGTGGGGTGAAAGCAAATTTGACATGATATCTCCAAAAGCAAAAGGGGCCAGAGGATGCTATGTTCCAGGGCAAGGAGAAGCCCACCTGGGAAACATGCCCAGAGAAGGGAGTTCAAAGAGCTTCCAGCGGAAAGTCTGTCTTTCCCCAACTGGCTGCAGAGCCTCTGTGTCCTACAGCAACCTGCTCCGACGCTCTGATAAGTCAGACAGAATTCATGGGAGATTACCACACAGCTCCTGCCAAGCTGTGCTGCAGCGCGGGTAATAGATATGCTCCAGCACTAAATCCTAAAAGGCCCTGCTACATCTGTCAAGCATGCCCTGGAAAAGCACCCTCAGTTCAGATGTTATCACTGCTCTGCCTGCATCAGAAGATTTAGTGTCCACCCTGGAGGTTGCTTTTGCTGCACAGTTTTCAGGGGCAAAACAACAAGGGAGAAAGATGAGAGAGAAAAAAGGCAAATTATTCTTGCTTAAAGCAAAAGAAATAAAGTGATGTGCTTGTAGACTAGTTCAGCTCCTCGCCCTGCATCCAGAAGGTCCCAAATCCCACATTAAGGAGGTACTGATGTTCTAAGCTGATTAGCTAGGATGGTTAGAGTCCCTGGACTGTGACATCATGGAGATGATCTTCTATAGGGAGACTCTTTCCCAAGGAAAGCTAAACAACAAACCCAGCAGGGATCCATAGGCAAGAGATAGAAGATGCAAGCTTTTGATAATTAACTTTAAAACAGGTTCGAGAAAAAGCTGTTCTGATATAAAATGAACTTTTCAAGCATTTGCTTAGGAAAAGGGAAAAAAAATTAAACTCCTCCAAACAGTTGTACTTCCCACTAACCATGTTTCCAGATGCAATTTCTGTTTGTTCAAAGTGTATTTTAAGCACGACTTTGGACATTTTGTTCATTATGAGCAACGAATGTTACATTCATATGTATTTTTAAAGTGTAGAGAAATTGTATGTACATGTATACTCAGTGTTTTAAGCATAGGAACTCCACATATTAACTGCCTGTTCTCACTAGAGCCTATAATGAATCCAAGAGAAAGTCAGGGGAGTCTTAACCTGACCCACCATCTTGGTTTTCATAAGCCAGGATGAGTGCCCAGGGCTCAGGGTAGCAGGAGTGTCAATGGGCCTTGCAGAGGTGTGGATGGTAGTAGCACTGCAGGTGCGGAAACACTGGTACCTGCCCACATATGGAAGTGGACAAACAAGCTGAGGGGCCAAGTTGACCTATAAGAGGACACTGGATAGATATTTGGACTCTGAATCAAGAAACAGAAGCCAAGGATCCACATCTAGGAGCACCATGCTTAACTAAAAATATTTTAAAACTTCTTGAAAAATAATGGGCAACTCTCCTGATAATACCATGTGATGTCTTTATGTGAACCATGTTCCTGCTCCTAAAAATAAACTCAGGGAGAGAACCAAGAATTGGCCATGGGATTACAGCTCTGGACTTGGACCTTCTCATCGGAAAACTAAAAGAAACCTTGTTTCCAAAGGGATTTCCCTAAGCTGACAGTGCTAAGTGCTTTACATGAATTGTCTTATATAACAGTGCCAATGGACCTGACAGGCAGGTAATACTAACCCTGTTCTTCAGAAGAGAAAACTGAGACTCAGAAAGATTAAGTAACTTACTCAATTGTTCTATTACTTGAAGTCATCCACCCAGTTCCAGCCATATATTAAACTCTTGACCAGCTCTTTCTAATTGTTGACTTAAATTTATATTTATTACTGGATATTTGAAGTGCTTGCTGAAATAGGCAAGTACATTTGTCAAGAAGTTGTTTTCAAGAGCCCACAAAACCCAACCATGAATAGGACTCATTGGAATTTCCAGGAGCTGAAGGTCACAGCAACTCTCTTTGAGGCCCCTGACAGTCCCACCACCCCGAGAAACATCAATTGAAGGTAATAGCTGCCTCAAATCAATGGTAAAGTGTCACCTCCTCCTGACCTTCCTCACTCACACCTTCTAGACACCATCATTGCAAAGTGTGGCTCATCCCAGCACTGAGCTCACAGGCATCCTTGTCAGAGAGCACTGGTTTGGGTGTTTATGATCAGAGTCCAATTAGCCTAAGGGGAAATTAAACAACTGGCTGGCAGCTCACTGATTAGCAATTATTTTCCCAGAAAGTTGGTAGAAGCTATGGTGACTGCTGAGCCTCAAATCCCAATGGCCTCTTAGTGACTCTGTGTAAAAATCTCCCATCTCTCTGTTTCCAAGAAGAAGCTACAACTCCATTGACAAATATTCTGGCCTTAGGTTCTCGTCTTTGTCCCCTTTGACACCCCCATTTCTCCCTAAATCAAGTTCAGTGTGCCATATACTATGGTCACTAAATTATCATTCAGCTCCCTCCTCAAACCCACCACCCAAAAGATACAAGCTGGTGGTCTTGTCCCAGGATGGAAGATGGATTTGTACCAGCATCTCTCTGCTCTTACCTTGTGTAATCCCAGGTGCACAATGCTTAAGAGCCACAGGGCTAGGGAGGCCAGTTCCCCTCTAAGCTATAACAACCCAGGCCACAGATCTGGTGTGAATCCCATCTCTGCCACTTACTATTTTAGGCAAGTTAATTCATTCTCAATCTTAATGTCCTCATCTGTAAAATGGAATACAAGTAGGTTGTACTGAAGATGAAGTTGGATATAGTGCATGGAAATCACTCCGTGCACACTATCTAGCATAGATTAAGAGTTTAAAATGTCCCCTAGTATGTTGCCAGGATTTTATTACAATTTATCAACATGGGCTCATTAGCATTACTTCCTAACCTGCTAACCTACCTGACGAACTTTTTCCTTTTTTATCAACTGGATGACTATAAAGAAGACTTTGAGAATTAGTTTAAGGATCTAATCTGATCAGTAGGCAGCTAAAAATAACTGTCTTCTTAACCTCATAATTAGGCTCTCCTTCTTGTGTATCCTTAGAACGTTTGTGGTATGTGCCTCTTAAACTGCCTTGCATTGGTATTCAACTTTTGCATATATGACTTTCTAATTAAACAACATTTTTTAAAGCAAGTATTTTATACTTGTGAGTATCTTCCTTAGTATCTGGCAGAGTATTGGGCACTTGGTGGTCACTCAGTAAATATCAGAATGATGGAAATAGAAAGGAAGACCTCAACCGCCTACCTTAATTGGACCTTATGACCAGGTTCTCCAAATGTAAGAATTCCCTACGTGAAAAGAATTGAGGAGATAACTCTACTGTCTTCTTGACTTATACTGTATCTCTTAAACTAGACACAGGCTTTGATTAAAGGAAATAGTACTTACAAGCCACCAACATCAGCACAGATGCAGGCACATAAGTACTCCAATAGATATCCATGTTTGAAAAATTGACTGATTTTACTTCTGAGAGGGATTCAAGACTCCAGGGGCTTAAAGGATGATTCTTTCCTGTACAACGTCTCCACTGGGTTGGAGAAGACATGCTTGGAAGGTATCTGTTTGGGCTTCTGTACCTCCTGAGTGGGTCCACAATCAGGTGAAGGATTAGAAGTTTATTTCACTTCAGGATCTCTGGCCTCTAATATCAAAGGCAAAACCATTTTCACGTTTTCTTAAAAATGTCGCCATTGTTTCCTTGCAATGTGCCCAAGATGATGGGATTTTTGGTCCTTAGTTTCCAAAAGGAAAGCATGGTAGCGGCAGTCCTCGCTCATCCTCTATTCCCAAACAGAAGTGCAGTCTTATACTTTAAAAAAGAAAAGTGCATATGTCCGAGGGAAAACACTACTAATGTATTATTTCCTCGAAAATAAATCAATTCTTGAATAATCCCTGATAAAAGGGACTGTTATATTTGTGTTTTTAAAAATATTATGCAACTGGATACCTCCCACTGAATTAAAGGAAACGATATGATGTGTGTTTGAAATAGGGAATCCCCTGCATCAGGCCAGACTCACCCTACATTCTCTTGTCTGGACAATAGCTTGAAACTCACCTGGAGGAAGAAGCAATTGTCAGCAGTCGGGGGCTTCCACTCCAGCCCCTTAAGCCCCAAATTGACTCTTCCAGCTTTCAAAAGCAAACAGCAATTGCCAGAAAGTGACTTATTCCATGAAAGAAACTGAAACACAATGCCCTGATTGGGTGACTCTTTCTTGCAGAATGAGAGCACATTCACACGCCAGCAAAGCCTTCGGCCCTTTTTTAAGAACTTCAATTTGACTCACAGAGTAAAAGTGGACTGTGGGGAGCGCACTTAAGACCCGTGGTTCAACATCAAAGAGGGGAATGTTCAAATATGTTAGAGACTCTACGCACAGGGGTATTATGTGTCTCCACAGATAGGCTTGGGCATACAGGTGGAAAACATTTTTCCCCATTTGTCATGTTCCAAATGTCTCTGCTTTAAAGGAAAGCATGAAAATGGGGAGTTAAAAAACAACGCCCGCACCTTTCCTCAATGATTTCTGCATGTTTGCTACATTTGATGCAGACGTGTGTCCTACAATGGTTGAAAAAGGACTTTGATTCTGACCTTCTCCTGTCAAAAACAGCTACTGTCAAGAATAATCTAAAACAGCTTCATAAGGGACGCTTTAACTGATTAATCTCTGAAGGTCACACCGTCTGTTTAGACTCTAACATCGGTGCCACTTGCAGAATAGCTAAACTTGTAAGGCCCCTGCAAGCTCGCTATGGGGAACTCAGCTCCCAGGGGTGGCTACAGATAATTAGCACAGTTAAGAGTTCAGCCACTTCAGGTAGTTTTCACAATCCCATTTCTTCCAGCACAGGGGCCATGTCTCATCACAGTGCTCATCATCATCAAGAAAACACATTTATTCTCTATCAGCTTGAGAGCTGACCTCCAGGGGAGCTCCAATGCACCCACTTGGTATCTCAGGAGGCGGCATCTGAGACAATGAGGCACAGGGGCCTCTGAGGATGGACACAGGAATGCTGAATGGAGACCCGGAGAGGAGAGGGAGACTGTTGGAACAGAGTGGTTTAAGTGGTGCTCAACCAAAGGGAGTAAAATTGTTATTATTTTTTGATTCACCTGTGGGCATTTCATTCACTCTGCTGGATAAGGCTGTGTCCCAGCACCATGTGACAAGTAGAAAATAATGACCCGATTGCACAATTGGCCACAGAGTGGTTAGTGTACCAAGCACTATGCTAGAAGCTGTGGGGGAAGTGAAGGCAAAAGAATAGGGCCTTCCCTTCAAGGCGGCAAGGCCTACAAAACCACTCAAGGAAATAGGCAGGGAGACCTGGGCAGGTGAGAACTTAACCATCTATTTGTTTTTTAAAATTGCAGTTGACACACTCTCAACCAACATCTCTGGCTTTCATTTTCTTTTTTCTTTTTCTTCTTTTTTTTAATTATTCCTTTAAAATAGGAGAAGCTGGCGGAACTGGCAAAGTTTCCAGAAATGACAAGACAGGGACATACTGAATACAGAGGCACTTCTTCACCAGCATTTGCATCAAGTAAACATACCCAGCTGGCAGCCTCCACCTCCCCACCCCTGTGCCACATACCAGCGCATCCAAGGAATGGCCGAGGATCAAAGATCAGGACTGAAATCAGAGCTATGCTTATGGGATATAGAAAATAAAGTGATAGAGCCATCTTGCCACTGCCTGTCTCACTTAAAGATGATAAGGAAACATTATCACCTTATTTTAAGGTAAAGCTGGCATTTCCAGAGCCCACTGAGGCAAGAATTAGACAGTGTTCAGGGGATTATGAAAAACAGCTTCTTCTACAGGTCAACAGGTAATCAGAATTCTCAGGAGATTTTCCAAAGATTTTTTTCCCCCCTCCTTATGAATAATTTTACCAAAGGCACAAAAATGGGCACATTATTTAGAGAGAGCCTTTTGATGTATTTTCTCTGAATAAGCATGGGTATTCGAGGATTTCTGCTAGTTCAGAGCAACAGGGACCAACTTATTAAATGTTCCTGCTGCAATGCCTGCAAGCTAGCTGAGATTAATATCAGCATAACCTGTTACTTAATTCATTATGGGGATACAAGCTAATTTGATTTGATATTATTTTAATAAAGTTCTGTGATATATAAGATTGTTTCAGGCTATCAAAATAATTTTCCAGTTATTACAGTTATTCAAGCAAGTCCTTTGATAGCAGCAGTTGGTCCTCGTCTGTTGTGAATACATTAGCGCTGATGATTCATAGCAGCTGAGAAATGTTAAGCCTGTGAAGCATTGTGTTGATGCTCAAATTTATTCTGCAGGCCATTAAAAAAAAAAGAAAAAATATTTTGTATGCATCAAGCTTACACGTGTCATTAACAGTTCATTTTTTAAAACCAGTCTTTCATAGAAGACAGGGTTTTTGCAAAGAAAAAATCTGCTGCTCGCTTTGAAATTCATTGATGCTGTTTTACATGTTTTTTATATACAGTTTGCATCAGCCTGTATATTAAGTGAATCAAATAGTTCTAAAAATGATGCATTCTCTCATTGCAGGGGGTATTGTAAGCCATTACAATATAAACTGTTCCAGTCCACAACCCTATATGTTCATTTGGCTGTCATGCAGACAAAAGCTTTTAATGTTGTTAATGTGCTCTGTTTAAAAATCCCATTTCTGCTTTTATGCCATTTGCAGATATTTCATTTGGTCTTTACCCTTCTTTCAAAGGGGAGGAGGAAAGAAAACAAAAAATGCCTCTAGGAGCAGCACAAAATGAGGTACCCCCTGAAGGAGCCTCTCTGTCCTTCCCTGGTCACACACACCCCCCTTCTTCCTTCCACCCCTTCCCCTCCCTCCACTCCTCCTGCTCAAGTGGGTTGACATGTCTGTTGGTCCATTCCAGGGGAGTTGGTGGAAATAAAAAATGCATGTTATCATTTGGCAGACGTTCAAAAACTTGACCTAAAAATTATTAACAGGGCTCTGCTGTCACCTCCTTCCTTCAGAGCCTGAGCGTTTCTCCTCTGATCCCCACAGCAACCTCCCAGCCCTGGGCTGGCTGCCCTGCAGTCCACGCTCTACACATGGGCAGAGTGGTTCTCCTGATAAAATTTAAAAGAACCCTCTCGCTCTGCCACTTCGAATCCCTCACTGACCTCCCACTGCCCTCAAGAGCAAGTCCAAAGCTCTTCAGTGACCACCAAGACTGAGCAGCAACTTCACTTTTCCCCTCTCCCTTCGCACATTCGCTTCGTGCTTTTCCTCCACACTGGCCATGCTCTGTCTGCACCCAAACTGCTCAGTTGTCACTGCTCTATCTCTGCCTCCTGCCCTTTCTCACTGGCCCGCCCTCATACAGCCTTAATGACAGCACCAGTGCCACCTTCTCAGTTACTGTACTTAGGCCGGAACCGTCATTTTCTTTCTAATTCTCATATTAGACTGAGAGCTCCTTGAGAGTAGGCCTAGGTCTTTCTGTTACCACTGTATCTGCAGTAGATGTAGGAGTTCTTCAGATGTCTGGATACATGTTTATTGAATAAATGCACAGATCTCCGCTCAGCAGAAATGAAACTACTACTTCCAGAAGCACCTACATATTGTAAAGATGCCATTCTAAACCCTGAAAGTGCCTTAGCACATATTCCCCAAGATGAATACCCTATATTTATTTTAATTCCACTTATAAACCCCTCTTGAGCTGGAACATCACTCAACTACACATTCCCATCTTGTCCAATAAGAAGAATTATCCCATTGCTAGCCAGAATTAACAGGTTTCTCTGAGCATGGAAAAGCCAAGGCCATGGGGATCACAGTATATAATTGGGGGTGAAGGCAAGGCAGTGTGCTGCGGCAGAACAAGGCTAGTCGGAGAGTCAGGAGCAGTGAGGCCAGCCTGGGGCACTGGAGGCCCATACCGAGCCCTTGCAACATCAGAGAAAGGTGCCCCCTTTTCCCAGCAGACAGCCCCAAGCCTAGGCACACAGGGGGCAGAGCACAGGCTGGATTCCGGGCCCTTCTCACCTGCTGGCCTGGAGCCTCTGTGTAATACACAAACTGCACCTCTGAGCCCTGGTCATGCTGGCCAAGTCACCAAGCAAGCCCCTCTCTATGGAGCCACCGCCTCCTCTGCTGGAAAATGACGCACAAGACTGTCTACCTGCCTCTGGTAGGATTGTTATAAGGATCAGGGCATGAAAACACTTGGAGAATAACTTCAGTAACTACAGAAAGGGCATTTTGAGAACTGTGCTTTGAGGACGCCCTGTGGAAACAACCTCCTTCCCTGGGGTCAGTTTCCTTATCAGAGACCCAATCCTCTGTCCCTCTGGAGGGGGAGCAGTAACACGGATGGCACCCTGCGGGCCACATGCTGTAAGCCCTGATTATAGACTTACTGCTGTGTGATTTTTCCATATGGTTTTCCCAAACAGGAATCCGGAACATCCGATCTCCGTTCTCCCCCTGTGCATGCTGAACAGCAGGGGTATAAGAAGTTGGCTTTAATGGTATTTAATCTAAGATTTCCGATAGTCCTCTAAATCTGCCTCACCAGCCGGCACCCAAGTACAAAACTCATGGCCTCAATTAGCACCAGAACCTTGCATTCCCCTCCAAGTGGGCCTCCTGTTCAGCCTCACTCTCCCCCCATAAAAAAAAATAAAATCTACAGCAAAAGAGAATGACCAAAACCTTATCAAAGATATTGAGGAAAGGGTGGGAATCTTCCCCTAAATACCTATGTTCAGGAAGACAAGCATGGGAAAGAGGTGGGATTCCAGGATGCTTGGTAGAGGGAATATCCAGGAACATGTCTATCTCAGGTAAAGGGGGGAAAAACATCTCAGTGAAAATCTTAGAATTGAAAAGTAGTTTTAAAAAGCACATGTCACACTGGGAACAAATAGCCTCTTGGTTTCTCTTCCAATCAGAGGCGTTCTGAATTCCTCCTGGGTGTCCCTGAGGGTGGTGATGGCACATGGCTAGTTGAGGACATTTTAGAGCTGTGCCCCTTACATCTGATAGACACATCCCAGAGCCAGGGAGTAGAGAGAGGCCTCGCAGGGCTCCCTGCGGCAATCTGCAGGCTGCCATGTCGAGGCGCGGGTTTCTCTGGAGAGGCAGTGCTGGAACTCCACAGGTGGTAATTCAGGAGTCCCGCACACACCACTGTAGACCACTGAGAAGAAAACTAATGAAGGAAGCAGGCACTCGAAGTGGAGGGAGAGGGAAGGTCATCGTGAAGGTGACCATGACCTGAGACGAGTACTGCCTGGGATCACACCTGGGATGAGATTTAGCCTAATCCCCATCATCCTTCAGTAACATATTCTACTACCCCGATTAGAATCACAGTGCATGGGACAGAGGAGAGAAGCGGGGCAACTTTAAGTTGGGACCTCCTTCCCTAAACTGGCAGGGCATTTGCTCTTGACACAGAGCCACCTAATGAGAGACCATCATGGAGCACAGAAACATAGGCTTTGAAATCAGAAAAGAGTTCAAGATATAGGGGGACATAATAGGTGTCCCATAAATGTTCCCTCCCTCCCTCCCTCCCTCCCTCCCTCCCTCCCTCCCTTCCTTCCTTCCTTCCTCCCTCCCTCCTTCTTTCCTTCCTTTCTTCCTCCCTCCCTCCCTCCCTCCCTCCCTCCCTCCCTTCCTTCCTTCCTTCCTCCCTCCCTCCTTCTTTCCTTCCTTTCTTCCTCCCTCCCTCCCTCCCTCCCTCCCTCCCTCCCTTCCTTCCTTCCTTCTTTTCTTCCTTCCATCCTTCCTTCCAGTGCAAACCACTTCAGCCACCTCTTCTTTCCAAGAACATAAAAGGGCTCATCTTCCACTGGACACACATCAAATGCCCACTTGTTCCCAAATAATAACATTTGGGTCAGTTTCGTACAGGAAACAGCTTCTGTTTTTTTTTTTAAATTGGAGAGGCTGAGTAAATGGGATCTGCCTACATAATTTCCAGAAAATCACACCACAGTTCTGGAACCACACTGCCTCTGCAAACCTACTAATAAAAGAAGGCAACTTCTCTGAGGCTCAAGTGGCCTGTTCTAATGAATGCTGGCTGTTACAAACACGGCTGTGTGCACTCTAGCCAGATTCCTGTCACTGGGCAGGTTGGGAGCCCCAAAGAGGGTGCCCAGGATTGGACACAAAAGTGGCTATGGAGGGCACTGGGCCTCCGGCCTGACTTCGCTGTCCCCAGGCTTTGCCTTCTCCATGCCCAGTGGTAGGCAAACTGCGGCTCGCGAGCCACATGCGAATGAGTTTGCCGACCACTGTCCATGCCCCTGCTGATGGATCTTCGGAAAGCACAACTCTGCTCCTGGTTCTCCCTCGCCCAGAAATCTTCCCCTGATCCCCATTCCCCACCAAAGGAAACAGAATTTCCCAGTCTGGCATCTGAGGCCACAGCAACACCATCACGTGGGTCCGTCTGGCCTCTCCTCTGTGAACTGCAGGCTTCAGCCAAGTGCTTAGATCCATGTCTGCCAATCCTCAAGGCCTGCTCCCTGGCAACCTCCTGCCGGATGCTTTCTCCTGGGACCACTGGCTGCGCCCCCATCAGATGAGATCACTTGGTATTCCCATAGGAGAGCATCTCTTGGGCACTCCCACTCTTCAGGAAATTTATCTGTGCTCTTGCTCTCTTCAAACCCCCCCCTCCACCCAGCACACACACACACACACATACAAACATAAGATCATGCACCCTTTGAGGGCAGGGGCTGTCTCTCCACTTGCATCCAGTAGAGACTCATTGCTGAGGCAAATGTTCAAATGCACGATGACACCTGAGGAACAGTCGATCCACTCGTATCAGCCTAAGGTAAACAGAGTGCTAACAAAGTCAGGAGCTCTAAAGAGGACATAGTCGTCACCAGTGATTCTAGTTCAATAATAATAACAGCGACCAACCACCAAGATAGCACTGGTCCCAAGATCCTGACAAGCACAGTCCTGTTTCCCAGTATTAGCTTGTTTCAGCCTCACAATAATCAAACGAGATAACTATTTTCAGGTGTAACGTATTACAGGGAAATAGGCCTGAAGAGCTTAATAACTGGCCCAAGGTCACATATCAAAACGCCAAGCCAGGACCACCTCTGGGCAGGCTGGCCTCAAAGCCAGTGCACTTAACCAGCACATGGCACTGGCTCCTGGTAAGGCACTTGAGCACCAAATGGATGCTGGTTGGCCCCAGCAGGCTCATAAGGAGAGAGGACATCACTGAGTAAAACCTCAAACTGTCCACACTCACTGCACAGCAGATGAAGAATGGGGCTGGGTTTTCTGTTTAAACGTATTTGGTAGAAATGAGGCAGCATCTGCCCTGGCCTAGGTCACTGCCTGCCCTGAATTTTCCCTTTGAAGATAATAGATCTGGTCAATTTAAAAGGGCCAGAGGTGAGGTGAGAAACCAATAAACCCCTTAAAGTTTGGCTGCCTAACTAATCGGTGAATTATGTGCTCATCAATGAATCACAGAAATGAGAGATAGTGGAGGCCCCACTGGGTCATGTGCCCATCCCCCAGCAAGGAGGATTTTCTTTGCAGCATTTTCTGTGAGTGCTTCTCCAGTCTAATTAGAAATGACCAAGCAATGGGGTTCCCACCATTGTCTCTTGGGGAACTATTCTGCTGTCTAAGAGACCTAATTATTAGGAAATTGATCATTATATTCATACTAAATTCTTCTCTGCACAGTTGTATCACATCGCTTCTTAATTGTTCTCCTTTTGACCCTGCCTCCTCCTCCCCCAAACAATTCCTCTTAAGCACTTCAATTACTTTTGTCCTCCACTGATTCCCAGCCGGCCCACCAGGGAATGAAATCCAGAGGAAAGAGAGAAATGAGCAAAAGAGGAGGAAGTAAGAGAGGCCTGACAGCCCAGGAAGGTCACTGAGTCCACTAGAAGTCCCTTCATGTCACTCACAAGCTTTTTCCTACTTGCTAGACCCACAGCAGACAGCAGGACACTGAGCACTGAGTCCCCTCCTATGACTGACCACTTAGTGGCCCTTCCCTTGGCCAGCCCCAGGCCTGCCAGGGTGTCCAGCAGAACAAAAGGCATGGCCCAGCCTGTGGGACTTTTGGGGGCACACCCCACTACCACTGCAGCAGCAGTAAAGTCCCAGACGGGCTGAGGCCAGCCAGGCAGAGCTGGTACTAGAGGGAGGGATAGTGGAGAGAGGGTCCCATTACTATCATCATTCCCTTTGAAATAAGAACGCAGGTCTGGAATCAACAAGTCCTACAATATAAGTTTTAGTCAGGAGGGTAGGAAAGGTCAAGAGAAACTGATCCAAGCTCCCAGTGACTCTTGCACATGCCTGGCCAGCCCCAAATAATTGAATCAGTAGCCAGCTCCCTTACCAATGATCCTTGCGGAGTGTATGGGCATTATGGTGCCAACGGCCCACATTATGTCCTCTCTGATACCCTGGCTGGGAAAGAAAACTAAGGAGCAGCATCTCCACACAGAATTGAGGATTTGCCCTGAACAGGCCTGGCCAGTGGACAGTGGAAACAGGAAATCCATTATCAAAACCAGAAGAAGGGCCATCATTTTACAATTCATACAAAAGAACTGCATGTGCTATGCTCTGGTCAAGAGGCTATCCATCAATCCCCCCAAAACTTTGCTTTTTCTCATCTTAGAGAACATCAAACACTCATTCCAGCACCTATGTAATCATAAACATATATGTACAGGTCTCATGAACTTGAGTGCAAGCTCATTGAGGCAGTGATCATGTCTTAAACTTGTACTGTGGTCCTCACAACAAGCTGGATTATGGCCTTCACATAGCAGATACACCAGAAATGCTTACTAATCAATTACAAGATTCTGGAAGCATGAGATTCAGTAGGAACATGTACCTATCTTATTCTTTCTTCATTAATGCTTTTCTCATTTTATCTTCCCTTTTACATGTCTTACCTCATCCTTGCTTTCCCCACAAGTTGCTTCTCTGCAGTGCTTCAACAGACTTCTGATATGTTTCATCTATATGTCCCCTCCTGGTCTCCCAGGAAGCTCCAAAATCCAACAGACTCCAGCAAAGAATCACAGAAATTAGTGAATTTTGAGACCCTCAAGTCTAATTCCTTTCTTTTCTAGAAGAGAAATCTAAGGCCAAGCAAGAGAAGCAACTGCCTGAAGTCACCCATTATGTTAGCTTCAGAATAGGAAGAATTCTTTTTTCCAGAAACATGTTTGAATACCTACCATATATAAAGTTCCACATTAGATACAAGCGTTACTAACATGACTAAGGCTTGATTCCTAAAATCAAGAAGCTCATAGCCTGGCAGAATAAACTGAGATATGTACCACTATCTCCAACACAATAAGTATATGCTTTAATAGAAGACTGGGTGAAGTCTTCATAAGGCTGGAGAAAGAAAGAAGGCTTCTTGAGAGATGTTACATCTGAGCCAGGTCTTGAAGGATAAATAGCTGACTAGAAAGAGGAGGTTAGGGCATGAAAACAAGTTCAGAAAGCAGCTAGTAAGCAGTGTGGCTGAAGTCCCAGAGAATATATGGATAAAAGGGAGGAGGCAGGAAAGGAGCCTGGAGAGATGGATTGTGAAAGAGGTTGAATATCACACTAAGGAATTTGGATCTGAGTTTCATGTAGTCAATGGGGAGTCACCAAAATTTTTGATCAGGGAAATGACAATACCAAACCTGGTATTTTAGAAATATATAAAGGTAAGAGAATACAGGCAAGGTCAAGTGAACAATTAGGGTTTACTGAATTTGTTCAGTTGAGCAATAACAAAGGATTAAACTAAGATATCAACAGTAGGTAAAAAGAGGTCGATTTAAAGAAACATTTTGATGACATTTAAATGATTGAATATGAAGAGAATTAAAAAGAAAAATTAAAAAATGATTTTGAGATTTATAACTTGCTTAGCTATGCCTTAATGGAGAAGAGAATATACAAAAGAAAACAGGTTTTATTTCTGGAAAAAAATAGTTTTGTTTTGGAAATATTGAGCTTAAAGAACTGGATCAGGAGTTGAATGGGGAAGTCTTAGCTTGAAATAATGAATGGGCTTCATCACGAAATGTATAGGTGGTAGCTGACATAATAGAACTCTAGTAGACACTCAGGGGAAGAATGTGATACAAGATAAAAAGAAAACCCAGTACAAAAATTGAGAACCAGCTGCAAGTAAAGATCAGACAAGTGAGAGATGCCAGTAAAGGGGACTGAGGAAGAGACAACAAAGAGATGAGTGGGGAACCAGAATGGAATGCCTTAGGCACCAGGGAGAGCAGGGTCAAAGTGACAGTGCTACAGAGAAGTTGAATAAGATGAATACTTAGAAAAACCAATGAATGTGGCCATTGGGAGATAACCAGGAACTCTAACAGAGAACATATTATAGTGATGGGAGCAGAAGTCATATTTAAAAAAATCAGATTGTACTGCTTAGGTAGCAAATTGAAGATGAGGAAGAGTATAGACCATTCTTTATAGACACTGGATATTAGCACTAACTCCAAAGAAAGGTAACACTGGGAAAAAAAAACTATTTTTAATAAAGGAGAGACTCAGTGATATTTACAAGAAGTCAATGCAAGAGAGGAAGAGGACAATTAATGGGTGAGGATTCTAGAGAGTTTATGAAGCAATGTGACCAAGGGCACCTCCAAGGCAAAGGGGATGAAAGAAGGTAGCTGAATAATTAGGGGTGTTCGGTGGGAGGATGGAACTTGAGGAAATTCAAATCTGGTGACCAGTATATTTTCACTGAAATAGGAAAAATCATCCTCTATATGTGGGTGAACAGGAAGATCGAGGACAGTGATAAAGGCTAGAATGGCTACACCTATTGGCACATGAATGAGGTAGCTAGAGATGAGTTAATGTCAGGGTTGGGACTAGGGTGAGGCCAGTGAGGCACCTGGGGCACAAAATTTAAGGAGGCACTCATTCTCAGGGTCAGTAAAATGCAGGGTCAGCTCCAAGAGTGTGTGCCTCCTCAAATGTTGCATTCTAGGCACCTCACTTGCCCCACTCTAGTCCTGGCCCTGGGATTATAAATAGCTTCGTCATCTAGATGAGGTTGGAAATCATGAATTTCTAATGAGGATGATTAGGAAACTCTTTTTCCATGAAGCCCAGAACAACAACAAAAAAATAAAATAAGAAGAAATTGAGAGGGAGAGAAGAAACAAGGAAGGAAGAGAGGGAGGGAGAAGAGAGAAAGGGAGGGGGAAATGAGGTGAGGGAGATAGGAAGAGGGGGCAGGGAGTGGAAAGGGCAGGGAGAGGGAGAAGGAGAAAGAAATTATTACCCAGAGATTGGAAAGATAGATAAAATAAGAAGTCAAAGGAATGAGATAACTGAACATAATTGTGAGAGTATAGTTGAAATGGTTGTACAAACAAGGTAGGAATAGGAATGGAGTTAGGAGGGAGTGATATACTGCTAACAGAAGGAAAGGTCAAAAGACCAAGAGTCCCAATGAGACCAAAGAACATATTTCAAGGGCATGAAAGACTGGGGACTGATAGAAGGATCAGAGGTTGTGGTCAGAAAGGAGAATTTCAGAGTTCAGGATTTCAATAATGGAGCAACTCCAGTAGATGACAAGGTCTAGTAGTTGCTATGGGAGCAGCTACTAAAATGAAGTGGAGGTGGAGGTTGTTGGAGAAAGAGGTGTCAGGACCTGTGAGGCTGAAGCAGTGGACAGCACCATCCATGAGAATGTGGCTTACAATAGTCGGAGGGAAAAAAATCATTCTACTGTCCAAAGATGGTTTTAACATAACCAAAGGGGATAAAGACAATTCTTCACATCCACCCATCAGTTTTTGTTACCCAAATCAAAGTAGTTTTATTAGCATAAAGTACAGCAGACTTCTGCTCTCAGATTAGTTTGTGGCTTGCTAGAGCAACTCCCCATAGTAAGTAAGCTTTTACTATACATCATTATATATCTCGGGGTGATGTATGACTCAAAGTTTACATTAATCCTTGCAGTAAAATCAGTATAATTAAGTACTATTTTAATATCATCAAGAACAAAACTTCTATCTTCCACAGATAAAAACTTTCTTTTGATGCTGCAATAAAGCTTATATGTAGAAGAGGAAGGTTACCATTTCTTATATTTCCTGTTCTAGTATATGAAAAGCTTTAAATATTTTGTTGATTTTGAGAGAGAGGGAGAGAAAAAGAGAACCATCAATGTGAGAGCAAAACATCTATCATCTGCCTCCTGCCGTCTTCTGCACGCCCACCAATGGAGATCCAGCCTGCAACCCAGACATGTGCCCTGACTGGGAACTGACCAGGAACCTTTTGGTGCATGGGACGATGCCCAATCAACTGAACAACACTGGCCAGGGCTGAAGACATGGGTGGGGTTTTTTTTCTGTCCTGAGCTCTATTTCCCATCAATTCACATTGAACTACTTAACGAATAAAGAAACCATCTGATCTAACAGGACTTATCTTTAAAAAGATAATAGGTGAGTTCTAGCTATTTTTTTGTTTCTTTTTTTTATTGTTGACTCTATTACAGATGTTCCATCCCTCCCCCATTTTTATTGGAACAAAAACACAGTCCATCATTTAAAGACCTAAAAGTCAATGAACACTTTAAAAGGACTTCATCCATCAAAAAGTCGGTGCCAGTGCTGGTTCTATTCATTTTGGTGACTCTGTTCCAGGGGAAAATTTAAGAACATCTCCAAATCTATTTCTATAGACTTCCCAAGGCTCTTTATATAAAAGAACCCCAAGAGTTTAAAAAAAAACACCAAACAACATTGGATGGCCCACACATGCAACTGCAACCATGGGCATAAAGATTATAATTTGTCCCAATCTCTACTATATGAAGTATCCAGCATTCTTTTAATAATCATGACTTTACTGGAATGAGCTCAACTGGCTCCTGTCCCTTCATGTAGAAAACATTAGAATGTTTCAACTAAATGTCAACATTTTGGAGGACCTGGATTAAGGGAGCGAATCTTTGTAATATTGGGGAAATCCATCACAAGCTTAAGAAGGATGATAGACTTCTACAAGCAATGACATTTAATAAGTCCTTTAGAAGCCCATCTTTGAGCTAGTTTCTTTCTACTATCTCTCTCAAAAAGACAAACAATAATCTTTCATTTGCCCCAAACTACTCCTGTCCTTCAAGTACCAAGTCAGGCACCATCTCCACCAGGAAGCCTTCCCAGTATTCTAGTCCTCAACACTCCTCCTTTCTGAAGGAAAGGAAAGTTTGCATGGCTTAGGGACCCATGTCTGAAGTGAGCAACATTTACTCAAACTGTTAACATATCCATGTAAATAAGTTAACATTTCCCAATTCCAGCAGAGACTAACTGGGTGTGACTAACAACTAAAAAGGATGGAAAAAGAAAATAATGAAAGTGTTTTATAATTGTGTGAGTTATGAGAATGTATGCTCCATTTGGATTTTAACCAAAATAGTCCTCACTCTAACACTTGATTATGTACTATTTTCATGAGGTTGACCTACATTAACCTTGAGGAAAAGACATCCTATACTTCTTTTGTGTCCAACAGGACAAAGTTATGTACATAAAAGGTATATTTTATAAAGGATAAAGTCACACCCAGTGCCTAGATGCTAAAAAAGCAAAGGTTTATAATACCATTCTCCAAAAAAAAGGAACCAGGGCTCCTTGGAGAAAGGGTCGATTCTAGGGCTAGGGCAGGAAATACACATATGAGCCTAAAGCATTATGCAGTGAGAAAGTAAGGAAATGCCCTCAGAATTAAATGATGGGGACATGCCAATGTGACATAGAAACCAACTTGGAAGAGCTCCTAATGGTCAAAACTGGAACAATGTGAGAAACAAAGTAAGTAACATAGTGTGGATTATAATTCAAAATTTAAAATATATATGCACATTATATGTCAATTGTATCTCAAAAAGACTGGAAAAATAAAACATATATCTACAAGTCCACACCAAAATAAGTAAATGATTGAGTAAATACAGAGGGAGAAAAGATAAATCTCTCTTACAGAAGTAGTCTAAGTAATTTATGTAGATACGCCCCCATGAGGAGGTGGAGCTTAACCCCCCTCCCAAGTCCCCACCTGAGTTAGGCTGCACTTAGGAACTTGATTCCAAAAAGTACACAAAGGAAGAATGGGGCGACTGCAGTGGAGAAATCTGGCAAACACTACCTTGGCCAGGTGATCAAGGTTAACATTATTAGTTGATAGCAAGTACCATGCCATTGACACGATAGGATGAGAATGTCACTTTTCTGTGTTCTTCCTGCCCCAAACTCATAAACCTCGTCTAACCATGAGTAAAATATCAGTCAAACCAAAATAGAGACATTTTACCAAAAAAAAATCCTAAGTGCTCCTCAAAACTGTCAAGGTCATCAGAAACCAGAAAAATCTGAGAAACTGTCACAGACCAGAGAAGACTAAGGAGCCATGACAACTAAACAGTATCCTGGATGAGAGACTGAAACAGAAAAAGAACTTTATAAAACGAGTTAAATCTAAATAAACTATAGACTTTAGTTAACAGTAATGTAGCAACACTGGTTCCTTAGCTATGACAAATGTACCATAGTTATGTAAATGTTATTCATAGGTGAAAAGGGAAGAAGGACACACATGGTCATTCCATACCGTCTTTGTAACTTTTTAGTAAATCTAAAACTCTTCTAAAATAAAAAGTTTATTTTAAAATGGACAGCATGGTGAGAGAATTGATATAGAATGTTCTAAAAGGAATCTTAGAGGCCACCTAGCCCGAATACATTGTTGCATGCAGATCCTGAAGCCCAGAATAGTCAAGGTTACACAGCTAGAAGAGCCAGAACCGAAGCCAGGGCCTCTGCAGTCTCAGTGCAAGATGCTCCTACTATACCACGCTAAGAAAGGATAAGTGAGAACCCTCCAATCAGGAGATGAATGTTAAATGGGAAAGCAAGGCTCCCCTTTGAATCAAACAGTGTGTCTTTTAAGGGAGGCGTGAAGGAGGCAGGGTCAATCCTCCACACTGCCTGGGGTGGTGGGGAATCACTGCAGGCAGAGGACCTCCACAGGACTCCTGGGGCGGAACCAGTCTGCATTTGTCATTAGCTTCAGACGCTAAAGACATCTTCTTCTTTTGCTCACTGTGCCTGTTTTCCTCCGGTGGAGGTGGGGGCGGGGGGTGGAATAGAAACTTGGTTCAAATATTAGTTGCCAGCCAGCAAAAAATGAATTGCAATGAGGCTATTTCTATCAAAATAGCTTCATTACCATGCCAGTGTCTGATAAAGCCACATGCTCATCTCTCTCTCTCCGTCTCTCTCTCTCTCTCTCTCTCTCTCTCTCTCTCTCTCTCTCTCTCTCTCTCTCTCTCTCTCTCTCTCTTTCTGCTGAAGGCACATTCCTTATATCTTTGGGGAGGAAAGAATCCATACTTTAAATATTTTAAAGGCCTCCTCATTCATATATACCCATTTCTGATTGATCCAAATTGGGATACACATTTTCTTCAGTACAATTTTGAAAGACTCTAAGGTAATAATAAAATAGCACTAGTCTTGGCCTCTTTTATATTTGGTTTTATTAAAAACAAAAAAAAAGACCACATGCACTTGAGAATGCTATAAAAATGTTCCCTAATTCTCGTAGGGAAAATATTCTTAAGGATTTAGAAAGCTAATGTGTCTTGGTGGTGGACCAGGCTTCAGGGACTGTGTAAAACTATTAAAATTTCCTTGAATTTTTCATACACAGGATAGTAGAGTGCTCACTTTACGTGCAGAGGGGAGTCTGTCAGCGGAGGTCCTGCACTGCCCTTGCATACACCTGAGTCCTGAGTGAAATCAGACTCTGGTTCCTCACCTCCAACTAAGGAGGCTGGGCCATCATCTGAGTATCTCCACCCGGACTCACATTTTTGACAGAAGCTGGTTTCTGTTCACTTGGGCACCCACCTTTCACTCTTCCATTCCCCAACCCACTATAACCTGTAATCAAGGAAGTGCAGAAGGAAATAGCTACGCTAATGAAAAAATACTCAGAAACCACGGAACACAAACATCAGTGCATTATTTCTTCCAAGAAAAGGATGAATGGGCCAAACTCTGGATTGGTGAGTCGTGAGTCACTCATCTCCTGTTACCACCTGCTCCTTTCCCACGGGGAAGAGTTCCAGAAGCTTCTCACTTGGCCCCTGAGTCAGAGCAGCCCGTTCATCTACGTTGTTAATCCAGGAACAGTTAACCTGGGTGATCATTTTCCACCAGGTAATAAACCTTTTTTCTTTACACACTTGAGAGTTCTGACTACTCACTTTTAAGCCAGTAACTTCGGGCAGGGTGAGTAGAGTATATCCTTTGTAAACTTCATTTGCCAAGGCAGGAGGAGTGGGAGGCCTCCTCAAACCACTGCCACTGAGCTTTTTAACATCAAACTGTGTAAACTGTCCACCAGAGGTGACTCAAAATGTCTCTGCAAGGCACAGCGCCTGGTGCCCCCAGCCTGGCCCCCACTGCCTGTCCACCACTCACCAAGGACGCTTACAAAAAGGCCTGATGGATCCTCTCTGGTTCTAGCAAAAGAGGCAGCTTCAAATAAATTAGGGAAACTTCACGATGGGAGACAAAAGAATGGGAATCTTACAGAAATTTGAGTCACTTGCCCTAAAGCAAGATACTATTATCTTGCTAAACATACACACACACACACACACACACACACACACACACACACACACAAACTCACACAGCGCTACTGAAAGCAAATCCACTTGTTAATGTTCAACTTTCCTATCTGGCTATGGAACAGGCTAGCAATAAAGGGCAAATAGATCAGTTCTTTTAGGCGGCCACACCACCGATAAATCAGAAACAATAAAGCTGGAGACAGGCTTGCTGGGCCCCAGCTGGTATTGCTTATATCTGTCCTAAGCAATCAGGAATCATGGAGAAACTTCTTTTTGGAGCGCCTAACCGCAAGACTTCACAGTGACCGCCTCAATCCCACATGCCCATGTGCTGAAGGGGGGTGCTGGGGACTGGATACCTTTATTCTTTTTGACAAGATCAATCAGTCTCTCTGGAATCTCTCCATGGCCCACTTGCCCGGCCCACTCCCATCCTCCCCTCCAGTCCACATACAAGAAAGAATAAACAATGAAGCATTGCCTCCCTCCTTTGCCTTTGCCAGGGGCTATCCAAACCTTGTTAGACCCTGACCCACAGCACAGCTCAAGACAGGGAGCACAGTCACCCCCAAGAGACTCAACAGAGCCACTGAGCACTGAAATCCAGAAATGGCAAACTCATGCCCAGCAAACCCTCGTCCTCAATGAGGTCTTGCACTCCCACCAGGCCAACTAACTGAAATGCCAGCAAGGTACCGGGGGTGCTAATGCATGATCAGCCAGGGTGATCTGTACACTCTCCTTCTGACTTCAGCCCCAGGAAAGATGGTAGTGCTCTGGCCAGATCCAACCACGTCACCTCTCACACCTGTGCACACCCAGAGACATGAGCCCAGACAGTCCTAGTCTAGACACACACACTGGGCACATCCCAGCCTTTGCGAATAGACTGGCTTCTTAGCCATCTTCTCATTGTGGGGGCCACAAATAGCATCTCATTTTCATTAATTACTGCCGCCTCTACCCATTGTCAGTCATCAGGACATGCCATATGGTTACCATCAGGTGTGCTCAAGTTCCTATTATGTGGCATTCCCCAGATGCCCTAAATAGATACTGCAGAATCTGCTTGTATTTTTACAGAGCCACTTATATTTCAAAGAAGCTCATCCTGCTTCACGTGATTGCTAAGGGGGTGGGGGATGCTCTCTGTGCAACATTGTGCTCTATTGAAAACCCCAGTGCTTCCTCATGAATGTGGCTTCCCTGCCCCCCTGCACTGCTGCCCTGCAATGGGGAGCATGCTGTACACGTGGCCTTTGGGGAATAGAATTTAGGAAGTGGTTTTTTTTATCATTCTAGGCAGGCAAAACACTGGGGAAGATGCTAAGAGGATTATTAAAGGGAATATCATCTCTCCATCAAAACTAGATACAAAAGGAACTAAAAAGAGCCCCAAAGAAAGCATCCCAATAAACTATGCCACATCTTATATGACTATGAAGAAATCCTTTAAAATACTTTATATTGCCACTGATCTAAATACAAGTGACACCCATCTTTGTGCTTTTGAGGATTCTGTGAGAAGAATGAGACTTCAGTAGAAATATCCAAACCGAGTAATGTGCTCATGGAACTGCCCCCAGAAATTCATTGTCGTCTGACCCTTGAGTATCTCCATTTTTCCCCACCATCACAGGTGTAATCAAGTTGGAAAATTCCTCCATGGATCCTGACACTCTGAATAAGGTAGAGTCATGTGGCCTGAGTAGATTCAGCCCTGTGTTAAATTTTGGAATAAAGTTGGCATCTGATTGGACATGATCTTTTCCCTGCAATTGCAGTGGCTTCTGAGTTACTGACCCTATTTCTAGTGGTTGCAGACAGCCTGAGGACCAGATTGATGCTGAAGTTTATAATTTTATGATAGCACAACCATCAGTAGGACATTTTAAGAAAATTACTCTAAAATATAATTTTGTCAGTTGGTTTATGTAGACACGTGTACTTCAATGCCTATGTTAAACTTGGTTTATAGATATAAATACTTCCTATTTCTGGGTTTAACTTGAATTCACACTTTTCAGGACCTGGGGTTCCTAGAGAGTGAACCATTAACTCTGCATAGAGGTGCCGAAATGTCTGTTCACTTACATACACACACTCCTTTGCAGTGACTAGGAAAATGGATATAGGATAAAGTGCAGAATTCAGGCTTAAATTCCAAGGTTCTCTGTTCCAAATTATTTTTTTATTATCCAAAGATTTTCAGAAATACCTACTATCTTCCCAGGATAAATTAAACTATTTTCCATCCTGAGAAAAATAGGTTCATTGAAACAAGGCACCTTCTATCTTTCTATAGATGTAACCGTTTTTAAGGCGGGTGTGTGACAGGAGCACACTGTATTGGTTTGCCCTTTTTTAAGACAAACTTGTGGGTGACAAGGGATGGCTCCACCTCTGGTAGGAATACATCCAATGTCCACAGTCATTCCTCTGCAGTGGTGAGGAGAATGCCTACATCTACAGTGATGGCATCTAGACTGGTCACTGTGGCCTTGCAGCCACATCATAAATAGAGACCAATCCCATTCATGGAAAAATGAGTCACCAGAACAAAAGAGCAGGTCAGCATCTAGGGCTCAAAGACACATTCCTACAAACACCTGCTTGTTCTCAGATAAGACCTGCTCAGAATCTCAAACAAAACAGGGCAGGATTCTAGTGATAAAAATCCTCTGCTCTAGGTTGTGGAGTGAGGCACAACCCTCCTGGTATGGTTAAATGGGGAGAAAGGATAAGAAAACTCCCAGAGTATCCCCAAAGATCACTTTCTCAAACATGGGGATTGGATGACAAGCAGTCAGGGCAGCTTTAGGTGTCCCCACAGCCTGAGCTAAGATAAGCATTCAGAATGTCCAGAGCACTGACTCATGGGTAGGTTGTCTCAACTGGATAGAATAAGTCCCTAGCTGAGACAATATCTGAAGGAAAATGCCATTAAAAATATAGTACTGTCTTTTCTCTGTTATTCTCACATACCAAACAGCTATTATGATACCTTTCAAACTCAGGTTATAATTCCAAACGCCTATGAAGAGAGTGCAGATTAAGAGACCAAAGGGAGCCTTAAGTCCCCGAGTTCTCTTTTTCACATAATGAGCTTCTGAACATAATTTACTTTTCATCAAGGTGTGGTAGATTAAAGATGGACACAAGTCTTTGCTACTCTTTCCATTGAGAGATAAAATCAAATCCCATCCACTCGGAGGCCCAAGATGACCAACAGAATTTGGCAGAGGTGACACTGAGCCAGTTTTCCAGGCCCAGGCCTTCAAAAACTGGAAACTTCCATTTCCTCTCTCATTGAACACTTGCTCCTGGAGTTTTGAGTGAGGTTTGGACTAGGTCCTTGCCACCACCCATGTTGTGGCTGACACCATATAGGCAACAACACCTCCCAAGCTTCTTTCTTAAAGTCACAGCTATGATAAAAGGGATCTCTGGTATCAGAAACCCTCTAGGATGCACTAAAAGCAGAACTTACCAGAAGACTGAGACCTCCATAGACCTCAGGGCATGTTGAGATGAGATGAACGACACCACACTAAGGGGCTGACTTGAGTAATACAGATCATTGGGGAGCTGGGAAGAGGTTGAAAACCATGGCCAGTGTGGTAGAAGGATTTCTTGGAGGAGTAAAATATGTATGTGGTCTTCAATAGGATGGGGCAAGAAGGAAATGAGTAAAGATAATAATATCAACAAAGATACTCTAAGAGTAGATGTGGCATATCTTATCCTCTTTTCCTTTCCTCGTTATTGATAAATGAACCTAGCTTAGGAGCAATTATATAATAGATATGCAAGAAATGTGACTTGAGCCTGGAATTGGAATTAAACTGAATTGAATTGGAATTGATCCCTGCTCAATATAAAAATAAGCCTGAAATCCTGACCACAATTAAATAGAAGACCAGGTCTTCCTGCCAGTCCATGAGAGGGTCCACAAAATGAAAGCAGTGGCCTCTAGTCTGCCCCATGATCTACTTTGATCAGGGCAAACTGAGGCTGATTCACTTGAAGGCAGTGCCAGCCGCAGGCCCAGTTGGGAATATGGGGAAAGTGATTCTTGGCATCCTCCCTTCCTACCCAGGCCTAGAACCTCCCCTTCCCAAGGCTCTCTTCTCTATCTGGATCCATACTGCCCTCCTTACCTGTCTTCCCAGGGATTGCATCTGTCCATTTTACAACTTCATTTTCACATCTAATTTAAAATTCCTTCTCCCCTTCCCTGGAGGACTAGACTAAGCTCAACTCCAATAGTATAGCGCTGAGAGAGGTCTGGTTTGGCCTTTAGAAACATGTTCCAGCCCTTCCTCTTCTGGGTGCCACCACCTCTAGTGTGGGGAAGTGAAGAGGGAAAAGGGAAGTCCACTCCCAGTTTGGCAGAAATAATTGACAGTCACCTTCATGTTGTTCACAACTGTTATTCTAACTCATCGTCTCTGCGTTCACTGAGGTTGGATGAGGGCATCAACCTGTCCCATTGACAGAAGGTGGCCCCCAAGCAGCTCCCATATTTTCTGACTAAAATCAACCACATTCCTCCAATGCAGCAGGGTCTTAAAGTTAGCACCTCCCACTGTCATGGACCATCCCTGGACAGCCAGGAAACCCATGGGCAAAGGCATGATCCATCTGTAGTTCTCAGGGATGGTGAGAGGGAACTTTATGCACAGGACCCTTCCCCACAGCCATCCCTGCTCTTACACTGGGGAGGTAGAGTGGTCAGGTTGGTGCTCTGAGCAGCCCCTCCCTGGAAACCCTGTGGAGAGGTGGCTGCCATGGTTACATTTTGTCCTCAACCTTAAGCCCAAGCTACAACCCTAGGACCACAGGAAAAAGCACATTGTTCATTCTTTAACATTTTTTTTTTTTGCATACTAAACTTTCAAAAAAAATTTAAATGCATTTTTATTGATTTCAGAGGGAAGGGAGAGGGAGAAGGAGAGAGAGAGAAATATCAATGATGAGAGAGAACCATTGATCAGCTGCTCCTGCATGCACTTCATGATAACCGGGGCATGTGCCCTGACCAGGAATCAAACCATGACATCCTGGCTCACAGGTCAATGCTGAACTACTGAGCAACACTAGCTGGGCAAACTTTCAAAATCTTATCTGAAGAATCCCTCAACTTAAAAAGTTTGAAACCACTGCTCACACCCATAAAGTCCAGTGCTTAATCCTATGGACTCTTGTGTTGTTTCTCATACTTTTAGTTAAGACACACTTCCCCACACTCAAGAGAGGACCTTGTCTTACTCCTCCTTCCCCACACCTTGCCCCCCTTCATGTGCCTGGCACACCAATGTCCAGGAATGAACCCAGGGGCGGGCGGCTGTGCTGCTTGCCTTCCAGGTTCTGCCCTGATGGAGCTCTCTAAGCTATATGGATCTCAGCAGGGTCCTGATAACAGCATATTGGAAATGCAGCTTTCCTGGCCCACATGGACAGGTTTTTGTCTATTTTCATCCTTTCCCTGCTTTATTTAAATATGGTGTCTGTGATGAGTTTCGTGTTCCGGAGGCATGCAGTCCAGAGAGAAGGAGCCAGAGTAGCTTCTCTGCCTTGGCGCTTAGGAAAGAGCAAATGGGGCTGCCACCTGCCCGGTCTGGGGATGGTTCCAGAATGGCTCAGGTTATTCACAGCACAGATCCACCCGGGGGTAAAAATACCATCCCAGAAGGACTCTCCTTCTAGCCACAAAAATACCTATGCGGGTATAGAGATACTCAAAAAATTACACAAGGTTTAGGAGAAATCGTCCCCTTGGAAAAGAACTTAAGTATTAGTACTTGCCTTACAAAAGAGAAGATAAAGTGATCCAGCAGGGAAGAATGAGGGCAGCTTAAGAAGGATATAAACTGAAGATATAGCAAGGAAAGTATGGTTTACAGTGCAGGTAAGACTTCGCAACCATGAGACACAGGGAGATCTTTATAAGGTGTCTCTTGGGAGGTGGAAAATAGAAGACAAGATCAACTCTCCCTTGTGAGGCTTACTCTGACGCCGAGGGTTATACTGGGCAATTTGACTAAGTTCCCTCCAGCCTTGGGCATTTACAGTTCATTTTAGAGGGGGGTTGACTTCCTCGGTAAAAGAGTTTATTCTCTGCAAGCTCTTTGACTGTGTGTCCCTTTATGGGCTTCATCCTTCAGGTTACAGAAGCATTTATACAATCACTGTGTCCCACACAAGAGGCCCAGGGGTGCATGAGATAAAGATTCCTCCGTCTATGCCTCACCATCAGGGTTCAAATCTCTCTGATCCTTTCTCTACCTGCCTCCGAACGAGTCTCACACTTACTGAGCTGGTGTCATTCTAGCCCTTGAATGTTATAAGAGATAATGTCTCCACATTTCACACCCCAACTTTGGGAGTGGATATTCCTAAGAATTCATTATAAACTCTACATTGCCTTTGACTTGGACTTGTCCCCTGGAACAGAGAATCTATCCTTAGGAGTCAAAGAACAAATTATCACCAACATAGCTGTATTTCCAACTCACTTCTTCAGGGTGCTGGCCCTTTGAGATGTCACGAGCAATACATCTTCTTCAGCTCTCCAAAGTTATTCTGAATCTCCATATAAATCAGGAAAAAATAAAGACTTATCCATATTATCAAAAAGATTATATAAAACAACCAATGTGCTGAAATCCAAAAACAAATGACTGTACTGTTGGATGCTTAATGTTTAAAGTAAACTATAGCATCTCCTTCATGCCAGGCTGAGAAGCAGCTCTGGCTCCTTCCCTTGGACTGCATGCCTCAGGGACATGGAATACAATCCAGAAACCATATTGAAGCAGAGCATGAAAAGGATAAACATAGACAAAAACCTGCCCATGTAGGAAAGGAACAGTGCATGGCACATGTAGAGTATGACCTACTAATTATTCAGAAATGGTTCCATCGTGCATTCCAAGGTGTGCTCATTTCTCAGGCTGGAGTTTTATGGTATTTCATATTTTTTGAATACATGCTCATCTCTTGACTAATGTTATATGATACCAAAAAAAAATGGAATGCTAAACAACAGAAAAGGGAACCACTTAAGCCATTAAACCTATGGTTGGAATGATTCAGCCAGCATGCACTCATAGGCTCAAAGCACCCCCGTTTCAAGAACACATTCCTACGCAGGTGACTCTGTGAGCTGCAGCTTAAGATGACATGACAGTCCAAATGAAGAGGACAGAGAGGAAGTAGCTCCAGCTCCGAAAGATCAATAAATGAAAATAGGGTCACATGGTGACATGCAGTGACATGCTTTCCTCTATTGTTGTGGAAAGCTCTACAGTTCTTCCTCTTTTTCTTCTATCTGAGAAATTAATTCCAGAATAGTATTTCAAATATCAAACTAACTAGAACATCTGTTGCCACTTCCTCTACTTTGGTATCCCCCATCAAATTCCGGTTCAACATCATAAGGCAACTCCCTGGCAACATCTAAGGATGATGCCCATGAACCTTAATAAATAAATAAAAGACAATCATATTAACAAAACAAATGAAAGCTAATGCCATGGTATTGGTTATGGACCAGATGCTATTCAAAGTGCCTTACACTTGATTCTCACAACAAAGTATTGATATAGTTACTATCATCACTCTCATCACCCAGACAGGGAAAAGGGCTTCTCCCTTGGCTGAAGGAAGCCCTGAGCTCCCAGGGAAAGTGCCTCCCTCTTCCCAGCTTCTGTCCTTCAGTAATAACAATAATGGCTAAAATTTATTTAACATTCAATGTGTCAGGCACTGTAAAATCAGTCTTTACAATCAACATTAAAGCTAGATATGCCCCTTTTTTACCTAGCAGGCAACTGAGACTCAGAAAAGTTTGGTGTGTTTTTTTAAATAGCCCAAAGTAACAAGCTAGAAGGTAGCAGAGCCTGGACCTAAACACAGCCTGTCTCATTACAAAATCTTGGCTCCTAAGTCTTACTCTATTCTCCCTCCTGAGTACCTCCCATCTCTAGAACACTTGCAATTGCCACCAAAACCCAGCCTATGGGTTATTTTCATCAAGTTTAAAAGCCCTTCCTGAGGCTGAAGACGGCCAAGCGGATCGCTCCCAGAGAGCCCAGTGGCACCGTTGCCATCCGTTGGCTTCAGCCACAGCTGTGGTTTCCAAAGGAAATAACTCATGCAGCCGTTGGTCGCACCTGTCACTCACTGGAGCCAGGACTTGCATCAGAACAGTGGGGCCCCACAGGGAGAGAACAGCAGCTACGTCAAACTGATGGGCATCAGCGCAGGTCACTGTGGGATTTGTGAACCTGCCTCCCTCGATCTGAGATAAGCCCCACTGTGCTCCACTCTCCCTGCTTCAGAAGGTCAGGGAGAACCGCACTAGATTTAATTCTAGATCTGTGGAGATAGTGCATCCCAGGGCCCTGTACAGGCTGAGGCATTGGCAAATCAGTAGGCCTGGTCTAAATGAAGCACCTTCAAACTTCCTTCAATTAAAAAAGAAAGGAATTGGGAGCTCATTCTAAAGGGAAGATTTTCAATAAGAAAGGCCAATAAATGGCCATAAGAACTGGGGTCCTTCCTGAAGTCCCAGAAGGAGAAAAGGGCATTTAACCTTCTGCCTAATGAAGCAACAGGAGTTTGCCAAGGACACATGCAAAAAAGGAAAATATCAGGGTTGTATGGGATGGTGGCAAATTCAGAGACAAGTAGAATGGTGTCCATTTGATTCCACTGAATGCAAAATTCTATAAACATTTAATGGAGCATTGGCTAAGCATTTACACCTAAATGTAGGGACCGCATACAAGAGTTATTGTACCTGAATCTTCTTATGCTCTTACTGAGGAGCCAAGACATATGTGCTTGGCACCCTTAAATAACAGGAAAGGCTGGCATGTGAGTAAGCGCTAAGACAAGCGATAAGTTCTGTGAAAATCAGAGGATGGAGGTGTGTGTTTGCTTAGAAGGGCAGAAAACTCTTTGTGGGTGATGTAGGATTTGGTCTGGGGCCCAGAATTGGTTCTGTAGAATCTAGCACTCAAATCTTCCTCCCTAACCGCAGCCTCCAAATGTACCCGCATAGGTGTCTGAGAGAACCAATAGTTGTACTCTAATTCGGAATTATTTCTGTTTTGTGACAGGTGGTTTCCAACACCACCTTCTTATGGATCTCTGAATCCCTCCCAGGACTCAGCCTTCCCCTGTGGATACAGAAAATCTTTAATCCTATGCCCTACAAGCTGCATCAGCTGCTTTGCCAGGTGATGGTTTTCTGCAGGTCAGAACTCAAAAAGAGGGGAAAAGGCCTGGGTAATTGAGTTACCAGGATGTCAATTCTTTTCAGTTGGGGAATTTTCCCAAAGTAAAGTAAAACTACATATTTTTAAAAAACAAGCTTCATTTTTTTGTCCTGAAAATATAACCATTGAGATGGATTTAGCCAAGATACCAATGCACAAATGTCTTGTCTACCTTTGTGCTATTCAAACAATAAAGAAAACAAAGTAATTGTTAAACCCTTCTTAGAAAAACAAATGGCAGGTGGACCCCAAGAATCCAACATCTTCCTATAGTGAGTCAAAAACTACCTTTCATCTACTTAATGGAGGTAAGAATACACATTGCTTGAAGGTGAAGATATCTAGTGACTTTAGAAACACTGGGTTGAGATGCCTTTCCCAATAATCTCTTTTTTGTTCTACACATTTAAAAAATAAACCTACTCTACTAGATTATCTATATGAATCCCAATAACCTAAAAATAGTCTCATGCATCTCATCCTAAAGTGTTTTCTTGAGATGCTCTGAAGCTCTCTGAGGACAGCAACACACCTCTGACTGAAAAATCCAATGTGTTAGTTTCTCTCATAACATGCTGAGGTTTTCATTAGCCTCTCCTGAGCATCCGATAATCTTTCCCTTGAAGAGTTCAGTGGTCTAATTACCCTAGTAGAATATCAGCTCCTCAAGGACAAACTCATCCTCAAAGTCTTCTCCTTTTGTGTTCTCCAGCACCACTAAACAAATCAGGGCAGTGTCAAGTGCAAATAAATCATCATAGTAGCACTGAAGGCAACATGCAGGTTCTGGGAGAGCATTTTAGGTTGGGAAATGGGCACAAGGTAGGACCAGATATGCTGGGGGGCTTGTTCACTTTGGATTCTCCGTCTCCCTTTCAAGCCCTCCCCAATCAATAATTCCACCTTGGAAGTGAATCAAAATGAACTAAAAATGCCAACAAGCTAACAGGAGACTATGATCTCTGTCCTATTTCCCCAGAGCATAGCAATGTAATGGGCACTTTGTAGAAGCTGGGCAATGTTTATTGGACAGAACTGAAAAAAACTGAAAAATAATTCACTTACATTTTTCAGAAGCATAAAAGACAAGAATAAATTAAAGAATAGGTGAACCCTTACCACCAGATGTTCTATGGCCTTTTCTGGGATGTAGAAAGTTGGTGGGAATAAGCCAAAGCTTTGCACTCAAAGGCCCTTCCCAACCCACTGTGATACATAGATACCAAGTCCTATGGACAAGCCAACTACACAAGTGCAGAGCCAACTACAGTTCAATGTCTCAACTTCCCCTTTTACTACTATCTCAGGCTGGCCCTTTCTGAAAGGCCTGATGCCAAAAAGGACCCCTAGCAGAGAATCTTCAGGGTCTCCTAAAGAGGAAAACAAAATTCTCCTTTAGGGCACTTCACCTAGGAGGTCTTTAGCTGGAGGCAATCATGTGATTCATAAAAACCATGAGCTCTCTGAAATTATTTTATGTCTTTGTGCATTTTCCCAGGAAGGGCTATACCTTGCATTGGTTTCTCAAAGGGATCCATAACCTGAGTAAAATGTTAAAAATCAGTGATTAAGTAGCTTTGATAGTTTAAGTTTGATCAAAGTCATTTGCTGGGTAATAGACTCAAAAATGTTCCACATTAGAAAGGCAGCCTAGGATGTTAGAAAGATCATAGAATTTGGAGTCAGACCCACTTGAGGTTGACTCCCGATGCTGCCACTTACCAGATGCCTGACCTAGGTTAGTTACTTAAACCACCTAGGCTCCTATATAATGGGGCCTTCCAGAAGCCAGTAAGGCACAAAGAAAACACTAAATACTAAATAAATGCAAGTTCCCTTCCTTGCTTCATTAGCAGTTTTCCTCCCTCTGTCTCTTCCTCCCTCCCCTTTTTTCCTTCTCTTTCTTTCTTTAAATAGTAAACACCAATACTTGGAACAAATACCCCTTTTCAAAGAATACAGATCTGTCATCTGACATACATAAGAAGTGGACATGCTATTACATGGCCTGACAACATTACCCTTTAACTGAAAAATTAATGGGTTTTTGCATCATGAGTAACACTGAGCAATAAACTTTTCTTTTCTGTGTTGTTTGTTGTTACTTTATATAAATTAAACCCAATAAACTATGAATTACATGTAGGAGATCATAATCACTAGCGGTTAACAGTGAGAAATGGCCCAAGAAAACAAAAGGGATGAGAGGAGCTCATTATAATTTTTGAAAATTTGAGCACCAAAATCTCATGTTTTCACAAAGAAAGATGCTGTACAATCAATTCTAGTAATGTCAATAAAATGTCCCAGAGCCATGGTCTACATGTACCTTCACAACTCAGTTCTGCATAACAGAGCTATTCAAAATACTTCTTCTAGTTCTCGGGGGGGTCTGGCCTTATGGATGCTTTAAAGTTGCACTATGTGAGTCATGTAAGAGTCTCCTCTGTCCCCTCCATCTGTGGAGAGAGGAGGAGAGAACAGAACAGGGGATGGAGCCAGAGTAACCAAGGCTGGGGGTGTAGGGAGAGGAATGGTGAGATTTCATAGCTTGCCAAAACTTATAAAAGTCCAAAGGTTGATTTTTTGGCATCAGTTTTACCCAAGTGGAAAATTCCCAATTTTCTCTACTTGGTCCTTTCTCTCAGAGGAAATGCACAGTTTTGTTGGACTCGAGCAAATGTATCTTCCTTTCCTAATTTTCATGTTCTGGATTCAATACTCATTTACATCCACATTTGTGCTGGAGATCTTAAAAATATGCTGTTGTTTCCTTCCCAAGCTGTAGGCTGGGGGTGGGGGTAGGGGGCGGAGGAGTGGAATTGAACATGAGGGAAAGGAGAGAGGGAATGTGGTTGGAAGAGTGAGAGGGAGAAGAAGAAAGAAAAACTTTACCCGGTAAGCATTTTCCATACTTAATAATTTGATTTTGAAGGCTAGTCATATCAAAGAGCAAAATATTCAATATTGTTAATTCAGTTTTGCAAAATATATTCTTAATTTAAAAATGATTTTGCTCCGGGTGGCAGTGCAGTAATAAAGCAGTTATTGACCAGATCGTATTGATTGTAGAGTCTGCGGGCAAAGAGCACTGACCTTGCTCACACTCTTATTGCTTCCTCCCTCCCTGGCCTTCTTCATCTATGCTCGCTCAATAATATATTATTAATATATATTTTTAGCAAAAACTGTATGTTACAAGGTTAAGGGCTTCTTAGTGATTTTTTTTTCCAAGCTACTCTCTGCCTTTGAGGTGTTAGGGGAAGAATAAAGTCGGTAATCAAGTGTCTGGATATAAAAGGCTTTCTATGGAAATCCTTCCCCCACCACTGAGAAGCACCTTGTCACCATCCACTTTTTTCTGCCACATAAGGAGAGAAGGAAAAAACTCCCTAAGCCAAACGGGGTTGCAGCAGCTTGGTCAATAGTGTGACTATGGAGAGGAAACCACACCATGGCTGGAAAGACCAATTTCGGGACATGTATGTGTCTTTTCTGGGAAAGTAACTCTGAGCCCAAAGGAGAGAAATCTGTGGTCACATCAGATTCAGTGACAGCAATGTCCAAATCTTTCCAGCAGCTCTTCCATACGTTTGCCCCAGAACCTTCACAACCATCTTCCTTATATCACAACCAGACAGGATATGCAGCAATTACTTACTTTTAGCATTTGCACATAAACCATCTTTTATATCTGTCTGGATTTTTTCCAGGCTAATCTTATTTGCCTAATAAATGTATACGTCTGCTGAAGGCAACCAGTCTGCCATATGCTCCTTCACTATCCCTTCTAGACTTCTAGGACCTGTCATGTGCAGGTTCATAGTAAGCATGAAGTTACTAATTATCAAATTGGAATGTAAATGATGCACAGCTCTGTGTTAAACTTCCTTTCAAAGAAAGCAAAAACACAGAGGATAATAATGCAGTTTGCTTCTGCCCTTTGCACTGGGAGCCCCTCTAATCATGTGGTTTGCCTGCCTCCACATGTGCACCAGGTGAGGGAAGGAAAATCCAGGTACTATTGATCCCAATGAATATTACAGAGAGCTATCTTACACTGTCGCAGCATGAGGTAAAATGTTCGAGCAGTTTACTTTCATGTCATGCATGAAGAAAGAGGAAAGAGCACGGATCACATCTCCCAAACACTGAATTCAGAGAGGCCAGCAAATCTTCAGGCTCATGGAGAGACTAGGACTGAAAGTGAATGAGGGTGATCGTCACCTGCCACATCTCATTGTACAATACCACCCATATCTCCTCATAAGGTACTCATGAATGTGGTTCTTCCTCAGATCACAGAAGAGACACATAAAAATATCTGCATTTCCCTGATTCCCTTCACACTGTGTATCCCCATGCCTGAGCTCCTGCTTCTACAAAGAAAAGTACATCCAAGAAAGCCAGTATTCATAAAAGATAGGAAAAATGAGCAGGATCCAGATCTCTTACTTGTGTTAGTTTCATTACCCACTGAGAGGGGACAAAGAAGAGGACACCAGTGATGCAGTGATGGAATCTGGTGGCCTAAAAAAAAACAGTCCAGGTAAGCAAGAGAAATGCTGGGCTCTATCTACTAGCTGTGTGGTCACTGGCAATATACTCATCCTACAGGTCCCAGAGGGCACCAGTTCAAAGAGTTCAATAAAAAGAAATGCATGAAAGTACTTCTACAAAGATGTGAGGAGGACAAGGAAGCCAACAGAGAACAGCACAGGGGCTGGCATCAGCGGGAAGTCTTCAACATCGTAGGTCTGAATGGGACAAGATGGAGTAAAGAGGCTGCTGGAAAATGGTGGAAGGTGTAGGTGTGGGAAAAAAGCCACCAAAAGCAATGTGGCCATAGAGGAATACGGGAACTACCAACACCACTCAGATAGTGATAAACCCCAACCTCTGTCCTCTGGTGCCTTCTAACCTCATGTCAGAGCCAGAAGACAAGGGGGGCTGGATGATGAGGTTCTCTGAGGTCAGCCGACCAGGGCAAAGAGCCAGGCAAAGCAGCATGGGGAGTGATCTGGAGGAGCAAAGGGATGAAAAGCTCTGTTTCTGTGCCTCATTTTCTCCTTTGTCTCACTGAAATAATTATGCAATCCTACCTGCCACACAGGATCCCCCCAAGGACTGCATGTAATCATAGCTTTGTCTACACTCTGTTAAAGTTTCTAACCTGCTGCAGATCCTATGTTGGTGAGGCATCCCTGTGCTCTCTGTGGACTCCTCTACCCATGCCCATGCCCAGGCCAGGGGAGGCCTCGTACACCCAACCAAAGCCAGAATAATGTGAACAGAGCAGTATGGGGCTCTGCAGGTGGCAGGGAGAGGGGGGAGCTGCACACGCAAGGAAATAATAGAGACTGGATTGTTTATGCTTGTGGGAAAGGGCGCATGAATATGGATAAAACCCTGTGCACATTTTGCTAATTACCCAGCATCAGTGTTAAAAGAGAAAAGAGCCCACTGCAGATTTCCAAGCCAATTCCATCCCGTCAAGCCCGCCCCCACCTATGTACACACACAAATCACCGCCACTGCCATCATTTTCTCTCCTCTCATGTACATAACTGACAGTGCTCCCCTGAATATGAACCACATGGACCCATTTGAGTTAAATACAAATTGACAGAAGATTCCAATCCTGAATCATAACAGAGAGCTCAAGAAAGAAAGTCCTGTTCCACAATCCTGGTTGGCAGGTGCTTCTTCCCTGTAATTTCCAGAGTCACAGAAACCTTATAGCTCTATAGTCAAAGACATGGGTAAATCAAGGATGGAAGGGTGGTGAAGAGACAAAGAATCACCCTTAGATGGAGGCCATTTCTACAGGAAGCCAAAATTATGGGAAATAAAAAAATCAAACACAAACACACACACACACACACACACACACACACACACAGGCACTTTGGTTCCCAGTCTCAATTAAGGCATCTTTCCTTTGCCTCCTTGGATGGGCCAAACTCTGGCCAGATGTTTGGAGCTGTGTGGATCCAGCAATAAGGAAAGAAAAGATGGTGAATTCTAGTCTTTGTTTTTTGGCAGCTCTTCTCCCAGAAAGACAGCCCCAAAAGATATCTGCTGACTCATCCTTGAAAATGGGTGGGGATGGGGCAGTTGGAAGAAGTGCTCAGGGGAGGATCTTGCTCAGGATGGGGACTTGGAGTGGGGAGCTCAAACCAGCTGGCTTGGGTCCTGAAGTCCATCTGCACAGGCTGCCAAGGGACACCCTCTTTTGTCTCAAAATCAATCAAGCTAAAGGGCGATCAATAAGTACCTTACTGAGCAACATGCGTTTGGGCAATCACAAAGACAGAGCCTTTCTACACCATTCCTTAAATTTGTTCTCCTCTGCAAGAAAGGCAGAAGCAGATGCACTAGGCTCTGGCCTGCAAGTCTGGAGATCTAAATTCTTATCCGTGCTCTGTCCCGCATAGCTGTGTGATTAGGAGCAAGGCACTTAGCCAGCCCTCTGGGCCTCAGTCCTACAGTTCTTTTCATCTGAAAAATTTTAAAGTTTGGCCTAAAGAGCTCTCATAGTTCTAAATGTCAAAAACTCTGTGAATAACAATGCCAGTAACTAACATAGATTAAGCTCTTCCAAAGGGCCAGGCACTATTTCATATACCTTAGCTCAATATTCCTCAACAACCTTATGACTTAAGTGTTATCTTCACTTAATAGATAAGAAAATTGAGTATAGTTATTGTGGTAAGTGGTAGTGTGGGGATTTGAACCCTAAGACAGCACATTGATAGTTTAGCACATCAATGAAAAACATAGACTTTTCACCAACATGCATTCTATCTGTACTCAAGGCGTTTTAGTCTAGTGTTTCTTCCTCCACACTAAACAGCTCTTGTCAGTTCCTGGAGGAATTCTTCCATCTCTAGGTCAGTCTCAGAAAACCCAAGAAAGGACATTCATAACCCAACATTTCCAAACAAGCTTTGATGGATATGCCATCTTTCATGGCCAATATGGGCAAAATCGAACTTCTGGGTGAAAGCTGGTTCCCAGTTCAGGCATACACATTCTACACAACAGATTCTCAGAAAATAGGGCATACACATTGTTCACAGCAGATGCTCAATAAAGGCTTAGCACCAGACTGAGTATGCAGGAAGCACCTAATAGAATCCTGACACTAAGATTAGAAACATGGCAGAAACCATAAATTGGAATAAATGGAAAAGTTATCCAAATAGCATCAAAAAATAAAATAATAAAATTAAGTATACATAGCTAACAACACTGGTAGCTTCAACCTATAGGATCCCTCCCCCATCTCTCCCACCCCTACCACTGCCCCTATCAGAACTACCCATCCAAACCCACATTGCCTCCATGTGCCAGAATGGAAAAGCATCTTCTAAAAGCTAAGTCTCCCTGGGCCTAGACTTACTGCCATATTTCTGCCTTGGACTTTGCATCTAACTTTTCAGTAGGGGAGGTGGGAGCTGATTGGATTATAGGAATACAAATGGATTAATTTGGGGAGGATTAGATACATCACAAAACATAAGTTTGACGTGCATTAACATAAAAATGTCATAAAAATGTAGATGCTGAGGCTGAGCTTATTTGTGATGCTGCTAATGCATTGTTACTCCAGCAAAAGATGTACACAATATTTACGCTGTATCTGACCACATAAAACATGTCGTATACATATGCAATTTTTCATTATGTAGACGGAAAAGAGCCAGAGGGCCCTTCAGAATTCCAATTCTTGAGCTTCTCATTTTCCCTTCTTTTTTGAATCTTGTTTTCTTTATTTTCAAGAAACAAATACAGTTTTAAACCATCATTACTATATTTTGAACAGTTAATATTTCATATTGTGACATCTCTACTCAGAGGTAACAGGTTTAGTTGATTACTATTTGTTTATAGAGCTGGAGAAACCTGCAATCACAGAGAACATAGAAGGATTGCAATTAGATCTATTGGCTGAGAGCTGCACCTCGCTGACCCACGGTTAAGTGGTTAGCGCTATCAGAGAGAAAATGCCTACTGGCAGCTGGCACATCTGCACATAATAATATGGGCAAAACTGACACGGCCACTAAAGGCTGCTGCTCTCCTCTTTACCCAGAAGCAAAAAACAGATCATGCTTTTTAATAGTGCATCATCACATTTCCTCTGAATTAGCATAATCATGTGAGTTATGGGAAGAAGCAGTGCATCCTGGCTAAGCTGCTTTGAATTCTTCAAATTAACCAAACAAAAAGGGATTTTTCCCGACAAACCTGAGTCTACACTCAACTTCTAGTCTATTAAAAAGGCAAAGGACAGAAAAAGAGCACTAGAAGAAAGAGAAAGAGTTCATCTGTTTTTAACAAGACAGGTAATGTCCCATGGTGAGGGGAGTTGGGTGGGCTAGGATGGAGGGAAGTAGCTAGCATATACCCACAAAGGATTCTATCGAAGTGGAAATGATATGATGATGGTAATGGTGGTGATGATGATAATGGTAACTGATTTTAAAGGTCCATGATGTGCCTGGCACTGCATAAAGACTTCTAAAGATCTATCAACATTTCAGTCAAGCCAACACCTCTGTACCCAGGCATTCCAGCTCTTCTTTATGCAGCAATCATTTTACAGATCCCAAAACAAACAGGGGTGGGCAACTCAACTGGAGACCCTCAGGTACAGTGGGGTGACCACCAAAGAGCAAGCCAATCAAATTTCCAGGCTGCTTTGGCACAAAAAAGGGATGACCAGGGTTGCGGTGGCCTCTCCTCCCTACTAGGGGCATGCAGTTCCCAGGGATCACAGCTGCTCTTCCTGCAACCAACTTCTGTGAGTGAGACTCAGGCCACATCAGTATGTACAGCACCCTTGTGATTTGGGAGGAAAAGGCATTCAATCTTGGCAGACTAGTTAGAATAAGGCAGCTCAATTAGGATAAAAACACCATAAGTAAAGTCAAAAGATAAAGTTTTGAGAAAAAATACTTTAAAAAGTGAGAAGTGTGTGTGTGTGTGTGTGTTGGTTGAGTAAACTGTGATAGATACACACAATAAAGTACTATTAAATATTAAAAAGCAATGCCGGAACCGGTTTGGCTCAGTGGATAGAGCGTCGGCCTGTGGACTGAAGGGTCCCGGGTTCGATTCCAGTCAAGGGCATGTACCTTGGTTGCGGGCACATCCCCAGTGGGGGGTGTGCAGGAGGCAGCTGATCCATGTATCTCTCTCATCGATGTTTCTAGCTATCTATCCGCTCCCTTTTCTCTCTGTAAAAAATCAATAAAATATATTAAAAAAAAAAAAAGCAAGCAATATATCTATATATATAAAAAGCCAGCGACTGTAAGGGCCATAACAACCATAACAACCAGTCGCTATGATGACCCCTGTGGCCAGCGAACCGGCCTGATCAAGGGGTGGGGCCGGCTGGCCAACCTCGCAGCCCCTCCCCCCTGACAGCCTGCCCCTGATCAGACTTTCCCACACCGATCAAGAGCTGGCCGCCAGCCAAACACCCTCTCCCTCCCCCCACACCCCTGCCAGCCCCACCCCCAATCAGCCAGCCCCACCACAATAGGCCCCTGATCCCACCCCCGTATCCCAATAGGAGGCGGGGCTTGGCGGCCAACCTCCTGCAGCGCCCCCCACCCTGGCGGCCCCACCCCTGATTGCCACCCCACCTCAATAGGGGGTAGGTCCGGCCAGTCAACTTCCCACAGCCCCTCCCCCCAGCCAACCCCGCCCCCTATGAGCCCCCACCACCCTGATTGGCCTCCAGCCCCTCCCCCTGGCCAGCCCCTCCCCTGATTGCTCCCCCACCCCAATAGGGGGGTGAAACCAGCTGGCCAATCTCCTGCAGCCCCTTCCCCTGCCTGGCCCCATCCCAGATTGGCTACCCAACCCCAATCAGGGGCAGGGTCAGCTGACCAACCACCCATGGCCCCTGCCCCAGGCTTCTGCCCCCTGATTAGCACTCCCCACCCCATTTGGGGTAGGGGCCAGCTGGCCCACTGCCCACAGCTCCTCCCCATGGCCAGCCCTGCCCCCAATCGGCCTCCCAACCCCAATTGGGGGCAGGGCCTGCCATCCAATCACCCACGGCCCCTTCCCCTAGCCAGCCCGACCCTGATCAGGCCCCAATCAGGGCAGGCTGGCCGGCCAACCTCCTGCCATCTCCTCCTCCCGACAGGCCCAGCCCTGATCTACCCCAATTGGGGCCGGGCCAGCCAGACCCCACCCCTGCACGATTTCATGCACCGGGTCTCTAGTACACACACACACACACACACACACACACATATATATATATATATATATATATATATATATATATATATATATGAACTGATCTATATGAGCGATTTCCAGCATATATTAAGCAAAAAAGCAAAAGGCAAAAGAGAATGTTCTATGTGCTATTTAATGTAAAAAGAGCAGAAGAAAATCAAGCATACATAAGTCTGTTTTGTATTTTCAAAACACAGGGAAGATCAATCAGAAAACAATGAAATTGGTAACCTATGATTCCCCACTAAAAGGTATCAGGGAGCTTCTTAGAAAAATGGATGATTACAGGGCTGGGGCTGAGAAGACACAAGATAAGCCTGGAATGTATCTTCATTCCATAAAGTAAAAAAGTGCTTAGAAAAATGATGTTGACATGTTGAGAAAACATAGAAACAGCTTGAAGGAGCTCCCCAATGGTCAGTGTCTGATAAGTTAAGCATCAAAATAAATTACAGGTTATAATCCACTGTAAAAAATGATTGAATCTGTGAGTCCACATTTATGATAAATAGATAAATAAACAAATGAGGAAAAACAGAGAGCTTTTTTTTACTAAAGAATGCTGACTGATACATTTGGAAGAAGTGATAGATTGGAAAATTGCCATACTGAACCACCAATGAACAAGAACTTTCAATGGATGTTAAATCTTAATATAAAAATTTGATGTTATATTTATTTTTTAAAATATGTTTTTATTGATTTCAGAGAGGGAGTGAGAGAGATAGATAGAAGCATCAATGATGAGAGCGTTTCATTGATCGGCTGCCTCCTGCACAACCCCTACTGGGATTGAGCCCGCAACCTGGGCATGTGACCTTGACTGGAATCAAACCTGGGACCCTTCAGTCCACAGGCTGACGCTTTATCCACTGAGCCAAACCAGCTAGGGCTTAAGATATTTACATGCTTAAAGTGTTTCCCCACAGATTATTTATTACTTACAAAGATAATAAATGATCAGGTAACTTGATCAGGTAGGTTATTGAAATTAACATATGTGTGTGTGTGTGTGTGTGTGTGTGTGTGTGTGTATCCTACATAATAAAAGCCTAATATGCTAAGTGTACAGTTGGCCATTCAACCAATCAAAGCGTAATATGCTAATGATATGCTAAGGTGGGTCAACTGCTCACTAAGACATGCACTGACCACTAGGGGGCAGATGCTCTGACCAGTAGGTTAGCTGGCTGCTGGGGTCCAGCTGATCAGGACTGAACGAGATGGACCAGACATGCCCTGGAGCACTCCCACGGTCCCTCCCTGGCTGGCCAACCTCCACATCTCTCCCTGGCCCAATCATGCATCGGTGGGGTCCCTCGGCCTGGCCTATGCCCTCTCACAATCCGGGACCCCTCAGGGGATTTTGGAGAGCTGGTTTCAGCCTGATCCCACAGGCCAGGCTGAGGGACCCCACTGTTGCATGAGTTTGTGCACCGGGCTTCTAGTATATATATAAAAGGCTAATATGCAAAGTGTTTCCTCGGGAGTTTAACCAGAAGACCGGGAGTTCGATCACTCACTATGACGTGTGCTGACCACCAAGGGGAGGCATGGAATGAAAGAAGGCCCCAGTCGGGAGCCCACAGCCGTGAAAGGAAGGCCCCAGCCTACAACCAGAAGGCCCCGATCAACCCTGATTGCCAGCCAGGCCTAGGGAACCTAACTACGCATGAATTTTGTACAATGGGCCTCTAGTCAACAATAAGAGTAAGACAGACATCCTTTATCTCTGGATGTGTTGCTCTGAGAAGGATACACTGAGTGACCAGATTATTATGACCACCCCATCAGTACTTCGTTGGGCAACCTTTTGCCTTCAATACTGCGGCGATTCTTCTTGGCATTGACTCCACGAGATGTTGAAAGGTGATGCAAGGAATCTGACACCATGCCTGATGAATAGCACTGTCCAGTTCAGTGAGATTTGATGGTTGTGGAACCAGCTGCCTGATGGCTCTTTTAACTTCATCCCACAAATGCTCAATTGGATTGAGATCTAGTGATTGTGGAGGCCACCTAAGCAAGGTAAAGTCTCCCTCATGTTCTTGAAACCACTCCTGCACAATATGAGCACCATGGCATGGCGCATTGTCTTGTTGAAAGAAGCCATCTCCATTGGGATACACCATCAACATGATAGATGAACTTGATCAGCAATGATACTTAGGTATGTTGTGCTATTCAGACGTTGTTCCACACGAATTAAAGGGCCCAAATCAAGCCAGGAAAACATGCCCCAAACCATAACATACATGCCAGGAAAACATGCCCCCACCAGCTTGAAGGGTTGTACTCATGCATGTGGGGTGCATGCTTTCATGCTGTTTCCACCAAATTCTCACTCTGCCATCTGCATGATGCAACTGGAAACGTGAATCATTGGACCACCTGATTTTTTTCCAATGCTCGACTGTCCAATCCTTGTGTTCCTGTGCGAATTGGAGACATTTTATCTTGGTAACTGCAGACAACAAAGGTGTTCGAACAGGCCTTCGGCTTCCATATCCCATATGATGCAGTGTACAGCTAATTTGCCTACAAATGTCAGGTGGTCATAATAATCTGGCCACTCAGTGTATATCATCTATGTAGAATTCTGGCCAAGAATGCATAACCTGAATCTAATCATAAGAAAATAAATATCAGATACACCCAATGAGGAATATCCTATAAAATAACTGGTCTATATTCTTCAAAAATGTCAATGTAATGAAAGTAAAAGAAGGGTCAAAGTACTATTCCAATTAAAAGAGAAAAAAGAGACATGACAACTAAATGCAATTTATGAGCCTGGCCTGCATCTGTACTTGAGATAAAAATAATGATAATAATTGACAAAATTAGAATATAAACTATAGATTTAGGTAAAATCATTATTTTTTCGCTAAGTATCCTATTATTTGATAACTTCATTCTGGTTAGAACAAAGAATACCTTTGTTCTTACGAAATATACACTGAAATATTAAGGCACAGAGTATACCTACTCACAAATGATTCAAAAAGCACTATAATGAACAAATTGACATAAAACAAATGTGCCAAAATGTTAAAAATTTGTGAATCTGGGTGGTGAAAAAAATGGCGGCGGAATAGACAGACGTGTTCCGAGCCTTGTCCCGGAGCAGAAAGAAAGAACAGCTGAGGGTCGCACTAGGAGTGTTTGTTGGCAAGTTGGGGGACAGCTGAACTCCAGAAGAAGGTGGGAGACTGCTAGATAGGGTTCCCCTGACCTGGCAGCCCCCACTGCAGCTGGGTCCCCTCCTGGAGCTGCTGGCTTGGACGCGGAGTCTGCGCCATCTGGAACCGGAAAGTGGAGTTTATCGGAAGCCTGAGAATCCACAACTGTGGCACCCACGGAACAGCTGCGAGCCCCAGAACAACGCTCCCCAATTGGCGCAAACACATGGGTTCAGAGGAGCTCTACACTCCATCACGGAAAGGTCAGATTTCGCCTGGGATAAGGTGAGGTCTCTGGTACCGGCGGGAGAGAGGAACGCGCATTTTGCAGGAGCTGGAGGACCAGGGAAGTCTGTGCCTAGAAAAATCCGTGGGGCTGGCGTGATCTGTGAATGTGGAAGGGGTCCTCAGAGCTGCTAACAGAAGGGCTCTCTAAAAAGCAACCCATTTTGATCTAACGTGCAGGAACACCCTAAGAATTTCAGGGGTGTGCTAGACTTACGCGCAGCCATGGAGTGCACACACTTGGGCTTTTTTCCTCTGGAAATTCTTGCTTCTAATTACTAAGCCCAATACATAGGATCACCCAGTTGGGGACACCCTGGGAGACTGCAGGAAAAAGTTGTTTTTCTGGAACCTGGGGATCAGAGCAGGGAGTGACCATTGGAGAGCCAGCTCTGAGGCAGCCTACTCCCACAAACCAGTAGTGAGTGCCACAGGGAAAGAAGGCTCTAACACTCCCTAGAGAGGCCATAGATAAACCCGGAAGTCAATCCAGAAACACTGCCACCCAGGGGCTGAATCACAAATTGACTCTTGTGTAATCAAAAATAAAGGAATACGAATTAAGACACACCGCCTGCTTAAAATCAGGGCTGGCTTACATCACTGAAGAGCAGTGGAATGCAGGGAACCGCAATACTGTCTGGACTGAGAAACAGGCGTGCCAAACAGAACAACAGAGTAAGTGAATGACCTTCACTACTCCACATTTTATTTTTATTTTTTATTTTTTTATTTTCATTTTTTTGCATCTTTTACTCAAGAAACTATTTTTTTTCTTTTTTCCTCACTTGATTTTACCTTTTTAATTATTACATTTTTATTTTCAATCCGTATTATTACTACTGCTATTTTATCTTTTTTAAGTGTCATTTTATTTTCTCTTCATTTTGTTTTGGGATTAATGTTCTACATTCTATTTTTATCTTTCCTTTAGCATCATTTTACTCTATCTCAACTCTACTTTATGCCATCACTCTCTTCCTCACTATTCCCTTTTTGGTGTCCTGTTTATCTTACCCCTTTCCTGCTTTAGATTTTCCCTATTCTTTCTGTTTACCCCCTGTTAAAATTTCACCCTACTTATATATCTAATCTCCAATCCCCTGCTCCAAGTCCATACACACCTCTCTCTTCGCTATCTTAACTACCCAAAAAAATTGTTTTTTTCTCTGTCCTTTTGTTGTTGTTCGCTTGAATGTAAATTATATCGAATTTTTATGCTTTTTCGTGAGATTGTTTTGCTTATTCTTCTTTTGTTTATTTTTTTGTTTGTTTAGTGCTTCTGTTTTCCCTTGCCTCACTCAATATTAGTTGGTGTTGTAGTTTGTATTAATCCCCAGGTACTTGTTGCTGGCATTTGCTGGGATAAGTGATTGTTCTATTGGAGTTTTATCCCCAATATATATAGTCTGTTTCCCTTTCTCTCTTAGTCTCTTTCTTGTCTCTCTTACTTTTTTTTTCATCTTTTTTTCCCTTTTCCCAATTTCATTTTGACACTCCTTTTCTTCTTCTTCTTCTTCTTTCTTTCTTTTTCCTCTTCTTCTTTCTCTCCTATCCCCTAATTTGCCTTTCTCTGGTAGTCACCTTTATTGGAGGTTATTAATATCGTGAATAGATTTCTGTTCAGTGCCTTGTGTGTTGTACCTGGTAGTGCTGTATTTTGTGCCTTTAAATCAACACAGGATAGAGAACTACATAACCAGACACCCAGAGAAGAGAGACCATGGGGAGACAAAGACACAGCCCGCATATGAAAGAAAAGCAGGCATCACCAGAAAAGGAAGTAAACGAAATGGAGGCAAGCAACCTTCCAGAAAAAGAATTCAGAGAAATGGTCATAAGGTGGCTGAAAAGAATGGAAGACAAATTCGACAATATGAGCAAGAACCAAGAGGAAATGAAGAAGAACCAAGAAGAAATGAAAAATGACATCGCTGCTGTAAAGAACTCAATAGAAAGCATCAAGAGTAGACTAGAAGAAGCAGAGGACCGCATCAGTGAGCTAGAAGACAAGATGGGAAAAAATACCCAAGTAGAGCAACTTCTAGAAAAAAAAATTAAAAGGCAGGAGGAGAGCCTAAGGGAACTTTGGGACAACACGAAACAAAACAACATCCGCATAATAGGGGTTCCAGAAGGAAAGGAAGCTGAGCAAGGAATAGAAAACCTCTTTGAAGAAATAATGACAGAAAATTTCCCTGATATAGAGAAGAAAAAACCCACACAAATCCAAGAAGCTCACAGAGTCCCAAGCAAAATGAACCCCAAAAGACCGACGCCAAGGCACATTATAATTAAATTGGCAAACACCAGCGACAAAGTAAGAATCTTAAAAGCGGCAAGAGAGAGACAGAAAGTTACATACAAAGGAACCCCCATCAGACTAGCAACTGATTTCTCAACAGAAACTCATCAGGCCAGAAGGGAATGGAATGAAATATACAAAGTCATGCAAAGGAAGGGTCTGAATCCAAGAATACTGAACCCAGCAAGGCTGTCAATCAAAATTGAAGGAGAAATCAGGAGCTTCACAGACAAAAAAGGACTAAGGGAATTTATTACCACCAAACCAACAATGCAAGAAATGTTAAAGGGTCTGCTGTAAAAAAAAAAAAAAAAAGAAAGAAAGAAAAGAAATAGGAAGCGAAGAAGGAACACAGGTGTAAAGAATAGGAATGGCAACAAATAAGTACCTATCAATAATAACTTTAAATGTAAACGGATTAAATGCCCCAATCAAAAGACATAGGGTAATGGATTGGATAAGAAAACATGACCCATATATCTGCTGTCTACAAGAAACCCACCTCAGAAAAAAAGACGCACACAGACTGAGGGTGAAGGGATGGAAAAAGGTTTTCCAGGCAAATGGAACTGAAAAAAAGCTGGGGTAGCAATACTTATATATGACAAATTAGATCTCAAACTGAAGGACATAACAAGAGATAAGGAAGGCCACTTCATAATACTAAAGGGAGCAATCCAACAAGAAGAAATAACTCTGGTAAACATATATGCACCCAATACAGGAGCACCCAAATACATAAAAAAACTCCTGGAGGATATCAAGGGAGACATTGACAGCAATACAATCATAGTAGTAGACTTTAATACCCCACTATCACCAATGGACAAATCCTCTAAACAAAAAATCAGCAAAGAAACATCAATCCTAAATGACTCACTAGACCAGGTGGAATTAATTGACATCTTCAGAACATTTCACCCCAAAGCCACAGAATATACATTCTTCTCAAGTGCACATGGGTCATTTTCAAAGATAGACCATATGTTGGGACATAGGCAAAGTCTCTTCAAATTCAACAAGATAGAAATCATATCAAGCATCTTCTCAGACCACAGTGGGTTAAAACTGGAAATCAACTACAATAAAAACAACCCAAAGAAATCAAACACATGGAGGCTAAACAGCATGCTATTAAACCATGACTGGGTTGCCAGAGAGATCAAAGAAGAAATAAAAAACATCATGGCAACAAATGACAATGAAAACACTACAATCCAAAATCTATGGGACACAGCGAAAGCAGTCTTGAGAGGGAAGTTCATAGCTCTACAAGCCTACTGCAAAAAACAAGAAACAGGGGTAATAAATTACCTAACCCAACAACTCAAAGAGTTAGAAAAAGAGCAACAAGAAAAGCCCAGTGTAAGCAGAAGGAAGGAAATAATAAAGATCAGAGCAGAGATAAACGACATAGAGACCAAAGAAACAATACAAAAGATCAACAAAACCAAGAGCTGGTTCTTTGAAAGGATAAACAAGATTGATGAACCTCTAGCCAAGCTCACCAAGAAGCAAAGAGAGAGGACCCAAATAAACAAAATCAGAAATGAAAGAGGTGAAATAACAACAGATCCCGCCGAAATACAAAGGATTGTTAAAAAATACTACGAACAACTCTATTCCAACAAACTGGACAACCTGGAGGAAATGGACATATTCCTAGAAAAATATAACCTTCCAAAACTCAATCAAGAAGAATCTAAACAGCTCAATATGCCAGTAACTATGGAAGAAATTGAAGCAGTCATCAAAGAGCTTCCGGCAATCAAAAGCCCGGGGCCAGACGGCTTCACAGGAGAGTTTTACCAAACGTTCAAGGAAGAACTAAAACCTATCCTCCTCAGACTATTCCAAAAAATTCAAGAGGAAGGAACACTTCCAAGCTCCTTCTATGAAGCCAGCATCACCCTAATACCAAAACCAGATAAAGACAACACAATGAAGGAGAATTACAGGCCAATATCACTCATGAATGTAGATGCCAAAATCCTCAACAAAATTCTAGCAAATCGGATCCAGCAGTACCAGAAAGATCATACACCATGACCAAGTAGGGTTTATCCCAGGAATGCAAGGATGGTACAATATCCGCAAATCAATAAATGTGATACATGACATAAACAAATTGAGAGATAAAAATCACATAGTCATATCAATTGATGCAGAAAAAGCATTTGACAAAATCCAACACCCTTTCTTGATAAAAACTCTCAACAAGGTGGGAATAGAAGGATCATACCTCAACATAATAAAAGCTATATATGATAAACCCACTGCTAACATCATACTCAATGGGCAAAAACTAAAACCATTTCCCCTAAGAACAGGAACAAGACAGGGATGCCCACTCTCACCACTCCTGTTCAACATAGTACTGGAACTATCAGCCATTGCAATTAGACAAGAAGAAGAAATAAAAGGCATCCAAATTGGTAAAGAAGAAGTAAAGCTGTCCTTATTTGCAGATGACATGATATTGTACATAAAAAACCCGAAAGACTCCATCAAAAAACTAACAGACTTAATAAATGAATTCGGCAATGTAGCAGGATACAAAATTAACGCCAAGAAATCTATGGCATTTCTATACACCAACAGTGAACTTACAGAAAGAGAGACTAAAAAAGCAATCCCATTCTCCATCGCACCAAAAAAATTAAGGTACTTAGGAATAAACCTAACCAAGGAGGTAAAAGACCTATATGTGGAAAACTACAGGACACTGAAAAAAGAGATAGAGGAAGATGTAAACAGATGGAAGAACATACCATGTTCATGGATTGGTAGAATCAACATCATCAAAATGTCTATACTACCCAAAGCAATCTATAGATTCAATGCACTACCCATTAAAATACCAACAGCATATTTCACAGACCTAGAAAGAACTCTCCAAAAATTCATCTGGAATAAAAAAAAAGACCCCAAATAGCCACAGCAATCCTGAGAAAGAAGAATAAAGTAGGAGGGATCTCAATACCAGATTTCAAGCTGTATTACAAAGCCACTGTCCTCAAAACAGCCTGTTACTGGCACAAGAACAGACATATAGATCAATGGAATAGAATAGAGAATCCAGATATCGACCCAAACCGATATGCACAATTAATATTTGACAAAGGAGGCATGAGCATACAATGGAGTCAAGACAGTCTCTTCAATAAATGGTGTTGGGAAAATTGGACAGATACATGCAAAAAAATGAAACTAGATCACCAACTTACACCATACACAAAAGTAAACTCAAAATGGATACAGGACTTAAATACAAGACCGGAAACCATAAAAATACTAGAGGAATCCACAGGCAGCAAAATCTCAGACATATGCCAAAAGAACTTTTTCAGTGATACTGCCCCCAGGGCAATGGAAGCCAAAGAGAAAATAAACAAATGGGACTACATCAAAATAAAAAGCTTTTGCACAGCAAAAGAAACCATCAACAAAACAACAAGAAACCCCACTGTATGGGAGAACATATTTGCAAATGGTATCACTGATAAAGGTTTAATTTCCAACATCTACAGGCAGCTTATACAACTTAATAAAAGGAAGATAAATGATCCAATAAAAAAATGGGCAACGGACCTAAATAGAATCTTTTCGAAAGAAGACAGAAGGAAGGCCAAGAGACACATGAAAACATGCTCAATGTCACTAATTATCCGAGAGATGCAAATCAAAACGACAATGCGATACCATCTCACACCTGTCAGAATGGCTATCATCAACAAATCAACAAACGACAAGTGTTGGCGAGGATACGGAGAAAAAGGAACCCTCGTGCACTGCTGGTGGGAATGCAGACTGGTGCCGCCACTGTGGAGAACAGTATGGAGTTTCCTCAAAAAACTGAAAATGGAACTCCCATTTGACCCAGTAATCCCACTCCTAGGAATATATCCTAAGAAACCAGAAACACCAATCAGAAAGGATATATGCACCCCTATGTTCATAGCAGCACAATTTACAATAGCTAAGATTTGGAAACAGCCTAGGTGCCCGTCAGCAGATGACTGGATCAGAAAACTATGGTACATCTACACAATGGAATACTATGCTGCCATAAAAAAGAAGGAATTACTACCATTTGTAGGCACCTGGATGGAATTAGAGAACATTATGCTAAGTGAAATAAGCCAGTCAATGAAAGAAAAATACCACATGATCTCACTCATTTGGGGATAATGAAAAACATTATAAACTGATGAACAAAAAGATAGATACAGAGAGGAGAAACCAAGATGGCGGCATAGGTAAACACCTAAACTGCTGCCTCGCACAACAATTTCAAAACTACAACTAAAAGACAGAACGGACACCATCCAGAACCACAGGAAAGCTGGCTGAGTGAAAATTCTACAACTAGAAGGAAGGAGAAAAGCTCACAGAGAATTGGAGGTACGGCAAAGGGGCTTTGTGCGCGCAGAGAGGAAGGGCGGCTGAGAGCCTGGCTGACTTCCTCTGGCGGAAGGGGGAAGGAAGCCTCCGACCGCACTGAACCCCAGTTCTGACTGCACTGAACCCCAGTTCCGGGCGAACCCCTGGGGACCCACGCTCTTACGGGGGGAGTCTGGACTCTCGGGCGGAGACTCGAGCTGGGAAAGGCAGAAGTCTGAAGGCGCACGCGGGCCAGTGCGCACAAAGGCTGCGGAGGTTGCCATAGGCTTTCCCTAGTGGAAGGGAGTCAGAGGATCCTGACTTCACTGAGCCCCAGTTCTGACTGCAGTGAACCCCGGTTCCAGGCGAGCCCCTGGGGACCCACGCTCTTGTGGGGGGAGTCTGGACTCTTGGGGGGAGTCTGGACTCTCGGGTGGAGACTCGGGAACCGGGGAAGGCGGAGGACTGAAAGTGCACATGCGCGCGCGCACGCGCCGGTGCGCACAAAGGCTGCGGGGGTTGCCACAGGCTTTCCCTAGTGGAGGGGAGTCAGAGGATTCTGACTGCACTGAGCCCCAGTTCTGACTGCAGTGAACCCCAGTTCCAGGCGAGCCCCTGGGGAACCACGCTCTTGTGGGGGGAGTCTGGACTCTCAGGCGGAGACTCGAGCTGGGGAAGGCAGAGGACTGAAAGCGCACGTGCGCGCAGGGGCGGGGCTGACAGTAAGCCAAGACTGAGGCTCCACCCCATCCAAGCTGAGCACAGAGGCTATTGCAATTTGGCAAGTCTAATCCTATAGGGCTGTCTCCAGCACCGGGCTTCTCCCAGCATAGACACAGCTGATCCTTACAGCCAACTGACCCGGAGGTCAATTCTTCCCAGTGATACCAACAACAATAAAGACTTAATTACAACAAGGCTGTACACACAGTCCACAAAGGGGTGCACCAAGAGTGTCAACCTCAGGTTAACTGGGGAAGCAGACCCACTGGGCCATATTGGAAACCTAGCACAAATATCTACCTTACCAACTCAGGGAATCAGTGAAAATGCGGGGTCAAAGAATCAGATCACAAACGAAAGAAATGGAGGAAAACAAACGACTGGATATAGAATTCAAAACCACCGTTATAAGACTTTTTAAGAATATCCTAGAAAAGGCCGATAAATATAACGAGACCCTCGAAGATATGAAAAAGGACCAACTAGAAATTAAACATACACTGACTGAAATAAAAAATATTATACAGAGACCCAGAAACAGAATAGAGGAACACAAGAATCAAGTCAAAGAATTGAAATACAAAGAAGCAAAAAACACTCAACCGAAAAAGCAAAAAGCAAAAAAAAAAAATCCAAAAAGTTGAAGATAATGTAAGAAGACTCTGGGACAACTTCAAGCATACCAACATCAGAATTATGGGGGTGCCAGAAGAAGAGAGAGAGCAAGATACTGAAAACCTATTTGAAGAAATAATGACCGAAAACTTCCCCCACCTGGTGAAAGAAATAGACTTACAAGTCCAGGAAGCCCACAGAACCCCAAACAAAAGGAATCCAAAGAGGACCACACCAAGACACATCATAATTAAAATGCCAAGAGCAAAAGACAAAGAGAGAATATTAAAAGCAGCAAGAGAAAAACAGTTAATTACCTACAAGGGAGCACCCATACGACTGTCAGCTGACTTCTCATCAGAAACTATGCAGGCCAGACGGGAGTGGCAAGAAATTTTCAATGTGATGAATAGCAAGAACCTACAACCAAGATTACTCTACCCAGCAAAGCTATCATTCAGAATTGAAGGGCAGATAAAGAGCTTCACAGATAAGAAAAAGCTGAAGGAGTTCATCACCACCAAACCAGTATTATATGAAATGCTGAAAGGTATTCTTAAAGAAGAGGAAGAAGAAAAAAGTAAAGAGAAAAATTATGAACAACAAATACATATCTATCAACAAGCGAACCTAAAAATCAAGTGAATTAAAAACCTGAGGAGCAGAATAATCTGGTGAATATAATAGAATCAGGGGCATAGAAAGGGAGTGGACTGATAATTCTCAGGGGGAAAGGGGTATGGGGGGTTCATGAAGAGAATGGACAAAAATCATACACCTATGGATGAGGACAGTGGGGGGGAGGTAAGGGCAGAAGGTGGGGTGGGAACTGGGTGGAGGGGAGCTATGGGGGGAAAAAGGAGAAATAATTGTAATAATCTGAATAAAGATTTATTTAAAAAAAATAAAATAAAATAAAGACAAAAAAAAAGATAGATACAGAGGCAGTAAAGCATCAAACAGACTGTCAAATTACAGCGGTAAGGTTAGGGAGAGGTGGGGGAAATAAGAGATCAACTGATGGACTTATATGCATGCATATAAGAGTAACCAACGGATGCAAAACATTGGGGGGTGAGGGCATGTATGGGAGTGGGGGGGCAATGGTAAGATATGTATACATATAATACCTTAATAAAAAAAAATGTGAATCTGGCTAAAAGGTGTTCTCTGTATTATTCTTGCAACGTTTCTCTAATTTTTAAATTATTTCCAGATAAGATATTTTTAAATAAAATATGAAAGTGAGGAAAAAGAAGAATGCCCTCTATAGCCTATGCTATAGCAGAATTAGCACTGCTGAATTTCAGTGCCACATGCCCCTTCAGCCAGTAGTCCTTGCCCAGAGCAAAGCTTGCACAACCATACTCAACACCTCCAAGTAAATCCCTTATTTGAGCTTCTCCGAATGTTTCTGTCCTTTGCAATCAAATGATCCCTGGCCAGTTCATCTTCAACCTCCCAGAGGGAAGGAGCAGCATCCTAGAGCCAGATTCCCATCTTCTCCTGCAGAGCCTTGATATCATAGTTGTGCATTTCTCTACTCTGGGAACTTTGGAGGGCTGCGACCATGTCTTATTCATCCTTATATCCCAAGTGATCAGGGAAGACACTCAATAAATGCTTCAGTGCTGAGTGGAGCTGGAATATGTTGACTAGTGGAGCAGGGGGATTTCTACAGTCATCAGTGTTAACGAAGTCAAGGTTGTGCACACCCACAGACACCTTCTCAATCATGCTCATGCTAGCACTCTCTCACCAAACATGTGCCAGGAAAATGATGGAGACAAGCACCAGCATCGTGTCTCCACATGATAACTTACACACCACTTTGGTGGATTTTCTGTATTTTAAACGAAGTTTGGGGATGGAGTAGAGAGGAACATTTGCCCCTATTTACTCTAAACCTAGGTAGCAAGCACACCAACAAAATGGTTGAACTTTCTGGAAGTTGGAGAAGAAAAACAGATTAGCATCTTTGCAGATCCCTCCACCCAGAGAATTACTGTCCCATATGAGGAGGGAGGGCTCCAGTTTCCGAGGAATTTCTGAGTTCCAACTCCAAGCATAAAGAATGTGTGAGTCTTTCAGATTCTCACTTTGACCAGGTATAACCAGTACAGAAAAAAGCCTGAACTCAAAAACCACCATACCTACAACTGCTTTTTGACCCTGGCCTCACAAAGAGAACAAAAGAAAACCAAGTAATAGCCCACAGAAGTAAGCTTCTCCATCCACTGAGCCCTTTCCTTGGGATTCCTTCCCAAGTTCCTAGTCCTGAGCTATGCAGAAGTTAATAAAAACAATGAGCAATCTGAGGGAAGAAATGGTTCTTGGAGAAGAATCTGAAACTGACAAGACCAGAAAGAGCATTAATAACATTAGTCTACTCTATTTCAACAGGGATATGTCACTACAAATTTGACTGGACCAAAAGCATCTAATTCTACTGCCTAACCAGAGACAGGCAAGTCTTTAGTCAAATTTCTGTTGGTTGAAGCCAAAATACTCTTTTTCTATCACTATTTTAATCATTTTGATGTTACACAGGGGTTTATACTTATGCAAGAGATAAAGGAGCTTCCAAAGACAGTTTTGTCATCTATCTGATGTTAATTGGGTATTTTCCAAAGTCTAGAACCCAGGAAGTACATCCAAAAGGGAAGGACATTAGTGGTCTTGAAAAGTTGAATTATTCAGAAAACTCTGTCAAAATACCTAGTTCCTACTGGGATAGTTCCAGGGGAAATTCTTAATTGAACCGAGAGAAAGATGTGCCCATGGAGTCTTTAATAGAGCTAAAACCTCTTTGGAATACCTCTGCCACCAACTCTGGCTTGTCACCTGAGGGGGAGGAAAGCCTCAACAGAATAAAAGAATGAATAGACCCTAACAGTGGTTTTGATGAAAAACTAATTAGGACTATAACAAGGAGATTATTAATTCTGGGCTTATCATGTTGAAAACATGAGCACTAGAAAAGAACAACCCTCAGACCATGCTCTGAACACTGCCACCAGGAGGGGCATGAATGATGAATTTGAATGCCCTGAAGGGAATCAGATACATGGGCAAATAGGAAAGTTTAATGCTAAAGAGACTATGATGACAAGACTTTGGAGAGATGGCAGGAGTGAGGTCATTATGCCATATGTGTGACTAGGAAAGAGCCGGAATGGGTGATAGGAGTAGAACGGAAGCTGGTACTAGGCAACTTGACTCCAGGCAGAACACTGAGAAGAAAGGAAACATACATAGACGGCAAGTGGGCAGAGGACCCCACCACTGAAAGGAACAGGAACTGCATTCCTCTTCAGAGCATCAAGAAAAGTATGCTTTTAGTTCTATCTTAATTTTTTTCCCACAGTCAAACTAAATATGTTTTAGGGCTTTTGCTTTTTTTTAACTACAAAGAAATTTTGCAATTATATACCAAATGAGACATGAAATAAATTTTATGGATTTTATTTCTAAAATAAAAACTTGAGCTGATTTGAGTTAGTCCTTAGCCCAAGGACATGAACAACAAGAGAATTCCTATTTGGGAGATGTGCAGGGTAAGATCTAAGACAAAAATGAAGGGCCACTTCATTAACCACAGAAAGACAGGCCGCTTTAAAGTTGGACTGGACCCTCAGAAATCCTACATTGATGTTGGGTTCAGACTTCTACAAAGAAGCCCTTCTCTCTACTCTGTCCACACACATCTCGGGAAACATATCTCTATTTTTTTTTAAGGTCATTTGTAGTCTCCTATCTTCCCTTGTCCCCCATCAAGAGCTGGACAATGTTATAATTTTCTGTTGCTAAAATTTTTATTTCTCTAAACTGGTCATAAATGCTGGCTTGATGACAATCCAGAAATACTCCATATACCAAACACAAAAACTCACTATGAAAATTGCTTGGTTTATTTTTGTTTATGTTATTGAGTTCTTGCAAATGACACAGCTGAATGTTTATCCTACCATAAGGAAATGCATTTTGGTATTTGTATTTTTGTTTTTGGGGTTGTTTTTATTTAAGTTTTGTTTTAAAAGATAAGAGCGATAAAGATGACACTAAAATGTGTACACACCCTACACACCCATATCACACACAAACACACACACACATAATTCTAAATTTAGGGAAAAGTTATTTTACAACCTTACAAATTTTTATTTTTCTCTCTTCCATCAAGTTTAAAATAGCCTGAATTCATCAATGTTAAAACACAAATTGAGAAAGAGTAGGCTGCCACCATTTTTTCTATACTGCACCCATAGGATGGCTATCGGAGACCCATGGGCCTCTACTCTACCGTTGTGTAAGAGTTCTGCTTGAAAATAGTTGTCAGGACAGGCTGTCTTGGACCAGAAGGGATGGAGAAAAATATGCCCAGTGAGGAACAAAACAAAGGGACCATGAGAGAAGGGCAGCTCTTGTTAATAGCATTAAGTTATATAAGACTCCCAAAATTACAGTGGCATCAGGCAATTTAACCAGATTTCATGGAGACTGCTGTGAAATGGCAATTAAATCTAGATGAACGAGTAAAGCAAATAACGGAGAAATAGGATATTGAGACATATGCATGTAAAACCCCTTACTTTGCAATCAAATATAATAAATGAGAGCTCTGGGAGTTGGACTAATAATCTGAATTAAACACTTCTTGGCCACTGTTAGGAGGCCTGTCATCCCTAAGCCTCAACTGAACCATTGTTGGGGCCTCACTCGTCTTCCCTTTGAAGGGAAAAAAACTAAGTGCATGCTCACATCATCGTTTTATTCTCCTCTCTTACAACTCAGGAGGTGTACGGATGCTACATCAGGTTCTGTTTTTCTAAAAGATGTCCATTAGCCTCTAGCCCCTCCAAGCCTCACATTTACCAAATATTATAGAGATGGCTTCTGGGCTTCCAAACATTGACAAAACCCAGGGAAAAATCCCAGCTGGATGTTTCTTTCTGGGAGTAACATGCAGTCAGGGCATTGAGATCCCTTTTGAACATTTTCTAAGTAATAAAAATGTGTTACATCATGAAAACAGACTTAGAAAGAAAGAAAAAAAGTCTTACTAACCATAGATCTCAAAGAAAAACACCAGCAACTGATGGCCCCACACACCCAAAGAGCAGTGTCTACCTTTGTGATTCCTGAAAATTTGGCCATGTGCCATTTTGGTACTATGAGTCCAATGAGGACATAACTACTGAGCAGCATCATGTAGATTATAAAGAGTGGGCTTTAGGTAGAAATGGATTCAAATACTAGCTCCTCTTTTCCCTGGTGATTGTGGTTATTACCCTTCTCTAGTTTCTGTCTCAAGCAGAGATAACAGTATCTACATCACACAGTTGTTGTAAGGATTAAATGAAAGCATGTACGCACTCAGTAAACACCTTCCCCTTACATTACGTGAGAAGAGCTTGTCTCTGTGACAGTGGTCGGCAAACTGCGGCTCGTGAGCCACATGCGGCTCGCGAGCCGCGGTTTGCCACTCTGTTGACTAATGAGTTTGCCAACCACTGCTCTAGGAGGAGCCTATGTTTCCATGGATGACAATGATGCCAACACTTGAGTCAGCACTAGCTGACTAAGAAAAAACATCGAAGATCTATCCACAACATAGAAACTGAGGCACAAACTGTGCCAGACACTGAATCCTTTCCAATCAGAGGGCTGTGTCAGCAACTTCACATGAAAGCTGGCTCTGTACCCTCTGTTTGACACTGAGGCAGGACATGCAATGAAGTATGGTTAGTTTGCTTCTTTCTCTTTAATTTTTTTTCTAATGCTACATTGTATTTAAAATAAACACAGGTAAATACCGTGTTTTAAACTTTAGTGCCTAGTTAATTTATACGAAATGCTAGATTAGCACCATAATATACTCCAATATAGTGATCTGGTAACTTACCCCAGAGTAGATTACCTACGTGACAATTTCAGAACAGGCCCCTGGTATTCCAGAGTGTGTGTTCAATGGACAGGAGTTTCTACAAGGTCAGGTGGGGGCAGTGAAGCTGACAGCGATCCAGATCCCTGTTTCCATCTCAGCTTCAGACGGTGAGATCACCGATGGAGCTGGCCAATGACAACTAGCTGTGCCTAATCACCCACCTACCGTTCCTCATCTGCACAGTGAAAAGGGTGGTCTACCATCTCCAAGGTCTACTCAGCCCAAATCTCTTCTAGGAACACATTGTTTTAACACACTCAATTTTACCCTCTTTTCTTAGTAATACAGGTTTGAATTGATAAGTGAACATAAAAATAAAAAATGAGCCCTAGCCAGTTTGGCTCAGTGGATAGAGCATTAGCCCATGGACTGAAGGATCATGGATTCTATTTCAGTCAAAGGCACATAACTTCGGTTGCAGGTTCGATCCCTGGCCCTAGTAAGGGCACATGCAGGAGGCAACCAATTAATGTTTCTCTCTATTTCTCCCCTTCTCTACCACTCTCTTCCTCTAAAAATCAATTTTAAAAATATCCTCGGGTAAAGATTAACAAAACAAAAAAAAAAAAACAAAAAGAAAGAAAATGCTTCTAGTCTTCCAAAGCATTGGGATGGTCAGATAAACTATTTTTCACTGGTTGATTCGAGTTGAAAATGCACGGCTAACGTGTGCCAGATACTGGACAAGATGCTTCACCCATAGCCACTCATTATCTGAGTACCTGGAGAGAGGGGGTAGGAAATCAGCACATGATAAGGGGTATAGATGCTGCCCACTGGGCTAAACGCATTACATATATCACTGAATGAGGGGTGTATCATTTTCCAGTGTATACAGGTGCCCCAAATGCTAAATATGAAGCACAGCCACAAGTCAAAGGCAGTCCCTCACGCCCATAGCCTTCCCTGGACTGCCTGCAGATCCCAATAGCTGGCTTGTATTGGAGCAGAAACGTACCCTCTCTGGGCCTCAACATTTTCACAATAAAATTCCTCAAGTTAAGCCTCAAAGTTCTCCAAGGACCTTGCAGCTCTAAAATCCAATGATTCTCTGGTCAACTCAACAACCACAAAAGTAAGGGTATCAAGTACCTGTGAAGCCTGGTTTATCTCTATGTCTAATTGGATTTCAGTGCTATCTGAGTCCTTTTTGTCCCTAGTTCTTCCCCCTGGTCCAGGCCCTTCCCAAATAACAGATAACCTCCAAGGATTCACATACTGCGGAACAATTCATATTAGTAGAATGTTGCCTGCTAACATACGTCACCATAAAAAAGCAGGACAATCAGCCTAGGAGAGCTTCAAAATCAAATGACTTGTTTCTCTTCTCAAAACTAATCAACTAGGGCTCAAGGGAGTTATTTGCTGATCTTTGAGTGTAAGGTGGTGTCCTCTCAGGCCCTTTCAATTCAGATATCAACCAAAAGACCTGAGAAGTTATTGTATTTCTGGGACTTTTCTTTGTTTAAAAAAAAAAAAGGGTGCAAAAAGATATTCAGCGGAATAAAAGAGAAACATCGACGTTTCCATTGGTAATCTCATCCATGTGTTCCCTGCTACTGAGCATTTTCAGAAGGCCTGACTGTCTGGGTTAATTGTTTAATGCTTTTAGTTAGAATTAAACTTTGCACCTGCTCTGACAGTGATAAATTAAATGTGCTCCTTTTCCAATACTGTTGCCCTCTTTAAGTAGAGACCAAGAAGTGTATCTCCCTTCTTCCCCTGCATTTGAGGAATCTCTGCTACACTGGAGTGTAAACCAGCATAATTTGTCACCAGAGCTAGCGCCAATTAAATTGATTGCGTTGGACTGAACTCTGGGACCCCTAATGCAAGCACTAAGGGAAAAATGGGCTCTTTTCTGCCCATTCCCCCATGTGGCACTTAGGCATAGCTCAACAGTGGAAGGCTTTCAAGGTTCAAAAGGGTTTTATTTTCAAAAGAAATGGGCATTGATCAGCTGCATTTAAAGGCAAAGATAATTCCAGAGCTTGAAGGCTGGATTTGTGTTTAAGGTCTAAATCTCTTTCTTTAACCTTGGGGAGGGGGGGGGCAGTATAACATAAAAGCAACAAAGAGATTAAGATTACAAAGGGTTTGCAAGTGTAAATGATGCAGTGGTATTCTCCAAACATAACACAGTCCCCATTCACAAGCTCAGGCATAGGCCAGCTTGTGATCCGTTGGTTTTACACCTATAAAAACAACTTGTGTTTATCTGTCACTCAGCAAACCATTTCAGGCAAGAGGGGGAGAAAAAATGAAAGTGGAGGAAAAGTGAACTTGCTCATACCAAAGAGTTCAAACATGCCTTCCTTAAACACACTGAAAAGTAAACACTCTAAAGGTCAGGTGGCAGAGACAATCCGAAAATCCCCCTCTCTTTTTACACCACTCAGGAATACCAGAAGCAAGACACGCTGTTCCAACCCTTGGTCATTTCCCTCATTATCCCAGCCTCTGATGCTCAGGGTTTGTTATGTCACGTCCTACTAAGGGAGGTTGTAAATAAGCTCTAAGCTAATACCAGCCCCTTCTGCTCCTTTATTTATGAGCTACCAATTATGTGTTCCTCTATCCTGCCTTTTAGCTCAATTTCCCACAATCAGATCTTAGAATAGCACCACTTGAATAAACTCATATATAAGACAAATCTACAAAGTGAAGAGACTCTAACTCCATATTCTATAACTCACATGGTGAAACCAATGGTAAGTGTGTCCATTTTCTCAAGTTTAGATCTCCTTCTTCATCTGCTCTTTTTCTCCTTTAACAACATAGACCTTACATAAACTCTATCCCCTGATTCTTGTTGTCACAAAGTGAAACCTTGCCAGGTGTATCAAGCTGTCACTTCTAAATCAGGGGATAACATGAAGTCTTCCTACTTCAGAGAAAGGTGAAAGGAAATGATACTAGTATTTATTGAGACTTTCAAGGCCAGGTCAAACATCTGGCACCCTGAGAAGGTTAATGATTTGTTATGAACGCAGGTGGCAAAGAATTTGGTGCTCTCTAAGATAAGCAAACAAACAAGAGTTTACCATTTATTCAGGAGAGAGACCATGTGCCAGTTAGAAGGAACTGGAAAGAGAAGATGCAGATGGCAGCTCTGTCTCCTTAACTTCTCGAGCAATTCAGCTCTGGCCCCAAACTTGCATACTCCATCCAGAAAACAAAAACCTTGCAATATAGTGAAATGTAGTAATTATTGTGCATGATCTTTGGAGGGGGGTGGTGGTAATCATCTCATTCCTTTCCCAAAAATTAGGTCATAGTATTTCTTCTAATAATACACCATAATCTCCCTGAAAAGAATTGTGAGTTTTAAAAAATTCTATCTTGTTATATTTCTAAAAATGTTTTGTCATGCCAATGATGTATTAGGACCCTGTATTCGTTTTCTATGCTGTATTCCAAATTACAACAAACATAGTGGTTTTAAATCAACAGCCATTTCTTATCTCACAGTTTCTGTGCACCAGAAGTCTGAATACAGTTTAGCTGATTCTTCTGCTTAGGGTTTCACCAGACTGAAATCAAGATATCAGCTGAGCTGTAATCTTAACTGAGGCTTGAGGTCCTCTCCCAAGCTCACTAGTTGTTGGCAGAATTTGGTCACTGCAGTCCCCACTTAATTCATATTACTCTCAGCTCCTAGAGATCACCCTCATGTGCTTGCTATGTGGCCTCCCCATAGACAGTTCACAGTTGCTGTTTGTTTCTTAAAGGCCAGCAAGAAAATCTCCCTGATTTCTTTTAAGGGCACATCAGTTTGGATCCAGACAACCCAGAAAAATCTTTTTGATTAGTTCAAATTCAACTGGTTGTTGACCTTAATTACATCTGCAAAACATCTTCACCTTTGCCATATAACACAATCTCATCATGAGAGTGATATCCTTTTATATTCACAGGTCCTGCCCACACTCAAGAGGAGGGGATTATATATGACATGTACACCAGGAGTAAGGGATTTTGGGGTCATCTTAGAATTTTGCCTACCATAGGCCCACTTAGAGAAAGATACCCCAGGCTCACCCACTTGCTGACCTAGCTGTTATTCTAAGCCTTGTGTTAGAAGTGCCATATACTTCTCCCTGGAATTTCTCCCCTGGTAAGTTCATAAGGAAATCCAATTGTTTTTATAATACTGATTTTCATTTGTTGATTGAGCCACAAAGAAACCACTGCAGAGTTTTATGAGCAAAGGGCAGCTAACAGGCAAAGATCCCCCCTAGAGGAAAATATTAGTAGTCCTGGAAAGGTGGTCTGGGTGTGTATTTGTAAAAGGGAATTACATAGACCCTGCTTCTTGTGGATGCCCTTTGATTAGAACATGCCAAAAGATGTTTTATCAACACCTGACTGAAGGGGAGAATCAAACTTTCTCAGATAAACCATGTTAGTAGCCTTTTCATGAAAGAAAGAACTGGAGGAAAGGAGGGAGGGAGGAAGGGAGGGAAAGAGAGAGAAAGAGAAAGAAAGGGTTTCCTATGTTCTAGACTATGGCATCCTTATTGGACTACAAGAAGAAATATTTAATATATCCATTAAAAAGGAAAAAGAAACACTTCCCTCTGACCTGAAAGACCACTGATCCTAATTACCACTGCTACATTATCCTTCCCAAAATACTGTTTTCAATAAGTCACTCTCCTAATCACGGACCACCAGTGGTGTCCCATGTCCTACCACATCAAGTCAAATTGCCATATCAATTTTATTTGTCTCAGTCTAGCATTCAAAGCCTATAACCTAGTTCTACTACCTAATAAACCAGATTTCCCAAAACTGCTCACCACAATTCCTATGACTTTTTGCTGTCCCATAAACAAAATCCTACAGTCAGTGCATTTTGCCTTTACTTGCCCATGTCCCCTAACAACACCACTCCACTTAATTCTCTTATTTGTTCACCTTCTACTGTGTACCAGGAGCTGAAAGCCCAGATTCATTCTAGCTCCTCCAGGAAAACTTCAGAAACTGGCTTGACCCTCTTCCTCCCCTAAACTACTGATTTTACAGTCTGAATTTAACTTAGCTCTCATCAGATATCTTTTCCTCTGGTTCGCTGTTGCACATGTCTTGTTTCCTGAGATGATTCTTCGTGCATTCTAGAACAGTGTTTTTTTATATATATGGGGTAATATCTTTTAGTAAAATATGAAACCATTTAGTAGGTTGCAACCAGATTTTTAAAATTGAAATGGTTGGATAGGAAAGGACAGATCAGTGTATTGTAAATAATAAGGGTATTTGGTTTTGTGAAAATTTTACTTTGATGTGTATTTGTTCATGTATCTATAAACTGAAACTTAATTGTGTGGTATTGTATAATAATGTAAAATGCTTTGATAATTGTGAATTATCATCAAAAGACAGTTTTTAAAGCACTAAAATGCACTGAATAAAGCATAATGTACATGGTTAAAGTTCATGCAGAAATCAGAGCACGTCAGAAAGATGCCAACAACTTCCACAGGCAGTCGGACAATGGGAAGCCCTGAAACACACGTGCAAACTGCCTTTGCAATCATGGAAGCAGAGCTTGTGTCCTCACCGTCTACTGCTTAGAAGAGAGATAAGAAGTAATATTCATACATGATTTTACCATTTGCAAAGGTTTCACCTTCTTCATGTCACCAGCATTCTATAAGGAAAGCCAAGCAGACTTTTTTCCATGACTCCCATTTTTAAAAATATGAGGCTTGAGAGGTTAGGTGGCTTGCTTGTCCAAGGCCATATTGCAAGTTGGTGTTAAAAAATGAACTCAAGTCTTCTGACACAAAACCCAAGTTGTTTCTTGTACCTGTCTGGAAAATTATAGACTGGTTCATCAGAATCCTTCCCATGGTTAAGGCTCTAAAACAAATTCTCCCTCCTCCAGAAAGGCCTCGCTGAGACTCCCCTTGACCTGACCCACAACTTCCAGCATAGTTCTTGGGTTGCTCCAAGTGGGTAATGTTTTTTCTCTAGCTCCATTATAAGCTAGGGACCATGATATATTCCTCTTGCTAAATTCCCATTTTTTGCTTAATCTATAGAATGCCTCAGCCTCCCATACCAGGCTAAATATAGGAGAAGAGAAAAAACTTAGTGTGGGACCAGGAACGGTCAAAGCAATCAGCAAAGCCAGAGCCCAGAACCATGGGGCCCCATCCTTTCATTTCAAATCCCTAAGCATTCAATGGGCACCTATACCAAGCAAGAATAGTGGATCCTGTGGAGCTGACAGTTTGGGGTGCAGGCAGGCAGGCAATCAACTGTGATGCACAGTAGAGGAAATGAGGGCTGACTCCAAGTATAAGATATTGGCTCTGGAGACGAAAAAGAGTGGGGAAGAGAGGATGAGAGAAGGCTCCACTGTGAAAGTAGCATCTGAGCTGAGCCTTGAATGCCCATGAGATTGTCACCAGCAGAGGCTTTTGAGACTTTTCATTAGTCTTGTCATTTGCAAGACTCATTTCAGACTCCATGGAGCAATAGGATCAAGAGCCACAGTGATTAAAGTGGGAGGTCACAAGCAGTCCAGGAGGACCCACCCTGCTTGGCTTTAAGACCTCTGCCAATATCTAGGCTGCTAAGGGTCAAAGCTTTACCTCTGAGGCCAGTTACCCAGGTCATCATGGTGGTCAGCTGCCATGTACAACAGAAGAAGCCTCACTCCCAGCTCCGGGGACTCTGCAACATCAATTGCAATCTGGTTGCTCTTTTCCATAGTTTAGACTGTATCAACCAGCAGCCCTAATCTGTGACTGTCTGGAATAGGAATGAGCAGATTAGCCTTTCAAACCCTCCAGGATCCAGTCAAAGTCATGCAAGGCCAGTAATCAAAGCCAGGTTAGCTCCATCCTTGAGAAAGCCTTGTGCTTTGACATTGTTTCATTGGCAGAAGGGAGGTCTCTCTTTTCCCTGCCCTCAATTTGGCAGTTTTTCTGGTTGCAAGACAAAATATTTGCACATTTCTCAAGTGGCTCAGGCCCTTGCAAGTCAGGGAGAAGAATCCATCCACTGATTTTTGGTCCAGGTGCACCCACCACTGGCCCTCACACTCCTTTGTTCACCTGGGAGTGTGGGCTAAGGGGCCATCCAGTTCCTTTGTCTGAGAAAGGTCAAGCTGAGCCCCAAAAGCAAATACTTTCCCTGGAAAGGGTTTGCAGGGCAGAAGGCCATGAGGACAGAAACCTCAGACTCTCCCAAAGTGCCCTGTCAGTTAAAGATTATTCTGTGCCAAGTGCCAACTGAGGGGATTTCCACACCTCATTTCCAACACCGCAGGCAAATGCTCAGTAGCAGTCATGTCTTTCTTTTATAACCGGAAGCCTGAGCTGAGTTTCTGCAGGTCCCTTTGGTCATTACCACGGGCTCACTTTGGGCTCTTTATGGATGAGGGTTTAAGATTTCCAAGATGGTTCTGAGTATGAGGTAAGCCCCTTCCCACAAAGAACTCCTTCCCTCTCCCCAGGGAAGGCGGGTGAAGTATACCCATCTGAGAGATGAGAAGACTGAGAGCAGAGGGAGAGCAAATGATCTGGCCCAGAACCAATGGAGAAAAGAGATTCAAATTCTGAATTCACCTTTCCTATGTTTTTATCAGAGCTCCTATTTCCTGGAGCCAGTTTTCCAAGCCACATTAGATCTGAATTTGTAATGTAAGACAGCATGCATTCCCAAGAGGCTTTTTGGAAGGATTGTGTATGAATTTCCCCATGCAGGCTTCTTTCTTTAAAAACGCATTTTTGGTTTTCCCTGATACAAAAGCAATAAATCTTCATTGGCAAAAATTAGGAAACACATGGAATAAAAAAAATATAAAGATCACTCCATAATCTAATACCCAGAGATAGCAATGAATACTTTGGTATCCTTTTGTTGTATGCATGAATTGATTTTTTTTCCAAACTAAGGTAGCACCCCTTGTCTGCTTGAGTGGTCTTCTGCTTTACACATAATATTCCACTATGATTATTTCCCCATGCTGGTAACTATTATTCTATAGTATCACTTTAAATAACGGAGATACTAGTAATGCATCATAGGGGTATGCCATAGTTTATTTTACCAGTCCACTTTTTGGACATTTGAGTTGCTTCCCAGTATTCAAATATAAAGAAGACTGTGGTGGAAATGCCATTATATTAAGGGTTAAGCAATATGATAAAACCCAACCCAACTTCATCCCCATTTATTAATTCATTGTTACTTTCAGGGAAATTGTGCCCTGACAAGGTTCGGTATCTCCTTCCTTGGACCCTTTTGTGGACAGGATGTATGTCCAGCACACACAATGGCACAGATGCCATCGGAAAGGGGAGAGTATTAGATGAAGAGATGAGGGACTTGAGTCCATTACCAGCTCATAATTCACTGTGTGACCTTGAGCAAGGCACCTACCTCTGCAAACAACACTCTTCTCACCCCTTAAATAAAGGAATTGAACTAGACGACTTTAATATTCCTTGCAGCCCTAACACCATGGTCCTACAATATTGTTATGGAGACAGCACTCAAGCCCAAAAAAGTGAACTGTATAGGGATATCCATCTTCAAAGAACTCTTCCGTAAGTCACAAGAGCAGTTCTCAACTGCATCTAGAAGCAACTGTGTCTCTACCAGATACAACATTATGTCATAGGCAAATGGGTCCTCATAATAATTTATGGTTTAAAAATAATTTATTTTAAGAACTGAGAAGAGATTCAAGATTTCCATCACTTCCATTCTGACATGCTGAGAGTGGAAGAAAAGTGAGTAGATTTGGAGTTCATTTGCCTAGAAAAGCTCAGAACTTTGCATCCATATTATTGAGTGGATCTTTAGGGCTGAGTCCTTATGGTTTCCAAAGTGCCATAAAAGGACATTACTGCTCCTCTTCATGCCCCTCTTGTTCAGTCCTCAGGGGAAAGCAGACCAATCACATCCATTTAAGAAATGAGGAGCCTGAAACAAAGATTCCTTCTTGAGACAGTAGATGAGTCCCTGTGTCCTGGTCCTAGGCCTGCCCTCATGAATCTGGTATCACCTGTTTACTGCCTGATCTGGGAGGCCAGAGGCAAAGTGGCTGCTTGGCTCACATGAAAACTTGTCTGTGCTCGTGGTACCCATATACATTCAAGTGAGCCAGAATATTTCCTGTGTGGGACAGGGGTGGGGAGCCATGTCATAAAGCTCTCCAGGAGGTTGCTGTGTGCATGAGGGGCTGGCTGTCGACCTGGCTTTGAAATATGCAGGATACACTGAGGCGGACACAGCTCATCTTCATTCCTGTGTCAGTAAACTATTCCTGAAGGGTTCAGCCTCTAGTGAATCATCCCCTCCAAGCCAGTGAGTATAAACCGTATTTTATCCCTAGCTGAGAATACAATACAGAGCAAACTACCATGCTGGCAGTAACAACCAAGAGAAAGAAAAAAGCCTCTAGTGTGGAATGACAGACTGATTCAAACACTCCAAAATTACCACCAGGGCCATGTTCCCAGAGGAAGCTCAGCTTAGGAGGAAGAAAACTTCAGTCAGTCCCAGAGCAGCCATAACTATATATATATATATTCATCTGGGCTATATACTAGTATGTGGGGCAGGGAGGGGGCAACAGCAAGATTTTCCTGCCCAGGCCTTGCTCTCCTCCTTCAAAGCCCAGCTCTCCTCCATGAAATTGAGATTCTGTGAGGCTAACATTCCTCTTCCTCCAGGAAGGCTCCACCCATCAGAGGCACAGCTTTGCCACATTTCAAGAGATCAGAAGTTGGGTGGCCCCAGAAAGTTCCCTGATCATTTCAAAAGAACCTGGATATTTAAGAATAACTCATGATTGATTAGCCAAAGATTAGGAGGACCTTGAGGCAATTACAAGGGAAAATCAGGTCAGCCCCAATTTTCCATCCCGCTGACCCAGGGCTGTGGGAGACAATGTGGATAGAGCTCTTGGTGAACTTTTACCAGCAACTCGTTGTGGGACCTTGGACTGCCCAAAGCTAAGCCCGGCTCAACCCTCTTGCCTTCCAGCCCACCTAGCTGGTTCTGGTGAAGCTGCATGTCAACACCTCCAAGTCAGCTAGCACTGAGGGTCCCTTCGGTGATGGATGTTCTTGGGAGTTTAGACATGGGTCCAGTAGAGTCCCCACCTGATAATCCAGTATAGCCTACAGATGTGTGAGATATGAATGAGGTAAAAAAAAAAAAAAAAAAAAAAAAAAAAACAACTGCATACATGTTTGAGGAACACAGGAGTATTGGAGAGGACGATAAACCCTGTAAGAGCAAGACCTAGGTTGCTCTGGATGCAACAAGGAAGAGCATTTCAGCTGAAAGGAAAAGCATAGTGTCTGTGAAAATGCTTTGGAGAAGACAAATCCATTTTCCAGATGGAATCACTGAGTCCTACAGTGCTTCACAGCCTCCAAAGGCTGAAATACAAGTTTCCCACTTTGGCCTTCAAAATTCTGTGCAATAAGTGATCCCCCATGTCACAGATCAAAAGACTGAACTTGTCAGAACATCAGCATTCCTATCACCACTACATGTAAGGCAGAACAGCATAATGGTCAACAGCGCATTCTCCAGTCCTATTGCCTGGCTTCTCACTCACTAGCCATGTGACTGAGGCAAGTTCTTTCCCTCTCGGAGCCTCAGTTTTGCACCTGCAAAAGGAGTACAATAACTGTACTGCCTTATAGGGTTATTCGGAGAATTATATCAGATAGTATAGAAAGAATTTAACAACTCACAGCCTATAGTTGATAAAACCTGGAGACAATTAGGGCACTGAACTGAAGTCTAAGACTGCTAGTTGCGTGATCTTGGGCAATCTTGTGCGATCTATGACCTTGCTGTTTCTGAACTTAGGTTTCCCCGTTCATAGAACAACTTGTTTGGATTAGCTCAGCTCTATATTTCCCTTCAACTCGAACATTCTATGGTTCTAAGCATGTCAAAGCTTGTGATAAAGCATCTCAAAAATCACCCTTCAACAAAATCTTTCTGAACACCCTCGAACCTCCCAGCACTGCCCTAGAAATAGAGAAACTCCCTCAGGATCACAGAGTTTGAAGAGTGGGCAGACGTGGGGGAAGGTACTACAATACAATGAGCTCAGAGCTATCTACGGAGGGCACACAGATCAGGTTATGCAATGGGCCCAAGCTCTCCCCAAGCCTCAGTCAGTGGTTCTGCAAGTGCGTCCCCAGACCTGCAGCATCAGCAGCACCTGGGAGCTTGTTAGACTTGTCAATCCTCGGGCCTGCCTCAGACCTCCTGAGTCAGAAACCTGGGAGTGGAGCCCAGAAATCTGACTCCTAACAAACTCTCTAGGTGATTTGGACACAGGCTTCTCTAGGGTAACAAAAGAAGTCTCTGTGGTTGGGAGTTAACCCTTGTTAAACCTCAGCTTTCCTCTTCTCAGATCATGATAATCTAAGCTGGTACAGCATAGGAAGACCCCCCCACCACCACCACCACCAACTTCCCTGAGCCCGGCTTCCTTGTCCTTTGGGCTCAAGAATGCAGAGTTATAACCAACTGGAGGCTGTAGCTAGACCTAACCTTGAGAAAGAGTGACCTCTGCATTCCCACCCTCCGGCCCTTCGCCAGATGGTTCTCATGGTCAAACAAAGCTACGTCCCAGAAACATTACCCAGCAGCCCCACAGGAAAACAGATGAATTTCTGGGGGACCAGATGAAATGTGAGACCACCCGGTGAGTTGCTAAAAGAAGACCCTGTCCCTAAGCCAGATGTTTGGTGTCTCCCAGTCTCACCTCCACAGCACAGTCTCTGTCGGCCCAGCCCTATACTCTACCCCGGCTACAGAAACACCACCTGAGGAAGGCTGCACTACCGCCCTCCTTGGCTGGCCCCTGTGTGTGTCACATTGGGGAGCAAAGTAGAACTCTGTGTCTTGGGGTTTTTTAGATTGGGCAAGGCATTTTTTTTTTCTAATTTAATCCTTCTACAGCTGGATAAATTGCCAATAGGCTACAAACCCTACCAAGAATGTCTAGTAATTACAAGACCCCCAGGCCCAGACAGCATCAAAGCAGAATCATCTTCCTCCATCCCAGCCCTCAATCTCCTGCTAACTCATTGCTCCTCTGTCTCACGGCCTCCAGCAAAAGCCAGTGAGCTCCTTTTAGACTCTTTTCTGGGCACAAGGCAGGTACCCTGGCTGGTGATTCCACATAGTGGACTCAGGTTCTTCCACAGCAAGGCCATGATCACCTTCCTAGCCTCCCAGCACAGGCTGACTCCCAGGCATTTATAAACATGGCACCATGGGTACCCCAGCCACTCTTATCTACCCATGTCTTCACCTCCCTCATCTATAATTCAAGAGAAAAGAGAACAAGTAGGGAGGGTAACAAAAGAGTGAATACTGAGATGAAAAGTGGCAATAAACATAATAGAAAGAGTGCTCAGAAATGGGAGATGGCACCAGCTGAGAAGTCCAACTGGCCTTCACGTCCTCTGGCTAAATGTCATGGCCACCATGTTTTCTTTATGTAAAGTTGGTGAGTATATCTTTGGATTTAGAGACAAAATGATCATCAATAGAGAAGAACAGCCAATGCAAGATTTCCCACCATCTGTCGGGAGTTGCCCTTGCACACTTGCTCTGCTCTGCATCCTGGACCGCTGTCTTAGGAGCTAATCTCAACCTCTGGGGAGCAAAAGGATGTAAGGACTCTAGACTTGTGACTAAGTAATCCTGTTAGCCATTAATAACCCATTACTCCACCCTACAGATGGTTAAAACCATTTTTCTACCACCTCTGACTTAATCTCATCTTAATTCCTTTCAAATATTTTAAGACACTTGAACTGGAAATAAGGTGACCAGCCATGTTCCACAACAAGAACAAAGTCTTCTCCACGGACAATCAATATATTCAAGTGTTGTTTACTAACACTGTGCTCTAATTGTGAGCTACTTATTTCTCATATTTCTGAAACTTGGAAAGATAGGTGGCTATAGAATTCTGGGGGGGGGGGGGGGGAGAAGGGGGGCGGGGAAACCACCTCATCCTCATGACACAATATTGTCACCTTGGTGTTTAACTTTTCCAAAAGAAAATTTATAATTTACCCCTAGGTTTCTTTCTCTTCCTCTCCTTTCGTTCTGTCCTTCCTGCCCTCTTATAATTCATTTCTTTCTTTATATTCTTCCTTCCGTCTTTTCTTTCTCATACTAAAAAAATAATAGTAAGATTTTTGCAAGGAAAAATGATTACACACAGATTCATATGGCTGAACTGTATGCATTCCTTTCTCTTTAAAAAAAAAAGGCATTCCTAAGACAGAAGAGCTAATAAAGTCCTATATCTTTGATGATAGTGATGCAGCAGTACAAACAAATTATAGTGTTCAGAAACTCTGAGACTGAAAAGAAATGCACAATGTGTAACACCAAATTTGCCTGTCAAGGGTTTTTTTTATTATTACTACTGCTTGTTTCATTTTATTTTATTCTTAAAGCTGATGTTTGCAGCTATTTGCCTCACTATAGGAAATTCCAGATCCCAGAATACTGATTTACAGCTTCAATCGTCACCTGACAAATGCAGCCCTTGCTAAGTGAGAGCTGATCCACAACAGGTATTTCAAATTTTCATAAGTCACAACATATCAACCCTGAAGTGAAGAGTTTCATTCACAGGAAACAATTTTCTGAAATCAGCAAATATTTTTTTTATAAAGAAAAAAGGTAAAGAATAAAGGCTGGGGGGAAAAAATCCTATAAAGATAACTTTCTACCTGAATATAAGACTCTCTATGTTGAAATATGGTGAGTTCTGTGGTTTATTCTTTTTATTATAACTCTCCCCCACACCTCAGGTTTAACTCTTATCTTCCCCTGCCCAAGTGGCTTTCCAGGCACCGATGTGGACAGCCTGATAGCCGCACTGGAACACCCAGGGTTAACCTGTAAGTCCCACAGCTTCTACCAAGGGCTGCTGGCTGCTTAGTGTCACAAAACATTGTGTCTGAGCCACTCTGACATCCTACTTCAAATTTTCATGGAATTGAGACCATTTAGGCATAGAGTTACTGCCACAGATCTATTGTGTATCACCCTCCAAAGTTGCTGCTGCTGCTGCCAAAAGTGTTAATCCCTAGTCTGATATAGAAGCACAAAGATCAGAAATGCCACTCTCTCAGTAAAAGTTCTTTTTTCACTAGAATTCTTTTTTAACTTTAAAAAAAAAGAGTATTTTTACTTCTCTCCAAAAATTCAATTATACCTGTAAAATTTATAGTTAACCAGTGAAACTAAAACATCTAGGTAATTTCTACCTTACTCACTAAAAAAGAGACTAAAATTTTGAATTAAAAAAAAAATTATTTCAGCCCTACCCGGTTTGGCTCAGTGGACAGAGCACCGGCCTTTGGACTGTAGGGTTCCGGGTTCGATTCCAGTCAAAGGCACATGCCCAGGTTGTGAGCTCAATCCCCAGTAGGGGTGTGCAGGAAGCAGCCAATCAATGATTCTCTCTCATTCTGTCTCTCCCTCTCCCTTCCTCTCTGAAATCAATAAAAATATATTTTTTAAAAAATTTATTTAAAAGATGCTTCCAGTTATTCATTTTGAATATGCTATATTTTCTTATATGAAAGATCTTTCTACTCTTTTAAAAAAAACTTACTCTGTAAAAGTGAAGCCTCATAGCATTACTAGAATAGCTCCCTAACTTATTTTATCAAAACTTAAATGTCAAACTTGGGAAATGTTCAGGTTAGGGCTGTGGCTTTAATTTCTTTAGAAGAGCAAATATTTCTTCAAATTAAATTTATCAAAATCCCAATATACAAAGTAAAACCACATGGGTGCTTCTGTACCCTCAAATTAGTCTGGGAAAGAAAAAAAACTCACTGTGCTAGATATCATATATTAAAGAGCAACACCTAACGGTAGAACCCACACTGCAGGCTAGCTCTCTTAGACATTGGAAAATATACCTGGCAAAGTAATCCGGATAAGGCTAAGTTTTAAATGCTTCAAATATAGAACAAGAACATTCTCCGAAGTGAAATGTGTCCCCTGGTGTAGAGTAGGTAGAGATAAAGGAGAAGATAAAGTAAAGTGCAGCCAAGTGCCTTATATTTCTAAAATAATTGCAAAAGTACACCCAATACGTCTCCAGGAGCCCACAGACCTTGGCCACCAAGTTAACATTGTCTTCATATAACATTTTCAACTCATTGTTTGGTGACTTTTTTTATGGATGTCCAAGTAACGTTTTGTGGAATCAGTTGGAAAAATGAGATTTGATATAAAGCCAATTCTGCTAAACAGCAATTATTTTATAAGGTAAAAGATACTGATAGCATCAATCACTCATTAAAATAGAAAGATAGTACCAGCACAATGCAAAATTACACAATCTATTTTATTTCTATTTGGCTTTGAACTGCAAGGGCACAATTTCACTACACAAAGAAACTGCCAACTCCACAAAATTCATAATAAAAGTCATTAAGATAATTTAGACTAAAACAAATTTATTTGACTCCATTTTGTGGGAAGGGACTTCCTCAACCCTTACTAGAACACACATAGTCTATAGAGACAAACTATTTAAAGTAAAAAGGACCTTTTTAGAAAGTGGAATCTTTGCTGACTCAAGAATTAACTAATTTGTAATATAGATTTTAAGTAACCAATTTACCAGTTAAAATGTTGAGAAGCACTTTTGGATATAATCAGATACTCAGATATAAACAGATACTCAGACAGGCTCCCACCCTGGCTCCTGCCCAGCCTATCTTGAGAATTAGCTGGAATGTTGGCAACCAGGTGAGTAGAAATAAAGGGTGGAGAACTCTGGCTTCCATGAATAAGCCATGGTTTAGTCCCAGTAGATTATAAAGAGCTAAATGCTGTGGCCCTGTGGATGCAATGGAACCCAAACCAAAAACTAAACCTTGTCACTTTCAAAAGAGAGCTTCATTTTCTCCCAGATCATGGTGTTGGATTAAGAGCACTGCAAACCTGGTTTCCAAATGAAAGAAATGCATCTACACGAGAGTTGCTGGGTTAGTTTTTTATTGCTAGGTAACACATTATAACAAACAGCAGCCTAAAACAACACACACTATCTCAATTTCTGTGGATCAGGAGTCTAGGCATGGCTTCGCTGCCGCTGCCCCCTATAAAGCGGTGATCAGTGTATTATCAGGGATGAGAGTTCATGTGAGGCTCAACTGTAGAAGGATCCACTTCATGCTCACATGGCCGTTGGCAGTGCCTTCCAGACTGTTGCACTGCAGGTCTCCGTTTCTTGCTGGATGCCATCTAAATGCCCCCTCAGTTCCTTGCCAAACGGCCTGCTTCATAGGCAACTCACACCATGGCAGCTTGCTGCTCGAAACCAACCAGAGATGTCTCTTAGCGAGCTAGATGTCACAATCTTATGTGAGGGAATCACACACATGCTTTCACCTTTGCTGTATTCTATTAGTGGAAGCAAATCACAGAGCACTCCCTCCCTCAAAGGGAGCGGATTACCAAGGGTGTGAACACCAGAGGAGAGGATCAGGGGGTGCCCTTGGAGTCTGTCGGCCACAGATTACTAGAAGGCTAAAGACAATGAACTGTGGCAGCTATCTGGAACGTGAGATTAGCAGACTTGTCGACGATTCCAGCACCACGGCTCAGCCCCTGTCCCCCTACAGAGACCACTCTACCATCTAATACACCTTTCTTTCTTTTTCTTTTTTAAAAATTTATCTTTTTTGTTGAAAATATTGCGTATGTCCCCTTTTTGTTCCCCATTGACCCCCCTGTACTCGCTCCCACCCTCCCCCAGGCCTTCACCACACTGTTGTCTGTGTCCATGGGTTATGCATATACACATATAAATTGTTCGGTTAATCTCCCCCACTCATCCACCCTCCCCACCCCCACACCTTCCCTCTAATACACCTTTCTGTTAGGTAATTTTTCTCCCTGATATTCAGCCCAATTTTACCTGCTCTTAGCTTTATCCAATTATTCACTGACATACTCCACTGGCCCAGGCTAAGCATTCCTTCTCCCCTTTCCGTATAGATCCCTTGTCAGATTAATTCTGGCATCAGCAGCTTCAGCCAGCCATGCTCACGAGGTCCAACATGGTGGCATTTATGTAGCCGGATCCTGGCAGGAATTCCTCATCTAGGAACTTACAGAAGCACCAGCCCAGACTGCAAGGAGAGCATTCCTTCCGTGTCCCCCATTACCTGCTTCCACAGCCTGCTCAGGGTTCCCATGTTAGGGCACCTTCACTTTCCCCTAAAATCCTCCTCCTTCTCTCCATTCCTTTTTCTGGCTTCAGAATGATCAGAGGGACTTCAAGAATGCCCCCCTCCCCCTCACACACACACACTTTAGATGGCAGTTTACCAAGATCCGTCTTTTATATACCAACAATGGACCCCGACATTTCACTCCAGCCTTCTGAGGTGACAGAAGCCCTGAGACAGAACAGCCTGTTTTAACGCCCTGGATTGCAGTGGATTTACAAACCCGAGGAGGAGGTGGTTTCGGCTGGGCTTTATTCGTGTTTGCAACCTAAGATGCCTGGTTTCTGTGCTGCTTGGGGGAAAGTAGTTAAGTATACGTGCATGTGCGTGTCTTTGTAAAATCACTCTCTCGTTGGTGAATTTTGTAATTGTTTTTTTGGTCATAAAAAGTAGTGACTACTGAACATTTTTTGCCACATGCTACGTGCTACATTTTGCCACAGCCTGGAAGAAAAACATTTTTATCACAACTCAAAGCAGAATATGTATGTGTATATACATATGGGTGTTAAAAATATATACATACATATAAAACTAAAATAAAATTTCAGGAAATAATATTTATTTTAACCTAAAGTGTGAGGTAGTCTTACCTTATTCAATTAGTTGAAAAGGCTGTCCTCAACCCCTTAAATTAATTTTACAACCCACTAATGAGTCAAGACCAAGAGTTTGAAAAACCCTTAGTGCAGAGGCCCTGCCTTCACCTCTGACCCTAAAGTCAGTTGGTGTGTGTGGGGGGAGGGGACAGCCACTGCCTATGCTTCATCATTACTGTGGTAAGTAACCAGACCCTCAGGAAGCCTTGTTCCACTTAGAAACATGTGGACTTCTATCAACTGCCATAGGCAGCTTCTGACGCCCTGACCTTGGCTCCAAAAACTGAAGAAGGCAGAGGTTGAGATCACGAAGAAAAATGCCAAGCTAAATCACCACGCCCCTCCCTTCTGAGGGACTCAAAGCCCACCCAACACACTGTGTGGATCGGGAGTGGTGGCAGCAGATGCAGGGTAAGACAAGAGTCCTCCTGAGATTTACTTTATAATCGAGCTCCGAGATATAAGCTCCATGGAGTGGTCACAATTTGACCCTAGTGTAAAACCTATCACAAGAAGACACATCACAAAAAGGGCCATCAGTTAAATTACATCTATCGTGTAATAATTAAGGCTCTCGAGGCCCCTTTTAAAATATTTCCTTCCCAATCCGGATTTTTCTGTCCCCTTAATGTTTATTTCAACTACATTAAATGTGAGAACTCAGGAAAGTTATTTAAAAGCTTTAAATACAATACATTTCTCTTAAACTTTCTCTTTGCGTTGGTAATTCATTTCATCTACTGGTTCTCCTAAAATAAGTTAGATAATAATTCCCCTCTAGAATGATGATTCCCCCTTTTCAGCAGGAAAGGACTTGTTGGGCCACGTGGAGTGAAAGATGTCTATTTTCATCTCAGGCCATCATAACCCTGGATGCTGGAAGCGAGGTTTTCCCAATGCTGGCATGCAGGTCAACCCCTTTTCATGGCTGCCTGCTTTACACGGGCCCTTATTACATGGTGATTTCACTAAGTGACAGGAACCTGATTAGTCCCGTTTTTCAGCTAAAGAATCCCAGGCTCGGGGAGGCTAAGCACTTTACCCAAGACCACAGAACACATGAAGAAATTAGAATTTAACCTAATGTTCTGAATCCAAAGCTCACTCTCCTTTCTCTTTAAAAAGACTGCCTCTCGATTTACACACATGGATTTGCACGTTAAAAAAAATAAAAAAGTAGTGATACCCCTGGCCGGGTGGCTCAGTTGGTTGGAGCAATTTTCCCATACATCAAAAAGGTTGAGGGTTCGATTCCTGGTCAGAGCCCATACCTAGGTTTCAGGTGCAATCCCTGGTCAGGCCAAAGACAGAAGGCAACCTATGGATGTTTCTCTCTCACACTGATGTCTCTTTCTCTCTCTTTTCTCTCTCTCTCCCTTACTTTCTCTCCAAAAATCAATAAAAAAAATCCCTCTTACTTTCTCTCCAAAAATCAATAAAAACATCCCTCTTACTTTCTCTCCAAAAATATAAAAACATATCCTTGGGTGGGGATTTAAAAAATAAAACACACAAATAAAAAAAAAGGTAATGATTCTATAACTAATATAAGGATTCATTACTCAGATACTTTTTTTTCCATGAAAAATCAAAACTAAAGTCAAGGTTAAAATGTGGTTTTCTTCATTTTATTGCCAAAATGTTTGTAGTACATAATAAATTGGATGAACATAAACTACAATACTACAGAGGAGGCACAACACTTTTTAAAAAAAATATATCAAAAATATTTACTTTTCAAACAATGGATAAGGAATTTGCTGTATTTAAAAATGAATTCTTTGAAAAAGCAAGCTCAGAATGAAATCTTATCATTTGTGACAATATAGACCTAGAGTGTATGCTATGTGAAATTAGTCAGACAGAAAAAGACAAACACTGTATGATTTCATATATATGTAGAATCTATAAAGCAAAACAAATAAACAAACAAAACAAAAAAGAAACAGATTCAGAGGTACAGAGAACAAACTGATGTTTACCAGAGGGAAGGGGTCAGTGGAATGAGCAAAACAGGTGAAATGAATTAACAGTTACAAAATTCCAGGTATAAAATAAATAAGTCACAAGGATGTAATGTACAGCATAGGGAATATTAGTCAATAATATGGCAAAAATTTTGTACAGTAACAAATGGTTACCAAACTTAACATGGTGATCATTTTGTAAGGTATTTAAATATCAAATCACTGCATTGTAAACCTAAAACTAATATAGTATTACTAGTGGCCCAGTGCATGAAATTCGTGCACATTAAAAGGGGATTAATTAGAGGAAATATTTTAATGTTGTTATTTGCCCTTTCTCTATAATAGAAGGGTCAGAGATGAAAGAAAATTAGTAAAATGTATATGAAAACCTTCCTCCTGTCAGAGTCTGGGGGGCACCACGGGACCCAGAGTCAAGTCCCCGCCCACCCACATGCACCTCAAAATTGCATGAGACCCAGACCCGGATGTCCCCCACCCCCCCGCCCATTGGGCTAGATCCAGACCCAGCTAGTCCCACCCTTGTCAAGCCACACCGGGCAGGGGACATAGCCTCAGGTCCCTTGGCCCGGTGCCAGGACGGGGGGTGTGGCCTGAGGTCCCCCAGCACAGACCAGGTCAGGGGGCATGCCCTGAGGTCCCCCGTCAAGCCCCACCAGGTGGAGGACACGGCCTAAGATCCCCCGTCAAGCCCCGCCAGGCAGGGGGGCGCAGCCTCAGGTCCCCCGGCCCGGCACTGGGAGTGGGGCACAGCCTCAGGTCCCCCATCAAGCCCCACTGGCAGGGGGGTGCAGCCTCAGGTCCCCCATCAAGCCCTGCTGGGCGGGGGGGGCGCAGCCTGAGTTCCCCTGACCCAGTACTGGGGGTGCACCTTGAGGTCCCCTGTCAAGCCCCACCAGGCAGTGGGGTGCAGCCTCAGGTCCCCTGGCCCAGTGCTGGCATGGGGGGTGTGGCCTGAGGTCCCCCGCCTGGTGCTGGGGTGGGGGACACAGCCTGAAGTCCCCTGTCAAGCCCCACCTGGTGGGGGACGCAGCCTGAGGTCCCCTGCCCTGGCGCTGGGGCGGGGGGAACAGCCTGAGGTCCCCTAGCCCAGCACCAGGACGGGAAGCGCACCTTGAGGTCTCCTGTCAAGCCCTGCTGGGTGTGGGGCATGGCCTGAGATCCCCTGTCAAGCCCCACGGGGGCAGGGGAAGGCGTAGCCTCAGGTCCCTGCTGATTGCTTGTTAAGGCTTCTTATGGGAACTTGGCCTCAGCTGTGGGTGCAGCCATCTTTGTGATGGAGTGATAGTCAATTAGCATATTCCCTCTTTATTAGATAGGATATGTCACCTTTACTTCAATTTAAAAAAAAAAAGAAAGCTCAAGCTCACTGTGCATTTCAAATATATACTTGATTTTACTTTTAAAGAATTAATATGTTGTTTAAGAAATATTTAATATATAAAATGAGATTTACTGGTATCTTTGATCTATCAAGTACACACACACACACACACACACACACACACAAGTTCATCTATATTTAAAATAAGGCTCTCAGCACTGTCTCAGAATTGGTAATCAACATGGTATAGCCATAGACACTGTCTCTACCACACAAGGTTTATGATGAAGCAGAGCCCTTGCATTAACACTGGAAGGTGTGTCCCTTGCAGATGGAAAATGATGGTCATGAAACGGTTCTCACTGCCTTCCTTCCAAAGGAGTCTTAAGCCCTGGTTGGTTGGTTAGTTGGTTGGTTTTTAACCTTATAAGTGCCACAAAGAGAAAATTCAGTCCAAGCTTGACCTTTCTGCTGATGCCAACATGCAAATGTGTTTAGTCACTCAAAAAGGCCCGTGAATTATTTCAGATTCACTGGAAACCTAGATGAAGAGACAAACTAGGGATAGAAAGTGAAGGGGAAAATGAGTGGCTAGGAAACCTGAGATGGAATGCTCCTGTCAGACATTTCCCATAAGAGAGACTGGGAAGAAGTCAACTCCCTCACACTCCAGACATTCTCCAGCCAAAGATACTGACCTGTGAGTTTTATGATCCCTGTCTTCCTGATCATTTTAAAATAATGTTGACCTTCCCCCACCCCTAAATCTTTTGAGCCTTAGGATATATTTGGGGTAATAAAAAAAATGTATATGGATTGAGAGCTTGGTTCTTGTGAAGTAAAATGGTTAACTTCAAGTTAACCTGTCTAGACATATAAATAAAGTCTCTTAAAAATGGAAGGGCCACCACAGCCAAGATAGGTTTTTCCAGGGCTGTCCTATGGCTAAATACTTTCCCATGAGCTCAACTCACTTCACGGAACAACTTTAACAATAAGAAAGAAATGCCCGGCTGGTGTGGCTCAGTGGTTGAGCATCGACCCATGAACCAAGAGGTCACAGGATCGATTCCTGGTGAGGGCACATGCCTGGGTTGCAGGCTCAATCCCCAGTACAGGGTATGCAGGAGGCAGCTGATCCATGTTTGTCTCTCCTCAATGTTTCTATCTCTCTATCCCTCTTCTTCCCTCTCTCTCTCTCTCTCAAATCAATAAAAAAAACATATTTTAAAAAATTAAAGAAATAAGAAAGAAATAATCAAGCCCACCATATGAAAATCTCTGTGGTCTCCATTTAATTTTCTGCCTCTCTTCTTTGTATCACAGCTTCCTATAGGTGGCATGCAGAGAGCATTTAGTTATCTGAATCCTCCAAACCTGCAAAGGCTGGAAGCCCAGGGCATTTTCTGGGAAGATGGCATGAAGGCCAGCCTTATAAATGCTTACTCCTGAATAACTCTCCCATTGGCCTATGGTACATATCTGATATTCAATCACTAAAATGGCATTCCTTTGGGTTAAATTGTCCCCCAAAGAATCAGCACATTAAATTATTACCTACAGTCTTTTCTATTTTAATATGCCTTGATTTACTGAACACCCACTGTAATACCACAGCGAGAAAGGTTGGAGAAAGAGGAACCATGATGGATCCAGGAAAAACCTTATCTTACAGATTAGGAAACTGGGGCTCAAAAGAATGAAGATAATTGTCCAATATCGCACAGCCAATCAATGATGGAACTACAGCAATAGCTGACCATCAAGCCAATGTCTTCTCTATTGTATATACTCCATGCTGACAGTTCTCTATACCAGATGGAATAGAGAAAATACTTGGTTATTAGAAATCTGGGCTCTATTTAGCATCTAGCCAAATTTCGGGTACATAACAGATAATAAGTGCTTTTGATCGATTAATAAAACTTTATTGTAAGGCACTAGTGTTATTTTTCCAATTGCTTTCACATTTATAATCTCATGTTTATCTGCAGAGCAGATAGGGTAGGTGTTATCCAACTCAAGGACAGGAAACGAAGGCTCTGAAAGGTGCCATGCCTTTCGAAAGCAGGCACAGAGCCTAGCTAGAATTCAGGTGTCTTGACTTGCTGCCAGTGTTCTTCCATGGCCCAGATTCAACAATACTGCAGGAGCCAAAAGAGTTAATGTGGGTGCAGCAGCGGATGGCTCCCTGCCTGCCTATGGAGGTGACTTTGTATCCTCAGGAACCTTTCTCCACCCTCATGGTGAGGGAGGGGGCAGGCAGGCACTGGCTTTTATGAGCCCATTTATAATAGAGAAACAATGGCTTGCCAACATGCCCAGTGCTCCCACACAGGGAGCAAGAGGCGTCCCAGCCACTGCCTGCAGGGCACCTGGGGTTTCACCCATGAAGAATCAGTCCTAGTTGTCACGCATTGGAACTTCTCCCTGGGTCATCAAAAAGTCCTTCAGGCAAAATTAATGCTTTTTTCTTTTAAGGCACACAAAAGCATGTACACACACACACACACACACACATACACTTTGTACATAGTTTTGAAATTAATTATTTATATGACTTTTTTCTCACTGGACAACAGTAGCAGAACCTTCTGCCTTGTTTTTATCTTTGTACCTCCAGCACCTCGCTTGAGTAACATAGAGGTCTGACAAGTATTTGTTGAAATACAATTAAGGTGGCTGCAATACCTGTTGGGAGGGGTAAAACATTAAGTCATGAACCCTTTAATCTGAATTAGTGCTGGGTCTTTAGTGAGGACAGGAGTTCTAGGAGAGCTGGAGTCCCAGTCTCTTGGGGTGTGAAGCAATGAAAGAAAGAAGGACTGCCTGAGAACAAGTCCCCAAATGGATAAGGAAATTCCAACCTCAGAATCCCAGATTTCGGAACTGAGTTGCATTTTACTGTAGGTCCCTTCAGTTCCATTTCAGACATTAAGATTTAGGAAAGAAAAGTTGCAAAATCTGACACCAACTAAGCTCTTGGGGGACGATCAAGTCAATGAGACCTGGGATAGCTCCTACAAAGTCTGCCCAAGTCTCGATTTCCCCTCCCACAAATGTGAGTTCAAGGAAAAGATCTGATTGTTATTGTTGTGCAAAAAAGAGATCTGAGATAGAAACAACCAGTGCTGCCTGGGTGAAGCATTAATGTCTTCTCCAGGGAAAACTGGGGGTGCTTGTTTTCCTTCTTACCTCCAGGTCAGCTTTCCCAAAAGGAGTACAAGAATGTGCCTCAACTGGGATGAGGCTGAATGTGCCCTGATTTGGACACGGAGCTTGGTGGAGTCTGATGGGATTACTCAGTACTGAGTGGAAAAGTGGAAGAAAGACTTTCCCTGTGCAACATATGGAAACAAGATTGAGTTCTGAATAAATCAAAACCGTCTAAGTTTGTTTTAGAGACACAGGCAACTTTTTTGAGAAGAGGAATATAAGGTTGCTGTTCTTATTTCTATGGCTCATTGTGGCATTTCTGGATTCTGTTTCTGTTCATTCTTTATTGGTTTTTAAGTAGCCTAGTGCTTACTATGTTCCCAACACTACTCATACATTATCCTACTAAATTTTCTATTTGATCAATGTGTCAGGTATTATTACATCCACTTCCTAGGTAGGGACATTGAAAGAGACAAATTAACTAACCCAACATCACACACCTAATAGCCAGCCCAGCAAAGGGATCCATATTCAGCCCTAGTTGACTCCAAACTCTTGCATTTTCCAATATTGAAGGCTACTTTTTTGTCCCACAATCTACCTTCCCTGCTTCAATGAATCTTGGTACAGAACACTGATTCCCAGGAGAAGAAATGGATGTGAGTAAAACCTAAAAGCTCTAGTCCCTTCTAAACCTCTGTAAGATGTTGGAGACAACTGCCTCAGGTTCTTCTACCACTGTACATGGAGTGGCATTTGCACCACAGGAGGTCACATTAAGCAGCATTTGTGGGCAGAGGAGGCAGAAGTGGGAGAGGTCATCTACAGAGGGGGAGCACCTAGCAGCAAGGGCAGTAGAACCCAGAGAACAAGGCCCACCCAGTGGTCATGACAGAACCAGAGGAGGAGAGGGGGGGAGAACAGATTCTGTTCTAGCTGCCCAGACTTGGGTGTGAACACACAGGAGGCCGTTGGGAGCCTCAGAAATGCTAGGGGGCTGAAGGAGGAAGAGAAAATGGTTGAGATATGAGATACATCACCATAGCATTTACCAACTTATTTTGGTGTAGAATGAGTGTCCTTCCATGTCCCATCTGGCCTCTTCTAGTCAGAAAAAGTCATAGAAGTCAAGAAGGAAGTGACCCTGTCTAGCTCTTCTTCCGCCCCCTCCCCCAAAGAAAATTATACAAAATCTGACACATTCTGCCTGGAAATCAAGATATGAAAAAATGGGCCCTGGCTGGGTGGCTCAATTGGTTAGAGCATCCTCCCGATACGCCAAGGTTGCAGGTTTGATCCCCGGTCAGGGCACATACAAGAATCAACCAATGAATGTATAAATAAGTAGAATAAGAAATTAATGCTTCCCTCTCTCTAAAATCAATAAAATAAAGTTTTTAAAAAGTATGAATAAATGAATGAATGAAGCATTGTGCTGATCTCAGGAAAAGTAAACAACATGATCAAGAGCACAGAGAAGAGAATGAGAAGAACATGGGGAGGAAACAGCAGCCTAACTCAAATTAAAGGTGAATGTTAGGGAGTGGTGAGAACTTGAGTTAGAGAAGGAGGGTGGAGCCAGTCGATGGACAGCCTAAAAACCAGAAGCAGAGGAGCTTAGAGTTGGGGCAACAAGGTGCTCAAAGGGATTGGGAGCCAAAACTTATATGTCTATCTATAACCCAGTTGTGGTCAGTAGGAAAAAAATATGTAATTTTAGTCAAATATTTGGTTTTTTAGGTGCCCTATGATGTTAAATGACTGGCTGAAAATTTGTTCTCTCAACCAGTTAATTTATTAGTTTTCATATTTTCAGGTTCACTTTGGGGAAAGATTTTGAGGACAGCATGCAAGTTTATTTTTTGTTTATTTAATTGTACAGACATATTATCCATGTTAAGCCTAGTTTATAGATAAGAACTTGAAAGAAGTGAAAGGAGCTTTCAATAGGCTTGGCAACAAAAAGAGTCCCACGTACCCTGGTCTGTTTGGTGGACTGAGTCCTCACCTACTCTGCTCTCTTCACGTGGGTATTTGAGTGAGTAGCCTGTGTCCAACTAGAATCTATGCAGTGCTCAGAGCTTTAGCAATTAATCCCTCTGTTTCTGACTTCACGTTCTTCATAAGCCCCTAGAATACTGAAATCACCAGTGAGATTACAATTTTTCAGAATTACCACACTTCCTCAGAATCTTCTTCAAGCTCCAAAAGATTCCTCTGCAATCTGCTTCACCCTGTTCCTTCTCCGGCTCGTGAGCAAACTGTGATAGGGCTGCAGAGACAGAAGAGGAGGAAGAAAGAAGAGAAGGACAGTTTTGTTCCTTTTTGTATTAGGTAGCCCATTTACCTCGGTTTCCCCATCCTGAGAGGAAGCAGATTTAATGGTGCTCATTGGGAGATTTTACTTCTAAATTCCTTTAAAAACTTCTGAAAATCAATTAAAATATTAGAAAGAAGAGATGGAGGAAAGAAAATGATTGACATATGAGACACATCATCATAGTATTTATCAGGCAGTGTTTGTCAGATCTTGTGCAATTTTCTTTAACTTAGTTACCTGTTTAAGGCCCATGGTATTAGGCATACTCTTTGTCCCTATGGAGAGAGCTTTCAAATAATTCATGACCACTTAGAACATCTGCCCCACCTGTTACACACGCCCTTCAAATTGGCTTAGAATTTTATTACATTTCGGCTAATAAAATTATCCTTATTCATAGGACATGCACTCCTCCAGGTATAGCACAAATATTCTGAACCCCACTTTTGAAACTTGCCCATTGTAGGGTAACTATGCCATTATAAGCTGATTATATTTTATAGATGATCCCCTTCTCCCAAAACTGATGTTTCCAATGTCTTGTCTCCAAGACAAAGTGCCAAAGGCTCAGTCCTCATCAGCCATTTATTTGGAGCCAGTGAGAACATACACAGGAAAAAAGATAGCGTCCATTTCCATGTGAATTCTAGATAGAATATTTAAGGTGCTTTAGTTTCTATGATAATGACTCAATGGTCACCTTTCTAAAAGAGGAAAAATAAAGGTTTTTAGGTAGTTTTATAATCATGTGTTATTACACCAGTGAGAAATGGCCTTTTTATCCAGATATCTGTACCTGATTATAGTAATAACAATAATAATAATGTTATATTTTTATAGGTCTCAAATTCCAAAGGCCCTTGAGCGCCTCATATCATCATCATTATAGTAACTCACTGTTAATTATACATGGACAGTCTGGGCATGTAAGTAAGAACACTTGTCTATAATCTGACTCATTCGTAATGGTAAGGTCAGTGGTTCAAATCATGTGAAGGATGCTGACATGCAACTATGGTTGCTGCTTCACAAATGTTTCATATCAGCAGGAATGGAGCTAATGGTTGCAAAGGGAAGGGAAGGTTGCAATATCAGTTAATGTTGCTGCCATGGCTCAGGCCTGGAGATGACTAAAGATTAGGACTTCAACATATAAATTTGGGGTGGAGGGCAAGGGACACAATTCAGGCCATAGCAGACAGTATCCCAATTCTGTATTGTAAGTATGACCCTTATAGTCCCTTCCATCCAATCTTCAACCAAAACCTGGCATTCTAGTTAGAGAGGAGAGAAGTAGAACTCCCTCCCTATGATTTTCCCATAATTCCCATTCAATGTTAATCCCAAAGTCACTTCCTCAAAGAGACCTGCTATGATTCCAGAAAGTAATATTGCTGTTCATCCCAACCCCCAATCACATTGCCCAATTTACATTTTTCATAGCACTTATCACTATTTGAAATTGCCTTGTTAATTTGTCTACTTCGCACAGTTTGTCTTTCCCACTAGACCAGGGGTGGGCAAACTTTTTGACTCGAGGGCCACAATGGGTTCTTAAACTGGACCGGAGGGCCAGAACAAAAGCATGGATGGAGTGTTTGTGTGAACTAATATAAATTCAAAGTAAAGGAGTGGAGGGGAGAGCAAGAGAACCGGATAGAACAGCCGGATCCGGCCCGCGGGCCGTAGTTTGCCCAAGGCTGCACTAGACTCTAAATTCCAAGGCAGCAGAAACCTTATTAGGTTTATAGTTTTGTCCCAGGACCTAGGAAAGAACCTAGCACATAGTAGGGTTTAAATTCCTGTGTTCCTAGTGAACGTACCAAGACCCAGTCAGGAAGGCTCAGAGACCAGATTTTATAAGTACCTGAAAGACAAATCTATCATGCAGAGAAAGACCCACATTGTATGAAGCTCACCATGTTTGAAGAAGAGAAATAGCAAGGTTAAAGCAGGATTTCAGAAGTATAGCACAGCATTGGTATGTAGTATAGGTTGGAAGGAGCTTTCTGGCCAAGAGTAGTGGCCATAGTTAAGCCCAGGAGACAAATTAGTTGATACAAGAAAGATACAGACAAAGCAGAGACTCCTGACCTTCATCCATCCACCTCCTCCCTGAAGATCTTATATTCCTTTTGGGTAGCATGAAAAGCTGAGAACATTTTCCAAGGTTTTGTTAATTTTGAAGCTCTTAGTGGGGAGGGGCCATGGTAAGATATGTACACATATAATACCTTAATAATAAAAAAAAAAGAATCCATTCTAATGCCCATACTCCCTGAGAAAAAAATAGTGCATCCAGTGAATGTTCACAGGCAAACAGACTTGACAATAATGGTGGTGATGGTTAATATGTTGAGTGCTTGAAATATGCCAGCAATGTACTTCACTCAATCCTCAGAACAACCCTTTGAAGCAGATGCCGTTACTATCCCCATTTGAAAGAAAACTGCACCACAAAGCCATTAAGTAATTGGCCCAAAGTCACCCAGCCAGTAAAGGAAGGAGTCAAACCCAAGCTGGAGTCTGAGCTATGGAACCACTGCCTACAAGACAGTGGCCTTGTAGAAGGAAATGGCCCAAATGGGACAGACCTTGGCCCCAGGCTCAGCAGGAAAAAGTGGGGCCCAATTTACTTGTGGTGAAGCTGAAATGCCCAGGATGTGTATATGTGAGGGGGTGGGTCGATGATCACAGACAGTGGGCCTCTCCCATGAGGTGAGGTGGAGACCTATCAGCTGCAGAGATCCACAGAGAAAAGCAGAGAGAAAAAAGAAGCATCCAAATTTAAAATAATACACAAACCTCACTGTTTTCTCATTATAAAACCACCTTCTCCCCAAAATCAGTCCACAGGAAAGTACCAAATTATGGACTTATTATGCTATCCTCACACCCCATTTCTAAAAAGAAGAGACTATAATTTATTAATGAGGAATAGAAATGGAATATGTATCCCCTGGGAGCTGGTTTTTCCTGTAATTTTTACTTATTTCATCAATGTTTGGCTCCTGCACCAGCAATGGCTGAAGAAGGTATCAGTCTGTGCAGGACATACTGCAGAGCCTTCCAGAATATGTATCCCATAAATGTACTTATATTAAGTTGTTATCACTCTGGAGCCAGTAAGCTTGATGGTCGCATATAAAGTCAGATCATTCCAAATACATCCAGAGAAGGAGAGATGAAATGGAAGAGTTTATTTTGTTTCTCCCAGTAGGTCAGTTTTAGAATCACAAAGTGCTCTGAGGTCACTTAGAAAATAAAGAAAACGGAATGTATCAGACTGCTGTCCAGGCTAGGGAAGCAAATCCCCAAATCACACAGAACTGGGGAGGATTTGGTTTCATTAAAAGCAGCCACTGGCATTTGGCCCCTGAAGATGAAAGCAAAAGCCCCTTAAACAGGCTCGAACATGAGCTGAATTTCCGGACAAGTCCCCAGGGTGCCAGGATTGTTTCAAAGGAAGAAATGAGCATCCACATCTTTCCAGAGATTTGAAAAACATGTTGATCCCAACCTCATGGAAGAAAACAGGCAATGAGGAACCAACATGTTGAGTGCTACAGAGACTCTTTGATTTAATTCTCGTAACAACCATGGGCATGATACCATTCCCATTTTACTGATGACGAAACTGAGGCCCCAGTGAGGTTCAGTGGCCGCTAAAGTTCACGTAAGTGGCAGTACCAGAAACCCCAAAGTCTTTCCAACATCAAAGTCCACACTCTTTCCAGCACTTAACAGAACAATGAGGGCTTCCAAATCAGTGGGTCAGATTCTCGCCAGGCCTAGCTTCCCCTGTCGTCATCAATCAGGCCCTTTGGCTTTTCACTTGGGTCCACAGAAGTTTATGTTCTGCTCTAGCTAGTTCCCAGAGCTAATTACTAAGAGCTTAAGTCCCAGGCTCGATGTCTAAGATGTCTAAGTGAAAAAGCTCATTTACTAATTTGGGTGTTCATGTAGGCCTTCCTCCAGAAAAAAACAGAAGTTGGCTATCCAGCCTCTGTACAATTCCAAGATAACAAAAGGGGTCAAAATTGAAGCCAAGAAAAATGTATGTCTTAAATGATGCATGTTTTTATGTCTGGTGGCCACAGATCTGGGGTTCTGAGCTTTATAGCATTAATCTAAAAGAAGAAGGAAGGGTGGATGGGGGAGGAAGGAAGGAAAAAAGGAAGAGAGGGAGGGAGGGAGGGAAGAAAGAAAAAAAGAAGAAAAAATTAACTTATGAGATTTGCTATGTTCACAAATTAAAAAAATCCTTATAATAATAGACTAAGGACACACTCCACAGAGATATTTCCTGTATCAACTCTTACCCTACAGAACATTTCAAGAAAAGCAGTTCTTCAGGGAGTCAGGGCAATATTATCTCCTAAACTCTCTGCTTATTTCTCTGCTAAGAGAGCAGTCAGCATCTCAGTCTCAGAAGCCTCAGACTACAGTCTCTTCTAGGAGACATCTCATACCTACTCTTCACAAGAGAAAGTGCATGGACCCCTGCAACCCTACCGCAGGAAAAAGCCATCAGCCTTCTGGAAGTTAGACATCAGTCCCACAGTTTCATGCCCCCAGTGATCTGGAATGTATTCCTAAAGGCCCAGAGTCACCTCTAAGGGGGTGAAAGAACATTCCTTCCCTTCAGGAATAGCTCTGGTCCTGGAAAGCCTACTTCTTATGAATCCATCTGAAGTTTCCACCTAAACAATAATGCCCACCAATACCTAGATACTGATTTGAAGAGTTCTAGAAATTCCATCTTTATCAACATTCCCTCCCTTGGAAGAGCTCCTGAACTCCAAGGAACAATCTAGTTTGTCAGAAGATTTCCAGTCTGCTCTGAAATTATCCACCCATCCTCCTTCCTCTCTCTAAACGTCACTTGGAACAGCAAGGAGAAAAGAGACACCCTTGCCGTCCCTCCAGCAGCCTCAGCGTCAACCTCTCCCATGAACAGGGCCAGGTCAAGGAGGTGCTGGAATGGGGAGCACTGGGAACAAGAAGGGGCAACATGCATGACTCCTCACACCTACTGTTGGACACGGCCTAACAGGACCCTCTCCTGGTCTGGCTCTCCTGCACGGTGTGCACTTCAAAGGTGAATCCAAGTGCCTTTCCAGCCAGGGTTTCTGACTGTCGCCATGCTGAGAGGTGAAGCACTTGACATTTGGCTGCCATGCTGCTGTGAGCACGTCTGATTTTGCACAAGGCATGTGGAAATCAGAATGTACCTGTCATGGGTGTCAACCTCTGTCTGACAGGTACAGATCTGAAGAGTGGTCACAACTTGCTGTTCCTCGTTGCAAATATCTCTTGGTGACCTTTCATCTGCAATGTGCCCCTTTATATTCCAAGGGTTTCCTTACAGGTGGATGGCTGTACACTGGGAATTCATGAGAGACGGTAACTGCAAGTGAGAGCCGTTCTACGACTACATGAAGCATGTTGGGAAATGACACTGACTTTTCCTGGCCAACAGGATACCAATGGAAAGTTACAACTCCTTTATAATAAATCAACATGCTAATCCTTTATGCATATAAGAATATATGATTCAATACCATTTGGCAATCTAATTTATTTTATTATTTATTTAGCTGCTCCCTGCCTCATTTGACAAAGTGTTAGAGGCAGCTATTACATTTTATGGAACAAGGGAAATTCTACTACTGTATTAAGTTTTCATAATACCATAGGTCCTATAGGACATAATCAATTGCTTACTGTGGATGAAAGGGACCACATGCTACCTGACAAGCTCAGGGAAAGCCTGCATGGCGGTCTTGCAAACTCAGAGACCTAAAGTAACCACCAAGGATGGTCTGAAATTAAACTTTAACTAAACGCAGTTAGGGTGGGTAGTTACATCCTAGACTGGTATCTTCACCGACAAGGTCAGCCTTTACCTTAACTGAGTCTGTCTTTTTGCATCTGTAATAACAGACCCTTGAAATGTCCAGGTAACTTGTAACTTCCCTTTTTCTGGACCCCTTGGGGCACAACCTAATGTGCTGGGCACCAGGATAAATTCCTTCCACAAACTCCTTCATTATTACCATGTTAATTGTTCCTGCACCCACCTAAGTATGTGTCTATCTTTTGACTTTTTATCCAATCCCAGGACTTCCCCCCAACACCCCCATACCGCTTTGCTTTCTCCCACCCACCTCTCTAGTCTATCATCAGTGGATTTCATGTAACCCACCTATGTCCCTTCCTTTGATTGCAATGTATAAATACAGATATAACCCACCATTCTTCAGAGCATTATCTCAATTCGTTGAGGTTCTGCTTCCCGGCATATGTCGACAGTTTGGCTCAAATAAACTCACAAAAATTTTTTACAGATTTCAATGGTTTTTTATGTTAACATTACTTTTTAGGGGACACAATTTTTCATTAAGCATACTACCATTGGCAATAACAGTTGCTTGAGTGGCTGGTTACTCAAATGGCATCATGTTCTTTCTTTTGATGAATGGTGGCTAGAAATGTGTTAGTCTTAATGAATGTTTAGACTTTTCTCACTGGGTTTTTTATTTACTATATTATCGCCTAGGCTTACCAAAACAAGATGTATTTACAGCCATTAACATTTTGGTTAAAATTTCTGACCAAAAAATTACTTCGTAATACTATTTTTTTATACATTTGAAACTCTAAACCCAGACCTTGACAGATGAACAGAGTCATGACTAAGATCTGCTCACCTGGAGCAGAAACCACTGAAGCCACAAACTGGAAGAATCACTTAAATGATAATCTTGACAACTCACTGGAGGCTGAGGAACTCCCAGGGGCCACTGTCTTAGTGAGGACCCAGGGTTTGGTGGATTTTACTTCTAGGGACCCCAGCAGGTTCTCACAGCTAAAAGCCAAAAATGATCTCTTCATGGCTAGGGGAGAAAGAGGTGAAACACACCTACACATGGAGAACAGTCTCCATAACAAAGCCCTATCTCTAAGAAAAACACTTTGCCTTATCCCATATATGGCTCTATGCCATAAAAGAGAATGGTCAATTACCCAACTCCAGCATTCTCTAGCTTTCCTGTCTCACCTAAGGACAGGAAAACATTTCTTGAAGTCTCAGGTCCACTAAAAGACTAAGATTTTTATCTTATGATTATTTAACACCTGCCCTCCCTGACATTTTGCCACCACATCAACAGACTCCAGTATAATAACAGTGGATTACTACTGAAAAAGCTGCAAGGTGCAGACTCTTCTTAAGGAGGAATTCTTAAGGAAGCCCAAAGAAGATAAAGGAGACAAACAGAAGGACACCAGAGGAATTTGAAACTCCTGACAGCTAAAGTTACAGCACACATTAAACACAGCCCAACTCCAAGTTAGGTTGATTACTAACTTAAATTTCATACTAAAGACCTTTTACCCAAGTTCTTATTACCCAATCATTATGTCCAGCTTTCAACAAAAATTACAAGATATGCTAAAAAACAAAAAGAAAAGAAAAACAGTCTGAAGAGACAAAGGAAGAATCAGACTCAGATATTACACAGATAGTGGAATTATCAGAGAATTAAAAATAACTATGATTAATATTTTAAGGGCTCCCATGGGAAAAGTAAACAGAATGCTAAAATAGATGGGTAAGGTAAGCAAAGAGATGGAAACTCTAAGAAAGAATAAAATAGAATAAAATTAAATACTACAAATCAAAAATATGGAATAGAAATAAATGGCTTTGGTGGGCCTATCACTAGACTAGTTATTGCTAAGGAAAGAATCAGTAACTTTAAAAATGTGTCAATAAAAACTTCCCAGATTGAAATACAAAGGGAATAAAGAATGATAAAAACAGAACATCCAAAAACTGTGAGACAATTTTAGAAAGTGTAACAAAAATAATTGGAATATCAGAAGGAGAAGCAAGAAGAGAGCAGAAGTAATAATATAATGAAGTAACAATAATGGCCAAGGATTTAACAAAATTAATGACTAAACTGCAGATCCAGGAACCTCAGCAAACACCAAGCAGAACAAATTCCACAAAAACTCGACACCTAGATATATCATATTCAAACTGAAGAAAACCAAAGACAAAAGGAAAAAAAAATAAATAAAAACCTTGTCTACAGGAGAAAATTTATGAGTTAAGAGTTATAGCAAACTTCTCATCAGAGCCGTGTAAGTAAGAGAATGCAGGGAGCCTGGCCTGTGTGGCTCTGTGTATTGAGCACCATCCCATGTGCCAAGAGGTCAGTGATTCAATTCCTGGTCAGGGCACATGCCTGGGTTTCTGGCTCAGTCCCCAGTGGGAGGCATACAGGAGGCAGCCGATCCATGTTTCTTTCTCATTGATGTTTCTATCTCTCTCTCTCCCTCCCTCCCTGTCTCTCTAAAATCAATAAAAACATTTTTTTAAAGAGAATGGAGGGAAATATCTAAAGTATTGAAAGGAAAACACCAATCTTAAATTATATGGCCAACAAAATTTTCCTTCAAAAGTGAAGGCAGTCTGGTTTTCTGGATAGTCAGCCAGGCCTGGGGTTACAGGTTGGTGAAGAAATGAAGATTCAGGGAGAGTGGAGAATTCAAAGAGGGCATCATCAACAGTGATAAATCATGCTGATAGTACATATCCTTAATATGATGTGATGTAATAAAAAATGGCAATTTATCTCTGATATTTTTTTTTCCAGAAACTATAACCCAATCTTAATTATGGGAAAAAAAATCTAATTGAGGGGCATTCTCTAATACACCTGACCAGTACTCCTCAAAATTGTTCATCCAAAATAACATCTGAGAACCTCTCACAGACAAGAGGAGACTAAGGAGATATGACTGCTAAAGGTGTGGTGGTATCCTGGATGAGATCCTAGAACAGAAAAAGGGGGTGATGTTAAAAGTGTAGACTTTAGTTCATAATAACATATCAACATTGGTTTATCTGTTGTAATAAATGTACCTACTAATATAAGATATTAATGAAGTGGCCTAAAGTAGGCCTGGCATGCAATCCAGAAACTACTCTGCCTCCTTCCGGTGACAGAATCTATCCTTAGCCAGCTGTGCCCTAGGGTTTGATTGAGCTTGAATAAGTTTAAAAGCCAAGTAGTAGTGAGCACAGCTGAGAAACTTTTGCCACTATGTTGAGCTAAAATGCTACTAGGCCTTTATTCAATATTTGTTGAATGAATACATTATGAATTTAGAAGGCATTGCCTAGAAGCCATTGTAATGTTTCACTGATGTGTAACTTGTATAAATCTCGAGATTAATAGCATTTTCAATCTACAGAAAGACCTGAGAGAAATCTTGTCGCCCAACCCTTTCATTTTCTAAACTAGAGGCCGGTGCACAAATTTCGGGAGGGGGGTTCCTCAGCCTGGCCTGCACCCTCTCCAATCTGGGACCTCTCAGGGGATGTCCGACTGCTGGTTTAGGCCCAATCAGGATCGGGCCTAAACCGGCAGTCAGACATCCCTCTCGCAATCTGGGATGACTGGCTCCTAACCACTCGCCTGCCTGCCTGCCTGACTGCCCCTAACCCCTCTGCCTGCCTGCCTGATTGGCCCTAACCTCTCTGCCTGCCTGCCTGATCACCCCTAACTGCCCTCCCCTGCTGGCCTGATCTCGCCCCCAACTGCCCTCCCCTGCCGGCCTGATCATCCCTAACTGCCTCTGCCTCAGCCCCCACTACCATGGCTTTGTCCAGAAGGAAGTAGGACGTCTGGAAGATGGCCAGTCGACCCAGTCTAATTAGCATATTACCCTTTTATAAGTATAGATAGATTATATAGGATAGGATTGCTTAAATAGGGGGGGAGCCTTTTTAAGCAAGAGGAGATGCTCTTGGCAGACAAAAACACATAATCCCTATATCTGGACTGATAGCCAGCCATATGCACTATACTGCCAAACTGGTCATTAAAAAATTGAATCACGCCCTAGCTGGTTTGGCTCAGTGGATAGAGCATCAGCCTGCGGACCAGAGGGTCCCAGGTTCGATTCCAGTCAAGGGCACATGCCCAGAGTTGCAGGCTCGATCCCCAGTAGGAGGCATGCAGGAGGCAGCCAATCAATGATTTTCTCTCATCATTGATGTTTCTATCTCTCTCACCCTCTCCCTTCCTCTCCGAAATCAATAAAAATATATGAAAGGAAAAAAATTTAATCACTTCCTTATACCTTACACCAGGGGTCCTCAAACTTTTTAAACAGGGGGCCAGTTCACTGTCCCTCAGACCATTGGAGGGCCGGACTATAGTTTAAAAAAAAACTATGAACAAATTCCTATGCGCACTGCGGGCCCGGGACAAGTTGGCTGCTAAGCAGGACAGGCAGCGGCACCCAGCGGGCCAGATAAATGTCCTCGGCGGGCCACATGTGGCCCGCGGGCTGTAGTTTGAGGACCTCTGCTTACACCAAACAATTGTTGCCCTTAAAACCCCTCCTCAGCCCCCACCTTAGGTTCTGCCTTCGCAGTTCACCCAGATTTGGTTCTGATTGGTTGTTTTCTATGCCAGTCAGTGTCAAAAGCTCCATCTCCTAGGCAGCCATTGGCTCCTTGCACTTCACCCAGATTTGGTTCTGATTGGTCGGATTTCTATGCCAGTCAGTGTCTCCGGGCCTACCTCCATCCAGGCCTGATCATAGAGGCGGGGCTGATCAGCAGCTGCCCCAGGCTGCTGGCCAGCAGGCTGAACTGCTGACCTCTGGGAGAGAGAGAGAGGCGTGGCTGCTGGCGAGGCCGGGAGAGAGAAGCAGGGTCTGATCACCCTGCTTCTCTTTCCCAGCCTCGCCAGCAGGCGCTGCTGCTGCTGATCAGCCCTGCCTCTCTCTCTCTCCGAGAGGTCAGAAGTTCAGCCCGCTTGCCTGCTACACCAGCAGCCTGGCGTTCAGTTGAGCCTCTGGTCATTGTGGATGTTACGACCCTGGCTCTTTATATATATCGATAAGGAAACTGCCTCAAAGAGGTCAGTGAACTTGCCAACGTCACACAACTGGTTGATCCTTACACCAGAACTCTTTTTATTATTACCAGCTTCCTACTTAAATATATTATGTAATGGTATAACAATATGTACTAAAGATCAGTACACATTTGTTGGTGTGCACCCCTAGAAAGCCCCTAGGTTCCATCATGTGTATAACTAGGCAGTCTCCATCTGTTGCTTCCCTCTGTCTGCCTCTCTGTCCCTCTTCCCCCACCTTCCCACAACTTCTCCCTTTCCACTTTGTGTGAATATATTTCTGTATGTATTATCTTCCTCCCCACTTATTCATAGTTAATTCGATATCAGTGCAGATTTAAAGAGTTAATCTTGCTGACTATTACACCTCAACCCCAATAAGAAGGCATCATAAACGCCCCTATGGCTTAACAAGGACATCCATGGGACTTCCAAATCAAATCAGCAAACTTATATTTGATATTTTAAAAATCAGCAGTTCTTTTGGATCAGTGCTTAATTGGCAACACAACTAATTCAATTAACAATCGATGTAATCAATATGAAGAAATCTAACCCTGGTGTTAACCTGGCACAAATCTGAGTTTCAGACACCGTGCTTCCCCTACATAAGTGCACTGTCATCACCTCAAACGTGAATTATGTGGTCATTACTAATGCACTCCTCAGCCAAGAATCTATTCTGGATCATGCCTCATACTTCAGAATGCATATGTGAACAGTCCTCTCATCCGCACTCTAGATGAAAACAAATGTCTAATCATGAATCCACCCACCCCTTATAGTTTGTACCTTCAGAGGAACCATAACAGGATACACCACCAGTCCAATCAGACTCCAACATACAACTACCCAGTCAGTTTACGTTCTTGGTCCTAGTTCCCAAGAGTAGAAGTAGTTTTAAATGGTTCCAACATTCTGTCATGACCCAATTTCTCTCTTCACTAGCTTGGTCTAATAAAACAAAACGTCCTTGTTTTAGCCTTCAAAGGTTATTCTTAAGATGCAGAGCAACACATGTCATTGTCAGTCAAGAACCTGTTGGCTGTAACGAGCTTATCAATACTGCGTCTCCGGGCAGCTGAGTTTTGATAGAAATGAAAACTTTATAGTCTGGAACAGAAAGCAGTATCAGAGTAGGTCCTACACAGCCAAGGACCAGTGGAAGGGTACTATGGAAACCCATTCAGCACCCCAAATAATCAGTTTATAGGTCTTTAGAGAACATGTGCAGTGTGAAGATAGTTGATTGCTTTGTTAATAGTTGATGCTTAATTAATATTAGCTACAGTGAATTGAAAAATATTTTTCATGACTTCAAAGAGTTTCCTACCACACAGGGGTTGAATGGTCATGTTGAGGGTTTGGTAGAGGAATTGGGGAAGAGAGTGGTCTAGTACAGGTAATCCCCCATTTGTGACCCAGAAAATCAATGTAGGGGTCATGGTCAGTATTGTTTAATGAACAGAATGTAAAATTTCAAAGTGCATTAAACACAGCAAGGATAAAAATTGTTTTGTGAAACTTTGTTTCAGTTGTCTGTGTGCACACATGTGCCTACGTGTAACACGGGGATTGTGGTAAGAAAAGTAAAACACTGCTTTAGATGATTTTCGGAAACTATGATTCTATTTATTCATCTTGCCTCTCCACTTAATTTTATACCAACTGGTCCATGGTAGGTACTCAATACCTGTCATGCATAAGATCAAGTAAAAATAACAGAATCTTAGAATCTCAACAACTCTTCAATGTAGGTATTCTGACATGGATTTTATAAAAGATAACATAAAATTATTGGCCCATGCTAAATGACTCAGTCAAGGCCACACAGCTGACCAACTTGTGCGTCCAACATTTGAACTCAGTCAGAACAGGGCCTTCAAGCCTGGATGTAGGCAGTACTTCAGTGCACTATTTAGAAGCCTGATAATGAAACAGCAAAAATTAAAAGAAAAAATTCATCAAAAAATTTTAGCTAATTAAAAATGAATTCATGAGGCTCTAATAGAAATAGCAATCATTGCAACTTGCACATTCCTACTATTAAAATAAATCTCTGAATCGCATCATCTATAGTGGCAGTGCCCAAGTGCCAGTCCATAGAATGGGCGTATCACAATCACTGGAGAGGTTTTATTCTCAAACTTCACTCCTAGAGAAACTGATTGAAAAGATATATTAACAAAGCTCCAATGATGGTACACAGACAGGTTTAGAACCATGGACCTAGCTACAGTTGTAGATGGAGGATCTCACAGAACTTTTAGCTGGAAGAAATTGTGGACACCATCTAGGCCTTCATGTGCACCAAGAAACCTTTCCACAAAAATCAAAATGAGGTCTATTCAACTCCGGGCCCTATTTGAACTGAGACTTCCATGGATCATCTCAGGCCAAAAGCCAAAGGCAGGTAACACTGTTATAGAGCCAGGAAGATGGGACTAGTCATCTTGAGGAACAACTGCAAATGATAAATAATGCTTCTTGGAAGATTAGTAAAGATAGATTTCAGACAGCATCTAGGCTTGATAATTTCCATTATCCATAATAAGGCTTATCAGAAATGCTGGTTTCTAGAGTGCTTCTAGCTGGTATATGACACAGAAAGCCAACATTTACTTCACTTGAAAGATTAAAGCAAATCTGCCCTAATTGTTCCTACACATTAATGCCTCAGCTACTTGAAAAGGCAGGTAGAATATTTCATTCCATTATTAGCTACAACATTTAAAATACTGAGATCCTTTGAGACTTAATCAAGAAGAATCACATGTAGTCTAGCAGTTTCTGACTTGGGTTTAAATTCTCACTAAAGAACACATGACTAATAAGATCTTTTTTTGAAAATAGGTTTTGATGAAAACATAGAGCATGGAGAAAAAAAAAAATACTGAATACCTGAAGGGAAGAGGAAACATCACTGAAGAAGGGGAAATATACAAGTAGGGTGCCTGGGGTACCCAGGGGAACTGGTGTACATCACAGTTGCACTTAGAACAGCCAGATCAGAAAAAATGTGCCCCCCTGAGCTACATCTTAGGCAAGTTACTTAGTACTCATCAGCAAATATGGTAATAACCCCTACGCTCAGGGTGGTTTTGAGAATTCATGGAGAAAAAACTTATATTCCAGAAAGGACGTGGCACATTTCCTGGCATATAAAGTGCCTCAGTAAGTGTTTGTTAATCTACAGGTTAGACTTAGGCAAAGAATTTCATGTGCACTGACTGAGAAACCTTCCACGCAAATCAAAATGAGGTCTATTCAACTCAGGGCCCTATCTGAACTGAGAGTTCCATGGATCATCTCGGACGAAAGCCAAAGGCAGGTAACACTGTTACAGAGCCAGGAAGACAGAACTAGTCAGCATCAAAGAACTTCAGGTAGTAGTCCATTCAGGTTGTTTACAAACCAGGAAACTCCACACCACGGGAACCATTCAGGTAGGTGGCCCCCCATCCCAGCTTCTCTAAGCAGTGTCTAGGAGGCACCACAGGAAAACAGGTATTTCTGGCACTGGGAAGCTCCATTTGTGGATTAAACAGGAGGCTTTACCAGGAACTAAACATTTTGACTTCTTTTCTTCTCCAGCCTGTCCCCGGAATATCTCCAATAGGTACTTTTGAACACCTATTCTGAGGTGATATGGGTAAATTGCAAAACATTAATTTACTATTAACATAATTACAGGGGTTTTTTTCTGCTCTCCAAAATTTGTTTAGTGCTTGGGGCCAAATACCTTTCACTCTCACAATACCTCCTTTGTTTTAAAAAGAAGATACTACAGTGTCTGGCTGGTGGGGGGAACATGCCCTTTGAAATTTCCTGTTATCACAGTCATAAGCTGCCTCTAATCAGAGGCAGGGCAATAAATAGACACAAGGCTTCTTTAAATGCCTACAGTCTGCTAAGAATTAAATGTCTTCCTTTGCTTCTCTCCTCAAAATATATTTTTAAATAGTTGCTCAACCCTAAGCTTTCCCTAATAAGGTTCCACTTAAATAAATTTGGAAATATTTTCCTTCATTTAAAGAAAGCCACTCAATTTGGAAATGTCAGATAAAAATACATGAACATTTACAAGGCTATCACCTATTTTCAGCTGTTTTTTTCCAGGCTCGCTTTCTGTCTTTCTTTCTTTTTCTTTCTTTTTTTCTTTTGATTCTTCCTCTGCTTGCTGTTCCCAGTAGCTTCTGGGAGCATCCTCACCCAAGAGGACAGGGCTCATCAGATCACAAACAATTTCATCTGTTTTCCTGGCTGTAGCCATTATATGAACAAAACTGGCCCCCGTCGGCTGATACAGCCCTTCTGAGTCACCCCAGCTCCCCAAGCCCCAGCTGAGGCCACGTGACTGAAATGAAACCAACTTGCCCTTAACTTTGGAAAATTAGCCACT